>NC_048581.1:77621078-78235801 GCF_013265735.2 Oncorhynchus mykiss | reverse complement strand
ATAAAGAAGGTTCTTTTTGGATGCAAATCTCCGTTGTTGAAACATGTCGTGTCTCATAGGAGACAAGTGCATATGATTTTAAAAAAGGAAGGAGATGAACTGAATTTAGCGTTTAGTTTTAAGATTGATGGATTTGATTATGTCTTTTATGCATCTACTGAATCAATGAAATGTTTTGGATGTGGAAGAGAGGGGCATTTGGTGCGTAATTGTCCCGAGAATGAATGCGCTGAGCCTGGTAGTAGCTTTAGTGCGGGTGCAACTAACGTACCACAGCGAAGGGATGAAAATACTACAGGTGTAGGGGAAGAGAGAAGGTGGGCAGATGTGGTTGGAAAAGTAGGAGAGGAAGGCATTGTGGATACGGGGGCAATTGTGGTAGATCAGAACAAAGAGGGAGGGGAAACACTAGGTGAGATTGCGACTGCCGTCGCTGAGGTGGTGCTGGAAAATGAAATTGGAGGTCAAGAGGAGATTGAAATAACGGAAAAAGAAGCGGATGTTTTCAAAATACCGAGGAGTAAAAGGAAGAATTTAAGGGGTGGTGAAGGGTCTAATTCTAAGAGAAAGGTAGAGATGGATAAATCAGGTGAAGATGAACAGGTTGTAGAGATGGGGTTTTCTTCTGGGGAGGATAGCGAGAGTGAGTCATCTGACGCGTCACAACAATATAGTGAGATAGATGGGGTGGAAGGGAGGTATGGGATCGAGAAGATACGTCAATTTCTGAAGTTGACAAAAGGGAAGAAATATATGCAGGATTACAATGTAACTGATTTTTTCCCTGAACGTGAATTGTTTATTGAATCAGCAAAGTTTCTGATGTCAAAAATGACAGGGGGAGGTTTGAAAAGCCCTGAAATTGCTAGACTCAAGAAAGTGGTCACGAGAGTAATAAGTGATGCAAATTCTAAAGAAAATGAAAGAGTTCAGTTGCAGTTTTAACTCTGTAAAGAGATGTGGTGGCTGTATCTTCCTCTGTATTTTTTTCTTATCCATGAGCAGTTTTAAGATCTCTTCTTTAAACGTAAATGGGGCAAGAGATGTTAAAAAAAGAGCCATGGTGTATGAGTTAATGAGGGGAAAGGGAAGTGACATAATTTTTCTACAAGAAACGCATAGTAATTTGGAAAATGAAGTTATGTGGCAACAGGAGTGGGGGGGGACAGTGGTGTGTAGTCATAAAAACTCAAAAAGTGGGGGTGTGGTTATCTTGTTCTCAAAAGGGTTTTTGCCTTTGTCATATGAGGTTGAAGAGGTAGTTGAGGGGAGGTTATTAAAAGTTAGAGCAAGGTATGAAAACATCAATATGTGTCTGATAAATGTATATGCCCCAGTGGTGACAGTTGAGAGGGTATGTTTTTTAGAGACATTATCAAATACCATTGAGAAATGTAACAAAGAAGATTATTTGTTTATTGCTGGGGATTTTAACTGCACAGTTAGTGATTTAGATAGAAATCACCAAGAACCTCATATAGCCTCAAGGACGTTTTTAAAACGCCTTATTGTAACAAATTAACTGTGTGATATTTGGCGGAGTCAACATGGAGGAACAAGGCAGTACACCTGGGCGCATGTGAGAGAGAACATCATCTCTATGGCCAGGTTAGATAGGTTTTATGTTTTTGAGCATCAATCTCAGGTCTGTAAATCAAGTGTGATAACTCCAGTGGGATTTTCTGATCATTGTTTAATAACAGAGGTGGTGTTCATTAACGATGTAAAACCTAAAAGTGCATACTGGCATTTTAATATAACTTTATTGAGTGATGCTCACTTCAGGAATTGTTTCAGTTTTTTTTGGGAGAGGTGGAGGTCTCAAAAGGCCAGTTTTGTATCCCTTCAACAATGGTGGGATATAGGGAAAATCCAGATTCAACAATTTTGTAATCAATACACGAGGAATGTCACCAAGGATATCACCAGATCATTGAAAGCCCTAGAGATTGAAATAGTGGAACTCATGACGTTGGTTGAGACCACAGGAGATCGAGGCCATACTCAGGCCCTCAAGAGGAGAAAAGCTGCATTGGCAGATCTGCTGGGTATCAGAGCACAGGGGGCACTGGTGAGAAGTAAATTTCAGGGCATATCTGAAATGGATGCCTCATCCAAATTTTTCTTTGGTTTAGAGAAAAAGAATGGACAAAGAAAAATTATTCATTGTCTCAAATCAGCTGTTGGACAAGAGCTCACTAGCCCTATTGAAATTAGAAAGAGGGCAGTAGAGTTCTATGCTGAGCTCTACAAGTGTGAGTACAAAGAGGACAAAACAGTGACACAGCAGTTCTTTGATGGGCTCCCAAAGGTGCCTGCAGAAGCTCAGGTTGAGCTTGAGCAACCATTGTCTTTGCAGGATTTATACACTGCATTAAAAGGCATGGAAAATGGAAGGGCACCAGGCATTGATGGGCTTCCCGTTGACTTTTTTAAGTCTTTTTGGGCTATGTTGGGAGAGGATTGGTTAGAAGTAGCTAATGATAGTTTAACCAGAGGGTTACTACCAATAAGCTGCAGAAGGGCTGTCCTCACCCTACTGCCTAAAAAGGGTGACCTGAGGGAGGTGAAGAACTGGAGGCCGGTGGCTTTATTGTGTACTGATTATAAAATATTGTCAAAGGCTTTGTCCAACAGGCTGAGGGAGGTGATGGGGCAAATCATACATATGGATCAGTCCTACTGTGTTCCTGGCAGGCAGATAGGGGATAACATTTCTCTGATTCGTGATTTTTTGGACGTCTCTAGGGCTATTGGGTTGGATGCTGGTCTAATTTCAATTGATCAGGAAAAGGCATTTGACCGAGTTGAACATCAATATTTATGGCAAACGTTTGAGGCGTTTGGGTTCAGCTCTGGTTTTATTGCCATGATAAAGGTGATATATGGTGACATTGAAAGTGTATTGAAAGTTAACGGTGGTTTGAGTGCTCCTTTTAAAGTGTGTAGAGGTATTAGGCAGGGATGTTCTATGTCTGGGATGTTATATGCTATTGCTATAGAGCCACTACTAAATAGCATTAGAAGTCGCATTGCAGGGGTGTGCCTTTCAGAGGATATTCCTCCTATTCGTCTTTCAGCCTATGCTGATGATGTAGTTGTGCTAGTGAAAAATCAAGCGGAGGTGGATAGTTTGAGTCTAATGGTTGATCGTTTTAGGGGAATATCCTCTGCAAAGGTAAATTGGGAAAAGAGTTGTGCTTTACAGATTGGAGAATGGTCTGGAGGGATCATGGCTTTGCCAGGGGGGCTAGAATGGTGTAAGGGAGGTTTTAAGTATCTTGGAGTGTACCTAGGAGATGAGGGGACTATGGAAAAAAATTGGAGTGGGGTGGTTGAAATGGTGGAAGGGAGGATGAGGAGATGGCGTTGGTTACTATCTCGTATGTCATATAGGGGGCGCACTATTATAGTTAACAATGTGATTGCCTCTGCACTGTGGCATCGGTTGTCAGTTTTAGAACCACCATCTGGCCTTCTGGCTAAGATACAGGCAATTATTGTGGATTTCTTTTGGGATAAGTATCACTGGGTTCCACAAAGTGTTTTGTATTTGTCAAAAGAGGAGGGGGGACAAGGTCTTGTACATCTTGCTAGTAGGGCTGCTGCTTTCCGGTTTCAGTTTATTCAAAGGTTGCTTTATGGACCGGAAAATGTGGTGTGGAGAGGGGTGACAGGTCTTATATTACAGCGGGTTGGAGGATTAGGTTTAAAGAAGGCTCTATTTCTGGTTGATAGTAGCCAGATTTCTAGGGAGGGAGTACCTCCGTTTTACAGAGGCCTTCTCAGAGTGTGGAGCGTAATGAAGGTGTCCAGAAGAACTTCAGCGGAGTCAGTGCATTGGCTGTTGGAGGAACCTCTGGTGTATGGGGCAAGACTGGATTGTACAACTGCAGCTGTTCCACATTTCTCCAAGATTCTGGTGAAGGGGAAAATCATCACCTTAAGACAGTTAATGGCCATGGCTGGGCCCGCCTTAATGGATGGAAGACGGGTGGCAGAACATTTGGGGATGAGGTCGGAAAGGATTGTCGGACAAATGCTGGGGAGCTGTAGGAAGGCTCTGTCAGCGGAAGAATGGGGTATGCTTAGTAGCCACAAGGAGAAGGTGCAAGATGAAGACGTCTCATTTCCAAAACTAGGGATTACACCAAATATCCCAGAGTCAGAAAGAAAGGCGTTATTGCTGGATTTGAGAGGGTTGGAGGAGGTGGGTTTGGATGAGGTGAATGGGAAGGAATTGTATAGGGGGTGTGTCAAGGTGTTGAATAAAGATAAATTGAAAAATAGAAAAGATACTCCATGGAGGGTAAAATTGGGCATTGATGACAAGGTAAAGCCAGCATGGAGAGCACTGTACAAACCACCGTTACAAAAGGGTACTGGTGATATGCAATGGCGGGTTTTACATGGCATCATTGCAGTTAATGCTTTTGTATCTGTTATTAACTCAGATGTTAGAGATGGATGTCCTTTTTGTAATATAAGAGAAACCATTTTTCACTGTTTTATGGAGTGTGAGAGGATAAAACCTCTATTGGAAATGCTGGAATCGTTGTTTAAAGCTGTAGGGGAGTTTTTCAATAACACTGTTTTTATTTTGGGGTTTCAATATAGTAAACAACAGAAAAGAAAATGTCAAATGTTAAATTTTATTTTGGGACAAGCTAAGATGTCAATTTTTCTGAGTAGGAAACATAAGATAGAAACGGGATATGGGCAGGATGTAAGATGTGTTTTTAAAGGTTTAGTGAAAGCAAGAATAAAAGTAGATTGAGTTATTTTCAGCTGTAAAAGATCTCCTATTATTTGAGGAGAAGTGGGCCTACGAAGGAGCGCTTTGTTTTGTAGAGGAGGGGAAATTATTTTTTGCTGCTGAAATAAGTTGAATGTATATGTTATGTATTTATTTTTGTTTAGGAATTACATGTTGTTTCATTTCTGAGAAGGCAGTGTGTCTTTTTATGTTAACACTTGAGTAAAAAATAAAGGTTTTATAAAAACTCAAACTCTCTCTCTCTCTCTCTCTCTCTCTCAGTGAGCCACCCCTAGTGGAAGAACCTGCTCCTGACACCATCTCTGTCATCCACAACAGCGATGATGGTGAGTACACAGCAATAGGCACACAGTTAAAGTTATGTTCCCATTATTCTTCTTTGAACTGTAATTAGCTGAATCCCACTGATCTCTGCCCACTGACACGCAGCCTGATCAACATTCTGCTTCTCACATCAACATTCTGCTTCTCACATCAACATTCTGCTTCTCACATCAACGTTCTCCTTCTCACATCAACATTCTGCTTCTCACATCAACATTCTGCTTCTCACATCAACATTCTGCTTCTCACAGCAACATTCTGCTTCTCACATCAACATTCTGCTTCTCACATCAACATTCTGCTACTCACAGCAACATTCTGCTTCTCACAGCAGCATTCTGCTTCTGATATCAACATTCTGCTTCTCACATCAACATTTGGCTTCTCACAGCAACATTCTGCTTCTCACATCAGCATTCTGCTTCTCACATCAACGTTCTCCTTCTCACATCAACATTCTGCTTCTCACATCAACATTCTGCTTCTCACATCAACATTCTGCTTCTCACAGCAACATTCTGCTTCTCACATCAACATTCTGCTTCTCACATCAACATTCTGCTTCTCACAGCAACATTCTGCTTCTCACAGCAGCATTCTGCTTCTGATATCAACATTCTGCTTCTCACATCAACATTCTGCTTCTCACATCAGGATTCTGCTTCTCACATCAACATTCTGCTTCTGATATCAACATTCTGCTTCTCACAGTAACATTCTGCTTCTCACAGCAACATTCTGCTTCTGATATCAACATTCTGCTTGTCACATCAACATTCTGGTTCTCACAGCAACATTCTGCTTCTCACATCAACATTCTGCTTCTGATATCAACATTCTGCTTCTTACATCAACATTCTGCTTCCCACAGCAACATTCTGCTTCTCACAGCAACATTCTGCTTCTGATATCAACATTCTACTTCTGATATCAACATTCTGCTTCTCACATACACATTCTGCTTCTGATATCAACATTTGGCTTCTCACATCAACATTCTGCTTCTCACAGCAACATTCTGCTTCTCAAAGCAAAATTCTGCTTCTGATATCAACATTCGGCTTTTCACATCAACATTCTGCTTCTCACATCAACATTCTGCTTCTCACAGCAACATTCTGCTTCTCACAGCAACATTCTGCTTCTCACATCAACATTCTACTTCTGATTTCAACATTCTGCTTCTCACATGAACATTCTGCTTCTCACATCAAGATTATGCTTCTCACATCAACATTCTGCTTCTCACTGCAAAATTCTGCTTCTCACAGCAACATTCTGCTTCTCAAAGCAGCATTCTGCTTCTGAAATCAACATTCTGCTTCTCACATCAACATTCTGCTTCTCACATCAAGATTCTGCTTCTCACATCACCATTCTGCTTCTGATATCAACATTTTGCTTCTCACAGTAACATTCTGCTTCTCACAGCAACATTCTGCTTCTCACAGCAACATTCTGCTTCTGATATCAACATTCTGCTTCTCACATCAACATTCGGCTTCTCACAGCAACATTCTGCTTCTCACAGCAACATTCTGCTTCTGATATCAACATTCTACTTCTGATATCAACATTCGGCTTCTCACAGCAACATTCTGCTTCTCACAGCAACATTCTGCTTCTCACAGCAACATTCTGCTTCTGATATCAACATTCTGCTTCTCACATCAACATTCTGCTTCTCACATCAACATTCGGCTTCTCACAGCAACATTCTGCTTCTCACAGCAACATTCTGCTTCTGATATCAACATTCTACTTCTGATATCAACATTCGGCTTCTCACAGCAACATTCTGCTTCTCACAGCAAAATTCTGCTTCTCACAGCAACATTCTGCTTCTGATATCAACATTCTGCTTCTCACATCAACATTTGGCTTCTCACAGCAACATTCTGCTTCTCACATCAACATTCTGCTTCTGATATCAACATTCTGCTTCTGATATCAAAATTCGGCTTCTCACATCAACATTTGGCTTCTCACAGCAACATTCTGCTTCTCACAGCAAAATTCTGCTTCTGATATCAACATTCGGCTTCTCACATCAACATTCTGCTTCTCACAGCAACATTCTGCTTCTCACAGCTACATTCAGCTTTTAACAGCAACATTCTGCTTCTCATAACAACATTCTGCTTCTCACATCAACATTCTGCTTCTGATATCAACATTCTGCTTCTCACAGCAGCATTCTGCTTCTGATATCCACATTTTGCTTCTCACAGCAACATTCTGCTTCTCACAGCAACATTCTGCTTCTCACAGCAACATTCTGCTTCTCATAACAACATTCTGCTTCTCACATCAACATTCTACTTCTGATTTCAACATTCTGCTTCTCACATGAACATTCTGCTTCTCACATCAAGATTATGCTTCTCACATAAAAATTCTGCATCTCACAGCAACATTCTGCTTCTCACAGCAACATGCTGCTTCTCACTGCAAAATTCTGCTTCTGATATCAACATTCGGCTTCTCACGTCAACATTCTGCTTCTCACAGCAACATTCTGCTTCTCACAGCAACGTTCTGCTTCTCATATCAACATTCTGCTTCTCACAGCAAAATTCTGCTTCTCACATCAACATTCTGCTTCTGATATCAACATTCTGCTTCTCACATCAACATTCTGCTTCCCACAGCAACATTCTGCTTCTCACAGCAAAATTCTGCTTCTGATATCAACATTCTGCTTGTCACATCAACATTCTGGTTCTCACAGCAACATTCTGCTTCTCACATCAACATTCTGCTTCTGATATCAACATTCTGCTTCTCACATCAACATTCTGCTTCCCACAGCAACATTCTGCTTCTCACAGCAACATTCTGCTTCTGATATCAACATTCTACTTCTGATATCAACATTCTGCTTCTCACATACACATTCTGCTTCTGATATCAACATTCGGCTTCTCACATCAACATTCTGCTTCTCACATCAACATTCTGCTTCTCACAGCAACATTCTGCTTCTCACAGCAACATTCTGCTTCTCACATCAACATTCTACTTCTGATTTCAACATTCTGCTTCTCACATGAACATTCTGCTTCTCACATCAAGATTATGCTTCTCACATCAACATTCTGCTTCTCACTGCAAAATTCTGCTTCTCACAGCAACATTCTGCTTCTCACAGCAGCATTCTGCTTCTGATATCAACATTCTGCTTCTCACATCAACATTCTGCTTCTCACATCAAGATTCTGCTTCTCACACCACCATTCTGCTTCTGATATCAACATTCTGCTTCTCACAGTAACATTCTGCTTCTCACAGCAACATTCTGCTTCTCACAGCAACATTCTGCTTCTGATATCAACATTCTGCTTCTCACATCAACATCCTGGTTCTCACAGCAACATTCTGCTTCTCACAGCAACATTCTGCTTCTGATATCAACATTCTGCTTCTCACATCAACATTCAGCTTCTCACAGCAACATTCTGCTTCTCACAGCAACATTCTGCTTCTGATATCAACATTCTACTTCTGATATCAACATTCGGCTTCTCACAGCAACATTCTGCTTCTCACAGCAAAATTCTGCTTCTCACAGCAACATTCTGCTTCTGATATCAACATTCTGCTTCTCACATCAACATTTGGCTTCTCACAGCAACATTCTGCTTCTCACAGCAACATTCTGCTTCTGATATCAACATTCTGCTTCTGATATCAAAATTCGGCTTCTCACATCAACATTCAGCTTCTCACAGCAACATTCTGCTTCTCACAGCAAAATTCTGCTTCTGATATCAACATTCGGCTTCTCACATCAACATTCTGCTTCTCACAGCAACATTCTGCTTCTCACAGCTACATTCAGCTTTTAACAGCAACATTCTGCTTCTCATAACAACATTCTGCTTCTCACATCAACATTCTGCTTCTGATATCAACATTCTGCTTCTCACAGCAGCATTCTGCTTCTGATATCCACATTTTGCTTCTCACATCAACATTCTACTTTTGATTTCAACATTCTGCTTCTCACAGCAACATTCTGCTTCTCACAGCAACATTCTGCTTCTCACAGCAACATTCTGCTTCTCATAACAACATTCTGCTTCTCACATCAACATTCTACTTCTGATTTCAACATTCTGCTTCTCACATGAACATTCTGCTTCTCACATCAAAATTATGCTTCTCACAGCAACATTCTGCTTCTCACAGCAACATGCTGCTTCTCACGGCAAAATTCTGCTTCTGATATCAACATTCGGCTTCTCACGTCAACATTCTGCTTCTCACAGCAACATTCTGCTTCTCACAGCAACGTTCTGCTTCTGATGTCAACATTCTGCTTCTCACAGCAACATGCTGCTTCTCACAGCAAAATTCTGCTTCTGATATCAACATTCTGCTTCTCACAGCAACATTCTGCTTCTGATTTCAGCATTCTGCTTCTCACATCAACATTCTGCTTCTCACATCAACATTCTGCTTCTGATATCGACATTCTGCTTCTGATATCAACATTCTGCTTCTCACAGCAAAATTCTGCTTCTCACAACAACATTCTGCTTCTCACAGCAACATTCTGCTTCTGATTTCAACATTCTGCTTCTCACAACAACATTCTGCTTCTCACATCAACATTCTGCTTCTCACATCAAAATTCTGCGTCTGATATCAACATTCTGCTTCTCACATCAACATTTTGCTTCTTATATCAACATTCTGCTTCTCACATCAACCTTCTGCTTCTCACATCAACATTCTGCTTCTCACATCAACATTCTGCCTCTCACATCAACATTCTGCTTCTCACATCAACATTCTGCTTCTGATATCAACATTCTGCTTCTCACATCAACATTCTGCTTCTGAAATCAACATTCTGCTTCTCACATCAACATTCTGCTTCCCACATCAACATTCTGCTTCTCACAGCACCCGTCCCTGCTAGCAGACCACACTATACAGCCACCCTCTGACCTCTTATAACCCACACTTTATAACAGCTGTATGATCACTACAATATGACTGCCTGCGCCACAACCCCTTTGTCTGTAAACAACTTCTGTGTCACTAACCTGCTTGGCACTAACCCGCCTCCCATTCTCTACCCCTACCCCTCCTTCCCTTCTCCCTTCTCTCTCCCCTGTTGCTCCCCTCCTCTCTTCCCTCTCGCTCTGTTTCTCTCCTTCTCTCTATCTCTGTCTCCCCCCTTTCTCTCTCTCTCCCTCTCTCTCCTTCTCTCTCTCTCTCCCTCGCTCCCTCTCTGACTCTCAGGCTTGTTGGTCGTTTCAGAATCTGACCCAATAGTGGCCATTGCTCGCTTCGACTACTCTGGACGGACCAACCGGGAGCTGTCGTTTAATAAGGGCGCATCTCTCCTCCTTTTCCAGCGAGTCAGTGATGACTGGTGGGAGGGCCAACACAACGGAGTGGACGGACTAGTGCCTCACCAGTACATAGTGGTTCAGGACATGTAAGAAACCAGAAGACCAGTGTTTAGACAAGTACAAAGCTTGTCAGACCAGTATAGACCAGTGTTTAGACAAGTACAAAGCTCGTCAGACCAGTGCCGTGCAGACCACCATAGACAAGATGAGAGAATGGTGTTCTAGTTGGCTTGGTTGTAGTGTAATTATGTGTGTGTGTTCCAGGACGGACGGGGCTATAGTGTGTGTGTGTGTGTGTGTGTGTGTGTGTGTGTGTGTGTGTGTGTGTGTGTGTGTGTGTGTGTGTGTGTGTGTGTGTGTGTGTGTGTGTGTGTGTGTGTGTGCGTTTGTGTGTGTGTGTATGTGTGTGTTCCAGGACGGACGGGGCTGTGGTGTGATTATGTGTGTGTATGTTACAGGCAGGACGGGGGCAGAGGCAGTCCTAAGACTGAGGCGGAGTTGCAGGAGGAGAGAGTGTCCACTAGGGGCATCGCTGCCTCTCCCACTGGAGCTCATGTAGCTGACGTCTACCTGGCCAACCTCAACAAGTAAGAGACACACACAAGAACCAATCACAACGCATCATCTCCTCATTTACACCTTCACTGACCCAATTAGATCTCAGTCTGAATGACTATCGCCCCGTAGCACTCATGTCTGTAGCCATGAAATGCTTTGAAAGGCTGGTCATGGCTCACATCAACACCATCATCCCAAACACCATGGATCCACTACAATTCGTATACTGCACCAACAGATTTTTTTTTACATTCCCCCCACAAAAAAAATGTATACATCCAAATGACAACTTACAGACACATACAAACAACAACTACTATCTCCTCTGCCCAGACCCGCCTGCTCACACCCTATCCCTAGTGCCTGGTCACACCTCCATCCCTAGTGCCTGGTCACACCTCCATCCCTAGTGCCTGGTCACACCTCCATCCCTAGTACCTGGTCACACCTCCATCCCTAGTGCCTGGTCACACCTCCATCCCTAGTGCCTGGTCACACCTCCATCCCTAGTGCCTGGTCACACCTCCATCCCTAGTGCCTGGTCACACCTCCATCCCTAGTGCCTGGTCACGCATGACGCATGACTTTCAACCTTCGTCTCGCCCGTACGGGAGTTGTAGCGATGAGACAAGATAGTAGCTACAATTGGACCAGATACCACGAAATTGGGGAGAAAAAGGGGTCAAAAAAATAGAAATAAAAAACAAGATTTTCGTTACAAGTTGATAGTAGATAGTATTTGAAACTATTGAAAAAAAAGTACTTTTTAATTCTGTCATGGAAATAAATATATATGATGAACCAGGCTGGGGAGACCTACTGGAGCCCTGGTCCGTGGAGGAGGCACAGGATGAACCAGGCTGGGGAGACCTACTGGAGGCCTGGTCCGTGGAGGAGGCACGGGATGAACCAGACTGGGGAGACCTACTGGAGGCCTGGTCCGTGGAGGAGGCACGGGATGAACCAGACTGGGGAGACCTACTGGAGGCCTGGTCCGTGGAGGAGGCACGGGATGAACCAGACTGGGGAGACCTACTGGAGGCCTGGTCTGTGGAGGAGGCACGGGATGAACCAGACTGGGGAGACCTACTGGAGGCCTGGTCCGTGGAGGAGGCACGGGATGAACCAGACTGGGGAGACCTACTGGAGACCTGGTCCGTGGAGGAGGCACCACTCTTCCAGGCTGAATGCCCACTTTAGCCCGGCACCTCCAGAGCGCAGGCACAGGTCGAACCGGGCTGTGGGGGAGCATTGGAGATCTGGTGCTTGGCACTTGCACCGCTCCTCTTGGCTGCATGCCCACTTTAGCCCGGCACTTGCAGAGAACTGGCATATAGCGCACCGGGCTATGAGAGTGAACTGGAGACACCGTTCGCTTTACAGCATAACACGCCGCTCTGCTTTAGCTGCCTCCAGTTCCTCCTTAGTACGGCAATACACCCCAGCCTCTGTGCCCAGGGTCCCTTGCCTTCCAATATCTCCTCCCGTGTCCATTCCTCCAGATAGCGCTGCTCCTCCCGGCCACGCTGCTTGGTCCTTTGGTGGTGGGTAGTTCTGTCACGGGCGTTGTAAGAAGCGGACCAAGGTGCAGCGTGATGAGCGTACATTTTATTTTATTGATATAAAATGTTGCCAACAAAACACAGGAACGACCGTGAAGCTTAACACGGCTATAGTGCCACTAACAAAGTTAACTACCCACACAGAAAGGAGGGAAAAGGGCTACCTACAGTGCCTTGCGAAAGTATTCGGCCCCCTTGAACTTTGCAACCTTTTGCCACATTTCAGGCTTCAAACATAAAGATATAAAACTGTATTTTTTTGTGAAGAATCAACAACAAGTGGGACACAATCATGAAGTGGAACGACATTTATTGGATATTTCAAACTTTTTTAACAAATCAAAAACTGAAAAATTGGGTGTGCAAAATTATTCAGCCCCCTTAAGTTAATACTTTGTAGCGCCACCTTTTGCTGCGATTACAGCTGTAAGTCGCTTGGGGTATGTCTCTATCAGTTTTGCACATCGAGAGACTGAATATTTTTCCCATTCCTCCTTGCAAAACAGCTCAAGCTCAGTGAGGTTGGATGGAGAGCATTTGTGAACAGCAGTTTTCAGTTCTTTCCACAGATTCTCGATTGGATTCAGGTCTGGACTTTGACTTGGCCATTCTAACACCTGGATATGTTTATTTTTGAACCATTCCATTGTAGATTTTGCTTTATGTTTTGGATCATTGTCTTGTTGGAAGACAAATCTCCGTCCCAGTCTCAGGTCTTTTGCAGACTCCATCAGGTTTTCTTCCAGAATGGTCCTGTATTTGGCTCCATCCATCTTCCCATAAATTTTAACCATCTTCCCTGTCCCTGCTGAAGAAAAGTAGCCCCAAACCATGATGCTGCCACCACCATGTTTGACAGTGGGGATGGTGTGTTCAGCTGTGTTGCTTTTACGCCAAACATAACGTTTTGCATTGTTGCCAAAAAGTTCAATTTTGGTTTCATCTGACCAGAGCACCTTCTTCCACATGTTTGGTGTGTCTCCCAGGTGGCTTGTGGCAAACTTTAAACAACACTTTTTATGGATATCTTTAAGAAATGGCTTTCTTCTTGACACTCTTCCATAAAGGCCAGATTTGTGCAATATACGACTGATTGTTGTCCTATGGACAGAGTCTCCCACCTCAGCTGTAGATCTCTGCAGTTCATCCAGAGTGATCATGGGCCTCTTGGTTGCATCTCTGATCAGTCTTCTCCTTGTATGAGCTGAAAGTTTAGAGGGACGGCCAGGTCTTGGTAGATTTGCAGTGGTCTGATACTCCTTCCATTTCAATATTATCGCTTGCACAGTGCTCCTTGGGATGTTTAAAGCTTGGGAAATCTTTTTGTATCCAAATCCGGCTTTAAACTTCTTCATAACAGTATCTCGGACCTGCCTGGTATGTTCCTTGTTCTTCATGATGCTCTCTGCGCTTTTAACGGACCTCTGAGACTATCACAGTGCAGGTGCATTTATACGGAGACTTGATTACACACAGGTGGATTGTATTTATCATCATTAGTCATTTAGGTCAACATTGGATCATTCAGAGATCCTCACTGAACTTCTGGAGAGAGTTTGCTGCACTGAAAGTAAAGGGGCTGAATAATTTTGCACGCCCAATTTTTCAGTTTTTGATTTGTTAAAAAAGTTTGAAATATCCAATAAATGTCGTTCCACTTCATGATTGTGTCCCACTTGTTGTTGATTCTTCACAAAAAAATACAGTTTTATATCTTTATGTTTGAAGCCTGAAATGTGGCAAAAGGTCGCAAAGTTCAAGGGGGCCGAATACTTTCGCAAGGCACTGTACCTGGAACATTTATCCGAATATTATTCCAATGAATGAAATCTGCTTTTATATCGTTGAGTAATGGAATAAAGTTATCTTTATATATTTGTTGTTCATTGTCACTTATTAAGCATCCCAAGTATGTAATATTAGTGGTCCACTCAAAGGCTTGCTGTAGATCATGAGTTATTATTCATACTTTTCCTCGTTCATTTTAAAGTTTGAGATTTTTGAGTATTCTGAAAATATTTTTTGCAAAGGGGCATTGAGTTTTGACAGAGATGACTCAGTCTCTATTACACTCCACGCTGCCCTCTACCACTTGAATAAGCGGAACACCTATGTGAGAATGCTGTTCATTGACTATAGCTCAGCGTTCAACAATGTAGTACCCTCCAAGCTCGTCACTACGCTCAGGACCCTGGGACTAAACACCTCCTTCTGCAACTGGATCCTGGACTTCCTGAGGGACCACCCCCAGGTGGCGAGGGTAGGCAACAGCACATCCGCCACGCTGACCCCTCAGGGGTGTGTGCTTAGTCCCCTCCTGTTCTCCAATACCATAATTAAGTTTGCTGACGACACGACAGTGGTAGGCCTGATCCCCGGTGATCAGACAGCCTACAGGGAGGAGGTCAGTGACCTGGCCGTGTGGTGCCAGGAACACAACCTTTCCCTCAATGTCAGTAAGAAAAATGATCTGATCGTGGACAACGGGAAACGGAGGGCGGAGCACACACCCATCCAGATCAACAGGGCTGAAGTGGAATGGGTCGAGAGCTTCAAGTTCCTCTGTATCCACATCACAAAAAAATTAACATGGTCCACACACACCAACACAGTCATGAAGAAGGCACGACAACACTTCTTCCCCCTCAGGAGGATGAAAAGGTTTGTCATGGGCCCTCACATTCTCAAATGTTGTACAGCTGCACCATTGAGAGCATCTTGACTGACTGCATCACTGATCGGTATGGCAACTGCTTGGCATCTGACTGCAAGGCACTACAGAGGGTAGTGCGTATGGCCCAGTATATCACTGGGGCCAAGCTTCCTGCCATCCAGGACCTCTATACCAGTCAGTGTCAGAGGAAGGCCCTAAAAATTGTAAAGACTTGAGCCACCCAGGTCATAGACTATTCTCTCAGCTACCACATTGTAAGTGGAACCGATGCACCAAGTCTGGAACCAACAGGACCCTGAACAGCTTCGACCCCCAAGTCATAAGATGCTACATAGTGAGTTAAATAGTTAACAACATAGGTATTGTCCCCCTTTGCACCAACTCTTTTGACTCATCAAGTACGCTGCTGCTACTGTTTATTATCTGTCCTGTTGTCGCGTCACTTCATGCCTACCCATATGTACATCACCTCGTCGACGGTACTGGTACCCCATGTATGATTGTGGATTTATTCCTTGAGTTATTATCTTTGTATTATTTCACTGTTAGTCTACACTTGTTGTTTATGAAACATTTGACAAATAAAATGTTCTTTGATTTTTCATCTTCTCACTAACCAATCCAATCCCCCTTCTCTCTCTCTAACCAATCCAATCCCCCTTCTCTCTCTCTCTCTAACCAATCCAATCCCCCTTCTCTCTCTCTCTCTAACCAATCCAATCCCCCCTTCTCTCTCTCTCACTAACCAATCCAATCCCCCTTCTCTCTCTCTCTCTAACCAATCCAATCCCCCTTCTCTCTCTCTAACCAATCCAATCCCCCTTCTCTCTCTCTCTCTAACCAATCCAATCCCCCTTCTCTCTCTCTCTCTAACCAATCCAATCCCCCCTTCTCTCTCTCTCACTAACCAATCCAATCCCCCTTCTCTCTCTCTCTCTAACCAATCCAATCCCCCTTCTCTCTCTCTCTAACCAATCCAATCCCCCCTTCTCTCTCTCTCTCTAACCAATCCAATCCCCCTTCTCTCTCTCTCTCTAACCAATCCAATCCCCCCTTCTCTCTCTCTCACTAACCAATCCAATCCCCCTTCTCTCTCTCTCTCTCTCTCTAACCAATCCAATCCCCCTTCTCTCTCTCTCTAACCAATCCAATCCCCCCTTCTCTCTCTCTCACTAACCAATCCAATCCCCCTTCTCTCTCTCTCTCTAACCAATCCAATCCCCCTTCTCTCTCTCTCTAACCAATCCAATCCCCCCTTCTCTCTGTCTCTAACCAATCCAATCCCCCCTTCTCTCTGTCTCTAACCAATCCAATCCCCCCTTCTCTCTCTCGTCCGCTCTCTGTCAGGATGAGGAAGAAGCCGGAGTTAGGGAGTATCCGTAGAACCTTCCGGGTGTCTGAGGGAGGACAGGGGGGTGACGTACCCCCAACGGGGGCGACTGGTGGGGGTGTGAGGACGGCCAGTCTGCCTGTGGGAGGGGCTCTGGTGAAAGAGGGCGGGGACAAACGACCAGTCAGCGCTCATAGTGTCCTCAACTCCTCCATTACACGCCACTCCTCTCTCAAGACCAAGGTAACTTTTTATGACTGCTGGGTAATATTATCTATCATTATTGTTTTGCTGATTGTAAGGAGTGTTATTTGTTGTGCAGGTGGAAAGCCCTCAGTTCCGCAAAGCGACCACAGCGGGGCGCTCTAAGAGCTTCAGCAACCACAGACCTCTGGACCCTGAGGTCATCACTCAGCTGGAGCCCACCTCACAGGTTCGCCCACCTCTGACCCCTGACAGCTCACATTTGACCCCTCACATCTCAGCCCTACCAAATGTGTGTGTGTGTGTTCTGATTTGTATCTCTGTCTGATATCTCCTTATCTGTTTCAGGATATCGAGGCGGCTATGAGCTCTGCTCTGAGAGAGCTGGAGAGGCAGAGCAGTGTCCAGCACACACACACCCCCGACGTGGTGCTGGACACTCTGGAGCAGCTGAAGGGTGTGTGTGGTGGGGGAGGAGGGGGCACATCAGAGCCCTCCAGTCCCCTACACTCCCGTCTGCTGAGGGACAGTGACGGCGCAGGATCTCCACACTCACACCCCCTCCAACGCAGCGCTTCGTCCGCTAGCGACGTCCCCTCCTCCTTCCGCCCTTCCTATCCCAGGAGCCCCCTGCCCTCCTCTCTCGCCTCCTCAGCCCTCTCTTTCTCCACTCCCTCCTTCCGAGAGCCTCGTCCTCCAGCCACGCGGCCCAAGCCGGTGGTCTTCCCCAAGGGAGGAGGAAGCAGCAGTCCGGCTATGGGGTCCGCAACCTCCACTGTTCCCCCTCCTCCCCCACCCCCACCCCAGCCCAACGACAAGTCCTGCCCCGCCTGAGGAGTGACATCACACATGCTCCCCTTCCATACACAAACCACTGCCCCATCTCCCCTCACCCAATGACAAGTGGAATAGCTCTCACCTAGGATCAGCTTACCCTCCCAAACTAAGCATTATGGGAGTTAGACTGTATAAAGCCTCCATGACTCAAACAAGGGATCAAAACGAACATACAGCATGACAATAAAGAGACATGGAACCTGTGCTGTATATACTGGTGTGAGGTGTGTGTGTGAGAGCGTGTGTGTGTGCCTGTGTGAGTTGTGTGTGAGCGTGCCTGTGTGAGGTGTGTGTGTGTGTGAGTGTGTGTGTGTGTGTGTGTGTGTGTGTGTGTGTGTGCGTGCCTGTGTGAGGTGTGTGTGTGAGGCGTGTGTGTGTGAGCGTGCCTGTGTGAGCGTGCCTGTGTGAGGTGTGTGTGAGCGTGCCTGTGTGAGGTGTGTGTGTGAGGCGTGTGTGTGTGAGCGTGCCTGTGTGAGCGTGCCTGTGTGAGGTGTGTGTGAGCGTGCCTGTGTGAGGTGTGTGTGTGTGTGTGTGTGTGAGCGTGCCTGTGTGAGGTGTGTGTGTGTGTGAGTGTGCCTGTGTGAGGTGAGTGTGTTTGTGTGAGTGTGCCTGTGTGAGGTGCGTGTGTGAGTGTGCCTGTGTGAGGTGAGTGTGTGTGTGTGAGGTGTGTGTGTGAGTGTGCCTGTGTGAGGTGCGTATGTGAGTGTGCCTGTGTGAGGTGAGTGTGTGTGTGTGAGGTGTGTGTGTGAGTGTGCCTGTGTGAGGTGCGTGTGAGCCATCCTGGACAGAAAGAGACAGAGATGGACAGACAGATGGATGGATGGAGAGAGCAGTGGAATGCCTCTTTCTACGTGAAGAGAAGAGGACCAGGCTATGTCTCTGATCCTCCTGTGTGTAGGCAAGCTGAGTGTTGTGGTGACTCGTTCTAACAACAACGCTCACCAGTATAGCTGCTATACACCACGCTATTTTCTACTGAATTCTACTAGACTCTACTATACTATTCATCAGGGCTATTCAATTAGCACCCCTCAGGGGCCAAAGGAATGCTGCTTTACTTTTCTAAGTGGAAGTTGTAATGTAATTGATTGGCCAGAGAGCCCAATCACCAATGTCCCAGGTGTGTATTGATGGGGCCCTGCAGGACAATAGTTAAAAGTCCTTCTCTACATTCTGTATTTACCCACATAATGCAACGCTTGTCTAGCTTTCCAACAGCACCTCCTGCTGGTGTTTATGTGCACGACATGGCTATTCTCAATAACCAACCTTTCTTTAGCAATAAGAGTCTGACAGACTCATCAGCTTAGCAGCATGCCAGGCCTGCTGCTTCTCTCTCCCTTAGATTCCCAGCATTAATATACGCTATGTTACAGAAGTGGAATAGACACACACATACACATGTGTGTGACGTGTGTGTGTGTGTGTGTTCTGTGGCAGCTAAATGCCTTTCAGGTTCTCCTCGCATGCTGGGGCCACAGCAGTCACAGTGCTGACTGACTGCATCTATTTTCAATACTACCAAACGCGCCTCTTACACCAGCTTCACACAAATTATTACTACAGACAAAATCAGCAAAAAGGGTATTTTTACATGTATAGTTTATTAACCATGGTGATAACTGGACATGTGCAGATGAGGAATCTCAGTGAGGTGGAAGAGTTTGTTTAGATACAAGCACAAACAAACCTCGTCAAGCGCATTCATAAACATTACTTTATGCTTATTTTCTTCCACTTGTTAGTTTATCCTCAGAATATGTAATACTAAACTGTGTAACCGTCTACGTGTGTGTGTGGGGGGTGTGTGTGTGTGCGTCAGTGACCCTTCACAACTCTCAGAAGTCAGCGTTAACCACTCATCATTAAGGGAACCAACTAATGCCTGCTCTTTGGAGACATGGGGACCAACAGGATGGGACACAAAGACAGCAGAACCTGTGTCGCCAGAGCCACTCTGCTACCAGTATCACTGATCACTAGGCTTAATGTTTGTGTGACTGACTAGTTCTCAGTCCCAGCCGCTAAAGTCAGAGGACAACAGGAAAAGTGTCACACTGTCTCCTCTGTCGCTCCTCTTCCAATAGCATTGATGTTTGTCATGGCAGACCGGCATCCAATAACTGATTGGATTGATATAATCCAATGAAATGATATACAGGAACAGCCCTGAGGTCTGTTCTGTTGTGCTCGTCTTTAAGAGAACTTCTGCTGTGACTCCCTAACTGTCTGTTACATCATGTGGTCAATCTCCAACCGGTCCTGTCCTGTCTGTCACTGTGGTAGCATTTTCTGAAGTCTGAACTGTGATTCGTCAAGGGGAGGAGACAGAATGTTTTGATTGGTCAAGGTTAGTGGGAGGCGGCAGGATGCTTTAGTTATTGACAGCTTTAACACTGTCTGAGACCAGGATATTTAATGTCAGGGCTTCGAGATCCCTGAGGCTAGAAAAGCAGCAGACACCTCTCCCTATCACCCTGCTCTCTCTGTACGTTTCTCCTCCTAGCATTCTGCCTCTCTTCCCACAGACACACTAATATCCCTCTGTGTGGTTCCTTCCTTATTCCTTCCTCCCCGCCATGCAGGTATATACTTGTATTATTGCATTCCCAAATGATCTGTAACAAGGGATTTCATTCTAAGTGTAATGTTTTATCTCTGTGTGTGTATTTTAAGATGTATTTTACATTGTGTTGCTCCCCTTACCTCATCTTAGCAACTGGAGCGATTGTGCGTGTGCGTGTGTGGGGTAGGGCGAATAGGCATTAACACACACGTCATATGAACATACACTCACGGGTAATGCTTTGCGGTTGGTGTCTGTGTTATCCCGGCTTTGTTGTATCGGAGCTAGGAGCCTCAGTCTCCACACCATATTATCAGTTGAGCTCAAATCAATCATCATGCACTTAAAATGACATGGTGTGCTCCAGGACTGATTGAGTGAGGATGATTTTATTACGATTAACTATTGTTAAATATGCATTTCTTGTCCATTTGAAAACACAAGATCTAAAAAAGGACTGTAATGTCAAATATATGTATAGTTGCCTCTGTATTATGGAGAATCCTGTGTTAAGATGTACTTTGTATATACAATGTTGTACATTACAGAGGTACACTCTTTTTCTGGTACAATATTGTACAGTAATAGCAATAGTAGTTTAATCAAATAGTCCTTATATAATTATATGTGTAGTTCTTGTAGTAGACTTTTTTTTAAATAAACATTGCTTGCTATAAAGTTGTCTGCGTTGTTGTGGAGATTATGATGACAGTGATAATGGTGATGATAATGGTGATGATGATGATGATGATGATGATGATGGTGGATTGCACGCATCTGGTTCTCTGACTCTCACTCACTCACACACACACACACACACACACACACACACACACACACATGGATGAGACTCTTGTCCCATTGACCACACTTGTGACTTCAGAGATCTGCTTCCACAGGGCTTTACTGACAGGGTTATTTCTTGTCTCCTCCTCGATTCTTCTACAACAACAATCAGGATGTGGTTTGAGACATCCTACTAGAGACAAGGTTTGTTCTATTTGCCTATAATTGAAAAGGAAACCTTGAGGAACACCCCTTACATTTATTTTTAATAGTCCAGGCCTGGAATTCATCAACAATGTGAATATTATTATCTGTGCTTCTCCAACCAAGATGATAAAACTGGAAGTATCCAATAAATGAAATTACATTGAGCGCTATGGGTGTAGTACATAATATAAGCCACTGGATATCGCCAGAGCTTAACTGTAAAGTAAACTGGTGCACAACTCGGAAGTTACAGCACTGAATCGAAACTTGCATAGAACGCACAGAATGTAGTTGCATTTCCGCCGAAATCTTCCAAGATTACCCGGTCCAGTGACGGAGAATAGGTGAGGTTGCCATCTGTTTTTTCGGGAAACATCAGAGAAATGTAGCAGATTGTGGATGCAAAGAGTTCAAATTTGTCCCTGTGACGAAAAACGAGACAGGTAGGCTACCTTTTATTCAAGACATCGAACCTTGAACTTCAGTTTTGGCAAGTTTGTTCCCCTATCCGTTTTTAAACACACACATTGTCTTTAGTAATGTGTAGTAAATCTTCTTCTTTTGTATGACTAAACCCTGTCACAAAGCCCAGGGAGTGTACCTCACAACACCTAACTGGTCTCAGCTGTCCAGGACACTACAGTGTTTATCTTCGTTTTCAACAGATGTGTATCAACATCGACAGGCCCTACCACAGACCGTATGATTAGGGACAGTGGAATGTATCTACAGGTAGCCTGTTATCTATTCACTTCACATTTTGGGAACTTGAACTTCTTTTTTCTCTCTCTTTTTTAGTGGGTGGATCAGCTTTAGTATTGCAGATAGATTATTGCTTCCTTCAATGTAATTGTCTGTATTTCCAATCCCCCATATATTTTGGGGTTAAATATATCTATCGATATACATGCATAAACATACCGATATATATATATATATACATATATCGGTATGAGGAATGGGCCAAAATTCACCCAACTTATTGTGGGACGCTTGCGGAAGGCTACCCGAAATGTTTGACCCAAGTTCAACAATTTAAAGTCAATGCTACCAAATGTGTGTGTGTGTGTGTGTGTGTGTGTGTGTGTGTGTGTATATATATATACACACACACACACACACACACACACACACACACACACACACACACACACATATCTACATAGGCATACAGAGGTGTTTTATAAGTAACCATCACTCCTGTGTTAAGATGGCACATTGTGTTAGCTAATCCAAGTTTATAATTTTCAAAGGCTAATTGACCATTAGTCAACCATTAGTACACTACCCTCCAAACTTTTGAACGGTAGTGTACATACATCCATATACAGTTGAAGTCGGAAGATTACATACCCCTTAGCCAAATACATTTAAACTCAGTTTTTCACAATTCCTGACATTTAATCCTAGTAATAATTCCTTGTCTTAGGTCAGTTAGGATCACCACTTTATTTTAAGAATGTGAAATGTCAGTATAATAGTAGAGAGATTGATTTATTTCAGCTTTTATTTTTTTTATCACATTCCCAGTTGGTCAGAAGTTTACATACACTCAATTAGTATTTGGTAGCATTGCCTTTAAATTGTTTAACTTGGGTCAAACGTTTCAGGTAGCCTTCCGCAAGCTTCTCACAATAAATTGGGTGAATTTTGGCCCATTCCTCCTGACAGAGCTGGTGTAACTGAGTCAGGTTTGTAGGCCTCCTTGCTCGCACACGCTTTTTCAGTTCTGCCCACACATTTTCTATAGGATTGCAGTCAGGGCTTTGTGATGGCCACTCCAATACCTTGACTTTGTTGTCCTTAAGCCATTTTGCCTCAACTTTGGAAGTATGCTTGGGGTCATTGTCCATTTAGAAGAACCATTTGCGACCAAGTATCTTCCTGACTGATGTCCTGAGATGTTGCTTCAGTATATCCACATAATTTTCCTCCCTCATGATGCCATCTATTTTGTGAAGTGCATCAGTCCCTCCTGCAGCAAAACACCCCCACAACATGATGCTGCCATCCCCGTGCTTCACAGTTGGGATGGTGTTCTTCGGCTTGCAAGCCTCCCCCTTTTTCCTCCAAACATGACAATGGTCATTATGACCAAACAGTTCTATTTTTGTGTCATCAGACCAGAGGACATTTCTCAAAAAGTACAATCTTTGTCCCCATTAGCAGTTGCAAACCGTAGTCTGGCTTTTTTATGACGATTTTGGAGCAGTGGCTTCTTCCTTGCTGAGCGGCCTTTCAGGTTATGTCGATATGGATATAGATACATTTGTACCGGTTTCCTCCAGCATCTTCACAAGGTCCTTTGCTGTTGTTCTGGGATTGATATGCACTTTTTGCACCAAGGTACATTCATACATTCATTTCCGCTCTTCCTGAGCGGTATGACAGCTGCGTGGTCCCATGGTGTTTATACTTGCAAACTATTGTTTGTACAGATGAACGTGGTACCTTCAGGCGTTTGGAAATTGCTCCCAAGGATGAACCCGTCTTGTGGAGGTCTACAATTTTTTTTCTGAGATCTTGGCTGATTTCTTTTGATTTTCCCATGATGTCAAGGAAAGAGGCACTGACTTTTTTATTTTAGCTTTATTTAACTAGGCAAGGCAGTTAAGAACAAATTCTTATTTTCAATGACGGCCTAGGAACAGTGGGTTAACTGCCTGTTCAGAGGCAGAACAAAATATTTGTAACTTGTCAGCTCGGGGATTTGAACTTGCGACCTTCTGGTTATTAGTTCAATGCTCTAACCACTAGGCTACCCTGCCGCCCGTTGAAGGTAGGCCTTGAAATACATCCACAGGTAAACCTCCAATTGACTCAAATGACGTCAATTAGCCTATCAGAAGCTTCTAAAGCCGTGACATCATTTTCTGGAATTTTCCAAGCTGTTTAAAGGCACAGTCAACTTAGTGTATGTAAACTTCTGACCCACTGGAATTGTGATACAGTGAATTATAAGTGAAATAATCTGTCTGTAAACAATTGTTGGAAAATGTACTTGTGTCGTGCACAAAGTAGATGTCCTAACCAACTTGCCAAAACTATAGTTTGTTAATTAACTAGACATTTGTGGAGTGGTTGAACAATGAGTTAATGACTCCAAAATAAGTGTGTGTAAACTTCCAACTTCAACTGTATACACATACACACTTTTTTAATATACCTTCCTTTATTGTTCCCCAAACCCTACCACCCCTCCCCCAATTGGAGTCAACTCATAAACAGTAACACTTAGGCTTCTGCTTCCAGCTTATACATACTATGCACATTTTACAGACAATCTAATTTACAATAGTTATATTTTGTTTGTTTTTAGTCCTGGCCTCTATTTCTGATGTCCATCCAGTTTGATTTCTATTTGCCATATATTTGTATCTGTGCTATTTCACAAAAGTTCTGAATCTATATTTGAGCTATAACTTGAACTTCTTCCCCCTTGTTGTTTACCTTTCTGACCAGAGAGAAGTCCACATTACCTCTGACTTTATATGAACCCCACCCCTTGACTCTCCATTCCACACCAACATCCTGTGAATAGTTTTTATTCTGAATAGAAGGTATGTTTCAGTTCTTGACTCATGGCCTTCTGTATATTCCCTACTGCAGCCAATCAGACTTCTCCAGGCTGTAGATGACAGAGAAGATGACTGCGAGCACAGCCAACTACCTGTGGTCTTTGGGAGATGTGCTTGGTCAGGGGGCCACAGCCAGTGTCTACAAGGCCCGCAACAAGGTAGGACTCTAAACTCACCCTTACAACAAAAATATTGTTGTGAGCTAGGTGCAGTGGCAACGCTTCATTCAGGGCAGTTGGGGCCGAGCTGTTTAGCAAAAATAATTCAATAATCATAATTGGGTTAATAAAGCCACATATAATCAATTTTTTGCTTTCTTGAGTAAGGCAACTCCAAAATGCAGGTGTTTCACCGTAGCTCAGTGCTTTCTGTGGTGGTGGGGCAGCCAGCGGAAAATACGACGCGTAGGGTTTGGTAATGTTCTCTAGTTGTGCCATGATTGGCTCAGTGTTCTGTCACTCATGGGAACACTAGGTCACTGAAAATTATATGGGTAGAGCTTGAAAATTCAAGCCCCTTGGGTGCTGCCATAGACTTACATTAAAAGTGCCCATCCAGGGCCCCCTGAGTGGCTCAGTAGTCTAAGGCACTGCATCACAGTGTCAAATCAAATTTTATTTGTCACATACACATGGTTAGCAGATGTTAATGCGAGTGTAGTGAAATGCTTGTGCTTCTAGTTCCGACCAGGCAGTCATATCTAACAGGTAATCTAACAATTTCACAACAACTACCTTATATACACACAAGTGTTTTTTTATTTTTTTATTTCACCTTTATTTAACCAGGTAGGCCAGTTGAGAACAAGTTCTCATTTACAACTGTGACCTGGCCAAGATAAAGCAAAGCAGTGTGACACAGACAACAACACAGAGTTACACATGGAGTAAACAATAAACAAGCCAATAACACAATAAACAAATCAATGACACAGTAGAAAAAAAGAAAGTCTATATACAGTGTGTGCATGAGGCATGAGGAGGTAGGCAATAAATAGGCCATAGGAGCGAATAGTTACAATTTAGCAGATTAACACTGGAGTGATAGATGAGCAGATGATGACGTGCTTCTACACCTGCATTGCTTGCTGTTTGGGGTTTTAGGCTGGGTTTCTGTATAGCACTTTGAGATATCAGCTGATGTACGAAGGGCTATATAAATACATTTGATTTGATTTGATGATGTGCAGGTAGAGATACTGGTGTGCAAAAGAGCAGAAAAGTAAATAAAATAAAAACAGTATGGGGATGAGGTAGGTAAATAGGGTGGGCTATTTACAGATGGACTATGTACAGCTGCAGCGATCGGTTAGCTGCTCAGATAGTTGATGTTTAAAGTTGGTGAGGGAAATAAAAGTCTCAAACTTCAGCGATTTTTGCAATTCATTCCAGTCACTGGCAGCAGAGAACTGGAAGGTAAGGCGGCCAAATGAGGTGTTGGCTTTGGGGATGATCAGTGAGATGTATCTGCTGGAACGTGTGCTACGGGTGGGTGTTGTTATCGTGACCAGTGAACTGAGATAAGGCGGAGCTTTACCTAGCATAGACTTATAGATGACCTGGAGCCAGTGGGTCTGGCGACGAACAAATAGTTATATTGACTAAGTCTGTCCTAACTCGCTCATTAATGTCTTAATCTAAATTACAGATTGCCTCTTATCCGCTTGTCGTCCCCTTATGCCATAGTTTGTACATCTTAATTGTCAGTAGAAACCACATTTGTTTAAGCAAGACAGTCATATCAGCTATGTTTTTTAAAGGCAGTAAATGAGCCTGAATGAACTGTTTCGCTGCCAGACAAGGCTCTGCTGATAGCCAGGTGTAACAGTGGTAAAGATTCACTCCATGTTGCTGAAAGGAAAGCTCAGCTGTCAGGCCAAAGCTAGACAAGCATTTGTGTAAGTTTATCATAGCCTAGCATAGCATTTTGTCCAGCTAGCAGCAGGTAACTTGGTCACGGAAATCAGAAAAGCAATCAAATTAAATCGTTTACCTTTGATGAGCTTCGGATGTTTTCATGTTCCCTTTTTCCCAAAATATTATTTTTGTAGGCGAAATATCACTGTTTGTTCTTCACGTTTGGCTGAGAAATCGCCCGGAAATTGCAGTCACGAAAACGGCGAAAAATATTCCAAATTAGCTCCATAATATCGACAGAAACATGGCAAACGTTGTTTATAATCAATCCTCAAGGTGTTTTTCAAATATCTATTCGATAATATATCCATCGGGAGAATTAGTTTTTCAGTAGGACCGATTGGAGTAATGGCTACCTCTGTATTTTACGCGAGAATCTCTCTGGGAGCATCAGGTGACCACTTGCGCAATGTAGCCGCCTACGGGTATTCTTCAACATAAATGCGTAAAACTACATCACAATGCTGTAGACACCTTCGGGAATACGGAGAAAGAGTAATCTGGTTGATAGCACATTCACTGTTCAATAGGGACACATTGGAACGCAGAGCTTTCAAAACATGGGGCACTTCTGGATTTTCTCAGGCTTTCGCCTGCAACATCAGTTCTGTTATACTCACAGACAATATTTTTTACAGTTTTGGAAACTTTTTAGAGTGTTTTCTATCCTAAGCTGTCAATTATATGCATATTCTAGCATCTTGTCCTGACAAAATATCCCGTTTACTACGGGAATGTTTTTTTTCCAAAAATGAAAATACTGCCCCCTAGTCACAAAAGGTTAAGTAAATCAATCATTCATTTATTAATGCAATTGCATACAGAAGTTGACAACAGGAACATAGCACGCATGTTTCTGAGTAAGATATGAGCAAAATATGAAAGGGTCCCAGTTGTTTTATTATGCTTGCAGTCAATCCATAGTGATGTCACTGCCAATGTCATTACCGTCTACTCATGAGACCAGGCCCATGCCTACACAGCTATACAAACAAGAGTCTCTTATCTCTTTCACTCCCCTGCAGAGTTCTGTGTCTCTGCATCTCTTTTACCTTTGACACATCTCTCAGACTGTTTTTATAAGAAGCAGAGACTAGAAAAGTACTGTGGAACAATATTCAACTTTATAATGTATATATATTATTAACCTGTAGTCTAGAACCCTATAAATGTAAGGGGGAGGGGTCTTATAACCCTTCCCCTTCTATTAATACAACATAAGCATAATCAATTATTATAATACATCAAACATTCGGTACAGCCCCTATCATGAACCCAGCAACGCTATATACCATTATACACGTCAGCACCTCCCCACAGACTACATTGTTACGCACATCAGCATACGCCCACACACACCAATTCAGTACATCAAAGAAAAATCTAACTAGATCAAAAACTTCAGAGTGAATGAGATGTCATCCCATCTCAACTTTGAGGTGTAGGCCACTTCTTACACGGAACATATCTTCACTGTGATAACCTAGCATGTCTATCATGGAGCCCAATGGTAACACTGTAAACTTATGACAACTACATAACAATGTCATATGACAAAAAAAGATGATAACTATAACTTTTTATAACTGTGTGTGTGTGTGTCCGTGCGTGTCCGTGTGTGTGTGTGTGTGTGTGTGTCTGTGTGTGTGTGTGTGTCCGTGCGTGTCCGTGTGTGTGTGTCTGTGTGTGTGTATGTGTCTGTGTGTGTGTGTGTCCGTGCGTGTCCGTGTCTGTGTGTGTGTGTGTGTGTCCGTGTGTGTCCGTGTGTGTGTGTCCGTGTGTGTCCGTGTGTGTGTGTCTGTGTGTGTGTCTGTGTGTGTGTGTGTCCGTGCGTGTCCGTGTGTGTGTGTGTGTCTGTGTGTGTCCGTGTGTGTGTGTG
The DNA here is from genome assembly GCF_013265735.2 of Oncorhynchus mykiss. NCBI lineage: Eukaryota > Metazoa > Chordata > Actinopteri > Salmoniformes > Salmonidae > Oncorhynchus > Oncorhynchus mykiss. The sequence continues at coordinate 78,207,237 of NC_048581.1, read as the reverse complement.
TGTATGTGTGTGTGTGTCTGTGTGTGTGTGTGTCCGTGCGTGTCCGTGTGTGTGTGTCTGTGTGTGTCCGTGTGTGTGTGTGTCCGTGCGTGTCCGTGTGTGTGTGTCTGTGTGTGTGTGTGTGTCCGTGCGTGTCCGTGTGTGTGTGTGTGTGTGTGTGTGTCTGTGTGTGTGTGTGTCCGTGTGTGTCCGTGTGTGTGTGTGTGTGTGTGTGTGTGTGTGTGTCCGTGTGTGTGTGTCCGTGTGTGTCCGTGTGTGTGTGTGTCCGTGCGTGTCCGTGTGTGTGTGTCTGTGTGTGTCCGTGTGTGTGTGTGTCCGTGTGTAGAGGACAGGGGAGCAGGTTGCGGTGAAGGTGTTTAACCCTTTGAGCTACAGCCGTCCGTACGAGGTTCAGATGAGAGAGTTTGAAATGCTCAGGAGACTCAACCACAACAACATCGTCAAGCTCTTCTCTGTGGAGGAGGTGAGGAGGAGACGTGTTAAGGACGGGAGAGGGGAGAGTTGGGGTGGGAAGGTATTAGTCTGTATGTAGTCTGCCGTTTCAACTCTCCCTTGTATTTATGTATTAACTCTCTCTGTCTCTCTTTCTCTCTAGCTGAGCAATAAACAAAAGGTGTTGGTGATGGAGTATTGTTCAGGAGGCAGTCTGCTCAGTCTGCTGGAAGAGCCAGAGAACACCTTCGGTCTGCCTGAGACAGAGTTCCTCATTGTACTACAGTGTGTGGGTGTGTGAGGAGGGGTAGAGAGGTTCGGGGCCTGGGGATGAGGGGAGAAGTTAGTCATCGTCCCTCCCAATTAATGGAATGAACCATTCCTCCTATTTCTTCTAGTGCAAGGGATGAACCATCTGCGTGAGAACGGGGTGGTGCACCGGGACATTAAGCCTGGGAACATCATGCGTCAGGTGGGAGAGGACGGGAGGTCTGTCTATAAGCTAACAGACTTCGGAGCAGCCAGAAAACTAGAGAATGAAGAGACGTTTGTCTCCATCTACGGAACAGAGGAATACCTGGTGAGAGAGAGGGATAGGAGAGGAGAGGTAGTGGAGGAGAGAAGACAAGGAGGGTATGGAGAGGGAGGGGAGATTTAATGTTTTCTGGGATGTATGAGCCTGCAGTGTTTCATGTGCCTCAGCAGATAACATAAGTTAGGGCAGGCTATGGTGTGTGTTATTGAGCTTCTCTCTCTGTGTGTGTGTGTGTGTGTGTGTGTGTGTGTGTGTGTGTGTAGCACCCAGACATGTATGAGCGTGCAGTACTGCGTAGGCCCCAGCACAAGGCCTATGGTGTGAGTGTTGACCTGTGGAGTATTGGAGTGACGTTTTACCACGCTGCCGCTGGTTCTTTACCCTTCACACCCTACGGAGGACCCCGCAGGAACAAACCCACCATGTAAGTCTCTGTGTGGTGTGTTTCATAGATTCAACAGTAAGTGTGCATGTCATTGCTTTGTTGAAATGGTCTAATAATTGCTCTTTTATTTCCTTGGGATTAGTCTAAACAAACACAGCAACAGCTGAAATAGGAGTGTAAAATAAAGAGCTAGCGTCTTCTCCTCTCTCTGCTCCCGCTCTTCCCCTGTCTGTGACGTGCAGGTTTAAGATCACCAAAGAGAAGCCAGTAGGGGCCATTGCTGGAGTTCAGAAGGTCAACGACGGACTTATAGAGTGGAGCTACCAGCTACCAAACAGCTGCCTGCTCTCAAAGTCAGTACCTTTGTGTTAGGATCCCCATTAGCCAATGCCAATGGAGACAGCTAGTCTTACTGGGGCCCGACATATTACAGACAAAAGACTTTACAATTTACAAACATTTAAAAACATTAACATGTAGTGTGTGTGTATTTGAGGGGTGGCAGGTAGCCTAGTGGTTAGAGCGTTGGGCCAGTAACCGAAAGGTTGCTGGATCAAACTGCCAAGATAAAAATCTGTCGCTCTGCCCCTGAACAAGGCAGTTAACCTCAGACCCCTACTCTACTACCACATATCTACAACACAAAATGCATATGTACATGTGTATAGCAGGGGGTGTAAACTTGTTCCATTTCCACATGATTCATTACAAGATTTAGTAGAGTGAATGATTTGTCCCAAATACAATGCTTTTAGTTTTTTAAATATTTATTTAACTTATTCCTTGCCTCTGAAACTAATTGTAGCTCTTTATTAAGTGTTGCAGTCATTTCAGTCACTGCAGTAGCTGACATGTATAGTGTTGAGTCATTCGCATACATTTGAAGTTGGAAGTTTACATACACTTAGGTTGGAGTCATTAAAACTAGTTTTTCAACCACCACTTTCAACCACAATTTTCTTGTTAACAAACTATAGTTTTGGCAAGTTGGTTAGGACATCTACTTTGTGCATGACACAAGTCATTTTTCCAACAATTGTTTACAGACAGATTATTTCACTTATAATTCACTGTATCACAATTCCAGTCGTCAGAAGTTTACATACACTAAGTTGACTGTGCCTTTAAACAGCTTGGAAAATTCCAGAAAATGATGTCATAGCTTTAGAAGCTTCTGATAGGCTAATTGACATAATTTCAGTCAATTGGAGGTGTACCTGTGGATGTATTTCAAGGCCTACCTTCAAACTCAGTGCCTCTTTGCTTGACATCATGGGAAAATCAAAAGAAATCAGCCAAGACCTCAGAAAAAACATTGTAGACCTCCACAAGTCTGGTTCATCCTTGGGAGCAATTTCCAAACGCCTGAAGGTACCGTTTTCATCTGTACAAATAATAGTATGCAAGTATAAACACCATGGGACCACGCAGCCGTCATACTGCTCAGGAAGGAGACGCGTTCTGTCTCCTAGAGATTAACGTACTTTGGTGTGAAAAGTTCAACTCAATCCCAGAACAACAGCAAAGGACCTTGTGAAGATGCTGGAGGAAACAGGTACAAAAGTATCTTTATCCACAGTAAAACGAGTCCTATATCGACATAACCTGAAAGGCCGCTCAGCAAGGAAGAAGCCACTGCTCCAAAACCGCCATAAAAAAGCCAGACTATGTTTTGCAACTGCACATGGGGACAAAGATCGTACTTTTTTGAGAAATATCCTCTGGTCTGATGAAACAAAAATACAACTTTTTGGCCATAATGACCATCGTCATGTTTGGAGGAAAAAGGGGGAGGCTTGCAATCCGAAGAACACCATCCCAACTGTGAAGCACGGGGGTGGCCTTGTGGAAGGCTCCCCGAAACATTTGACCCAAATTAAACAATTTAAAGCCAATACTACCACATACTAATTGAGTGTATGTAAACTTCTGACCCACTGGGAATGTGATTATTTTTTTTTCACCTTTATTTAACCAGGTAGGCTAGTTGAGAACAAGTTCTCATTTGCAACTGCGACCTGGCCAAGAGCGCAAATGAGGTAAGTTAAGGAAATAAATAGGCCATGGTGGCGAAGTAATTACAATATAGCAATTAAACACTGAAATGGTAGATCGGCAGAAGATGAATGTGCAGGTAGAGATACTGGGGTGCAAAGGAGCAAAATAAATAAATACCAGTATGGGGATGAGGTAGGTAGATATATGGGCTGTTTACAGATGGGCTATGTACATGTGCAGTGATCTGTAAGCTGCTCTGACAGCTGGTGCTTAAAGCTAGTGAGGGAGATGTGAGTCTCCAGCTTCAGATATTTTTGCAATTCATTCCAGTCATGGGCAGCAGAGAACTGGAATGAAAGACGACCAAAGGAGGAATTTGCTTTGGGGGTGACCAGTGAGATATACCTGCTGGAGCGCGTGCTACGAGTGGGTGCTGCTATGATGACCAGTGAGCTGAGATAAGGCGGGGCTTTACCTAGCAGAGACTTGTAGATAACCTGTAGCCAGTGGGTTTGGCGACGAGTATGAAGCGAGTGCCAACCAACGAGAGCGTACAGGTCGCAGTGGTGGGTAGTGTATGGGGCTTTGGTGACAAAACGGATGGCACTGTGATAGACTGCATCCAGTTTGCTGGGTAGAGCGTTGGAGGCTATTTTATAGATGACATCACCGAAGTCGAGAATCGGTAGGATGGTCAGTTTTACGAGGGTATGTTTGGCAGCATGAGTGAAGGATGCTTTGTTGCGATATAGGAAGCCGATTCTAGATTTAATTTTGGATTGGAGATGCTTAATGTGAGTCTGGAAGGAGAGTTTACAGTCTAACCAGACACCCAGGTATTTGTAGTTGTCCACGTATTCTAAGTCAGAGCCGTCCAGAGTAGTGATGCTGGAAGGGCGAGCAGGTGTGGGCAGTGATCGATTGAATAGCATGCATTTAGTTTTACTTGCGTTTAAGAGCAGTTGGAGGCCACGGAAGGAGAGTTGTATGGCATTGAAGCTCGTCTGGAGGTTAGTTAACACAGTGTCCAAGGAGGGGCCAGAAGTATACAGAATGGTGTCGTCTGCGTAGAGGTGGATCAGAGAATCACCAGCAGCAAGAGCAACATCATTGATGTATACAGAAAAGAGAGTCGATCTGAGAATTGAACCCTGTGGCACACCCATAGAGACTGTCAGAGGTCCGGACAACGAGCCCTCCGATTTGACACACTGAACTCTATCAGAGAAGTAGTTGGTAAACCAGGCGAGGCAATCATTTGAGAAACCAAGGCTGTCGAGTCTGCCAATCAGAATGTTGTGATTGACAGAGTCGAAAGCCTTGGCCAGGTCGATGACTGCGGCTGCACAGTAATGTCTCTTATCGATGGCGGTTATGATGTCGTTTAGAACCTTGAGCGTGACTGAGGTGCACCCATGACCAGCTCTGAAACCAGATTGCATAGCGGAGAAGGTATGGTGGGATTCGAAATGGTCAGTAATCTGTTTGTTAACTTGGCTTTCGAAGACCTTAGAAAGACAGGGTAGGATAGATATAGGTCTGTAGCAGTTTGGGTCTAGAGTGTCACCCCCTTTGAAGAGTGGGTTGACCGTGGCAGCTTTCCAATCTTTGGGAATTTTAGACGATACGAAAGAGAGGTTGAACAGACTAGTAATAGCGGTTGCAACAATTTCTGCAGATAATTTTAGAAAGAGAGGGTCCAGATTGTCTAGCCCGGCTTATTTTTTAGGGGTCCAGATTTTGCAGCTCTTTCAGAACATCAGCTATCTGGATTTGGGTAAAGGAGAAATGGTGGGGGCTTTGGCGGGTTGCTGTGGAGGGTGCCGGGCAGTTGACCGTGGTAGGGGTAGCCATGTGGAAAGCATTGCCAGCTGTAGAGAAATGCTTATTGAAATTCTCAATTATAGTGGATTTATCGGTGGTGACAGTGTTTCCTAGCCTCAGAGCAGTGGGCAGCTGGGAGGAGGTGCTCTTATTCTCCATGGACTTTACAGTGTCCCAGAACTTTTTTGAGTTAGCACTACAAGATGCAAATTTCTGTTTGAAAAAGCTTGCCTTAGCTTTTCTAACTGCCTGTGTATATTTGTTCCTAACTTCCCTGAAAAGTTGCATATCACGGGGGCTATTCGATGCTAATGCAGAACGCCACAGGATGTTTTTGTGCTGGTCAAGGGCAGACAGGTCTGGAGTGAACCAAGGACTATATCTATTCCTAGTTCAACATTTTTTGAGGGGCATGCTTATTTAAGATGGTGAGGAAGGCACTTTTTTAAAGAATAGCCAGGCATCATCTACTGACGGGATGAGGTCAATGTCATTCCAGGATACCCCGGCCAGGTTGATTAGAAAGGCCTGCTCGCAGAAGTGTTTCAGGGAGCGTTTGACAGTGAGGAGGGGTGGTCGTTTGGTCGCAGACCCATTACGGATGCAGGCAATGAGGCAGTGATCGCTGAGATCTTGATTGAAAACAGCAGAGGTGTATTTGGAGGGCGAATTAGTTAGGATGACTATGACTATGAGGGTGCCCGTGTTTACTGATTTGGGGTTGTACCTGGTAGGTTCATTGATAATTTGTGTGAGATTGAGGGCATCAAGCTTAGTTTGTAGGATGGCCGGGGTGTTAAGCATGTCCCAGTTTAGGTCACCTAGTAGCACGAGCTCAGAAGATAGATGGGGTGCAATCATTTCATATATGGTATCGAGGGCACAGCTGGGGGCAGAGGGAGGTCTATAGCAAGCGGCAGCAGTGAAAGACTTGTTTCTGGAAAGGTGAATTTTTAGAAGTAGAAGCTCAAATTGTTTGGGTACAGACTTAGCCTGCAGAGTTCTGTATTACTTTCTATCTTTGCAGTAGATTGCACCACCGCCCCCTTTGGCAGTTCTATATTGGCGGAAAAAGTTATAGTTAGCAATGGAGATTTCATGGTTTTTGGTGGTTTTCCTAAGCCAGGATTCAGACACGACTAAGACATCCGGGTTGGCAGAGTGTGCTAAAGCAGTGAGTAAAACAAACTTAGGGAGTAGGCTTCTAATGTTAACAGGAAATAAATAAAAGCTGAAATAAATCATTCTCTATACTATTATTCTGACATTTCACATTCCTAAAATAAAGTGGTGATCCTAACTGACCTAAGACAGGGATTTTCTACTAAGATTAAATGTCAGGAATTGTGAAAAACTGAGTTGAAATGTATTTGGCTAAGATGTATGTAAACTTCCGACTTCAACTGTACATAGACACACGGACTTTTCTCAAAGCCAGTGGCATGTCATTAGTAAAGATTGAAAAAAGTAAGGGCCCTAGACAGCTGCCCTGGGGAATTCCTGATTCTACCTGAATTATGTTGGAGAAGCTCCATTTAAGAACACCCTCTGTGTTCTGTTAGACAGGTAACTCTTTATCCACATAATAGCAGGGAGTGTAAAGCCATAAGACATACGTTTTTCCAGCAGCAGACTATAATTTATAATGTCCAAAGTCGCACTAAAGTCTAACAAAACAGCCCCCATCAATTTCTCTCAACCAATCCTCAGTCATTTGTGTAAGTGCTGTGCTTGTTAAATGTCCTTCCCTTTAAGCGTGCTGAAAGTCTGTTGTCAGTTTGTTTACTGTAAAATAGCATGTGCATCTATCAGTTACACATACATGTCAGTACCTACACACAACAAGTAGGTCACATGGGGGAGAGGCATGGTGCCGTGAGGTGCTGCTTGATTTGTTTTTTGAAACCAGGTTTGCTGTTCACTTGCGCTATATAAGATGGAAGGGAGTTCCATGCACTCATGGCTCTGTATCACAGTTTTATAGTGTGGCTCTGTATCACAGTTTTATAGTGTTACCTTGAATTTGTTCTGGACCTGCGGACTGTGAAAAGGCTCCTGGTGGCATGTCTGGTGGGGTAAGTGTGTGTGTCAATACTGTGTGTAAGTTGACTATGCAAACCATTTGGAATTTCCAACACATTGTTTCTTATTAAAACAAGGTGTCAGTCTTTCCTCAACTCTCAGCCAAGATAGACTTGTCACAGCGCCTTTAATGAGTGTATCTGAAATTGCAGTTTAACTCTCTCTCTTTCACTCTCTTTTGTATAGGGGTCTGAGGTGTCAGCTAGTCCCAGTGTTAGCTGGGATACTGGAGGCAGACCAGGAGAAGTGTTGGACATTCGACCAGTTCTTTTCTGCCACCACAGAGATACTACAGAGAGTCTCGGTCTATCTGTTCTCCCTGCAACAGGCCACAGCTCACCGCTTATACATTCACCACTACAACACGTGAGTCAAACACGCACACACACATACACACACAAACTTGCCAGTCTATACTCACACACACACCTGTTTTGACCTACACCCACCCTGCCCCCTTCCCACCACCTCTCCCGTCTCGCTCACCAGGGCGGCCATCTTCTGTGAGGAAGTGGCGTCTCAGACAGGGGTGGGGCTGGAGCAACAGCACTTCCTGTTCCTGGGACATGACCTTTCCCTGAAGGGCTCTATGAAGGTGGTCAACTTCCCCTCCACCTCGCCCTCCCAGCCGCTACTTCTGCTTAGTCGCACTCCAGAGACACACGCTGGCCTCCCCTTCAGAGAACGTAAGACACACATAAACATTAAGAATACCTGCTCTTTCCATTACATAAACTGACCAGGTGAATCCAGGTGAAATCTATGATCCCTTATTGATGTCACTTGTTAAATCCACTTCAATCAGTGTAGATGAAGGGGAGCAGACAGGTTAAAGAAGGATTTTTAAGCCTTGAGACAATAGAGATATGGATTATGTGTGTGCCATTCAGAGAGGGAATGGTCAAGACAAAATATTTAAGTACCTTTGAAATCAAATCAAATTTTATTTGTCACATACACGTGTTTAGCAGATGTTATTGCGGGTGTAGTGAAATGCTTGTGCTTCTAGTTCCGACAGTGCAGCAATATCTAACAAGTAATATCTAACAATACACCACAAATACCTAATACACACTAATCTAGTAAAGGAATGGAATTAAGAATATAAAAATATATGGACGAGGAATGTCAGAGCGGCATAGACTGAGAAACAGTAGAATAGTATAGAATACAGTATATACATATAAGATGAGTAATGCAAGATATGTAAACATGATTAAAGTGGCATTATTAAAGTGACAAGTGATCAATTTATTAAAGTGGCCAATGATTTCAAGTCTGTATGTAGACAGCAGCCTCTGTCTGAGTTAGTGATGGCTGTTTAACAGTCTGATGGCCTTGAGATAGAAGCTGTTTTTCAGTCTCTCGGTTCCAGCTTTCCTGATTCTACCTGAATTGTGTTGGAGAAGCTCCATTTAAGAACTCCATTTAAGAACCTGTACTGACCTCGCCTTCTGGATGATAGCGGGGTGAACAGGCAGTGGCTCGGGTGGTTGTTGTCCTTGATTATCTTTTTATCTACAGGAGGGGGCTGAGCACGCACCCTTGTGGGGCCCCAGTGTTGAGGATCAGCGAAGTGGAGGTGTTGTTTCCTACCTTCACGACCTGAGGGACAGCCCGTCAGGAAGTCCAGGACTCAATTGCACAGGGCAGGGTTCAGACCCAGGGTGTTGAATGCTGAGTTTTAGTCAATGAACAGCATTCGTACATAGGTATTCCTCTTGTCCAGATGGGATAGGGCAGTGTGCAGTGTGATGGTGGTTGCATCGTCTGTGGACCTATTGGGGCGGTAAACAAACTGAAGTGGGTCTAGGGTATCAGGTAGGGTGGAGGTGATATGATCCTTGACTAATCTCTTAAAGCACTTCATGATGACAGAAGTGGTGGCTACGGGGTGATAGTCATTTAGTTCAGTTACCTTAGCTTTCTTGAGAACAGGAACAATGGTGGCCATCTTTAAGCATGTGGGGACAGCAGACTGGGATAGGGAGAGATGGAATATGTCCGTAAACACACCTTGCGAGGGTTAACACGTTTAAATGTCTTACTCACATCGGCCACGGAGAAGGAGAGCCCTCAGTCCTTGGTAGCGGGCCACGTCGGTGGCACTGTGTTATCCTCAAAGCGGACAAAGAACATGTTAAGCTTGTCTGGGAGCAAGATGTCGGTGTCCGCGACGTTGCTGGTTTTCCTTTTGTAGTCCATGATTGTCTGTAGACCCTGTCACATGTATCTGAGCCATTGAATTGCGACTCCACTTTGTCTCTATACTGACGTTTTGCCTGTTTGATTGCCTTACGGAGGGAATGACCGCTCTGTTTGTATTCTGCCATATTCCCAGTAACCTTGCCATGGTTAAATGCGGTGGTTCGCACTTTCAGTTTAGCATGAATGCTGCTATCTAGCCACAGTTTTTGGTTAGGCTAGGTTTTAATAGACACAGTGGGTACAACATCTCCTATACACTTCCTGAAAAACTCAGTCACCATCTCGTTGTACACGTCAATATTATTCTCCGAAGCTACCCGGAACATATCCCAGTCCGTGTGATCAAAACAATCTTGAAGCATGGATTCCTTGAATAGTCCTTAGCACGGGTACTTCCTGTTTGAGTTTCTGCCTATAGGAAGGGTGGGAAATTGGGAGTCATGGTCAGATTTGCCGAAAGGAGGGCGGGGGAGGGCCTTGTATGCATCCCGGAAGTTGGAGTAGTAATGGTTGAGGGTTTTTCTGGCGTGAGTGCTACAGTCGCTCTGCTGATAGGATTTGGGAAGCCTTTTCCTCAAATTTGTTTTGTTGAAATTCCCAGCTACAATAAATGTGGCCTCAGGATATGTGGTTTCCAGTTTGCATAAAGTCCAGTGAAGTTCCTTGAGGGCCGTCGTGGTATCGGCTTGAGGGGGATATACATGGCTGTGACAATAACCAAAGATAATTATCTTGGGAGATAATACAGTCGACATTTGATTGTGAGGTATTCTAGTTCGGATGAACAAAATAACTTGAGTTCCTGTTATTACAATTACATGGGGTATGGTAGCATCCCTGTGGAACGCTATTGGCACCTTGTAGACTAATCCCCAACGAATTGAGGCTGTTCTGAAGCTGTCCTTAATGTTATGTACACTCGGTGTCAATGGGTATTGTTATTGATTTAATAAACTATAAATTATGTGTGTTTTGTCCTCTGTAGCTGAGATGCCCAACATCCCATCCCGGTTTGACATTATGGCAGACTATTCTTTCTCCAAGGTAAGTTAGTCATGACATGGGATCCAGCACTGTGTAACCCACTGGAAGAGACAGTTAAAACTCTCAGCTGAATGGTCTGTTGATGGTTGTGTTTTTCTATGTAGTGAATCAGTCTCTTTACTCACCCTCCTCTTTTCTTCCCTCTCTCCCATTCTCCTCTGTCTAGTTGATAGTAGGAGTGGTCTATCAGTACCTGAGGATAGTGCGTTCCTTACACACACACAGAGAACTGTTCCTACATGGATACTACAGCTACATGTGAGACCCACACACACACCGTGAGAACAAACCAGCAACATCCCTTCGATCTGCCATGACCCATGCTCTCCCCTCTGTCTACCCAGGGAGAAGGTGGGTAGGGAGTGTGGTGACTCGCTGCTGACTATCAGCATGGTCAACATGAGACTGCACTCCTGCCTCAGTTCTGAGCACAGAGTACACACCCTGTGAGTGACCGACAAGACCACATACACACGCTAACATACAAAACACTTACAATCTCAGTCATTGTTACATTGTGAGCAGTGAATACCTAAACCAGTTGTATCTTTACTTTAATTCACCTCTCACCCTCCCTCCTGTCTTCCTCACCTCTCACCCTCCCTCCCTCATGTCCTTCTCTCACCCTCCCTCCCTCATGTCCTTCTCTCACCCTCCCTCCCTCATGTCCTCCTCTCACCCTCCCTCCCTCATGTCCTCCTCTCACCCTCCCTCCCTCATGTCCTCCTCTCACCCTCCCTCCCTTATGTCCTCCTCTCACCCTCCCTGCCTCCTGTCCACCTCTCACTCTCCCTCCTGTCCACCTCTCACCCTCCCTCCCTCCTGTCCACCTCTCACCCTCCCTCCCTCCTGTCCACCTCTCACCCTCCCTCCCTCTTGTCCACCTCTCACCCTCACTCATGTCCAACTCTCACCCTCCCTCATGTCCTCCTCTCACCCTCCCTCATGTCCACCTCTCACCCTCCCTCATGTCCTCCTCTCACCCTCCCTCCTTCCTGTTCACCTCTCACCCTCCCTCCCTCCTGTGCTCCTCTCACCCTCCCTCCTGTCCTCCTCTCACCCTCACTCATGTCCTCCTCTCACCCTCCCTCATGTCCTCCTCTCACCCGCCCTCATGTCCTCCTCTCACCCGCCCTCATGTCCTCCTCTCACCCTCCCTCCCTTCTGTTCACCTCTCACCCTCCCTCCCTCCTGTGCTCCTCTCACCCTCCCTCCTGTCCTCCTCTCAACCTCCTTCCTGTCCACCTCTCACCATCCCTCCTGTCTACCTCTCACCCTCCCTCCTGTCCACCTCTCACCCTCCCTCCTGTCCTCCTCTCACCCTCCCTCCCTCCTATCCTCCTCTCATCCTCTCACCCTCTCACCCTCATGTCCTTCTCCCTCCCTCATGTCCTCCTCTCACCCTCCCTCCCTCCTGTCCACCTCTCACCCTCCCTCCCTCATGTCCTCCTCTCACCCTCCCTCCCTCATGTCCTCCTCTCACCCTCCCTCCCTCATGTTCTCCTCTCACCCTCCCTCCCTCATGTCCTCCTCTCACCCTCCCTCCCTTGTCCTCCTCTCACCCTTCCTCCCTCATGTCCTCCTCTCACCCTCCCTCCCTCATGTCCTGGTCTCGTCCTCTCCTCACACCCTCCCTCCCTCCCTCCCTCATGTCCTCCTCTCATCTTCCCTCCCTCCCTCGTCCTCCTCTCACCCTTCCTCCCTCGTCCTCCTCTCACCCTTCCTCCCTCATGTCCTCCTCTCACCCTCCCTCCCTCCTGTCATCCTCATCCTCACCTCTCACCCTCCCTCCTGTCATCTTCACCTCTCACCCTCCCTCCCTCCTGTCATCCTCATCCTCATGTCCTCCTCTCATCCTCTCCTCACACCCTCCCTCCCTTATGTCCTCCTCTCACCCTCCCTCCCTTGTCCTCCTCTCACCCTTCCTCCCTCGTCCTCCTCTCACCCTCCCTCCCACTGTCCTCCTCATCCTCACCTCTCACCCTCCCCCCTGTCCTCCTCATCCTCACCTCTCACCCTCCCTCCTGTCATCCTCACCACCCTCCCTCCCCCTGTCCTCCTCATCCTCACCTCTCACCCTCCCCCTGTCCTCCTCATCCTCACCTCTCACCCTCCCTCCTCCTGGCATCCTCACCACCCTCCCTCCCCCTGTCCTCCTCATCCTCACCTCTCACCCTCCCCCCTGTCCTCCTCATCCTCACCTCTCACCCTCCCTCCTGTCCTCCTCTCATCCTCTCGTCTTGCAGAAGACAGTTCCCCCTGCAAGCCCCAGACTCCACTGACGACAGCAAGAAGCTGCGACTGGTGAGAGACATGCCGTTGAAACTGACTGGGGAAGGGTGTTGGGTGGGAGGGAGGATCCTTGACACTGGCTGTGGCTGTCTCTCTTGAGGTTTGGGCTGGTGTTGTTTGTCCTTGTTCACTCCATGTAGATCAGGGAGAACCTGCCAGTGTACGCCGGAGCGATCCGGGAATTCCAGACCCGTCTAGAACACATGCATGTAGAACTGGCCAAACACTCTGAGAATCTGGCTGAGGACAACAGGTGAGACTTTCTTCATCATGTTTACGCCTGTTCCATCTTTATTCACATCTCTACAAGGGCTCGGGCCCAAGGGGTTGCAGTGTGCAGAGTTGGGGTTAAAATGGCATCTGGTGTGAACTCTGACCCCTCACCTCTACAGCATCCAGAAGATGGAGTTCCTCCTGGAGAAGATCATGGCCATCCACCAACAGTACCGCAAGGACCGACTGACTGGAAGTGTGTGTGTGTGTGGGTGTGTGTGTGGGTGTGTGGGTGTGTGCGTGCGTGCGTGCGTGTGTGCGTGTGTGTGTGTCTAACGTGTGCCTCCTGTGTTTTGAGTGTTTAATAAATGTCTCCCTTGTGATTGTTCTAGAGCTTGCCTACAATGATGAGCAGATACACAAGTTTGAGAAGTGAGTATGTCAGCATTGTTTTCTGAGATAAATGTGGTGTGTGTGTGTGTGTATCATATCCCTCTCTGTCTCGGCTAGGATCCACCTGTCGTCCCATATAAAGCGTGTGAAGGTTCTGTTTAGAGAGGAATGTCTACAGAAATATCGAGACCTGCTGGACTCCGCATCGACCTGGAGCAGGTTAGACACACACACACACACACCTTTTAGTGATATCAACTCGCTCCTCACGCTGTTGTGTTGTCAGTGTTCTTTGTTTGTGTGTTGTCAGTGTTCTTTGTTTGTGTGTTGTCAGTGTTCTTTGTTTGTGTGTTGTCAGTGTTCTTTATTTGTGTGTTGTCAGTGTTCTTTATGTGTGTGTTGTCAGTGTTCTTTATTTGTGTGTTGTTAGTGTTCTTTATGTGTGTGTTGTCAGTGTTCTTTATGTGTGTGTTGTCAGTGTTCTTTATTTGTGTGTTGTCAGTGTTCTTTATTTGTGTGTTGTCAGTGTTCTTTATTTGTGTGTTGTCAGTGTTCTTTATGTGTGTGTTGTCAGTGTTCTTTATTTGTGTGTTGTCAGTGTTCTTTATTTGTGTGTTGTCAGTGTTCTTTATTTGTGTGTTGTCAGTGTTCTTTATTTGTGTGTTGTCAGTGTTCTTTATTTGTGTGTTGTCAGTGTTCTTTATTTGTGTGTTGTCAGTGTTCTTTATTTGTGTGTTGTCAGTGTTCTTTATTTGTGTGTTGTTAGTGTTCTTTATTTGTGTGTTGTCAGTGTTCTTTATGTGTGTGTTGTCAGTGTTCTTTATTTGTGTGTTGTCAGTGTTCTTTATTTGTGTGTTGTCAGTGTTCTTTATTTGTGTGTTGTTAGTGTTCTTTATGTGTGTGTTGTCAGTGTTCTTTATGTGTGTGTTGTCAGTGTTCTTTATGTGTGTGTTGTCAGTGTTCTTTATTTGTGTGTTGTCAGTGTTCTTTATGTGTGTGTTGTCAGTGTTCTTTATGTGTGTGTTGTCAGTGTTATTTATTTGTGTGTTTTCAGTGTTCTTTATGTGTGTGTTGTTAGTGTTCTTTATGTGTGTGTTGTCAGTGTTCTTCATTTGTGTGTTGTCAGTGTTCTTTATGTGTGTGTTAGTGTTCTTAATTTGTGTGTTGTCAGTGTTCTTCATGTGAGTGTTGTCAGTGTTCTTTGTGTGTGTTGTCAGTGTTCTTTATTTGTGTGTTGTCAGTGTTCTTTATTTGTGTGTTGTCAGTGTTCTTTATTTGTGTGTTGTCAGTGTTCTTAATTTGTGTGTTGTCAGTGTTCTTCATTTGTGTGTTGTCAGTGTTCTTTATGTGTGTGTTAGTGTTCTTTATGTGTGTGTTGTCAGTGTTCTTTGTGTGTGTTGTCAGTGTTCTTTATGTGTGTGTTGTCAGTGTTCTTTATGTGTGTGTTGTCAGTGTTCTTTATGTGTGTGTTGTCAGTGTTCTTTATTTGTGTGTTGTCAGTGTTGTCAGTGTTCTTTATGTGTGTGTTGTCAGTGTTCTTCATGTGTGTGTTGTCAGTGTTCTTCATGTGTGTGTTGTCAGTGTTCTTCATGTGTGTGTTGTCAGTGTTCTTTATTTGTGTGTTGTCAGTGTTCTTTATTTGTGTGTTGTCAGTGTTCTTTATTTGTGTGTTGTCAGTGTTCTTTATTTGTGTGTTGTCAGTGTTGTCAGTGTTCTTTATGTGTGTGTTGTCAGTGTTCTTCATGTGTGTGTTGTCAGTGTTCTTCATGTGTGTGTTGTCAGTGTTCTTTATTTGTGTGTTGTTAGTGTTCTTTATTTGTGTGTTGTTAGTGTTCTTTATGTGTGTGTTGTCAGTGTTCTTTATTTGTGTGTTGTCAGTGTTCTTTATTTGTGTGTTGTCAGTGTTCTTTATTTGTGTGTTGTCAGTGTTCTTTATTTGTGTGTTGTCAGTGTTCTTTATTTGTGTGTTGTCAGTGTTCTTTATGTGTGTGTTGTCAGTGTTCTTTATTTGTGTGTTGTCAGTGTTCTTTATTTGTGTGTTGTCAGTGTTCTTTATGTGTGTGTTGTCAGTGTTCTTTATGTGTGTGTTGTCAGTGTTCTTTATGTGTGTGTTGTCAGTGTTCTTTATTTGTGTGTTGTCAGTGTTCTTTATTTGTGTGTTGTCAGTGTTCTTTATGTGTGTGTTGTCAGTGTTCTTTATTTGTGTGTTTTCAGTGTTCTTTATTTGTGTGTTTTCAGTGTTCTTTATTTGTGTGTTTTCAGTGTTCTCCGTGAGATGCAGTGCAGGCTGTCAGACTTTGGCAATTTCTCCCGAGGGCTGATGGGGGACCTGGAGATGTGTGAGGAGCGCCAGAACAAGGTTTTCCCTGAACTATAACAATTGTTTAATAATAAATAAATACAAATATTAAAACAATATATTGATATAGAGAACTATAATAACTAGATAATAATTAATAACTGACTATAATAATTGTTTAACAATATTTTTATATTTTATTAAAACAAGATATTGATTGAGGGGGAAAAAATGGTTAATCTTTGACCTCTAATCTCTAGCATCAACCCCACGCCAATAAGCAGCTTTAAAGATAACACTGACCATTGTCCTGCTGTGCTCTCCTCAGTTCCTGGACAGAGTCCTGCTCAGAGTCCAGCCTGGACAGACAGGCCCAGGGTGTCAGGAGGCCACACCCAGGGACAAGGACCACATGGTCCTCAGGTGTGTGTGTGTGTGTGTGTGTCTGTGTGAGATGTGCTTGGCTGCATGTGTGTGTAAACCCCTGTGTTTAATCGGTGTGTGTCCAGGATGCAACAGCTAAAGGAGGAGATGGAGATAGTGGTGAGAGAGTTGCAATCCAACAACAACATCATTGAGAGGTCAGTGGCATTAACCCCCTAACCTTATCCCATAACCCTAACCTTAGCCCCTAACCTCTAACCTCCTAACCTTAGTCTCTAACCTCCTAATCGTAGCCCCTAACCTTAACCTCAGCCCCTAACCCTAATTTCATAACTTTAGCCCCTAACCTCCTAACTTTAGCCCCTAATCCTAACCTCTAATGTTAACCTCTAACCCCCTAACCTTAGCCCCTAACCTTAGCCCTTAACCTTAACCTCAGCCCCTAACCCTAATTTCATAACTTTAGCCCCTAACCTCCTAACTTTAGCCCCTAATCCTAACCTCTAATGTTAACCTCTAACCCCCTAACCTTAGCCCCTAACCTTAGCCCTTAACCTTAACCTCCTAACCTCTAGTCTCCTAACCTCTAACCTTACTTTCCTAATCTCCAACCTCCTAACCTAATCTTAACCTCTGACCTTCTAGCCCTAACCTCCTAACCTCTAACCTTAACCTCCTAACCTCTAATCACCTAACCTTAAACTCTAACCCTTAATTCTAACTATAACGCTAACCTCCTATTCGTGCCAAATCTCACACAGTTGGCCCCTCAAGTGTTTCATCTGAAGGACAAACTGTAGCATTGATTATGTCCCAAAATACGCTTTATTAAGACCTGAATCTTTCTCTTCTGCAGTCTGGGAGCTGTAACCTCTGCAACTATGCTGGAGCCTGATCTACCCAGACCCATCGGACTGTGACCAGACAACCACACACACACACTCAGACAGACAGACAGATTAACAGACAGACAGACAGACAGACAGATGAACAGACAGACAGACAGACAGACAGACAGACAGACAGACAGACAGACAGACAGACAGACAGACAGACGGACGGATGAACAGACAGACAGACGGACAGACGGACGGATGAACAGACAGACAGACGGACAGACGGACGGATGAACAGACAGACAGACGGACGGACGGACGGATGAACAGACAGACAGACGGACGGATGAACAGACAGACGAACAGACAGACAGACAGATGAACAGACAGACAGACAGACAGACAGACAGAAGAGAGAGGGGTAGATAGATTCCCTCATCTACCCAGTGCTCCTGCTGAAATGGGTCAAACGGAAGCTCAGGACCAAGCCAATATGGTCTCATTAGTATGTGTGTACCATGATTAAACCCATAAATGAACCACTGGACGTGTGAAATCATAATGCGATTTAAACATTTGTTTATGTTGAAATGATTTCCCGGCTACAAAGTCACAAGGGAGAACATACAGTGGGTGACATCAGCTGCCTTCAGACATGAAACATGAGGAAATGACATGCAGAGAAACACTAGCAGAGCACACACACATACAGACAGACAGTAACCTGCCAATTGATTAGCTATTTAGCAGTCTTGTTTAGAAGTCTTATGGCTTGGGGGTAGAAGTTGCCGCTTGCCATGCGGTAGAGAGAGGCTGGAGTCTTTGACCATTTTTGGGGCCTTCCTCTGACACGGCCTGGTATAGAGGACCTGGGTGGCAGGGAGCTCGGCCCCAGTGATGTATGGCCATACGTACATATACCCTACCAAGCGGTGATGCAGCCAGTCAAGATGCTCTCGGTAACGTTTTGAGGATTTGAAGGCCCTCCGGACTTCACTGTGGAATTACTGAATATCTACAACCTCTCAATTTGACTCAGTGCCAACTGGTTTGAGAATGACCGATGAAGAGTAGACTGACAAACAGGAGGTTTTCCTGAGTAAACAAGAAACAACTAAACTCATCACGATGTAAACTAAAGACACTTTAATAATGTGAAAGTGAAAGGTATTTGTGTTTGAGCCTTATGTGTGCGTGGTTGGGTGTTTGTGAGAGGGGTGTTCTGCAAACCATTGGGGGAATTTCTGTCTCGTGGGGAACAAGCTCACTGCGTCATGTGGTTTCTTATAAAACAGATGATGTATTGTGACATGCACATTTTTATACTTTTCCTAATCGTAACACAGCAGGCTAAATGGTTAGCATTTGTACTTCTTCATAAGCTATGTACGTGGATGGGTTCACTGATGTCTATCCCCATGTTTATAGGTTCAATGTACTGTATGCTAATGGCAACAGAACAAGTTCAGAAGTTCATGGATTTTTGTCTTTGGGCTCAGTCACCAAAAAATGATTCCATAATAATGATTGGAAAGAATGGTGAAAAACAACATGTCTATCATCATTCTGATGATCATTCTATCATCATCTGTAGCAGTAGTAATATAGTACAGTAGTAATATAGTACAGTAGTAATATAGTGCAGTAGTAATATAGTACAGTAGTAATATAGTACAGTAGTAATATAGTGCAGTAGTAATATAGTACAGTAGTAATATAGTGCAGTAGTGATATAGTACAGTAGTAATATAGTGCAGTAGTAATATAGTGCAGTAGTAATATAGTGCAGTAGTAATATAGTACAGTAGTAATATAGTACAGTAGTAATATAGTACAGTAGTAATATAGTACAGTAGTAATATAGTACAGTAGTAATATAGTACAGTAGTAATATAGTGCAGTAGTAATATAGTACAGTAGTAATATAGTACAGTAGTAATATAGTGCAGTAGTAATATAGTGCAGTAGTAATATAGTGCAGAAGTGATATAGTGCAGTAGTGATATAGTGCAGTAGTAATATAGTACAGTAGTAATATAGTACAGTAGTAATATAGTACAGTAGTAATATAGTACAGTAGTAATATAGTGCAGTAGTAATATAGTACAGTAGTAATATAGTACAGTAGTAATATAGTACAGTAGTAATATAGTACAGTAGTAATATAGTGCAGTAGTAATATAGTACAGTAGTAATATAGTACAGTAGTAATATAGTGCAGTAGTGATATAGTGCAGTAGTAATATAGTACAGTAGTAATATAGTGCAGTAGTAATATAGTGCAGTAGTGATATAGTGCAGTAGTAATATAGTACAGTAGTAATATAGTGCAGTAGTAATATAGTGCAGTAGTAATATAGTGCAGTAGTGATATAGTGCAGTAGTGATATAGTGCAGTAGTAATATAGTGCAGTAGTAATATAGTGCAGTAGTAATATAGTGCAGTAGTAATATAGTGCAGTAGTAATATAGTACAGTAGTAATATAGTACAGTAGTAATATAGTGCAGTAGTAATATAGTGCAGTAGTAATATAGTACAGTAGTAATATAGTGCAGTAGTAATATAGTACAGTAGTAATATAGTACAGTAGTAATATAGTGCAGTAGTAATATAGTGCAGTAGTAATATAGTGCAGAAGTGATATAGTGCAGTAGTGATATAGTGCAGTAGTAATATAGTACAGTAGTAATATAGTACAGTAGTAATATAGTACAGTAGTAATATAGTACAGTAGTAATATAGTGCAGTAGTAATATAGTACAGTAGTAATATAGTACAGTAGTAATATAGTACAGTAGTAATATAGTACAGTAGTAATATAGTGCAGTAGTAATATAGTGCAGTAGTAATATAGTGCAGAAGTGATATAGTGCAGTAGTGATATAGTGCAGTAGTAATATAGTACAGTAGTAATATAGTGCAGTAGTAATATAGTGCAGTAGTAATATAGTACAGTAGTAATATAGTGCAGTAGTAATATAGTGCAGTAGTAATATAGTACAGTAGTAATATAGTGCAGTAGTAATAGCCTACAGTAGGCCCATATCGAATTGTATTTAGTGTAAACCTTACTGTTAACTGCTTACTTACAAGCCCTTAACCAACAATACAGTTCAAGAAATAGAGTTAAGAAAATATTTACTAAATAAACTAAAGTAAAAAGCAACACAGGAAAATGACATAACAACAACAAGGCTATTTCCAGGGAGTAACCTACCAAATTTTCAGGGGGTACAGGTGTTAGTCAAGGTCATTTGTAAAGTGACTATGCATAGGTAATAAACAGTGAGTAGCAGCAGAGTAAAAAAACAAAGGGGGGGAGGCAATGTAATAGTCCGGTGGCCATTTGACTAACTGTTCAGCAGTCTAATGGCTTTGGGGTAGAAACTGTTAAGCAACCTTTTGGTCCTAGACTTGGTGCTGGATCTGGTGACCCATGCCAAATTTTTTTCAGTCTCCTGAAGGGGAAAAAGTGTTGTCGTGCCCTCTTCACAACTGTCTTGGTGTGTTTGGACCTTTGATAGTTTATTGGTGATGTGGACACCAAGGAACTTGAAACTCTCGACCCGCTCCACGACAGCCCCTGTAGTCCACGATCATCTCCTTTGTCTTGCTCACATCGAGGAAGAGGTTGTTGTCCTGGCACCACACTACCAGGTCTCTGACCTCCCTATAGGCTTTCATCGTTGTCAGTGATCAGGCCTACCACTGTTGTATCATCAGCAAACTTAATGATGTTGTTGGAGTCGTAGTTGGCCATGCAGTCGTGGGTGAAAAGAGAGTACGGGGGGGGGGGACTAAGCCCGCACCCTTTAGGGGCCCCAGTGTTGAGGATCAGCGTGGCCAGGGGGCGGCCCGTCAGGAAGTCCAAGATCCAGTTGCAGAGGGAGGTGTTTAATCCCAGGGTCCTTAGTTTATTGATGTGCTTTGAGGGCACTATGGTGTTGAACACTGAGCTGTAGTCAAAGCATTCTCACATAGGTGTTCCTTTTGTCCAGGTGGGAAAGGGCAGTGTGGAATGCGGTTGAGATTGTGTCATCTGTGGATCTGTTGGGGCAGAGTGGGTCTAGGGTTTCCAGCATGATGATGTTGATGTGAGCCATGACCAGCCTTTCAGAGCTCTTCATGGCTATAAATAGTGTAGTAGTAGGCTACTGTAATAGTAGTACAAATAATAATAGTACTGTAGTATTTGTAGAAGTAACCTAGTAGTAGTTTAATCCCTGGTTAGTCTACACTGTCATGTAAAATCCCTGGATTAAGCACACTTCCGCTTTAAGAGTGCTCGTCCCCCTGTGGCATTTAAACGCTTTCAGAATCGTCGTTGCAGATGTGTCACACTTCATGCCTGGCTCGCGCTTCAATTTAGTTTACATTCACCGCACACGCACCGATACACACACGTTATTGGGGCATTGAATTAGGAGCAGGGCAATGGCTTCAGTGAGTGTGGTAGGACCAAGACAGCATCGTCCTAGCCCAGACCAGGAGTTTTTCTTTAAGGAAATAACGGCCACCGGGAAGAAGAAAATAACGTTACCGAGGAAATACTCCCTGGAGAATATGGTGACCAGGAAGATATCGGTGAAGCGGGAGTGCGGTTCGGTGTCGGTTTTATCAGCAGTCACAGCAACCCCGCTGACCCCGGCACACCAAAGAGCAGCAGCCGAGGTAGGAGGGGGGAATCCCGGGGTGAGAAGTGGGGCTCAGCCGGGGCTGGTGCCACGTAGCTTCGACAGAGAACGCGACAGCAGCAGGCCTGATTGTGGGCACACGGAGAGAGACACGACGGCGGCGAGGGAGGACACTGGTCAA
This sequence comes from Oncorhynchus mykiss, assembly GCF_013265735.2. Taxonomy (NCBI): domain Eukaryota; kingdom Metazoa; phylum Chordata; class Actinopteri; order Salmoniformes; family Salmonidae; genus Oncorhynchus; species Oncorhynchus mykiss. The sequence continues at coordinate 78,185,495 of NC_048581.1, read as the reverse complement.
CGCGGACGGAGGGCAAGCGGCAATGACTATGCCGATGACGGAGGTAGTTCACTGAAGACCGTCACAAATGTTCGGTCAAGCACATCGGCCAACGAACAGATAGCAGATGCCAAGTGTGACAGATCAAGCGCGCCCACAAACGGACACACTGGCGCAAACTCACATCGGGACTGGCCAGTCAGGATGCGCGCATCCCACAGCCTCCCTGGTGAGACCACCGAGCCGGGTACCAAAGGGGATACCGGGGGGCCACCGATGGAGCGGTTGACACAGGGAAGGACAGGGGTCGTTAAACTCGCGCGCACAGAACCACACCGGAAGGAGGCCTGGTCAATATTTTCCTCCCAGGAGCAGGAGGACCCGCGCGTGCATGCGGAGACAGGGGAGGGCCACCTGTTCTGGACCAGAACAGTTACTCAGGACTGGTGCGACGTTTGTAACCAGCCAATCAACGCCCAGCAGGCGCTCAAGTGTAAAAGTAAGTAGTAGGCTAAACCATGACAGTAGAGAACGCATTCATTTCCAGTTCTTCAGGAGGAAGGTGTAACTGTTGCTTTACTACAATATAATAGAGATGGTTTGTGCTTGATTGCTTTTCTTTCACTTGGTGTGATATGGGATGATAGTGCAGAATTGCTTTCAGGGATGTGCTGTGACATCATAGTTTGAAGATGAGGCTTGGATATTGACCTCATACCAAGGTGGATACTGCTGGCTGTTGTTGCGTCTGGCTTAAATGTGAAGCACACTATCAGGCCAGGACTAGACTAGCAATATACTCTTCAGAGAGTGAGAGAGCGTGACTTTGCCAAGCATTCAGAGCTGCAGCCAGCAACCTCCTATGGAAACCTCATTATCTTGTCCTCACAGACTCGTCTCTCTGTCCCCCTATCCTCCTCCAGCCTCCCCTCCCTCTCAGTGTCACAGCATGATTTGCAAGCACAGCCTCAGGCAATTGCCTATGCAGAGAGACAGGAATGAGGGAGAGAAAGAGAGAGAGAGAAGGACAAAGTTAGTTTAGGAAGTCTAGAGTTATGCCTGTGTTCATGGAATATTAAGCTAGTGCATGTGTCAGTAGTACTGTAGGTCATCTGCTATTGTCTTATTGATGCTATATCTGTATGGGGGTATTTTGGTTATCTTCCCATGTGTGACTGCTCTGGAGGGTAAGGGAGTGGCATGTTTGTGTCTGTATGTGTTTAAACATGGCTCAGGTGTCATCTAGCCCACATTCAACCCTACTGGTTCTCTATCACCACAGTTCTCTGTCACCACAGTTCTCTGTCACCACTGTGCTCTCACACACAACATCACACTACTTTCTACAGTACACATAGCATCTTTCTGCTCTACTTCCAGTGTTAACAATGCAACAACAGTGAATCAGGCTTTCATGGACTCCTCCACCCTTTCTGTCCTATGTAGACTCTGTCAGGGTGCTCAGAGAGAACTAAAGTGGGGAGGGGAAGAGAAAATGGAAGAGAATGGTAGTGTAAGAGAGAGTGGAAAGAGAGAGTGTAAGAGAGAGTGGAAGAGAGAGTGGAAAGAGCGGTATAAAGGAGAAGAAGAGTTGGCGATGAGGAGAAAGGAAACAAAGGGGAGAGAGAGGGCAGAGGGAGAGGGCAGAGGGAGAGGGCACAGGGAGAGGGGAGAGGGCAGAGGGAGAGGGCACAGGGAGAGGGTAGAGGGAGAGGGTAGAGAGAGAGGGCACAGGGAGAGGGTAGAGGAAGAGGGCAGAGGGAGAGGGCAGAGGGAGAGGGCACAGGGAGAGGGTAGAGGGAGAGGGCACAGGGAGAGGGCAGAGGGAGAGGGCACAGGGAGAGGGTAGAGGGCAGAGGGAGAGGGCACAGGTAGAAGGAGAGGGTAGAGGGAGAGGGCACAGGGAGAGGGAGAGGGCACAGGGAGAGGGTAGAGGGAGAGGGCACAGGGAGAGGGTAGAGGGAGAGGGGAGAGGGCACAGGGAGAGGGCACAGGGAGAGGGGAGAGGGCAGAGGGAGAGGGTAGAGAGAGAGGGCACAGGGAGAGGGTAGAGGGAGAGGGCACAGGGAGAGGGCACAGGGAGAGGGCACAGGGAGAGGGGAGAGGGCACAGGGAGAGGGCAGAGGGAGAGGGCACAGGGAGAGGGCAGAGGGAGAGGGCACAGGGAGAGGGTAGAGGGCAGAGGGAGAGGGCACAGGGAGAGGGCAGAGGGAGAGGGCACAGGGAGAGGATAGAGGTAGAGGGCACAGGGAGAGGGTAGAGGGAGAGGGCACAGGGAGAGGGGAGAGGGCACAGGGAGAGGGCACAGGGAGAGGTGAGAGGGCAGAGGGAGAGGGTAGAGAGAGAGGGCACAGGGAGAGGGCACAGGGAGAGGGCACAGGGAGAGGGCACAGGGAGAGGGGAGAGGGCACAGGGAGAGGGCACAGGGAGAGGGTAGAGAGAGAGGGCACAGGGAGAGGGTAGAGGGAGAGGGCACAGGGAGAGGGCACAGGGAGAGGGTAGAGGGAGAGGGCACAGGGAGAGGGTAGAGGGAGAGGGCACAGGGAGAGGGTAGAGGGAGAGGGCACAGGGAGAGGGTAGAGGGAGATAACAGGCATCAGACTGTTATGGTCACCACTAGCCAGCCTCCGCTTAGTACCCTGCCCTGAACTTACTCACTCTTACTATCTGGCTACCACCCGCTACTCCACCCTGTACCTTATAATGGAGCCAGAGGGGATGGCTGATGTTTTACGTGCTCCCAACCAACTGTCCTATTTTGTTAGGTTTTTCGAGTTGTTTGTAACTTATTTTTTCAACTTAAGAGACGGTAGCAGCAACATTATGACCGAAAATTACTTCTGGACATCAGAACAGCGATTACTCACCTCAAACTGGAAGAATATTTTTTCTTTAACGAGTCCGATGTGAAGGATATACTGCTTTCTCAGGAACAGGCCCAGATCCCCGTCATTTGCGTGAAGAAAAGACGGGAAAAAAGTGGCCGGAGGTCAGGCTGCCTTACGAGAATTCGTAGGCGATTGAGTAAACTCCCACTGCCATCTCTTCTATTGGCCAACGTGTAATCATTGGAAAATAAAATAGATGACCTACGATCAAGATTATACTACCAACGGGACATAATTTTTTTTTATATCTTATGTTTCACCAAGTCGTGGCTGAACGACAACACGGATAATATAGAGCTGGTGGGATTTTCCATGCACCGGCAGGACAGAGAAGCTACAGGGGCGGGGTGTGTGTGTCTATTTGTCAATAACACCTGGTGCGTGATGTCAAATATTAAAGAAGTCTCGAGGTATTGCTCGCCTGAGGTAGAGTACCTTATGATAAGCTGTAGACCACACTATTTACCAGGAGAGTTCTCATCTATATTATTCATAGCCGTCTATTTACCACCACAAACCGATGCTGGCACTAAGATCGCACTCAACCAGCTGTATAAGGCCATCAGCAAACAAGAAAATGCTCATCCAGAAGCGACACTCCTAGTGGCCGGGGACTTTAATGCAGGCAAACTTAAATCCGTTTTACCTAATTTTTACCACCATGTCACATGTGCAACCAGAGGGAAAAAAACTCTAGACCACCTTTACTCCACACACAGAGATGCATACAAAGCTCTCCCCCGCCCTCCATTTGGCAAATCTGACCATAATTATATCCTCCTGATTCCTGCTTACAAGCAAAAACGAAGAAGAAAATACAAGAGTTTTGCTAGCACATATTGAAATGTGTTCCCGGATTCATCAAATGGCAGTATACCACCTCAGGCACCGGCTTCATCAATAAGTGCAGCGACAACGTAGTCCCCACAGTGACCGTACATACATATCTCAGCCAGAAGCCATGGATTACAGGCAACATCCGCATTGAGCTAAAGGCTAGAGCTGCCGCTTTCAAGGAGCGGGACACTAATCTGGACGCCTATAAGAAATCCCGCTATGCCCTCAGATGAACTATCAAACAAGCAAAGCGTCAATACAGGATTAAGATTGAATCCTACTACACCGGCTCTGACGCTTGTCAGATGTGGCAGGGCTTGAAAACTATTACGGACTACAAAGGGAAACCCAGCCGCGCCTTCGCTTCGAGGCAAGCAACACTGAAACATGCATGAGAGCACCAGCTTATTCTTGATGACTGTGTAGCCGATGAGAGCAAGATCTTTAAACAGGTCAACATTCCCAAAGCCGCAGGGCAGACTGATTACCAGGACGTGTACTCAAAGAATGCAGGGACCAACTGGCAAGCGTCTTCACTGACATTTTCAACCTCTCCCTGACCGAGTCTGTAATACCTACATGTCCTGCCTAAATGATTACCGCCCCGTAGCACTCGGTAGCCATGAAGTGCTTTGAAAGGCTGGCCATGGTTTACATCAACATCATTATACTGGAAACCCTAGACCCACTCCAATTCGCATACCGCCCCAACAGATCCATAGATGACGCAATCTCAATCGCACTCCACACTGCCCTTTCCCACCTGGACAAAAGGAACACCTATGTGAGAATGCTTTGACTACAGCTCAGTGTTCAACACCATAGTGCCCTCAAAGCTCATCACTAAGCTAAGGACCCTGGGACTAAACACCTCCCTCTTCAACTGGATCCTGGACTTCCTGACGGGCCGCCCCCCAGGTGGTAAGGGTAGGCAAAAACACGTCTACTACACTGATCCTCAACACTGGGGCCCCTCAGGGGTGTGTGCTTAGTCCCCTCCTGTACTCCCTGTTCACCCACGACTGTGTGTCCAATCACGACTCCAAATCCACCATTAAGTTTGCTGACGACACAACAGTGGTAGGCCTGATCACAATGATGAGATTTGGACCTATGAGATTTGGATTTGACCTATGGGGAGAAGGTCAAAGACCTGGCAGTGTGGTGCCAGGACAACCTCTCCCTCAATGTGAGCAAGACAAAGGAGCTGAACGTGGACTACAGGAAAAGGCGGGCCAAACAGGCCCCCGTTAACATCAACGGGGCTGTGGGGGAGAGTTTGTTCCTTGGTATCCACATCAGCAAGAAACTGTCATGATCCAAACACACCAAGTAATTCGTGAAGAGGACATGACAGCACCTTTTCCCCCTCAATAGAAAAATATTTGGCATGGTTCCCCAGATCCTCAAAAAGTATGCTGCAGGGAGAGAGGGAGCTCAGTGCTGCAGGGAGAGAGGGAGCTCAGTGCTGCAGGGAGAGAGGGAGCTCAGTGCTGCAGGGAGAGAGGGAGCTCAGTGCTGCAGGGAGAGAGGGAGCTCAGTGCTGCAGGGAGAGAGGGAGCTCAGTGCTGCAGGGAGAGAGGGAGCTCAGTGCTGCAGGGAGAGAGGGAGCTCAGTGCTGCAGGGAGAGAGGGAGCTCAGTGCTGCAGGGAGAGAGGGAGCTCAGTGCTGCAGGGAGAGAGGGAGCTCAGTGCTGCAGGGAGAGATGGAGCTCAGTGCTGCAGGGAGCGAGGGAGCTCAGTGCTGCAGGGAGAGAGGGAGCTCAGTGCTGCAGGGAGAGAGGGAGCTCAGTGCTGCAGGGAGAGAGGGAGCACAGTGCTGCAGGGAGAGAGGGAGCTCAGTGCTGCAGGGAGAGAGGGAACTCAGTGCTGCAGGGAGAGAGGGAGCTCAGTGCTGCAGGGAGAGAGGGAGCTCAGTGCTGCAGGGAGAGAGGGAGCACAGTGCTGCAGGGAGAGAGGGAGCTCAGTGCTGCAGAGAGAGAGGGAGCTCAGTGCTGCAGGGAGAGAGGGAGCTCAGTGCTGCAGGGAGAGAGGGAGCTCAGTGCTGCAGGGAGAGAGGGAACTCAGTGCAGCGATTACAGCCTTGAGTCTTCTTGGTTATGATGCTACAATTTCATAGTTTTGATGTCTTCACTATTATTCTACCATGTAGAAAATAATAAAAATAAAGAAAACCCCTTGAATAAAACATTGGTTTACATCCACATCATCAGCGTATTCGTCAATGTTGTTGTCTGACAAAACATATCCCAGTCCACGTGATGGAAGCAGTCTTGGAGTGTTGAATCAGATTGGTCGGACCAGCGTTGAACAGACCTCAGCGCGGGAGCTTCTTGTTTTAGTTTCTCTCTGTAGGCAGAGATCAACAAAATGGAGTCGTGGTCAGCTTTTCCGAAAGGAGAGCGGGGCAGGGCCTTATATGCGTCGCGGAATTTAGAATAGCAATGATCCAAGGTTTTCCAGCCCTGGTTGCGCAATCGATATGCTGATAAAATTTAGGGAGTCTTGTTTTCAGATTAGCCTTGTTAAAATCCCCAGCTACAATGAATGCAGCCTCCGGATAAATGGATTCCAGTTTGCAAAGAGTCAAATAAAGTTTGTTCAGAGCCATCGATGTGTCTGCTTGGGGGGGAATATATACGGCTATAATTATAATCGAAGAGAATTCCCTTGGTAGATAATGCGGTCAACATTTGATTGTGAGGAATTCTAAATCAGGTGAACAGAAGGACTTGAGTTCCTGTATGTTGTTATGGTCACACCACGTCACGTTAACCATGAAGCATACGCCCCCGCCCCTCTTCTTACCAGAAAGATGTTTGTTTCTGTCTGCGCGATGCGTGGAGAAACCAGCTGGCTGCACCGACTCCGATAGTATCTCTCCAGTGAGCCATGTTTCCGTGAAGCAAAGAACGTTACAGTCTCTGATGTCCCTCTGGAATGCTACCCTTGCTCGGATTTCATCAACCTTGTTGTCAAGAGACTGGACATTGGCGAGAAGAATGCTAGGGAGTGGTGCACGATGCGCCCGTCTCCGGAGTCTGACCAGAAGACCGCTCCGTTTCCCCCTTTTACGAAGTCGTTTTTTTGGGTCACCGGCTGGATCCGCAGGATCCGCTTCGCGAAAGTCATATTCTTGGTCGTACTGATGGTGAGTTGACGCTGCTCTTATGTTCAGTAGTTCTTCTCGACCTTATGTAATGAAACCTAAGATGACCTGGGGTACCAATGTAAGAAATAACACGTAAAAAAACAACAAAAAACCTATGCCCTCCTGTTAGCTAATCCAAGTTTATCATTTTAAAAGGCTAATTGATCATTAGAAAATGTGGATTTCTAAGTGACCACAAACTTTTGAACGGTAGTGTACATATATAGGATCCATTCTAGATCCATATAGTACATGTAATCTTAATAAAATGCAGGTTATAATCTCATAGAGCAGTTTGGACTAGAAGCACTAATACCTCTATATGTATTTATCGTGTGTGTGTGTTCCACATAGAGCTTCCACTCACTCCATCCACCACCACTTCCTAATGAACCTGATCGTGAGTGTTGCATTACAGCCATTTTGTGCCTGAGGGAAGCCCAATACTGTACAGTTTCTTACTTTACCCCTCCTTGGTCTAAAACTGCAACCTCACAAAATGATAGTGTTATCTTTTAATTAAAGGTCTCTAAAGTTGCTGTTGTAGAAACTCACACATAGATACACACCTACACACACTCTCTCTCACTCCTGTCCTCTCTCACTCCTGTCTTCTCTCTCTCCTGTTCTCTCTCTCTCTCCTGTTCTCTCTCTCTCTCTCTCTCTCCTGTTCTCTCTCCTGTTCTCTCTCCCACTCTGCTGTTCTCGCTCGCTCTCCTGTTCTCTCGCTATCCTGTTCTCTCGCTATCCTATTCTCTCGCTCTCTCCTGTTCTCTCGCTCTCTCCTGTTTTCTCTCTCTTTCTCTCCTGTTCTCTCTCTCTCTCCTGTTCTTTCTCTCCTGTTCTCTCGCTCTCTCCTGTTCTCTCGCTCTCTCCTGTTTTCTCTCTCTTTCTCTCCTGTTCTCTCTCTCCTGTTCTTTCTCTCCTGTTTTCTCTCTCTTTCTCTCCTGTTCTCTCTCTCTCTCCTGTTCGTTCTCTCCTGTTCTCTCTCTCTCCTGTTCTTTCTCTCCTGTTCTCTCTCTCTCCTGTTCTTTCTCTCCTGTTCTCTTTCTCTCCTGTTCTCTTTCTCTCCTGTTCTCTTTCTCTCATGTTCTCTCTTTCTCTCCTGTTCTCTCTCTCTCTCCTGTTCTCTCTCTCTCTCCTGTTCTCTCTCTCTCTCTCTCACTCCTGTTCTCTCTCCTGTTCTCTCTCTCTCTCTCCTGTTCTCTCTCTCCTGTTCTCTCTCTCTCTCTCTCTCTCCTGTTCTCTCTCTCCCTCTCTCTCTCCTGTTCTCTCTCTCCTGTTCTCTCCTGTTCTCTCTCTCTCTCTCTCTCCTGTTCTCTCGCTCTCCAATTCAACAGGCTTTATTGGCATGGGAAACAGATGTTTACATAGCCAAAGCAAGTGAAATAGATAATAAACAAAAGTCTCTGTCTCTCTCTCCAGGCGTTGAGTCAGTCTTTGGTCACTGCTTCCACAGGAAAACATGGGGAGTGACACTGCCACTGATGACACACTAGGCAGGCAGACAGACTGGGGAAATTTTAGCAGAAACTGAAAGGATAAAGGGGGAGACCTAGTCAGTTGTCCAACTGAATCCATCCAACCGAAATGTGTCTTCTGCATTTAACACAACCTCTGAATCAGAGAGGTGCGTGGGGCTGCCTTAATCGACATCCATGTCTTTGGCGCCCGGGGAACAGTGGGTTAACTGCCTTGTTCAGGGGCAGAACGACAGATTTTTACCTTTTCAGCTCTGGGATTCAATCCAGCAACATTTTGGTTACTGGCCCAATGCTCTAACCACTAGGCTACCTGCCTCTAACCACTAGGCTACCTGCCTCTAACCACTAGGCTACCTGCATCTAACCACTAGGCTACCTGCCTCTAACCGCTAGGCTACCTGCCTCTAACCACTAGGCTACCTGCCTCTAACCACTAGGCTACCTGCCTCTGACTTTTATCTCCCTCACCAACTTTAAACATCTGCTATCTGAGCAGCTGCAGCTGTACATAGTCCATCGGTAAATAGCCCACCCAATTTACCTACCTCATCCCCATACTGTTTTTATTTATTTACTTTTCTGCTCTTTTGCACACCAGTATCTCTACCTGTACATGACCACCTGATCATTTATCACTCCAGTGTTAATCTGCTAAATTGTAATTATTCGCCTACCTCCTCATGCCTTTTGCACACATTGTATATAGACTCTTTTTTTTCTTTTTTTCTACTGTGTTATTGACTTGTTAATTGTTTACTCCATGTGTAACTCTGTGTTGTCTGTTCACACTGCTATGCTTTATCTTGGCCAGGTCGCAGTTGTAAATGAGAACTTGTTCTCAACTAGCCTACCTGGTTAAATAAAGGTGAAATAAAAACCACTAGGCTACCATAGCAGAGAAAATAGGAGATCAACCCTCCTCCTCTTGCACTGAGCCTGTTTATTTTGTCTGGTTGTGATGTCACTGTTGCCTTAGGCCTAACGAAGCTCTCTTCATTGGTAGCTAGTATACTGGTAGTTTATGGAGATGCCCTCCCTAAAGTATAACCTGTCCCCTCCCTTAGCCCACATATACCCTGTGCCCTCCCTGTATCCTAAACCCTATGCCCTCCCTAAAGTATAACCTGTCCCCTCCCTTAGCCCACATGTGCCCTCCCTGTATCCTAAACCCTATGCCATCCCCCATCCCTACACAGTGCTGGCCTTGTCTTCAGCAGCAGCCATAGCAGTCTGACTGTGTGTTACTCTCAGAGCTCCTTTTGACTCCAGCAGAGGAAGCAGAGGGTGTTAATGGCTCTTAGCTTCCTGTACACACATACCACTGCTACACATGTTTAATAAACCACCAGCCTAGCATATCTACAAATGTCTAACATGACCCCTTCTGACCATGCTAGTCTTGTCTGAGCACAGAGTTCAACATTGGGCCAGGCAGGCAGAAATGTTCAACGTTTGTGCAGGGATGTCAGTCATAGAGAGACATTAGAAACTTTACAACTCAATGTCATGATGCTGCCTCCGAGCTTTCTATTCACCCCTTCATGAGGACTTTATGGCATGGTTAGGGTTATGGCTAGGGTTAGGGTAGAGACAGGGTGTGGACATGGAGCTAGTGTTAGGGTAGAGACAGGGTGTGCACATGGAGCTAGGGTTAGGGTAGAGACAGGGTGTGGACATGGAGCTAGGGTTAGGGTAGAGACAGGGTGTGGACATGGAGCTAGGGTTAGGGTAGAGACAGGGTGTGCACATGGAGCTAGGGTTAGGGTAGAGACAGGGTGTGCACATGGAGCTAGGGTTAGGGTAGAGCCAGGGTGTGCACATGGAGCTAGGGTTAGGGTAGAGCCAGGGTGTGCACATGGAGCTAGGGTTAGGGTAGAGACAGGGTGTGGACATGGAGCTAGGGTTAGGGTAGAGACAGGGTGTGCACATGGAGCTAGGGTTAGGGTAGAGACAGGGTGTGCACATGGAGCTAGGGTTAGGGTAGAGACAGGGTGTGCACATGGAGCTAGGGTTAGGGTAGAGCCAGGGTGTGGACATGGAGCTAGGGTTAGGGTAGAGCCAGGGTGTGCACATGGACCTAGGGTTAGGGTAGAGCCAGGGTGTGCACATGGAGCTAGGGTTAGGGTAGAGCCAGGGTGTGCACATGGAGCTAGGGTTAGGGTAGAGCCAGGGTGTGCACATGGAGCTAGGGTTAGGGTAGAGCCAGGGTGTGGACATGGAGCTAGGGTTAGGGTAGAGCCAGGGTGTGGACATGGAGCTAGGGTTAGGGTAGAGCCAGGGTGTGGACATGGAGCTAGGGTTAGGGTAGAGCCAGGGTGTGCACATGGACCTAGGGTTAGGGTAGAGCCAGGGTGTGCACATGGAGCTAGGGTTAGGGTAGAGCCAGGGTGTGCACATGGAGCTAGGGTTAGGGTAGAGCCAGGGTGTGCACATGGAGCTAGGGTTAGGGTAGAGCCAGGGTGTGCACATGGAGCTAGGGTTAGGGTAGAGCCAGGGTGTGCACATGGAGCTAGGGTTAGGTTAGAGCCAGGGTGTGGACATGGAGCTAGGGTTAGGGTAGAGCCAGGGTGTGGACATGGAGCTAGGGTTAGGGTAGAGCCAGGGTGTGCACATGGAGCTAGGGTTAGGGTAGAGCCAGGGTGTGGACATGGAGTTAGGGTAGAGCCAGGGTGTGGACATGGAGCTAGGGTTAGGGTAGAGCCAGGGTGTGGACATGGAGCTAGGGTTAGGGTAGAGACAGGTTGTGGACATGGAGTTAGGGTTGGGTAGAGCCAGGGTGTGGACATGGAGCTAGGGTTGGGTAGAGCCAGGGTGTGGACATGGAGCTAGGGTTAGGGTAGAGCCAGGGTGTGGACATGGAGCTAGGGTTAGGGTAGAGCCAGGGTGTGGACATGGAGCTAGGGTTAGGGTAGAGCCAGGGTGTGCACATGGAGCTAGGGTTAGGGTAGAGCCAGAGTGTGGACATGGAGCTAGGGTTAGGGTAGAGCCAAGGTGTGGACATGGAGCTAGGATTAGGGTAGAGCCAGGGTGTGGACATGGAGCTAGGGTTAGGGTAGAGCCAGGGTGTGCACATGGAGCTAGGGTTAGGGTAGAGCCAGGGTGTGGACATGGAGCTAGGGTTAGGGTAGAGCCAGGGTGTGGACATGGAGCTAGGGTTGGGTAGAGCCAGAGTGTGGACATGGAGCTAGGGTTAGGGTAGAGCCAAGGTGTGGACATGGAGCTAGGGTTAGGGTAGAGCCAAGGTGTGGACATGGAGCTAGGGTTGGGTAGAGCCAGGGTGTGGACATGGAGCTAGGGTTAGGGTAGAGCCAAGGTGTGGACATGGAGCTAGGGTTGGGTAGAGCCAGAGTGTGGACATGGAGCTAGGGTTAGGGTAGAGCCAAGGTGTGGACATGGAGCTAGGGTTAGGGTAGAGCCAAGGTGTGGACATGGAGCTAGGGTTGGGTAGAGCCAGGGTGTGGACATGGAGCTAGGGTTAGGTTAGAGCCAAGGTGTGGACATGGAGCTAGGGTTAGAGTAGAGCCAGGGTGTGCACATGGAGCTAGGGTTAGGGTAGAGCCAGGGTGTGGACATGGAGCTAGGGTTAGGGTAGAGCCAGGGTGTGGACATGGAGCTAGGGTTAGGGTAGAGCCAGGGTGTGGACATGGAGCTAGGGTTAGGATAGAGCCAGGGTGTGCACATGGACCTAGGGTTAGGGTAGAGCCAGGGTATGGACATGGAGCTAGGGTTAGGGTAGAGCCAGGGTGTGCACATGGAGCTAGGGTTAGGGTAGAGCCAGGGTGTGCACATGGAGCTAGGGTTAGGGTAGAGCCAGGGTGTGCACATGGAGCTAGGATTAGGGTAGAGCCAGGGTGTGCACATGGAGCTAGGGTTAGGGTAGAGCCAGGGTATGGACATGGAGCTAGGGTTAGGGTAGAGCCAGGGTGTGCACATGGAGCTAGGGTTAGGGTAGAGCCAGGGTGTGCACATGGAGCTAGGGTTAGGGTAGAGCCAGGGTGTGCACATGGAGCTAGGGTTAGGGTAGAGCCAGGGTGTGCACATGGAGCTAGGGTTAGGGTAGAGCCAGGGTGTGCACATGGAGCTAGGGTTAGGGTAGAGCCAGGGTGTGGACATGAAGCTAGGGTTAGGGTAGAGCCAGGGTGTGGACATGAAGCTAGGGTTAGGGTAGAGCCAGGGTGTGGACATGAAGCTAGGGTTAGGTTTAAATGTAAAAAAAAAATAAGAATAAGGAAATATGGTTTAAGATTTCAAATATTAGTTGAACTGTTATGGCTGCCATGGGATGAATACCAACGAGTGATGTTGTCTTCACATAAGAGACTATCTCCTATATCTGTGTGTGTGTGTGAGAGAGAGAGAGAGAGAGAGCTGATGCAGTTCTCCTGTATGTGTGACAGATCTGTGGGGAGTTTTACTCAGGTTATATTTAGGGTGCACTTGGCAGGCCCTGGGACTGCTCTAAGGTGGCTTATGGAGACGGCAGTGTGTGTGTGTAACTGCCTCGTCTTAATGGGTGTTAGAGAAAGGAGGAGTGGGCACACAACAGGTGCTACACACACACACAAAGAAGAAGACAGTAGTGTAAAACAGAATGTATTACGTGGCATGGAGAGATGGTGCTATTGATGATATAACTGGTGTCATAATCATATCATCTATATTACTCATGCTGTTGCAGATGAGTAGGTAATATATGTATATTTAGGTGTGTGTGTGTGATTTGATGAAGGCTGGTACATCCTGTGCCTCCAAACTCATCAAGCTCAGAAGTAGGGCAGGAAAAGTCCCAGCAGCCCTCTCAATGTCTTCTCCAGGGCATATTAATAGCCGATGGAGTGTGTATCATATATACCAAGATATGCACATACACACAGACACACCCACATACAGACAGACACACACACACACATACAGACACACACACATACAGACACACACACATACAGACACACATACACACAGACACACACACATACAGACAGACACACACACACACATACAGACACACACACACAGACTCACACATACAGACACACACATACAGACACACACACATACAGACACACTCACACAGACTCACACATACAGACACACACATACAGACACACACACATACAGACACACACACACACATACAGACAAACACACACGTACAGAGAGCTGGTGAGATGCATGTCACACAGTAAAAAGATTTACCACCGTTTCTGTGATGGTTTGTGGTGAATCATTTCACTTGCCAGGCTGTGATATTCACACAGGAGAGAGAGAGAGAATGGCGCAATTGGAGGAGAGAGGGCGCGATTGGAGGAGAACGAAGGAGAGAGGGCGCGATTGGAAGAGGGCAAGGAAGAGAGAGAGAGAGAGAGAGAGATGGAGCAATTGGAGGAGAGCGAGAGAGAGAGAGAGATGGCGCAATTGGAGGAGAGCGAGGGAGAGACGGAAGGAAAGGAGGCAGTGGAAGTTGAGACAACATGTGGGAAACAGTATCCAACACTGCAGTGCTCTGCTCTAGCATGTTTACTGTGTTATTGGCGTGTGACCACGAAGATGTCCAGTGACCCTGGAGATGGACAAATATTTTGATAGACGAGGAGGACTAGAGAGGGGAAGCCAGTGATAGAGAGAGAGAGCGAGCAATGATGAGTTTGAGTGTTGGGGCTCTGTCTCTTTAAGCTGTCTGCTGCTGCAGAGTGTGTGGGTGCTGCAGCAGAGGCACAGAGAGCTGAGAGATAGAGAGAAAGAACAAGAGAACACGGAGTCCATCATCTACAAAACAAGTGAATGAGAGAGAGCGATGCCAGCAGTAGGGTGAGGATAGGTTGAAGGTAGTGGTATGTGTGAGGAAACTTCACAGAGGATGAGGGAGAGAAGGAGGGAGGGGAGAGAGGCAAGCTGAGGTGTGAGGACTGTCAGGGCTAGAGGTGTGTGTGTGTGTGTGTGTGCACTGACTATCGGAAGGGTAAGGGAAGAAGAGGAGGCGGTGTGTCTGAGTGTGTGCTCAAAGAGCGAGGTGTGTGTGAGGTCTGTGTGTGTACGGGGTGGCAAAGCGAGAGGTGGACGGGGTGCTGGTTCGGAGCGTGGCACAGCTGGGTGAGTGGTGGCGCTGGGATGGCGGGCACTGGGGAGGCTGGCGAGCAGGCAGCCCTCGGACCGACAGGGAGTCCCTCAGCCGCAGGCAGGAGAGGGGCAGAGGGCATTCGCCGGAGGGAGCTGGCGGCCTGGGGTACAGGACGGTGCCAGCGAGGTGGTGCCACGCTCCCAGCCGGACACCGGTAGCACCGTTGATGGTGGGGTGGGGGGTAGAGGAGGGGGAGAGAGGTGAGGGTGTAAACCAGTTAAGAGTTTCTCAATCCTTGTCTCTGCATCTGACGGCTGAGGTGGGGGGTGAGGGAGAGGGTGACTTGGGGGGTGAGGATGGCGATATGGGCAGTGCGTGTTTTGGTCAGGTGTCCAGGCGTTTGGGAAGGCTGTTACGGCGCCTGCCTAAGTCTCGTTCCTGGAGTGACGGACTACGGATGCTCCGCAGAACCAGTTCCCACGGATCACTCATCACCTCTTCCTCAGGTATGGAGAGGGGGAGAGAGAGGGATGGAGGAGAAGGGAGATGGGAGGAAAGGATAGAGAGAGGAAGAAAGAAAGAGAAGGTGGAGGGTTGAGAGGAGTGTCAGAGAGTAAGATGGCAGGATATGGTAGATAGAGAACAGATAGCAGAAGATAAAAAGAAAGAGAGGAATGAGAGGAAGATAAAGATAGAGGTGCTGGGTAGGAGTATTGTTACATTATGTCAAGAAAAGGACATCTCTACAATGACCCTTTTAACTACTGTATACTGTAACTCAGAATCTATCTCTGTCTACCCTTTTAACTACTGTATACTGTAACTCAGAATCTATCTCTCTGTCTACCCTTTTAACTACTGTATACTGTAACTCAGAATCTATCTCTCTGTCTACCCTTTTAACTACTGTATACTGTAACTCAGAATCTATCTCTCTGTCTACCCTTTTAACTACTGTATACTGTAACTCAGAATCTATCTCTCTGTCTACCCTTTTAACTACTGTATACTGTAACTCAGAATCTATCTCTCTGTCTACCCTTTTAACTACTGTATACTGTAACTCAGAATCTATCTCTCTGTCTACCCTTTTAACTACTGTATACTGTAACTCAGAATCTATCTCTCTGTCTACCCTTTTAACTACTGTATACTGTAACTCAGAATCTATCTCTCTGTCTACCCTTTTAACTACTGTATACTGTAACTCAGAATCTATCTCTCTGTCTACCCTTTTAACTACTGTATACTGTAACTCAGAATCTATCTCTCTGTCTACCCTTTTAACTACTGTATACTGTAACTCAGAATCTATCTCTCTGTCTACCCTTTTAACTACTGTATACTGTAACTCAGAATCTATCTCTCTGTCTACCCTTTTAACTACTGTATACTGTAACTCAGAATCTATCTCTCTGTCTACCCTTTTAACTACTGTATACTGTAACTCAGAATCTATCTCTCTGTCTACCCTTTTAACTACTGTATACTGTAACTCAGAATCTATCTCTCTGTCTACCCTTTTAACTACTGTATACTGTAACTCAGAATCTATCTCTCTGTCTACCCTTTTAACTACTGTATACTGTAACTCAGAATCTATCTCTCTGTCTACCCTTTTAACTACTGTATACTGTAACTCAGAATCTATCTCTCTGTCTACCCTTTTAACTACTGTATACTGTAACTCAGAATCTATCTCTCTGTCTACCCTTTTAACTACTGTATACTGTAACTCAGAATCTATCTCTGTCTACCCTTTTAACTACTGTATACTGTAACTCAGATTCTATCTCTCTGTCTACCCTTTTAACTACTGTATACTGTAACTCAGAATCTATCTCTCTGTCTACCCTTTTAACTACAGTATACTGTAACTCAGAATCTATCTCTCTGTCTACCCTTTTAACTACTGTATACTGTAACTCAGAATCTATCTCTCTGTCTACCCTTTTAACTACTGTATACTGTAACTCAGAATCTATCTCTCTGTCTACCCTTTTAACTACTGTATACTGTAACTCAGAATCTATCTCTGTCTACCCTTTTAACTACTGTATACTGTAACTCAGAATCTATCTCTCTGTCTACCCTTTTAACTACAGTATACTGTAACTCAGAATCTATCTCTCTGTCTACCCTTTTAACTACTGTATACTGTAACTCAGAATCTATCTCTCTGTCTACCCTTTTAACTACTGTATACTGTAACTCAGAATCTATCTCTCTGTCTACCCTTTTAACTACTGTATACTGTAACTCAGAATCTATCTCTCTGTCTACCCTTTTAACTACTGTATACTGTAACTCAGAATCTATCTCTCTGTCTACCCTTTTAACTACTGTATACTGTAACTCAGAATCTATCTCTCTGTCTACCCTTTTAACTACTGTATACTGTAACTCAGAATCTATCTCTCTGTCTACCCTTTTAACTACTGTATACTGTAACTCAGAATCTATCTCTCTGTCTACCCTTTTAACTACTGTATACTGTAACTCAGAATCTATCTCTCTGTCTACCCTTTTAACTACTGTATACTGTAACTCAGAATCTATCTCTCTGTCTACCCTTTTAACTACTGTATACTGTAACTCAGAATCTATCTCTCTGTCTACCCTTTTAACTACTGTATACTGTAACTCAGAATCTATCTCTCTGTCTACCCTTTTAACTACTGTATACTGTAACTCAGAATCTATCTCTCTGTCTACCCTTTTAACTACTGTATACTGTAACTCAGAATCTATCTCTCTGTCTACCCTTTTAACTACTGTATACTGTAACTCAGAATCTATCTCTCTGTCTACCCTTTTAACTACTGTATACTGTAACTCAGAATCTATCTCTCTGTCTACCCTTTTAACTACTGTATACTGTAACTCAGAATCTATCTCTCTGTCTACCCTTTTAACTACTGTATACTGTAACTCAGAATCTATCTCTCTGTCTACCCTTTTAACTACTGTATACTGTAACTCAGAATCTATCTCTCTGTCTACCCTTTTAACTACTGTATACTGTAACTCAGAATCTATCTCTCTGTCTACCCTTTTAACTACTGTATACTGTAACTCAGAATCTATCTCTCTGTCTACCCTTTTAACTACTGTATACTGTAACTCAGAATCTATCTCTCTGTCTACCCTTTTAACTACTGTATACTGTAACTCAGAATCTATCTCTCTGTCTACCCTTTTAACTACTGTATACTGTAACTCAGAATCTATCTCTCTGTCTACCCTTTTAACTACTGTATACTGTAACTCAGAATCTATCTCTCTGTCTACCCTTTTAACTACTGTATACTGTAACTCAGAATCTATCTCTCTGTCTACCCTTTTAACTACTGTATACTGTAACTCAGAATCTATCTCTCTGTCTACCCTTTTAACTACTGTATACTGTAACTCAGAATCTATCTCTCTGTCTACCCTTTTAACTACTGTATACTGTAACTCAGAATCTATCTCTCTGTCTACCCTTTTAACTACTGTATACTGTAACTCAGAATCTATCTCTCTGTCTACCCTTTTAACTACTGTATACTGTAACTCAGAATCTATCTCTCTGTCTACCCTTTTAACTACTGTATACTGTAACTCAGAATCTATCTCTCTGTCTACCCTTTTAACTACTGTATACTGTAACTCAGAATCTATCTCTCTGTCTACCCTTTTAACTACTGTATACTGTAACTCAGAATCTATCTCTCTGTCTACCCTTTTAACTACTGTATACTGTAACTCAGAATCTATCTCTCTGTCTACCCTTTTAACTACTGTATACTGTAACTCAGAATCTATCTCTCTGTCTACCCTTTTAACTACTGTATACTGTAACTCAGAATCTATCTCTGTCTACCCTTTTAACTACTGTATACTGTAACTCAGAATCTATCTCTCTGTCTACCCTTTTAACTACTGTATACTGTAACTCAGAATCTATCTCTCTGTCTACCCTTTTAACTACTGTATACTGTAACTCAGAATCTATCTCTCTGTCTACCCTTTTAACTACTGTATACTGTAACTCAGAATCTATCTCTCTGTCTACCCTTTTAACTACTGTATACTGTAACTCAGAATCTATCTCTCTGTCTACCCTTTTAACTACTGTATACTGTAACTCAGAATCTATCTCTCTGTCTACCCTTTTAACTACTGTATACTGTAACTCAGAATCTATCTCTCTGTCTACCCTTTTAACTACTGTATACTGTAACTCAGAATCTATCTCTCTGTCTACCCTTTTAACTACTGTATACTGTAACTCAGAATCTATCTCTCTGTCTACCCTTTTAACTACTGTATACTGTAACTCAGAATCTATCTCTCTGTCTACCCTTTTAACTACTGTATACTGTAACTCAGAATCTATCTCTCTGTCTACCCTTTTAACTACTGTATACTGTAACTCAGAATCTATCTCTCTGTCTACCCTTTTAACTACTGTATACTGTAACTCAGAATCTATCTCTCTGTCTACCCTTTTAACTACTGTATACTGTAACTCAGAATCTATCTCTCTGTCTACCCTTTTAACTACTGTATACTGTAACTCAGAATCTATCTCTCTGTCTACCCTTTTAACTACTGTATACTGTAACTCAGAATCTATCTCTCTGTCTACCCTTTTAACTACTGTATACTGTAACTCAGAATCTATCTCTCTGTCTACCCTTTTAACTACTGTATACTGTAACTCAGAATCTATCTCTCTGTCTACCCTTTTAACTACTGTATACTGTAACTCAGAATCTATCTCTCTGTCTACCCTTTTAACTACTGTATACTGTAACTCAGAATCTATCTCTCTGTCTACCCTTTTAACTACTGTATACTGTAACTCAGAATCTATCTCTCTGTCTACCCTTTTAACTACTGTATACTGTAACTCAGAATCTATCTCTCTGTCTACCCTTTTAACTACTGTATACTGTAACTCAGAATCTATCTCTCTGTCTACCCTTTTAACTACTGTATACTGTAACTCAGAATCTATCTCTCTGTCTACCCTTTTAACTACTGTATACTGTAACTCAGAATCTATCTCTCTGTCTACCCTTTTAACTACTGTATACTGTAACTCAGAATCTATCTCTCTGTCTTTTCCCCAGCTCCCCCATATTTCTCCCGATAGATGACTCTGAACATCTAAATCATCCGATGATAAATGTGTTCTTATAAACCTTATTTGTAATCTGAGGGGACGATCCTATAAAACCAGATTCTAGATGTCTGCCTGTGGTCTGTACTGGGAATATGATATTAGAACTGACTGTTTAGGGGCCTGGAATGGAGTGTAGGCTGGATCCTAGCGTTTCTGTTCGCAGAGTGGGAAAGACTGACGCAGTTGTGTCCAGGGATAAGTACTGAGTGGCTATAGAGCGTAGTACAAGGAGAACATGCTGTCTGCACCTTGGTAGAACAAAGACGAGGCTCCAGAGACAGATGTATAGATTAACATAGTGAAATAAGAAATTGGACGGAAGTGTTAGCCTGTGTGCGTACATGCATCTGTGAGTGTGTGTACCATTTAAGTCAATGGTGTGTGCATTGTGTGTGTGTCTTATTCGAGAGCTGTCTGTGAAGGGCTGATAAGGTCCTGACCAAACATCAATCAGCTTATCAAAGGAACCAGAACATGTCACTACACCTGTATGATGTCACAGCCCTCCTTCCACCAATCAGCAGTGGACCAGCTAATCCCTCTAGAGCAGGGATGGGCAACTTTGATGGGGGTGTGGGTCACAAAATATCTGAACACATCGTGGAGGGGCTGCAGTGGCTCACGGGTCTGTGTACACACATCCACACCCACACATCCACACCCACACATGCAGTCAACTGTGCAGTTAATCCGTTTGTGCAGTTAAACTACTTAACTCTCTTAACTACAATAAAACACAGTAAATATATATATATATATATATATATATATATATATATATATACATGTATATACATACAGTACCAGTCAAAAGTTTGGACACACCTACTCAATGAAGGGTTTTTCTTTATTTTGACTATTTTCTACATTGTAGAATAATAGTGAAGACATCACAACTATGAAATAACACATATGGAATCATGTAGTAACCAGAAAAGTGTTAAACAAATCAAAATATATTTTCTATTTGAGATTCTTCAAAGTAGCCTCCCTTTGCCTTGATGACAGCTCTGCACACTCTTGGCACCGTTTTGGTTCAGTTTATGGGTTAGGGTTTGTTGGCTTTGGCTGGTGTAGGCTGGGTCAGTGGTCCATCCCTCCTCTAGAGAGTCATATCTATCAGGGCTAGTGGAGCAGTTGAAATATTTAATATATGGCCATGTTCTGTTATAATCTCCACCCGGCACAGCCAGACGAGGACTGGCCACCCGTCATAGCCTGGTTCCTCTCTAGGTTTCTTCCTAGGTTCCTGCCTTTCTAGGGAGTTTTTCCTAGCCACCGTGCTTCTACATCTGCATTGCTTGCTGTTTGGGGTTTTAGGCTGGGTTTCTGTATAGCACTTTGTGACATCGGGCTTTAAAACGGGCTTTATAAATACATTTGATTGATATAACCTCACTTTAGGCCTTGAGCATAAAGAGCTTATTTAGATGAAATCGGTTCCTTTTCTTCATCATGTTAGATCATTGTATCAAAACATTTAATTAGCCTATCTAAAATGACTCTTTCCTACTGGCTGACTTCTCCTCTAGCCGTAATTGTCATGATTGTGTATACTACGGCTTCTGTGATGAACTAACTGACCAAGATGGCGGATGGAATCCCATCCTCTTCCAGCCCCAAAGTCCCCGCTGTCCACCACTCTGCCTTACCAATAGAAATATGTTGATGTTCTGTTTCTGTTGTCTCTAGTGTCCTCCTGTCGAGGACCAGGAGTTTTATTATTTCAGGAAAATCTTATGACCTCCTATCTTTGAGTGTGTTAGTGTGTTTCTCTCCTTGGATTGCTACTTCCTCTACCCGGCCACGCTGGTTATATTTGGTGTGTGTGTGTGTGGGTGGCACAGGCCTGACAGAGCGGCTGTGTGCGCGCGCCGTGTCATACCATGAATCCCATCTGAAATAGGTTGTAGAGAGGCGTGTGATTATCACCTTCAGAAATGCGCCCTAGCAAAATCACCTCTCATCAGTTCTTTCAGACCTCTCACTGCCTCTCTCTTTCATTGGCTAGCTCTAGTTCACTCAGAATCTCCCCACTCTGTGTGATTGACTAGCTTAGTGTTCAGGGTGTCATTCTGCTGTGTGTGGTGTCAGCTGTAGATATACACACAGATGTGTGTGACTATGTGATATATGTGTGTGTGTTCTGTTAGATAATGTCCAGGCCTTCTCTCCTCTGTTTCCTGGGAGACAGGGACAGTTCTGTGTTTTGATTTGGCCTTGTCTCTTCTGTTGCCTAGGAGACAGGGTAAGTTCTCTGTTTTGTTTTGGCCTAGTCCCTTCTGTTTTCTGGGAAACAGGGACAGTTCTGTATTTTTGTTTGGCCATGTCTCTTCTGTTGCCTAGGAGACAGGTACAGTTCTCAGTTTTGGTTCAGCCTTGTCTCTTCTGTTGCCTGAGAGACAGGGACAGTTCTGTGTTTTGCTCCAGCCTTGTCTCTTCTGTTGCCTGAGAGACAGGGACAGTTCTGTGTTTTGGTTCAGCCTTGTCTCTTCTGTTGCCTGAGAGACAGGGACAGTTCTGTGTTTTGGTTCAGCCTTGTCTCTTCTGTTCCCTGAGAGACAGGGACAGTTCTGTGTTTTGGTTCAGCCTTGTCTCTTCTGTTGCCTGAGAGACAGGTACAGTTCTGTGTTTTGGTTCAGCCTTGTCTCTTCTGTTGCCTGAGAGTCAGGGACAGTTCTGTGTTTTGGTTCAGCCTTGTCTCTTCTGTTGCCTGAGAGACAGGTACAGTTCTGTGTTTTGGTTCAGCCTTGTCTCTTCTGTTGCCTGAGAGACAGGTACAGTTCTGTGTTTTGGTTCAGCCTCGTCTCCTCTGTTGCCTGAGAGACAGGTACAGTTCTGTGTTTTGTTTCAGCCTTGTCTCTTCTGTTGCCTAGGAGACAGGGAAAGTTCTCAGTTTTGGTTCAGCCTTGTCTCTTCTGTTGCCTGAGAGACAGGTACAGTTCTGTGTTTTGGTTCAGCCTCGTCTCCTCTGTTGCCTGAGAGACAGGGACAGTTCTGTGTTTTGGTTCAGCCTCGTCTCCTCTGTTGCCTGAGCGACAGGTACAGTTCTGTGTTTTGTTTCAGCCTTGTCTCTTCTGTTGCCTAGGAGACAGGGAAAGTTCTCAGTTTTGGTTCAGCCTTGTCTCTTCTGTTGCCTGAGAGACAGGTACAGTTCTGTGTTTTGGTTCAGCCTTGTCTCTCTTGTGTGAGCTGTAGCCTATAAGAAATGTAAAAGGAAGGAAGGATGGAAGGAGGGAGGGATAGGATGGGATAGGGAATGGACACACACACACACACACACACATGGGGATAGCAGCCAGTTTTGGTTCAGCTTATGGGTTAGAGTTTGTTGGCTTTGGCTGGTACAGGCGGGGTCAGAGCACAAGCTGTTTATTCAGGCTGTATCTAGGCTGGGTGAGCGGCCGATGGCCACAGGATGTATGTGAGGGAGGAACGGTGAAGAGTCTGTGATGCAGGAGAGGTGTGGTGGAAGAGGTGTACGTACAGTGTGAGCTGGGTTAGAGTGCTTCGCAGAGGGACATGGCCGGTCTCAAGGTTATAAAGGTTACAGCCTCCGGCACCAGCTGCTCTAGAAAGCAGCAGAAAAGGCTGCCGACACAGCTGATTCTGACAGAAAGGAGGGAGGGGAGAAAGAAAGGGGTGTCAGCATAAAATGTCCTGGTGATTGTGAGAGGAGAGGAGAGGAGAGGAGAGGAGAGGAGAGGAGAGGAGAGGAGAGGAGAGGAGAGGAGAGGAGAGGAGAGGAGAGGAGAGGAGAGGAGAGGAGAGGAAGGTGAGTGAGTATCTTTGACAGAGCCATCAGTGTTTCCCCTCATTTCTAAAAGCCCCCCTGAGTTCCCGGTACTGTAGGGGATTCTACAGCTCTGACCACAGCACGGCTCAAGGAAGTAACACACTGCACCACAGTGTTGTGTCTTTGTAGGGGAAGGGATTATTCAGAACCCAAGAGAAAGGAGCAAGAGAGAGGTTATATGAGTTGTGCTGTGAGAAGTCCAGTGTTCCAATCATGTGACGTAGGAGAAGTGAGGTTCAGTACGGTAATGTTGCAGTGGTGAGGCTGTAAGGGAAGTGACTGCTTGTTTGACAAGGAGGAGATTCCCTCTGTTGACTGGGGGAGTTTAGAGCTCAGAGCCTCAGGGGGGACTGGTTGTGTGGAGTGTGTGAGCTCTCAGGAATGCTCATTGCATGTGCAATGCTCTTTAGGAATACAGACAGACAGACAGAGAGTGATCTGTGGCAATATGAACACAAGAAACATGAGCTGTATTCGAATACCTATACTAACCGCACTAACCATACTATTTGTGACCTAAATTGAGTATATAGTTTGCTTATTGGTTATAGTATGGATGTAGTTAGTATGCCAAAAGTTTACTGATGTCGTACTAAATTCACCAAAATACTAAGCATACAAGTAGTGGACACTATTTCAGTGCTTTTAGGCCCCATAATGCAATTACGGCTATTTTCTGAAGAAAAATAGCCGTGGCTTCACAATGTTTTTAACATTTGAAGAAAATGGCGGGAAATATGCAGCTGAAGTCCGACGAGAAATGGATACAAATGTAATAAAATAAAGACTTTTCAAATAAGTAACGTTACACGTTATGTTGGCAGAATATGTGTTAGCTACGCTGTCCTTACGAACCACATAGCATATCATTACAACAGTAATGTTAACAGAAGATGTGTTAGCTACGCTGTCCTTACGAACCACATAGCATATCATTACAACAGTAATGTTGTCAGAAGATGGGTGGCATGGGTGTGTTTGTGATGACCAAAGGAGGGTACAGTATTTTATGACCAAAGGAGGGTACAGAGTTTTATTCAGACCCCATTAGCTGCTGAAGAGACAGCAGCTGTTCTTCCTGGGATCCACACAAAACACAGAACAAAACACATTTAAAATACTAAGAATAATTTGTGGGTGTGTGTAGAGTGTGTTTAGAATGTGTGTGGAGTGTGTCTCTCTCTCTTCACAGTCCACGTTGCTGCTTGAGGTGGTGTTCTCTCTGTGATTCTGCATTCTGTGCAGGAAGGCAGACAGACAGATGGACTGACGGACTGACAGACAGATGCTGGGCGATGGAGGGGGGGACATTGTAAAGGAGTGTGTAACTGGCTGCAGAGAAGTCAGGCTCAGGAGAGCAGAAATGGGTAACAACCAGAGTCCTTTATTGAGGCGAACAAAACACGGCACTCAGGAAACTAAACACACACGGGTTTAAAATAACCGGCGCAAACCAGCCTTGAGTACACATACATTTACATATAACATTTCCACACACAGACATGGGGGGAAACATAGGGTTATATGCAAGATGAGTAATGAGGGAATGCAAACCAGGTGTGCGGGAAAACAAGACAAAACAAATGGAAAATGAAAGGTGGATCGGCGATGGCTAGAAGACCGGTGACGTCGACTGCAGAACGCCGCCCAAACAAGGAGAGAGATCGACCTCGGCGGAAGTCGTGACAGACATACACTATGTTTACTGTTAAACTCTGTGTAAGGAAGGGAAAGGGAGATACCTAGTCAGTTGTCCAACTGATTGCATTCAACTGAAATGAGAGGTGCGGGGGGCTGCCATAATCGACATCCACGTCTTCGGCGCCCTTCGACGCCCGGGTTCAGGCTGTGTGCAACTGGGTTCAGGCTGTGTGCATCTGGGTTCAGGCTGTGTTCAGCCGGGTTCAGGCTGTGTTCAGCCGGGTTCAGGCTGTGTTCAGCTGCATTCAGGCTGTGTTCAGGCTGCTTAGCTGAAGTTAGGCGTATGTCTTTATTCTCTTCTTACTGTGGCTTTCTCTGCACACCCAGCGGGTCACTTCAGTATGCAACAGTTTGCATGTGTGAGTGTGTGTTTATGTGTGTGTACAGTATGTCTGTACAGTATATGTACAGTGTGTGTGAACGTTATGAGTGTGGGAATAAGGTGAACCCCAAGGTTGAACCTCAGGCCTGGTGCCTGTCTGTACTCCCCTGTTGACAGCAGTCTAATTAAAACAAATGTATTAGTCACATGCTTCATAAACAACAGGTGTAGACTAATGGTGAAATGCTTAGTTACGGGCCCTTCACAACCATGCAGAGTTAAAGATAAAGATACATTTTTGTATAAAAAATAGAAATAGTGACATCTTTCTACGCCTGTTACTTTAACAAACAGGCTTGAACTGAACCTTATTATAGGAAGACTAACCAATCAGTGCAGCACCTAGCTCGGACCTACCCTGGGGAATGGTGGACTGAGGTCCTGCCTGCCTGGTTGGAATGGAACGGAACAGGCTGATATAGGGTGTTACTAAACATGAGGGGTGAGATGTGAAAAGGAGGACAGGATGGGAGTCTCTCCTCCCAAAACGCATTTCCCTTCTCTGTGTTTGGATTGGCCTCTCTCTCTCTCACTCTCTCTCCTCCCTCTCTCTCTCTCTCTCTCTCTCTCTCTCTCTATCTCTGTTCTCCCTGTTCTCCCTGTTCTCTCTCTCTCTCTCTGTCTCTCTCTCTCTCTCTCTGTTTACCCTGTTCTCCCTGTTCTCCCTGTTCTCTCTCTCTCTCTCTCTCTCTCTCTCTCTCTCTCTCTCTCTCTCTCTCTCTCTCTCTCTCTTAAAGGGCTTTATTGGCATGGGAAACATATGTTAACATTGCCAAAGCAAGTGAACTAGATCGATTTCTTTCTCTCTCTCCTCTATATTTCCATCAACACGGAGTCTCCCTCTCTTTCTCAGACACCTCCCTCCTATCAGCAAGGCATCCGTCCCTTACACTCACTAGTCTTTTCTATGTGTAGGCTGTGTTGCTCTGGAGTGGTAGGCTTTTCTATGTGTAGACTGTGTTGTTCTGGAGTGGTAGGCTTTTCTATGTGTAGGCTGTGTTGCTCTGGAGTGGTAGGCTTTTCTATGTGTAGACTGTGTTGCTCTGGAGTGGTAGGCTTTTCTATGTGTAGACTGTGTTGTTCTGGAGTGGTAGGCTTTTCTATGTGTAGGCTGTGTTGCTCTGGAGTGGTAGGCTTTTCTATGTGTAGGCTGTGTTGCTCTGGAGTGGTAGGCTTTTCTATGTGTAGACTGTGTTGTTCTGGAGTGGTAGGCTTTTCTATGTGTAGACTGTGTTGTTCTGGAGTGGTAGGCTTTTCTATGTGTAGACTGTGTTGCTCTGGAGTGGTAGGCTTTTCTATGTGTAGACTGTGTTGTTCTGGAGTGGTAGGCTTTTCTATGTGTAGGCTGTGTTGCTCTGGAGTGGTAGGCTTTTCTATGTGTAGACTGTGTTGCTCTGGAGTGGTAGGCTTTTCTATGTGTAGGCTGTGTTGCTCTGGAGTGGTAGGCTTTTCTATGTGTAGGCTGTGTTGCTCTGGAGTGGTAGTCTTTTCTATGTGTAGGCTGTGTTGCTCTGGAGTGGTAGGCTTTTCTATGTGTAGACTGTGTTGCTCTGGAGTGGTAGGCTTTTCTATGTGTAGACTGTGTTGCTCTGGAGTGGTAGGCTTTTCTATGTGTAGGCTGTGTTGCTCTGGAGTGGTAGGCTTTTCTATGTGTAGGCTGTGTTGCTCTGGAGTGGTAGTCTTTTCTATGTGTAGGCTGTGTTGCTCTGGAGTGGTAGGCTTTTCTATGTGTAGACTGTGTTGCTCTGGAGTGGTAGGCTTTTCTATGTGTAGACTGTGTTGTTCTGGAGTGGTAGGCTTTTCTATGTGTAGGCTGTGTTGCTCTGGAGTGGTAGTCTTTTCTATGTGTAGGCTGTGTTGCTCTGGAGTGGTAGGCTTTTCTATGTGTAGGCTGTGTTGCTCTGGAGTGGTAGGCTTTTCTATGTGTAGGCTGTGTTGCTCTGGAGTGGTAGGCTTTTCTATGTGTAGGCTGTGTTGCTCTGTAGTGGTAGTCTTTTCTATGTGTAGACTGTGTTGTTCTGGAGTGGTAGGCTTTTCTATGTGTAGACTGTGTTGCTCTGGAGTGGTAGTCTTTTCTATGTGTAGGCTGTGTTGCTCTGGAGTGGTAGGCTTTTCTATGTGTAGGATGTGTTGCTCTGGAGTGGTAGTCTTTTCTATGTGTAGACTGTGTTGCTCTGGAGTGGTAGGCTTTTCTATGTGTAGACTGTGTTGCTCTGGAGTGGTAGTCTTTTCTATGTGTAGACTGTGTTGCTCTGGAGTGGTAGGCTTTTCTATGTGTAGGATGTGTTGCTCTGGAGTGGTAGTCTTTTCTATGTGTAGACTGTGTTGCTCTGTAGTGGTAGTCTTTTCTATGTGTAGGCTGTGTTGCTCTGGAGTGGTAGGCTTTTCTATGTGTAGGCTGTGTTGCTCTGGAGTGGTAGGCTTTTCTATGTGTAGGCTGTGTTGCTCTGGAGTGGTAGGCTTTTCTATGTGTAGGATGTGTTGCTGTACTCTGACCTCGCTACCTGTGCGATGTTAGCTCTTTACCACCCTCTAGTGACATCTGTGAATTAATACAACAGATAGAGCATTCACTTCATTGAGGAGAAACCTGTAAATCAACCAGTACAGTTATGTACAGAGAGCAGCCTCTAGGTGGAGCCACATGAACACAGCTCTCAGGCAGATCTCTCAATGAAATGTGAAGTCCACAACAGCAGGTTAGATTCTATCAGCCTGGAATATTGTGAAAATGCATATTGAAACTGTTGGGAGGTACCTGAATTATTTAATCTTAGTTTGGATTGGTGTGAGTCTTGTCATTGTTAGATTGATATCGTGTGTTATTGGAAAATGTGTATGTTGTTGAGGATCTTCTTGACCCTGACTCACTCTACTGCTCTGACAGAAAGACAGAGGTTTCAGCCTGCTGGCTACATGATTAGTATGTGAGACCTCAATAGACTCACATTACCCATTACCTGAAAAAGCCCATATCTAACAGACACATCAAACCTCCAACGGCCAAACACTGAATTCCAAGGAAAATGCTTTATCATTGCTGTTCTCTAATTGGTGCCCTGTGTGTGGATCCAGTCATTGATTGGTCTGTTTGTGTGTCTGTCAGACTGCAGCTACACCTGTCACCTGGAGTGTGAGGGGCGGGTCCAGCTGGACTGCAACCAGAGAGACAGCAACCTACAGGAAACTCCATCTCCCAGAAGACACTGCTCCACGCCTCCTCATTACAAGGTGAGACAGATCTAGAGCTAAGTGAATCAGGTGTATACTTGTCATCAGGTGTACTGTGTAGTGAGGGTTGTTGTCGGTCACAAGCTGTTTGACAGGATGCTGCTGGTCATGTTGGCTGTAAAGCACTTGATGTGCAGGCACACAGAAAGTCAATGCAGCAGAGTAGGACACACACACACACACACACACTCAGGAGACAAAGACATAACATCCACTCAATCACTATCGATTTTCCACTATTGATCCACTATTGTGAGCGTAAAGCAATGCTCTGTAGGGTCAGGAGATGGCCCTCTGTTCCTTTAGCCTTCATCTTCCCTACTGTATATCTGGCTGTCATTCTGGCTGTTCCTCTCTCAGTGATGGTGTGTGTGTTGGTATTTGGGATGTGATTTTCAGTGGATTCATTTTGTTGAGTCTGAGGTTGTTATTTAACTAATAGGTGATCCTCCTGAAGCAATGTTTTCCTTTTCACACTTTCTGAACCCCACTCTCCTGTCTCTCTATCTCTCTCCCTCACACATTTGGAGTCAAAATGTTCTCTGAGCACATATTTCATGCCCCTCACATCTGTAACTCATAGTGCCCATCCTCTCCTGTTCTCTCCACCTCTGCTTTCGACTCCAGTCAGTCCTCATCTCCTCAGACCCGTCCCTCTGCCAAGGGGGGCATATGCTCAGTCATTAGCCTAGCCGTAGCCTTACCCCAGCCTATCTGGGTGCCTTGTCTCTGTGAGTCTGGGAGAAGAGCAGAGCATGGGGAGGGTGGGGGAGACAGCCCTGCAGAGAGCTAAACTCTTCCTCACCCCCCCAGAGCTACTTCAAACATTCCCCGGCCTTCTGTCTGACTTGTCACAGAATTTATCTGCTGTGTGTGTGCATGTTGCTGTGCCCTCTGTCAGTCTCTCAGGGTGTGTATGCTCTTTGTGTTTATATAACCTATTTTTTGAGGACGAACACTGTGCTTTAGATAACTATGTGTGTGTTATAGTGGCCCTACAGGGTTGTGAGTACAGGAAGCCTTGTTGGTCACATGATGAGGGCCATACTCTTGGTAAAGTAGTTGGTTTCTGTGAGCACAGATATATTAGCTGCCTGTCTGCGTTCACGGACTTCCTCTACCTGTAGCATAGTCTACTACACATACGCACCCGAACACAGAAACCAGAAAATGGCTTTCTCACTTCCTGCTTTCGTGTTAGCACACTCAAATCTTGTTGATTAGGTTTCGAGGTCATAAATATTTGCAGGTGTTCGCACACACACACGCAAACACACGTACACACACGAACAGTCACACTCATGCACATATTCTGTATGAAGTAGAACTGTGTCTCCCTCTCAAATGAATATCTAGCCTTCTCTGAGTTGAGTGTGTTTGTGTGAGCATGTGAAGAGTTTCATTTACATTTGACATGTTAGTCATTTAGCTGATGCTCTTATCCAGAGCGACTTACAATCAGTGCATTTATCTTAAGATAGCTAGGTGAGACAACCACATATCACAGTCAAATATACAGGACACAAACATTCAATTCCAGCTTAACAATGTGTGTGTATATATAACCATATTTTACACATTTTTAAAATCTGTGAATAAAAAAATCTGAGAACAGTAATATTTTACACACACGAAGCAATCATTTCTGATGAAAAAACACATGTGAAATATTGGTGGATGTAGTGTTTTTGAAAGAAAGTCTTCATGTGTAAATCAGTGTCTGTGTTTCTGTTGTGATTCACTATGTTCTCAGTGTTTTGACCATCCAGACCAGTGGCTGTATTGGGCATTTGAGCTGGAGGAGTACACTATTATTGTACCATAGAGATGATTAGAGATGACAGCTTCTTCCTCTTCTACTCTCTACTCTCTCTCTTCTCCTCTCTCTCTCTTCTCCTCTGTCTCTCTCTTCTCCTCTGACTCTCTCTTCTCCCCTCTCTCTCTTCTCCTCTCTCTCTCTCTGCTCATCTGTCTCTCTCTTCTGCTCTGCCTCTCTCTTCTTCTCTCCCTCTCTTTCTTTGGTGCTTCCACATGCAGAGATCAATCCCCTTTTCGTCAATACCTCCACAGAGTCAATGAGTGAGACTGGAGCCTAATTCACTGGGCTTTGTGGACTCTGGCCTGGCAGGGGGGCTGAAATAGAATGGTGAGGGCCTGGTCTGTCAATGAGCTCCTCTTATTTCCCCCTACCACCCACTGTCCCCTCTGTCTCCCTCCACAGTAATGGTGTTGAATCTGACATCAGCTGATACTGACCTGACAGGCAGACAGGCAGTTCACTGTCTGTCTGTGGTTACCACTGGAGAGAGACAGACAGCTCTCAACAATCTATCAGAATCGAATCAACCTCTGACAGGGGAGATGGACAGGCTCCATCTCTTTAATGGAGGATCTTTCTCCTCTGACAGAACATCTTCCTTCTCTCTGAAAGACTGACAAAGTCCACCTGTCTGTCAATCTAATTTCTTAATGATAAAATTTTTTAAAAGGCTGTAGGTAGATATTGCTCTCTGACATGCACACACACACGCGCACACACACATGTTTAGTTCTTCTATACTCATGGGGACCTAAAATTAATTTCCATTCAAAATCCTATTTTACCTAACCCTAACCTTGACCATTAACCCCTAACCCTAATTCTAACCCTAACCTTGACCATTAACCCCTAACCCTAATTCTAACCCTAACCTTGACCATTAACCCCTAACCCTAATTCTAACCCTAACCTTGACCATTAACCCCTAACCCTAATTCTAACCCTAACCTTGACCATTAACCCCTAACCCTAATTCTAACCCTAACCTTGACCATTAACCCCTAACCCTAATTCTAACCCTAACCCTAAATGAATGAATAAATGCTTACAATTCCTCTTTATGGAATTAGACCTAAAATTAATTTCTCTGAGATTAATTTCTTCATCATTACTGTGTGTGTGTGTGCTTGCGTGCAATGCATGCATCTATCTGTGTGTTTTTTTAGCATGCTTATAAGAGTGTATAATGCCTTTCTAATGCAGTAGTAAACAGAAGGGTTATTATACATGTGGAGGTTTATCTCATACAGCTGCAGCACTAAGGCAGAGCACAGCAGACATATTACTGTGGCTTCCTGCTCATGCATGTCAGGTGTTATGAGCTATGAGACCACATCTCTCTCTCTCACTCTCTCCCTGTCTCTCTCTCTCTCTCTCTCTCTCTCCCAGTCTCTCTCTCTCTCTCCCTGTCTCTCTCTCTCTCCCTGTCTCTCCCTATCTCTCTCTCTCCCTGTCTCTCTCTCTCTCTCTCCCTGTCTCTCTCTCTCTCTCTCCCTCTCTCTCTCTCTCTCTCTCTCCCTATCTCTCTTTCTCTCTCTCTCTCTCCCAGTCTCTCTCTCTCCCTCTCTCTCTCTCTCTCTCTCTCTCTCTCCCTGTCTCTCTCTCTCTCTCTCTCCCTGTCTCTCTCTCTCTCTCCCTGTCTCTCTCTCTCTCTCTCTCTCTCCCTGTCTCTCTCACTCTCTCTCTTCCTGTCTCTCTCACTCTCTCCCTGTCTCTCTCTCTCTCCCTGTCTCTCTCACACTCTCTCCCTGTCTCTCTCTCACTCTCTCGCTCTCTCTCTCACTCTCGCTCTCTCTCTCACTCTCTCCCTGCCTGTCTCTCTCACTCTCTTCCTGTTTCTCTCACTCTCTCCCTGTCTCTCTCTCTCTCTCTCCCTGTCTCTCCCTCTCTCACTCTCTCGCTTCCTGTCTCTCTTACTCTCTCTCTTCCTGTCTCTCTCACTCACTCCCTGTCTCACTCTCTCGCTCTCTCTCTCTCTCTCTCTCCCTGTCTCTCTCTCTCTCCCTGTCTCTCTCTCACTTTCTCTCTCCCTGTCTCTCTCACTCTCTCTCTTCCTGTCTCTCTCACTCTCTCCCTGTCTCTCTCTCTCTCCCTGTCTCTCTCTCTCTCCCTGTCTCTCTCTCTCTCCCTGTCTCTCTCTCTCTCCCTGTCTCTCTCACACTCTCTCCCTGTCTCTCTCTCACTCTCTCGCTCTCTCTCTATCTCTCCCTGCCTGTCTCTCTCACTCTCTTCCTGTTTCTCTCACTCTCTCCCTGTCTCTCTCTCTCTCTCTCTCCCTGTCTCTCCCTCTCTCACTCTCTCGCTTCCTGTCTCTCTTACTCTCTCTCTTCCTGTCTCTCTCACTCACTCCCTGTCTCACTCTCTCGCTCTCGCTCTCTCTCTCTCGCTCTCTCTCTCACACTCTCTCTCTCTCACTCTCTCTCTCTCGCTCTCTCTCTCGCACTCTCTCGCTCTCTCTCTCACTCTCGCTCTCTCTCTCACTCTCGCTCTCTCTCTCACTCTCTCGCTCTCTCTCTCTCACTCTCTCCCTGCCTGTCTCTCTCACTCTCTTCCTGTTTCTCTCACTCTCTCCCTGTCTCTCTCTCCCTGTCTCTCTCACTCCCTCTCTCTCCCCGTCTCTCTCACTCTCTCCCTGTCACTCTCACTCTCTCCCTGTCTCTCTCACTCTCTCTCCCTGTCTCTCTCACTCTCTCTCTCCCTGTCTCTCTCACTCTCTCTCTCCCTGTCTCTCTCACTCGCTCTCTCCCTGTCTCTCTCACTCTCTCTCTCCCTGTCTCTCTCACTCTCTCTCTCCCTGTCTCTCTCACTCTCTCTCTCCCTGTCTCTCTCACTCTCTCTCTCCCTGTCTCTCTCACTCTCTCTCTCCCTGTCTCTCTCACTCTGTCTCTCCCTGTCTCTCTCACTCTCTCTCTCCCTGTCTCTCTCACTCTCTCTCTCCCTGTCTCTCTCACTCTCTCCCTGTCTCTCCCTGTGTCTCTCACTCTCTCTCTCTCCCTGTGTCTCTCACTCTTTCTCTCCTTGTGTCTCTCACTCTCTCTCTCCCTGTGTCTCTCACTCTCTCTCTCTCCCTGTGTCTCTCACTCTCTCTCTCTCCCTGTCGCTCTCTCTCTCCCTGTCGCTCTCTCTCTCCCTGTCGCTCTCTCTCTCCCTGTCGCTCTCTCTCTCCCTGTCGCTCTCTCTCTCCCTGTCGCTCTCTCTCTCCCTGTCGCTCTCTCTCTCCCTGTCGCTCTCTCTCTCCCTGTCGCTCTCTCTCTCCCTGTCTCTCTCGCTCTCTCCCTGTCTCTCTCGCTCTCTCCCTGTCTCTCTCTCTCTCCCTGTGTCTCTCACTCTCTCTCTCTCCCTGTGTCTCTAACTCTCTCTCTCCCTGTGTCTCTCACTCTCTCTCTCCCTGTGTCTCTCACTCTCTCCCTGTCTCACTCACTCTATCTCTCTCCCTGTCTCTCTCTCTCTCTCCCTGTCTCTCTCTCTCTCTCCCTGTCTCTCTCACTCTATCTCTCTCCCTGTCTCTCTCTCTCTCTCCCTGTCTCTCTCTCTCTCTCCCTGTCTCTCTCTCTCTCTCCCTGTCTCTCTCCCTCTCTCCCTGTCTCTCTCTCTCTCTCACTCTCTCTCTCCCTGTCTCTCTCACTCTCTCTCTCCCTGTCTCTCTCTCTCTCCCTGTCTCTCTCTCTCTCCCTGTCTCTCTCTCTCTCTCCCTGTCTCTCTCTCCCTGTCTCTCTCTCCCTGTCTCTCCCTGTCTCTCTCACTCTCTCTCTCCCTGTGTCTCTCACTCTCTCTCTCTCTGTGTCTCTCACTCTCTCTCTCCCTGTGTCTCTCGCTCTCTCTCGCCCTGTCGCTCTCTCTCTCCCTGTCGCTCTCTCTCTCCCTGTCTCTCTCGCTCTCTCTCTCCCTGTCTCTCTCCCTCTCTCCCTGTCTCTCTCCCTGTCTCTCTCTCTCTCTCACCCTCTCACCCTCTCTCACTCTCTCTCTCTCTCTCCCTGTCTCTGTCTCTGTCTCTATGGATTTCAATTCAATTTCAATTTATGGGGCTTTATTGGCATAGGAAACATATGTTTACATTGCCAAAGCAAGTGAAATAGATTTTAAACAAAAGTGAAATAAACAATACAAAAATATCAGTGAACATTACACACTTACAAAAGTTCCAGAAGAATAAAGAAATGTCATTATGTCTATATGCAGGATTGTAATGATGTGCAAATAGTTAAAGTACAAAAGGGAAAATAAATAAACATAAATATAGATGGAATTTACAATGGTGTCTCTCTCAGAGAGAGGAAGTGGCTGGGCTGAGCAGGGTGCCGTTGCTTGCAGAATGAGAAAGGATAGAGGAGGTGATGAGAGGAGAGGGTGTTTGTGTAGCTCGGCAGAGAGAGAGAGATCTACAGCTTTTCTGCCTGTCTCTGTGAAACAGAGAGGAGAAGAGTAAGGTCTTCTCGTTCACAAGCTTATCTGTGTGTGGCTGCAGATGAACTTGCAAACGTCAGATGCCTGCAGCCACCAAGGTTTCTTCCCAAGAACCAGGGACACTGCAGCACAGGGACACTGCAGCACAGGGACACTGCAGCACAGGGACACTGCAGCAGAGGGACACTGCAGCACAGGGACACTGCAGCCTGCCCTGGAGCCACTGACCTGAACTACAGCTACCGGAGTGTGTTTGTGTGTGTGAGAGAGAGCCTGTCAGAGTAATTGATGTGTGAGCGTGTGCCTGTATGGCTAAGCAGCAGTAGCCTGCTAGAGTAATTTGTGTGTGTGTGCACCCTTTCACGGCTCTTATCAGCTGTTCAGTACACACGGCGGTAGGGTAGGAGGGGGTTGAGGAAGAAGTGTGTGTGTGTGTGTGTGTGTCTGTGAGGCATTCTCAGGTGAGCAGTGCTGTAATTGGAGGCTAAGCTTTGATACTCTGACTCTGTGACACCGGCATGTGTGTGTGATACCGGTGTCAGAGCACACATGACAGGAGGAAGTGACACAGCTCTACTCGCGCTCTCCGATTTCCTGAAGCCTCTCTGGTGGAACGCTGTACGGACCCAAATCTAAGCCGACCTCCCCTCTCCTCACCTCCCCTCTCTCTTCACCCCTGATCCTGTAGTCCAAGCCTATCTGGATAGCTACAGACACAGGACTGTGAACGACCGGCAGTGGATGCTTGTATTGAGAGAACTGAGCAATACTTGGACTGTGAGCTTTAGTGGTGTGTGTCCGTATATTGAGCTACCAAGGGACTGGCTGTGGATTCAG
This sequence comes from Oncorhynchus mykiss, assembly GCF_013265735.2. NCBI lineage: Eukaryota > Metazoa > Chordata > Actinopteri > Salmoniformes > Salmonidae > Oncorhynchus > Oncorhynchus mykiss. Next base: position 78,149,756 of record NC_048581.1, on the reverse strand, counting down.
AGTGGAAGTGAAGAGCTCTAGGACTGAGCATTGTGAACAGTGTGTGTTACTGAATGACTCGACAAACAGAGAATCCCCTCCTTGGGAACAATCAGAATTCCTCCTGCGGCTCTGCTGGGTGTCTATAGGCAGCCGAGGGCTCGTATTTAACTCCTAAATGACGGGCAGCAACAGCATGAGCAGCGGCTACTGCAGTCTGGACGAGGAGGGCGAAGACGTCACCTTCTTCACCGCAAAGACCACCTTCTTCCGCCAGCCCCCAAAGCTGGTTAAGGTACGACACAGATAAAGAGATGGAGGGAGGGGTTGTGTCAGTTTTGATGTCAACAATATTCAGCTGAAAAAGGAGAAGCGTTGAGCTAAGAGGAAGTAGGCACTAGAGTTCTTCACAGGTCCAAAAAGTTCCAAAATGAGCCTGGGGCTTTGCATAAATATTTTTGGGAAATATAGAGACCCGTTCTGAACGGACCTGAGGACAACTAGCGAGGTTATTTATCATCAAATATGATTACGTAGTACCTGTCTTGACTACATCAAATGTTAGCTAGCTAGGCTAACTGAAGTTGCAGTGCATGTGCTTTCTATCCTACAGTCACAAACCACAACAACTCCATTCAGAATATGTAGCAGCCTACCTGTTGGCTCTTGGTCGTTGTAGTCTATCCTTCTCCTTTAACTTTAATTCCATCTTTTTTAATTGCATCTTCCATTGATTAGATATGTCCTATCTTTTGCCACACAAGGAACAAGGCAATATGGCTGTGTCCTATTGCCGCTTTGATGATTGGCCAACAACAACAACAAGCTCCACTCTCGTGAAAAGCAAGAGCAGTAGTATAAATGATAAACTGTCTACTGCAGCAGTCATGTTCGGATCTGTACGGTCCCTTCCAGATAAGTCAGTTAAAGTTGAACATACCCGAGACAATCATATCAGATCCAACCCAGACATTATTTAGAATTCTGGATCCAGACCCACTCGGGTCCCGGATCGTGTCTCGGTATTCGGGTGGACCCTTGAAGACACACCTCACGCCTGTTTTACTGTGTGTGTGTGTGTGTACATGCATGCTTGCATGTGTGTAACAGTATTGCTGCCATCCATCTCCTTGCCCCTACCTGGGCTCGAACCAGGGGCCTTCTGCACACATCAACAACTATCTCCCACGAAGCTTCGTTACCTATCGCTCCACAAAAGCCACGGCCCTCTGCAAGGGCAACAACTACTTCACGGTCTCAGAGCGAGTGACGTCACCGATTGAAATGCTACGAGCGCGCACCTCGCTAACTAGCTAGCCATTTCACACCGGTTACATGTGTGACAGAGATCCTTCTGCCATATAATCAATCAGCTATCCATGCAGCCTTGTAGGAGCGAGACCTTCTAGGACAGTTTTTCATGATCTGAAAGGGCTGTATAGGAGCAATATGTTAATGGTTCCATCAGCTGTTGTCGCTGTTTCCTTAGTAACAGGATAGTTAGTTACATAGTCACACACCTGTCCTTGATTGTGAGATGTTCTTAAGGGCTCGCTCTCTCCCTCTCTCTTTCCCTTTCTTTTCCCTTAGAATAGTTCAGCTGGACAAGGTAACCGTAGCAACAGCGGATCTCACTGATTCTGCTTTGAGTTAGAACACCACACATCTACACACTTTTTAATTTTTACACAGCGGTGGTGCCGTCTTTGTTTGTTTGTTCATATGAATAGTAATCAGTAGTATAACATAGGACTGTAACTGTGTAGCTGCAGATTTACAGAATAGTAGGTACTACCAGAGCAATGGCTTTAAATAAATGGCACTGGGTTCAACATGTTAGTGCAGAAAACGCCTCCACACTCTACTCTCACACACCCACTGGGAGACTGTTCGCAAGGCTTTTAATGGACTGCATTTCCTTCTCTCTCATACTGTACACACTCGTACATGCACACACACACACACACACATACACCTACACACACACATATTGCAGCGTATGGAGGAAAGTGTTGCTAATTAGAACAGAGGGCATAGAGATTCTGTTGTTTTAGAATCAATCATACAGTTACACAGACATTTACACAGACACTTACACAGACATTTACACAGACATTTACACAGACACTTACACAGACACTTACACAGACACTTACACAGACACTTACACAGACATTTACACAGACATTTACACAGACACTTACACAGACATTTACACAGACATTTACACAGACACTTACACAGACATTTACACAGACACTTACACAGACACTTACACAGACACTTACACAGACACTTACACAGACATTTACACAGACACTTACACAGACATTTACACAGACACTTACACAGACACTTACACAGACACTTACACAGACACTTACACAGACACTTACACAGACATTTACACAGACACTTACACAGACATTTACACAGACACTTACACAGACACTTACACAGACACTTACACAGACACTTACACAGACATTTACACAGACACTTACACAGACACTTACACAGACACTTACACAGACATTTACACAGACACTTACACAGACATTTACACAGACATTTACACAGACACTTACACAGACATTTACACAGACACTTACACAGACACTTACACAGACACTTACACAGACACTTACACAGACATTTACACAGACACTTACACAGACACTTACACAGACACTTACACAGACACTTACACAGACACTTACACAGACACTTACACAGACATTTACACAGACACTTACACAGACATTTACACAGACACTTACACAGACACTTACACAGACACTTACACAGACACTTACACAGACACTTACACAGACATTTACACAGACATTTACACAGACACTTACACAGACACTTACACAGACATTTACACAGACATTTACACAGACACTTACACAGACATTTACACAGACATTTACACAGACACTTACACAGACACTTACACAGACACTTACACAGACACTTACACAGACACTTACACAGACACCTACACAGAGACCTTTGTCAGTGTTATCTTAATACCTGCGGTGCCTCTGCTCTCTGGTTTGGAAAGATCACAGTCACAAAATAATTCAGACCCGGCCCGTGTTTGTCTGTTTGTGTAGTTTGGGTTGCCAGGGTGGAGACAAAGGACCCAGTCTTAAACTATGACTGAAAGGTACCAATTCCCCATATACTGCAAGAATGATTGTCGTGCTCTAGTACTTCTGTAGAAGCAGTCGCCCTGTACAGGAAAACCACCCTGTCACCCACTAGCGATTGAAAATGAAAAACAGGCACGCAAATATATACGAAAACCACAGTCTTCCTGTACTCTCTGACATAATCCACTAATGTTTGTGTTGCAGGGGCGGACTGGGACTGAAAATCATCCCTGGCATTTTTTAACACACCAGGCTCCCGTTATTAGCCAGCTAAGGATAATTTTGCGCTAAAAGCCCAAGTTAGACAGGCCCACTGGGCTAAAAATTGACATTCCCATCTGACATTTGCCCGAAATGCCAGATGGGCAGTCCTCCCCTGTGTGTGTCACTTTACTCTTCCTGTTGTCTACAATGGCGCCACATACCTGGAATCAGGTACAAACCCTGACCATAATGTGGGAAACCCAACGTCAGGATCTAGGGCCGTTTTCCTCCTACTCCCAGTCCTACTGTTATTCCTCAGACATTAGATTATTTTTAAACATATATACACTAGGGTTCAAATGTCCTTGTTTTTTTTAAAGAAAATCCATTTTTTTGGTCCATTAAATAACATCAAATTGATCATAAATGCAGGGTAGACATTGTTAAAGTTGTAAATGACTATTGTAGCTGGAAACAGCATATTTATTATGGGTTATCTACATAGGCGTACAGAGGCCCATTATCAGCAACCATCACTCCTGTGTTCCAAGGGCACGTTGTGTTAGCTAATCCAAGTTTATCATTTTAAAAGGCTAATTGATCGTTAGAAAACCCTTTTGCAATTATATTAGCACAGCTGAAAACTGTTGTTCTGATTAAAGAAGCAATAAAACTGGCCTTCTTTAGACTAGTTGAGTATCTGGAGCATCAGCATTTGTGGGTTTGATTACAGGCTCAAAATGGCCAGAAAAACACCAGTCTCAACGTCAACAGTGAAGAGGCGACTCCGGGATGCTGGCCTTTAGGCAGGGTTCCTCTGTCCAGTGTCTGTGTTCTTTTGCCCATCTTAATCTTTTCTTTTTATTGGCCAGTCTGGGATATGTCTTTTTCTTTACAACTCTGCCTAGAAGGCCAGCATCTCGGAGTTGCATCTTCACTGTTGACGTTGAAACTGGTGTTTTGCGGGTACTATTTAATTAAGCTGCCAGTCGAGGACTTGTGGGGGCGTCTGTTTGGGTGTAAAGCAAGGAGAGACACAGAGAGAGAGACTGTGTGTGTATTTGTGCCTGGCGCTTTCTAATCACAGGAGAAGAGAGTGGGATGAGGGTGCAGATATAATACTGGATGAAAGTATGAAACCAGAAGCATGCACCACGAAATACAAACACACACACACAAAAACCACGTTCTATGGTATCTGCCTTCTGGAAAAGAGGAAATGAGGCATGGGTTATAGCTTCCACACGGAGTTGTGCCTGTCTCTTCACACCACTCTCATCTCCCAATCTTTCTCCTTCCATCCCTCCCTCCCTCCCTCTCTAATGTAATCTTCACTGCTCATTGTTATCTCAGCTGTGACAGCTCATCTACAGTAGTTCATTTGGCTATCAGAGAGATGGGGAGCTAAGTGTGTCTCCTCTCCTGTGTGCTTCCTCTACCGCAGCAGTCTGCTCAGGGATCAATGGTTTGGTAAACCGCCATCATACCGCAAGAGGAATTTGTTGTTGCTACGGTAAAGATGACTTGTCGAACTGACGTTTCTGAGACGCAGTCTGAGAAGAGAGTGCAGCTCGGGTTAGAGTTAAATCAAATCAAATTTATTTTATATAGCCCTTCGTACATCAGCTGATATCTCAAAGTGCTGTACAGAAACCCAGCCTAAAACCCCAAACAGCAAGCAATGCAGGTGAAGAAGCACGGTGGCTAGGAAAAACTCCCTAGAAAGGCCAAAACCTAGGAAGAAACCTAGAGAGGAACCAGGCTATGTGGGGTGGCCAGTCCTCTTCTGGCTGTGCCGGGTGGAGATTATAACAAAACATGGTCAAGATGTTCAAATGTTCATAAATGACCAGCATGGTCGAATAATAATAAGGCAGAATAGTTGAAACTGGAGCAGCAGCACAGTCAGGTGGACTGGGGACAGCAAGGAGTCATCATGTCAGGTATTCCTGGGGCATGGTCCTAGGGCTCAGGTCCTCCGAGAGAGAGAAAGAAAGAGAGAATTAGAGAGAGCATATGTGGGATGGCCAGTCCTCTTCTGGCTGTGCCGGGTGGAGATTATAACAGAACATGGCCAAGATGTTCAAATGTTCATAAATGATCAGCATGGTCGAATAATAATAAGGCAGAACAGTTGAAACTGGAGCAGCAGCACAGCCAGGTGGACTGGGGACAGCAAGGAGTCATCATGTCAGGTAGTCCTGGGGCATGGTCCTAGGGCTCAGGTCCTCCGAGAGAGAGAAAGAGAGAAGGAGAGAATTAGAGAACGCACACTTAGATTCACACAGGACACCGAATAGGACAGGAGAAGTACTCCAGATATAACAAACTGACCCTAGCCCCCCGACACATAAACTACTGCAGCATAAATACTGGAGGCTGAGACAGGAGGGGTCAGGAGACACTGTGGCCCACTCCGAGGACACCCCCGGACAGGGCCAAACAGGAAGGATATAACCCCACCCACTTTGCCAAAGCACAGCCCCCACACCACTAGAGGGATATCTTCAACCACCAACTTACCATCCTGAGACAAGGCTGAGTATAGCCCACAAAGACCTCCGCCACGGCACAACTTAAGGGGGGGGGGGGGCGCCAACCCAGACAGGATGACCACATCAGTGACTCAACCCACTCAGGTGACGCACCTCCTCCAGGGACGGCATGAGAGAGCCCCAGTAAAGCCAGTGACTCAGCCCCTGTAATAGGGTTAGAGGCAGAGAATCCCAGTGGAAAGAGGGGAACCGGCCAGGCAGAGACAGCAAGGGTGGTTCGTTGCTCCAGAGCCTTTCCGTTCACCCTCCCACTCCTGGGCCAGACTACACTCAATCATATGACCCACTGAAGAGATGAGTCTTCAGTAGAGACTTAAAGGTTGAGACCGAGTTTGCGTCTCTGACATGGGTAGGCAGACCGTTCCATAAAAATGGAGCTCTATAGGAGAAAGCCCTGCCTCCAGCTGTTTGCTTAAAAATTCTAGGGACAATTAGGAGGCCTGCGTCTTGTGACCGTAGCGTACGTGTAGGTATGTACGGCAGGACCAAATCAGAGAGATAGATAGGAGCAAGCCCATGTAATGCTTTGTAGGTTAGCAGTAAAACCTTGAAATCAGCCCTTGCTTTGACAGGAAGCCAGTGTAGAGAGGCTAGCACTGGAGTAATATGATCAAATTTTTTGGTTCTAGTCAGGATTCTAGCAGCCGTATTTAGCACTAACTGAAGTTTATTTAGTGCTTTATCCGGGTAGCCGGAAAGTAGAGCATTGCAGTAGTCTAACCTGGAAGTGACAAAAGCATGGATTAATTTTTCTGCATCATTTTTGGACAGAAAGTTCCTGATTTTTGCAATGTTTCGTAGATGGAAAAAAGCTGTCCTTGAAATGGTCTTGATATGTTCTTCAAAAGAGAGATCAGGGTCCAGAGTAACGCCGAGGTCCTTCACAGTTTTATTTGAGACGACTGTACAACCATTAAGATTAATTGTCAGATTCAACAGAAGATCTCTTTGTTTCTTGGGACCTAGAACAAGCATCTCTGTTTTGTCCGAGTTTAAAAGTAGAAAGTTTGCAGCCATCCACTTCCTTATGTCTGAAACACATTCTTCTAGCAAGGGCAATTTTGGGGCTTCACCATGTTTAATTGAAATGTACAGCTGTGTGTCATCTGCATAGCAGTGAAAGTTAACATTATGTTTTCGAATAACATCCCCAAGAGGTAAAATATATAGTGAAAACAAAAGTGGTCCTAAAACGGAACCTTGAGGAACACCGAAATTTACAGTTGATTTGTCAGAGGACAGACCATTCACAGAGACAAACTGATATCTTTCCGACAGATAAGATCTAAACCAGGCCAGAACTTGTCCGTGTAGACCAATTTGGGTTTCCAATCTCTCCAAAAGAATGTGGTGATCGATGGTATCAAAAGCAGCACTAAGGTCTAGGAGCACGAGGACAGATGCAGAGCCTCGGTCCGATGCCATTAAAATGTCATTTACCACCTTCACAAGTGCCGTCTCAGTGCTATGATGGGGTCTAAAACCAGACTGAAGCATTTCGTATACATTGTTTGTCTTCAGGAAGGCAGTGAGTTGTTGCGCAACAGCCTTTTCTAAAATTTTTGAGAGGAATGGAAGATTCGATATAGGCCGATAGTTTTTTATATTTTCTGGGTCAAGGTTTGGCTTTTTCAAGAGAGGCTTTATTACTGCCACTTTTAATGAGTTTGGTACACATCCGGTGGATAGAGAGCCGTTTATTATGTTCAACATAGTAGGGCCAAGCACAGGAAGCAGCTCTTTCAGTAGTTTAGTTGGAATAGGGTCCAGTATGCAGCTTGAAGGTTTAGAGGCCATGATTATTTTCATCATTGTGTCAAGAGATATAGTACTAAAACACTTGAGTGTCTCTCTTGATCCTAGGTCCTGGCAGAGTTGTGCAGACTCAGGACAACTGAGCTTTGAAGGAATACGCAGATTTAAGGAAGAGTCCGTAATTTGCTTTCTAATAATCATAATCTTTTCCTCAAAGAAGTTCATGAATTTATCACTGCTAAAGTGAAAGTCATCCTCTCTTGGGGAATGCTGCTTTTTAGTTAGCTTTGCGACAGTATCAAAAAGGAATTTCGGATTGTTCTTATTTTCCTCAATTAAGTTAGAAAAATAGGATGATCGAGCAGCAGTAAGGGCTCTTCGGTACTGCACAGTACTGTCTTTCCAAGCTAGTCGGAAGACTTCCAGTTTGGTGTGGCGCCATTTCCGTTCCAATTTTCTGGAAGCTTGCTTCAGAGCTCAGTTAGGTAGTCAAGTATCGTGACACGTGCTCACAGATACTTAAAGGTCTGTCTATTTCAGAATGTTCTCTTTTCTGATGCCCTTCTATGACCCTGAAGTGCTGGAACTTTCTGTATCACTTCACTTACATTATTACGGTTGTGGGGAAAGTTGAGTAAAGGTTGAATGTGTGTGGTGCAGAGGCTACAGTAAAAGGCCTGAATCTGTTCGTGGTGTTTCTGGGGTGAGACTGCAGCCTCGGATGACACTGTGTTTTCCCATTGAGGGGTTCTAGAATGTTCCCTAGCTGTGTGAAGTGTAATCTACTGGTCTGTGCTGTGTCTGGAAGTATGTGTTTAGAGGTCTCCTCTGTACCTCTTGTAAAGCTAAACCACCATGCCGCTCAGACAGTTACGGTCAGACAGCTGTCCAGTCAAAACAGGACAGGCCATGGATTGTGTGTGTGTGTGTGTGTGTGTGTGTGTGTGTGTGTGTGTGTGTGTGTGTGTGTGTGTGTGTGTGTTTCTGAAAGTTAGCACCCTCTGCTGTTTAGAGTGATAGCAGCCGAATGAGGGGAATCGTCATGAAACCATCCGAGAGGAAGTCAAGGTGTCCTCGGGTCTAAGTCAAAATGACTGTTCTTTTTCTCAACTTCGTTGAGAAACGTCCACTTGCGTGTGTGTCAAAGGCTGAGAGCATCTGCTCCTCCGCCCGCTGTGACATCCCCCTGAGTGATCACATGACCTTCCCTGTCTGATCCTGTCAACGTGAGAACAACAGCAACATCTCATGTGTGAGCCATGTCATGTGCACTTTCCCTGACTGTGGATGTTCCTGGGAGCCCTGTGGGTCTGGTTGTGGGTCTTCTCTCCTGGTTCACTTTCTCTGTCCCTGAGCTCTGTGTGGGTGTGGTGGGCCATGGACCGGCAAGGGTGAAGGGTCAGTATTATTCTACTACTCCATTGTCACTCTCTATTCTATAGGAATACACAAAGGGGAGGGAGGGCACTATATTTAGCAGCTAGCAAACATTAAGACACAAACACAGGAATTCCTGAGAGATGTTATTGTTTTCCAGAACTAAGAAGTAGTGAAGGAGGATTTTTCAATGGTGACCCTTGAATCCACCACACACATTCCTCCAAGCACATCTGTATTCAGACAGATATAGGCCTATGTGTGAGGCAGGTGTGCGTCTTCAACGTGCTTCTCTATGCCAAATAGCAAGCTATAGAAATATGCACACTATTTGCAGACATTGTGTTGCACATAATACAGTAATAATGCTGTGCCAATCCTCTAGCTTCTGTGTCACAGGGATTTTCATGCTGTTTCAAGGTATTTGGGGGCACCAGGAAGTCTAGCGGTTTAAGAACATTGGACTAGTAATTGAAGGGTTGCTGGTTTGAGTCCCCGACCTGAATAGGTTAAAGATCTGTTGACGTGTCATTGAGCAAGGCTCCTGTAAGTCACTCTGGATAACAGCGTCTGCTAAATGACTCAACTGTAAACTGTCTTTGTGTTAAAGTGGTGTTTAGTCTCGTGGTCCTTTAGAAAGAATCAGTTTCTGACATTTAGACCAGTTTGCCCAAACTCCCTCTGCATTCTCACTTCATTAACTCTAACTCTTATGTCAAGATGAACACACACACATTAGACCCTGCCATGGAAAGGTGCCGCACACACACTGAACACACAACAAACATAACTCTCCACCCAAGAAGATGTCCTTATTCATATTCATGGAGGAGAGGAGCAGAGTGAAGAAATGAGAGACAACATCCTGTTCAGACTGATCCTGCTCCCTGTCTCTGCTTATGCAAGCAAAGATATGCTGCACACACACAATGGACAAGACGACTGTACTGAATGAAGCAGACACACTCCCCTCACGCCCTGAGGACTCCCATACATAAATGTATCATTCTCGATCCATCTCTTTTTCTCTCGGTCTTCCCCCCTTTTTTCTCTCTCTCTCTCTCTCTCTCACTCACTCACTCACTCACTCACTCACTCACTCACTCACTCACTCACTCACTCACTCACTCACTCACTCACTCACACACACACACACAACCGAAGTCCCAGAAGAATAGAGTGAAAAGAAGGAGAAGAAGCCAAACAGCATCAGAGGATGCAACTAGAAATAACCCAGTCAAACTCTGTGTTGCTCAGCAACCATGCCTCCACTCTTCCCTCCTCATCTCTCCTTCTCTCCCCCATTCTCCCTTCTCTCCCCCAACCTCATGAGCGAGTCTCAAGATGAGTCCTACAGTCACACTGCATGGGGGAGGTGGAGGTTTGTGCTTTTCTGTGGCTCTAGCAGTGGGAGGGATTGGAGATTGGATGGGTGGAGGGAGGAGAAGAGGAGAGGATGGGTGGAGGAAGGAAAAGAGGAGAGGATGGGCGGATGGAAGGGAGGAGGAGGATGGGGGAAGGGAGAACAAATGGAGGAGAAGGGGGAGGGGAGGGAGGGAGGACAGGTGTAGGGAAGGGGGAGGGAGGATGAATGGATGGGTGGAGAAGAATGGAGGGGATAAGTGGAGGGAGAGGAGGAGGAGGAGGGATGGAGGACAGGTTGTGGGGAGGGAGGATGAGGAGGGGAGGAAGAGGATGGCTTGGGGGAGGAGGGCAGGAGGATGTGAGGAAAGAGGAGTAGGGCAAGGAAGAGAATGGGAGGGAGGAGGGGAGAGGGAGACAAAAATGAAGAGTCACGCAACATTCTATAAATGTTATAGCCCAATAGGCAATGTCCAGAAGCCAGTTGTGTGTGTGTGTGTGTGTGTGTGTGTGTGTGTGTGTGTGTGTGTGTGTGTGTGCGTGCTTGAGAGTGAGTGGAAACTCCTGTGTCAGTGTGTTTCTGAAAGTTAGCACCCTCTGCTGTTTAGAGTGATAGCAGCCGAATGAGGGGAATCGTCATGAAACCATCCGAGAGGAAGTCAAAGTGTCCTCGGGTCTAAGTCAAAATGACTGCTCTCTTTCTCAACTTCCCCCTGTACTGCAGTTCCTGTTTCTCACACAGCCGTTTGTCTGTCTCTCTCTGTGTGTTTCAGCAGAATGAGGTCAAAGAGGAACAGGAGGGAGGACCCAAGGCTCTGTCAGAGAAAGAAGTGCGTGCCAGGATAGAGGACTACAACTCTAACGTCTCAGAGAATGGCATGAAACTGGTGAGTGCTACAACACGTTACATATACACATGGGTACTAGTGGGAAGTATTCAATCTGATTTTACCAAAATTGACACACAGGCATCTTACTCTCTCTTACTCTCTCTCGCACTCAGGCTGCTGATGGTTTGTACACTGGCTTCATTAAGGTCCACCTCAGGCTGAGTCGGCCAGTCACGGTGCTTGCTGTGGAGGGTGCGGGATTAGAGGAACTGTCAGGCAAGCCAGACAGACGCGGTCGACCAATGACGGTGTCAGAGGGCCAGGAGGGAGAGGGAGCGGGGTTGAGTGACAAGCGGACGTCGTTCTACCTTCCCAGTGACTGTGTGAAGCAACTCCACATCAGTAGTACTACCACAGTCAGGGAGGTCATACAGGGCCTGCTGAAGAAGTTTATGGTGCTGGATAACCCACGCAAGTTTGCCCTGTACAGACAGACATACCGCGATGGACAGGGTGAGTTATATACACATATACTTTCTGGTCCTACTGAGTGTAGGTCTGAAGATATCTGATAATATGCTAATAGCCTGGACGTGGAACCTGATGTGTCTTTCCTTTGCTGTGTGTCTAAGCAGATCTGTTCCAGAAACTTCCTCTGGTGGAGTGTCCTCTCTGTCTGAGACTGGTGGCAGGGCCAGACCCTGAGCTGCTCAGCTTTGTCCTCAAGGAGAATGAGACCGGAGAGGTGGAGGTAAGACAAACACACACACACACACACACATACACATATGCACATATACTGTGTGTCCTAAAAGCATTCTCTTTAATATCACTAATACATCTCTCTCTTTCTCTCTCTCTCTCTCTCTCTCTATTTCTCTCTCTCTTCCTCAGTGGCATGCGTTTTCAGTTCCTGAGCTGCAGAACTTCCTGGTGATTCTGGAGAAGGAGGAGACTGAGCGTGTGCGATTGGTGGAGCAGAGATTCACAGCTTACCGACAGAGATTGCAGAAGGCACTATGCGAGCATAAACCCTGATCCCTCACCCTTGATCCCTCATCCCTAATCTCTCACCCTGACCCTTCAACCCTCACCCTTCTGTTGACCCAGGGAGAGACAGGAGACCACTGAAGCTCACAGACTACTATTCTCCCCTCATTACACGGTCAGCCCCCCTCCATCCCTCCTCCTCACCCCCCTTGAGAAGAGAGGAGGGCTTGAGAAAGCATGGAAAGGGAAAAGGGGACTGATTTAAAGGGCGAGTGGGCAGGATTCTGGAACATAATCAGTGTTTCCCTGGGAGGTGAAAGACACGATGAACTGACGGACCCTCTGGGCTCAGATATCTCATTTTGGTCTGACAATGTGACCTGATGGGTCTCCTAATGTTACATTGAATCTCAGTTTGGTCTGATTATGTTTTTAAGATTATACTGCTGCTGCTGCAAGTGTTACTTATTTACTTACTTATGTATTTACTAAGGCATGAGTCTCTCCCTGCTCTATCTGCCCCAGCACCCCTGCATAAAGATTCAGATGGACTAGAACAGACATTACCATTCAAAACAACGCTCCATGGTGGATGGATCATTTGGAATGTTCCATTACTTGATGTTTACGATATCAACTCTCAGGTTGTCCCTGCATGCCTTCTGTCCAGGGTCGAGGGTAGGTTAGGAGGGTAGGAGACGGGTGGGTATGCTTGGGTTGGGAAGTAGGGTTGAGATGCTGGGGTAAAGCTATGTTCGTCTTCATCTTCAGACTCCTCTCATGTCAGTCCCAGGGATGTACACCAGTGTTTCTCATAGAACTGCTCTGCTGAGCTAAGGAAGCAACAGAAGAAGACCTGAGCTCTCTATCCTAATTTATTTATCCAGCGCTGAAATAACCCCTCTATCTCAGGCGGCTAACTTTCACTTAATCCTGCATCTCCATCTACCTGGGTAACCATGCTAGCGTGGGAGGTGTGCAGATAGACGTATATACAATAGATAATCTCCATCTATCTGGGTAACCATGCTAGTGTGGGAGGTGTGCAGATAGACGTATATACAATAGATAATCTCCATCTACCTGGGTAACCATGCTAGTGTGGGAGGTGTTGTGCAGATATATGTGTATATCATAAATAGATGCTATTCCCATAGACACTAGTCTCTTCAGATAGCCATTGAGTACCCTGACTACATTCACATAAACAGAGACATATGTCTTATGTACCTGTTATTCATTCACCCATCCTACAGAAGCTATGTCTTCTGTACCTGTTATTCATTCACCCATCCTACAGAAGCATACCGTATGTAAACAATCAGTAGATTCCTTCATTGCATGAATCGTCTGCTGGAGTTTGAAGCAATTACAAACAGTTGATGTTTTGACTCTTCATATACTCTTCACCCTTCCCTCATCAATAACCTCTGACCTTTATCTCCTGACCCCTAACCTGGAAATGTACATTTCTCCTGATGGGAGACTGCTTTGCTGCTGTTCCCAGTGTCTGTGGAGAAGGTATGCAGCTGTAGCTACTGTTGTTAGAGGCCTGTTAGAGCCAGCCACTCTGTGCTGCTGTGACGGGCCCCTGAAGCCCTGCTACTGAGCCGACTGTTACAGGACCGAGTGAATGAGGAACTGATGCTCAAACACTGATTGAGGGTCAAAATGTCATCTGCCAGTAGTTGTTCCTGGTCAGTTCATGTAGTTAGGAAAAACTCCTGTTCCTATAGTTCATTGAGCTGAGAAACCCCATTCTGGTGATCACACCAAAGTTAAAAGGGACAGGGGCCGTGGGATATGCCTGACTGAAAAGATGACGTATTGTAGGAAAAAACTTTTTTGCACACTAATTCTGCCCACAGATTGGTCTGCCAGTCTGTATAGTATCCAAGAGAAGGAGCATGAAATTTGTGCTTTTTTCATTCATTTTTTAAGGGAAATTGATCATACAATTAATGTTTATCTGAGTGTGATGCAAATGTATACATTGGAGGACAAATTATTATTATTGATTATAACTATTGTTAGTTGAATTGGTGTGTGCGTCTGGGCTGAAGATAAAGGTATAAATGTTATATGATAGTTCATATCTATTCCAGTCAGTCTCTCTCATCGTCCAAAAGCACATGCCTTCCTGATGCTGAGTCCCTTCATCAAGCCTGTTTTATTCCTGCCCTCACAGGGCTTATAGAAGCCACACAAACAGATCTGAGACCAGACTACATGTCAACGATGGAAACCATAAGATTGTGTGTGTGTGTCTTTGTGTGTGTGTTATTTATTTTATGGTTCACCCCCTTCGGCTTGGTGTTAAGTGTCAGAGGATGTGGGCAATCAATGCTTTCCAATAATCTCTTAGTTTGGTTTATCTGAAGAATCAGATGTGTATATAGATATCTGTAAAAAAAAATGAAGAATTAAATAAATGTCATCCTTTAATGAGTCTCCCTCGTCTCCTTTAAGAGTTCATTCTCACTGTTTTCTGTCCCCTGGGTACACTCATATCATATCTCATGTGTGCTGTTCACTCTGAGCTGCTGGCTTATGTCCCTGTTTATGTAGTCGCCAGGCCAGCTTCCTCTCTGTCGGAGGTGGTTCTGCAACTCCCCAGAGTTCAACCAGCTCCTTCTAAAGGCCTCTTTTAGTTTCCTTTCCATGAATTAAGTCCCAAATGGTTTTCTGTGTGCTCCAGAGGTGTGCTCATTCAAAAGCAGAGTTGGAGAGAAAGTCAACTGTATTATTTATACTATAGATAAGTATATATTTTTTTGTGTGTTCGCGGTAACAGGAGAAGTGCGCTTTGCGCCTCAAATATTTTTTTATGGAATGTTTTGCGTATGGAATGTTTTGCGTATGGAATGTTTTGCGTATGGAATGTTTTGCGTATGGAATGTTTTGCGTATGGAATGTTTTGCGTATGGAATGTTTTGAGTATGGAATGTTTTGCGTATGGAATGTTTTGCGTATGGAATGTTTTGAGTATGGAATGTTTTGCGTATGGAATGTTTTGCGTATGGAATGTTTTGAGTATGGAATGTTTTGCGTATGGAATGTTTTGCGTATGGAATGTTTTGCGTATGGAATGTTTGCGTATGGAATGTTTTGCGTATGGAATGTTTTGCGTATGGAATGTTTTGCGTATGGAATGTTTTGCGTATGGAATGTTTTGCGTATGGAATGTTTTGCGTATGGAATGTTTTGCGTATGGAATGTTTTGCGTATGGAATGTTTTGCGTATGGAATGTTTTGAGTATGGAATGTTTTGTGTATGGAATGTTTTGTGTATGGAATGTTTTGCGTATGGAATGTTTTGCGTATGGAATGTTTTGCGTATGGAATGTTTTGAGTATGGAATGTTTTGAGTATGGAATGTTTTGAGTATGGAATGTTTTGAGTATGGAATGTTTTGTGTATGGAATGTTTTGCGTATGGAATGTTTTGCGTATGGAATGTTTTGCGTATGGAATGTTTTGCGTATGGAATGTTTTGCGTATGGAATGTTTTGCGTATGGAATGTTTTGCGTATGGAATGTTTTGCGTATGGAATGTTTTGCGTATGGAATGTTTTGCGTATGGAATGTTTGGGTATGGAATGTTTTGCGTATGGAATGTTTTGCGTATGGAATGTTTTGCGTATGGAATGTTTTGCGTATGGAATGTTTTGCGTATGGAATGTTTTGCGTATGGAATGTTTTGCGTATGGAATGTTTTGCGTATGAAATGTTTTGCGTATGGAATGTTTTGCGTATGGAATGTTTTGCGTATGGAATGTTTTGCGTATGGAATGTTTTGCGTATGGAATGTTTTGCGTATGGAATGTTTTGCGTATGGAATGTTTTGCGTATGGAATGTTTTGCGTATGGAATGTTTTGTGTGTTTTGTGTATGGATTTTTATAGCAGGGCGCCTCTTAAAGAGGTTATCTCTTGGGTTGCCATGAAGTGGATGCAGATGATATTCCTGAAGAAGGAGGTGAAGTGATTGGTGAACGTTGACTGACCTGTATAGTGGATGGAGTAAGGAAACCCACTTCGTCCATAGTATTGTTTTTTTGATGAGTCAGGCTTTATGAGATAACCTGTAAGAGCTTTTGTGCATGAGAATATCGTATGCCAGTTGAGGTTATATGCTGCAACTGTGGTGGTGAGCATGCGCCTGAGTCCCTGGATTGCCTTGTTAGTGTGAAGGAGACAGGTTGTTTGGAGCTGGTGAGAAGAGTGGAAGAAGCGAGTGGTGGCGTTGAAGGCGCAATGGTAATTGAGACTGCACCAATTATTGTTTTTTTTCCTCAGCAATGAGGATCCTGATATATTTAATGATGGTATTTATGAATAGACATCAATCACGTGACACCATTCATTCCTATGTGAAAACTTAATAGCACATTGAAGCCAAATTAAGTCAGTTAAGATGGCATCTCATGGAGAAATAACATGCGCAGTTTGAGCTACTCCAGGAAGTGATGTTCCAGGCTAGCTCTGTGCTGCCTCCTCTCATTGAGCAATGTTGCTTTCAAGACAACTGGGAACTCAAAAAAGGCCAGAAAGTCTGAGATCTAGAAAGATGCCAGAGTTTCCGACTTGGAATTCAGAGTTTTTTTCCCCACTCAGAGCTAGTTTTTTTCCAAGGTCCCAGTTGCCTTGAACACACTGATGTCGGAAGTTTCCGATTTCAGAGTTTCCAGTCGTTTTGAACATGGCATATATAGTAGTATATAGTATAATTTTAGACCGTCCCCTCGCCCATACCCGGGCGCGAACCAGGGACCTTCTGCACACATCAACAGTCACCCTCGAAGCATCGTTACCCATCGCTCCACAAAAGCCGCGGCCCTTGCAGAGCAAGGGGAACTACTACTTCAAGGTCTCAGAGCAAGTGACGTCACTGATTGAAACGCTATTTAGCGCCCACGCTAACTAAGCTAGCCGTTTCACATCCGTTACACATACATAACTCAAGTTGAAGGCCGTCCGGGGTGATGCAGGCTGCCATTAGCAACTAAATTATCCTTATAACTTCTTATGTGTGCAATTCTAAAATAATCGGTTCAAAGACATACATCAGCTGGTACCACGAGTGTCCTCTAAACATTTTTTCCATTCACTATTTTGGGCGAACCTGTTTTCTGCTAACAATGCATGCAGTACCACGGTCGGCCTTGAACTTCCGTGACTTCAATGAGAGAGGGCAGTCGTTCTCCCCTGGATATATTACATGTGAAAAGGGTAGACTTTGTAGCATTTATTGCAATGCTCATAAACTGCACAGCACATAAGAAGAAACAATCGGAGAAAATGTGCAGCAGAACGCTTTTTGGGTTGAGCCTGTGTAGGGATGTCTTGAATTGGAATGTGACTGAAGGAGTGGAATGTGACTGAATGTCTCTATTTTTGTATTTTGGGTGATGTCGTTTTTTCGCCCCTTTCATACAATGGGTATGTTTTCTATAGTTTACCACCCGTACAGTAGGTGGCAGAATGCACCCCTAACACTTATTTCCAGACCCCCTAATACCATAGAAGAATAATAATTGAACGAACACTTTACGATTAGCTTGAAAAACTCGGGGATATTATTACAAATATTGCCGCGTAAGTACGTCGGCATATTGAGTTGTCATGTTCGTGAGGAAGACATCCATATGTTTTTTAGTGGTTACTGGAGGTTGATCTGAAGAATGAGTAAGTTAAGGTAGCTAGCTAACATGGGCGAAATGGCGACTGCTGACTGTAGTAGCTAGATTGTCCGCTGTTGTTGTTGACATTTAGCCAACACAGTAGACCTACTGACCCGTCGTCAGCACTGCTCCGTCTTCTCGCTCATGCACAATCTAGTTTTGCAGGTACGGCTTTGTGGAGTTCGATGACACGCGTGACGCCGACGGAGAACGAGTCATCATTGAGCACGCTCGTGGTCCACGCAGGGGCCGTGGTGGTGGGGGTTTATAGTGGCGGAGCTGGACGTAGTAAGAGTACTCTATACATTTGTATAAATGCATCACATTAGACTTTTTTCTCAGGTATGATGACGGGGAGTTCCAGCAGGGGGCAGTAAAGTCATGAACACAACACTTCGATAGCTCTTCCAATGATACTAGATTATTCTCTGTGGCTTGCAATTTGGAGGCCCACTGAAATAATACCTCTGTAGCCGTATAAATTCAATTTGAATCAAGCACAACATTGTTTCAAGTTGTATTAGTCATATGTACGGGTACGCATGTTATCCATCCATCCAACAAAATGCTTACTTGCAGCTTCATTAAATATTAGAAAGTGTTTCGTATGTATGCAGTGTCTTGTTTGCTGAAATTTCCTCTCAAGCCATTGCTGATCTTTTATCCCGTGAAAAACACAATTTGATGCTGTTGTTGAACACATACGGTTTGGGTTGGGGGTGTTTAGATGTGGTGTTTACATTTCAGCTGTGTTGCTTTACTTTATTGGGATTGTAAACAGCCCAGCTATGACGTAAACTAAAGGATATATGACGATGCAATATGTTCAGTATAAAATTTGACATCAACATTAACAAAGTCCTTCATGTTTCAATTTGAAAGAGGCCACTGCGGGCATGAGTTCGTATCCCTTGAGGCTAAGATGACTGGTTAAGATGACTGCCTGTCCCGTTTTGCCTTGGCTTTCACCTTAATGTGTGTGTGACCTTTGACGTATGACCTCTTGGTTGACCTTACCGGAAGCCATGATGACGGCAGCCTTTTGCCAATAGACAAAGGTGATGGTGAGGAATCCCATTGGTTTTTCTGTTTAAAAAAGAAATATCGCAAAAGGTTAAAGCCCAAAAAACATGTTGGCGTATGTTAGCTGACTGTTAAACAAGAGAGCCCTTTGCATCCATTGTAAGTCATAGGATATCTGTACAGTGTTAGATTTCTGTCAGCTTCTATGGTATCACTTGGTAGTCGTAGATACCCCCCCTTTTTAGTATTGTTGTTTGGTTGATGTGATGTTTACTTTTTTTGTATTTTATACAGCTAAATAAATGTTAAATTGAGGTTGAATGAAGGAAATAGGCATTTCTCTTCTTGAGCTTGTATGCATTGAGCAGGAATGCTGTCCATTCCCTGTGACTGCTTTGATGCTCAGATGGACATTGGCTGAATGTGTTACTACCTCTACCAAGGCAATGTTAGACCACATCACTCATTAGTACAATCGTGTTAGGGAGCTAGTGGCCTGTTGTCCGGACCTCTGGCAGTCTCTATGGGGGTACCACAGGGTTCAATTCTCAGACCGACTCTTTTCTCTGTACATACAGTGCCTTGCTAAAGTATTCGGCCCCCTTGAACTTTGCGACCTTTTGCCACATTTCAGGCTTCAAACATAAAGATATAAAACTGTATTTTTTTGTGAAGAATCAACAACAAGTGGGACACAATCATGAAGTGGAACGACATTTATTGGATATTTCAAACTTTTTTAACAAATCAAAAATTGGGCGTGCAAAATTATTCAGCCCCTTTACTTTCAGTGCAGCAAACTCTCTCCAGAAGTTCAGTGAGGATCTCTGAATGATCCAATGTTGACCTAAATGACTAATGATGATAAATACAATCCACCTGTGTGTAATCAAGTCTCCGTATAAATGCACCTGCACTGTGATAGTCTCAGAGGTCCGTTAAAAGCGCAGAGAGCATCATGAAGAACAAGGAACACACCAGGCAGGTCCGAGATACTGTTGTGAAGAAGTTTAAAGCCGGATTTGGATACAAAAAGATTTCCCAAGCTTTAAACATCCCATGGAGCACTGTGCAAGCGATAATATTGAAATGGAAGGAGTATCAGACCACTGCAAATCTACCAAGACCTGGCCGTCCCTCTAAACTTTCATCTCATACAAGGAGAAGACTGATCAGAGATGCAGCCAAGAGGCCCATGATCACTCTGGATGAACTGCAGAGATCTACAGCTGAGGTGGGAGACTCTGTCCATAGGACAACAATCAGTCGTATATTGCACAAATCTGGCCTTTATGGAAGAGTGGCAAGAAGAAAGACATTTCTTAATGATATCCATAAAAAGTGTTGTTTAAAGTTTGCCACAAGCCACCTGGGCGACACACCAAACATGTGGAAGAAGGTGCTCTGGTCAGATGAAACCAAAATTGAACTTTTTGGCAACAATGCAAAACGTTATGTTTGGCGTAAAAGCAACACAGCTCATCACCCTAAACACACCATCCCCACTGTCAAACATGGTGGTGGCAGCATCATGGTTTGGGCCTGCTTTTCTTCAGCAGGGACAGGGAAGATGGTTAAAATTGATGGGAAGATGGATGGAGCCAAATACAGGACCATTCTGGAAGAAAACCTGATGGAGTCAAATGCAAAAGACCTGAGACTGGGACGGAGATTTGTCTTCCAACAAGACAATGATCCAAAACATAAAGCAAAATCTACAATGGAATGGTTCAAAAGTAAACATATCCAGGTGTTAGAATGGCCAAGTCAAAGTCCAGACCTGAATCCAATTGAGAATCTGTGGAAAGAACTGAAAACTGCTGTTCACAAATGCTCTCCATCCAACCTCACTGAGCTCGAGCTGTTTTGCAAAGAGGAATGGGAAAAAATGTCAGTCTCTCGATGTGCAAAACTGATAGAGACACCCCAAGCGACTTACAGCTGTAATCGCAGCAAAAGGTGGTGCTACAAAGTATTAACTTAAGGGGGCTGAATAATTTTGCACGCCCAATTTTTCAGTTTTTGATTTGTTAAAGTTTGAAATATCCAATAAATGTCGTTCCACTTCATGATTGTGTCCCACTTGTTGTTGATTCTTCACAAAAAAATACAGTTTTATATCTTTATGTTTGAAGCCTGAAATGTGGCAAAAGGTCGCAAAGTTCAAGGGGGCCGAATACTTTCGCAAGGCACTGTATATCAACGATATCCCTCTTGCTGCGGGTGATTCCCTGATCCACCTCTACGCAGACGACACCATTCTGTATACTTATGGCCCTTCCTTGGACACTGTGTTAACTAACCTCCAAACGAACTTCAATGCCATACAACACTCCTTCCGTGGCCTCCAACTGCTCTTAAACGCTAGTAAAGCTAAATGCATGCTTTTCAACCGTTCGCTGCCCGCACCCGCTCGCCCGACTAGCATCACTACTCTGGACGGTTCTGACTTAGAATATGTGGACAACTACAAATACCTAGGTGTCTGGCTAGACTGTAAACTCTCCTCCCAGACTCACATTAAGCATCTCCAATCCAAAATTAAATCTAAAATTGGCTTCCTATTTCGCAACAAAGCCTCCTTCACTCATGCTGCCAAACATACCCTTGTAAAACTGACTACCCTACTGATCCTCGACTTTGGCGATGCCATTTACAACTGAGCCTCCAACACTCTACTCAGACTGCATCCAGTTTGCTATCACAGTGCCATCTGTTTTGTCACCAAAGCCCCATATACCACCCACCACTGCGACCTGTACACTCGTCGGCTGGCCCTGGCTACATATTCGTCGCCAGACCCACTGGCTCTAGGTCATCTTTTGGTCTATGCTATGTAAAGCTCCGCCTTATCTCAGCTCACTGGTCACCATAACAACACCCACCCGTAGCACACGCTCCAGCAGGTATATCTCACTGGTCATCCCCAAAGCCAACACCTACTTTAGCCACCTTTCCTTCCAGTTCTCTGCTGCCAATGACTGAAACGAATTGCAAAAATCGCTGAAGCTGTAGACTTATATTTCTCTCACTAACTTTAAACATCAGCTATCTGAGCAGCTAACCGATCACTGCAGCTGTACATAGCCCATCTGTAAATAGCCCACCCAATCTACCTACCTACCTCATCCCCATATTGTTTTTATTTACTTTTCAGCACACCAGTATTTCTACTTGCACATCTGTTCATCTATCACTCCAGTGTTAATTTGCTAATGTTAATTTGCTAAATTGTAATGGTCTATTTATTGCCTTACCTCGTGCACACACTGTATATAGACTTTCTTTTTTTCTATTGTGTTATTGACTGTACGCTTGTTTATTCCATGTGTGACTGTGTTGTTGTTTCTGTCGCACTGCTTTGCTTTATCTTGGCCAGGTCACAGTTGTAAATGAGAACTTGTTCTCAACTGACCTACTTGGTTAAATAAAGGTGAAATAAAATAATTCGGTCCACATAGGAATAAAAGTGCAAGGACCAGTTCTAGTAGACCCTATGAGTTTTCATCCCCACTGTGCCATACTGACTGACGGTCTTGTTCGTGTTCTTTTAAAGACGGTAGTGGTTACAGCAGCCAAAGCCCCACTGGCTGGGATACGTATTGGCCACCTGTACGCACAGAGTACCGCCTTATTGTGGACAGCCTCTTCAGTCGGTGCAGCTGGCAGGACCTAAAGGTGAGCACTGTGTGTCAAGTCTCCATCTTTCTCTGAAAACGGGTCAGAACAAGTTATTTGTTTCAAGCACAACAAAAAAATGTGCCTGTTATTAATTTATACAATATATTTTTGATTGACAGGACTTGATGCACCAGGCTGGTTGAGGTGACATATGCCGACGCTCATAAGGAGCGGCCCAACGAGGGGGTGATTGAGTTCTGCTCCCGCTCGGACATGAGGGCCCTGGACATGCTGGATGGCACCAAAATCGACGGGAGGAAGATCTGCCTGGTGGAGGACAAGCCTTGCCACCGACGCTCCTACTCTGGCAGCTGCTCCTGGTCAGGATAGTCCTGGGCCTACCACATAAGGCAGCCGTTGGGTCCTTATGGCCCTCCTGTGGAAGGGTTGATATGTTTAATTTGCTGTTTTTCTAGTACCAAAGCTGATTAGTTATCCAGGCTTACAATGTGTTTGATCTCCCAGGTCTCATAGCAGACGTCACTTTCGCAGCAGGAGCAGAAGTTTTGGCAGCCACTCCAGGTCTCGCTTACGGTAAGAAAACTCCACTTCACATGGCTGGATTATCTACATAGATGAATACTTAGTTTATCCCAGAGAGGAAATGTCATTGTAACACAACTAGTTTTAATTTGTGTGTTTGTTCTCCACAGGTCACACTCTCGTAGTACACACCGCTCTCGCTCCAGGTCCAACCAGAAATCACGTTCTAGATCCGGGAATTCCCACCTCTCCAAGTCACTCAAATCCCGTTCCAAGTCCCGCTCACGTTCTCGCACCAGGAAGTCCTGTTCTCACTCCCACAAGTCTTGTAGCCGCTCAGTGAGCCTCAAATCCAGCTCTCACTCCGACGCCCATATGTCTCGCTCCAAGAGCTAGTCTAAAGTCTAGTCTGAGCAGGAATCCAGAAGCCACTCCAAAGAGAAGTCTGTCAGCAAGAAGTCCCAGAGTCGCTCCCCGACCCCCACAGAGAATGGAAACAGAGTGTGCCAAGTCCGCCTCCAAGTCTCCCTCCCCACAAGAAGACCATCACAAATCGAAGTACCCCGCCATGCACTCAGTCTCTCGCTCCCCCTCATGCTCTAAATCCTTGTCCTGCTCCCAATCCAGGTTGACTTCCAAAAATGTAATTGCACTTGTTTTAGTAGGAAGTATGGAAGAAAATAATTTAAAAGAATTTACAAATCAAATGCAGTGTTTCATTTTGCCCCACTATGAGCATTTTCTTTTATTGAAGTTGGGAATGTAGTGCTTTTTAACAATGTTTTTAACTTTGCATGAGAACCAGGATGAAAGATTGTAGATTAATTGTTCTCAATTTCCTTATCTGTATGAGATTGCTTATGCTTCATGTTATCTGGTTGATTTTTGTTTCAAGAGGAAATAATTGATTCTTATTTGTAATCTCTTCCTCGCCATCTTCTGCATTGCTTTGAAACTCTCCTTCCAGACCCACATCAAACATCTCCAATCCAAAGTTAAATCTAGAATTGGCTTCCTATTTTGCAACAAAGCATCCTTCACTCATGCTGCCAAACATACCCTTGTAAAACTGACCATCCTACCAATCCTCGACTTCGGTGATGTCATTTACAAAATAGCCTCCAATACCCTACTACCCACTAAATCAATTAAATTTTTTTAAGGAAATGTGTTAATCACTTGTTAAACAGTTTTGATATACATTCGGGTCCACAGTTATTGGCACCCTTCATTACAAACAATATATCTCAGTACAGGTATTTTTATGCTCAAAATAAATGGGAAAGTTTTTACAAATAAATATATTTATTTGTATTTAAATTAAGCCTTTATTTAACTACACAATTGCTCAGAGAAAGATATTTTGATATTTATCAAGTAATCAATACTCCGGCGCACTCCCCTTGCGAGGATTATGGAGCTGAACAATTTCACTAACATGTTTTATGAGTTTGGAGAACACATTGGGAGGGATCTTAGACCATTCCTCCATACATTTTTTCCAGATCCTTTATATCCTTTAGTCTGTGTTTATAGACTGCCCTCTTCCATTCAAACAATAGGTTTTTAATGTTGTTCAAGTCTGGAGACTGAGATGGCTAATGCCAAAGGTTGATTTTTTTTGTTGTTGTCTGTTAACCATTACTTTGTGGATCCTGAAGTGTGCTTGGGGTTGTCTTGCTCGAAGATCCACAAGTTTTGACTTCCTGGCAGAGGCAACCAGGTTTTTGGCTAAAATGTCTAGCAAAATAGCCCCATAACATCAAAGATCCACCACTGTATTTTAGAGTATGTATGAGATTATTTTCTGCATATGCATCCTTCTTTCGATGCCAAACCCACCCCTGGTGTGAGGGGCCAAAGAGCTCTATTTTCATGTCATCTGACCATAGCACAGGTTCCAATCCAACATGCATACATATGTGTAAAATAATATATCCAGTTTGATTTAATGTTTCAAAAGGAAATATGTTGAGACAACTAGACTACATTATAAAATTCCTGGGCCCTCTTGGTGAATGCACCCGTGAATTTGACAAGTAGTTTAAGCATATCAATGCTCTGTACATGCCACCATGTGGGTGTGATTAATACCTGTATACAGTGATAATACCAGTTGCGTTCAAACGAGTTTGCGTCAGTTCCCTGGATGCCCAGCACCAGCATGAATACATGTATTGCTCTTTACATAACGCAAGAATCTTCTCTGTGAATGTACACTATTTTCTCTTCAATTTGACATACGACTTGACCAAATTGACCTATTAGTCTGAGACTTGAAAGCAAACTGTAGGTCATCGATTATCACAACAGAATAGCATAGCCTACCTACCTAAGATCACTGCAAATGTAAAGCTTCTGAATTGTTTATTTAACGGTTAAATGGAGTCTGTTGTTTACTACTAAGGTTTATATTCATTTCTAGCAGCGAGTGTCTGAGTTCCAATTCAGTAGTATTTAAGATAACTTCTGTTATTTTGATGGTATAAATCAATGAATAATCCATTTATGTTCAAAAGCTGTTGACTCTACTACCTCCATAGACATGGAAAACAGGAGAGACATGGATAGTTGTAGTCAGGTATATTTTAATATATATTTTCCAGTTACTTATTTTCACTAAATTAAGTGGTTTGTGATGGTTTATTATTGTATAGCTTAGTTCGCTATTATTTGTCCCTTCCACAATCAATCTAATCAATGAACATGGCATTGTGTAATTCAAACCATTTAGCACAGTAATATTGTCTCCTCAAATTGCTTATCAGCTTTGATCAGCAGACTCCAGTGACATCAACCTTGGACCCTCACAGAATCATCAGTGCGTGACCAGGCTTTATGAAGATATGCACCAAGCAATGTGCGTACACACACTAGGAACGTTGTTGCTGTCCTCACTTCAGTTCATGGTTGTCTAATGTAAATACTGCACATGTGTAAATGGCTAAGAAGTGAGCACTAAACACTAATACTAACTGAACACCACATATACAGTACCTTCAGAAAGTATTCATACCCCTTAACTTATTTCATATTTTGTTGTGTTACTACCTGAATTCAAAATAGATTTTCTCACCCATTTCTCACCCTATCATGACAAAGTGAAAACATGTATTTTATTTTTTGCAAATAGAATCAAATCAAACTTTATTTGCCATACGCTCCAAAATACAGTATCTCATTTGCATAAGTATTCACACCCCTGAGTCGATACTTTGTAGAAGCACTTTTGGCAGAGATTACAGCTTTGAGTGGTCTTGGGTATGTCTGTATCATCTGCACATCTTGATTTGGGCATTTTCTCCCATTCTTCCTTGCATATTTTCTAATGCTTTGTTAAGTTAGATGGGGAGTGGCGGTGAACAGCAATCTTCAAGTCTTTCCACAGATTTTCAATGGGATTCAAGTCTGGACTTTGGCTGGGCTACTCAAGGACTTTCACATTCTTGTTCTGAAGCCATTCCAGCATTACCAGTCTCCCAGTCCCTGCCGCTGAAAAGCCTCCCCATATCATGAATCTGCCAACCACCGTGCTTCACGGTAGGGATGTTGTTAGACAGGTGATGAGCTGTGTCTGTTTTTTTCCTGACATAGTGCTTTGCATTCAGGACAAAGAGTTACATTTTTGTCTCATCAGACCGCAAAATCTTTTGCCTTATGATCTCAGAGTCTTTCTCGTGCCTTTTTGCAAACTCCAGGCGTGCTGTCGTGCCTTTTTCTCAGGAGTGGCTTCCTAGCCCGACCATAAAGCCCAGATTGGTGAAGTGCTGTATAGACGGTTGTCCTTCTGGCAGGTTCTCACATCTCAGTCAAGGAACTCTGTAGTTCTGTCAGAGTGGTCATTGTGTTCTTGGTCATCTCCCTAACCAAGGTCCTCCTTGCCTATTTTTTCAATTTCCCAGTGATGGAGAGCACTGTGCTCTTGGAAACTTTCAACACTCTAGAAATAGTTTCCCAGATATATGCCTCATCATAATTCTATCTCGGAGCTCTACGGACAGTTCCTTCGACATCATGTTATAGTTTCTGCTCTGACATGCATTGTCAACTGTAGGACCTTATATATACAAATCAAATTGTATTTGTCACATGCGCCAAATACAACAGGTGAAATGCTTACTTACAAGCCCTTAACCAACAATGCAGTTTTAAGAAAATCCCTAAAAATGTAAGAGTGAAGAAAAACAAATTATTAAAGAGCAGCAGTAAATAACAATGGTGTGGCTATATACAGGGGGTACCGGTACAGAGTCAATGTGTTAATGTGCTGGGGGCACCGGTGTCGAGATAATTGAGTACATGTAGGTACAGTTATTAAAGTGGCTATGCATAGACGGAGTAGCAGCAGCGTGGGGGGGGGGGGGGGGGGGGGGCAGCAATGTAAATAGTCTGGGTAGACATTTGATTAGCTGTTCGGGAGTCTTATGGCTTGGGGGTAGAAGCTGTTTAGAAGCCTCTTGGACCTAGACTTGGCGCTCTGGTACCACTTGCCGTGCGGTAGCAGAAAGAACAGTCTATGACTAGGGAGGCTGGAGTCTTTGAAAATGTTTAGGGCCTTTCTCTGACACCGCCTGGTATAGAGGTCCTGGATGGCAGGAAGCTTGGCCCCGGTGATGTACTGTGCCGTACGCACAGTACATCACCGTACGCACTACCCCCTAGCAGTTGCCATACCAGGCAGTGATTCAAACCATCATGATGCTCTCGATGGTGCAGCTGTAAAGTCTTGTGAAGATCTTGGAACCCATGCCAAATCAGTCCGCTGAGGGGGAATAGGTTTTGTTGTGCCCTCTTCACGACTGACTTGGTGTGCTTGGACCATGTTAGTTTGTTGGTGATGTGGACGCCAAGTAACTTGAAGCTCTCAACCTGCTCCACTACAGCCCTATCGATGAGAATGGGGGGTGTGCTCGATCCTCCTTTTTCTGTTGTCCACATTCATCTCCTTTGCCTTGATCACATTGAGGGAGAGGTTGTTGTCCTTGCACCACACGGTCAGGTCTCTGACCTCCTTATAGGCTGTCTCATCGTTGTTGGTGATCAGGCCTACCACTGTTGTGCCATCGACAAACTTAATGATGGTGTTGGAGTCGTGCCTGGCCGTGCAGTCATGAGTGAACAGGGAGTACAGGGGGGGACTGGGCATGCACCCCTGAAGGACCCCTGTGTTGAAGATCAGCGTGGAGGATGTGTTGTTACCTACCCTCACCACCTGGTGGTGGCCAGTCAGGAAGTCCAGGATCCCGTTGCAGAGGGAGGTGTTTAGTCCCTGGGTCCTTAGCTTAGTGATGAGCTTAGAGGGCACTATGGTGTTGAACGCTGAGCTGTAGTCAATGAATAGCATTCTCACATATGTGTTCCTTTTGTCCAGGAGGGAAAGGGCAGTGTGGAGTGCAATAGAGATTGCATCATCTGTGGATCTGTTGGTGCGGTATGCAAATTAGAGTGGGTCTAGGTTTTCTGGGATAATGGTGTTGATGTGAGCCATCAACAGCCTTTCAAAGCACTTCATGTGCTTTGAGCGTCAGAGGTGGTCTAGTACGATTCGATTTTAGTCCTGTATTTACGCTTTGTCTGTTTGATGGTTCGTCGGAGGGCATAGCGGGATTTCTTATCAGCTTCCAGGTTAGAGTCCCGCTCCTTGAAAGCAGCGGCTCTAGCCTTAAGCTCATTGCGGATGTTGCCTGTAATCCATGGCTTCTGGTTGGGGTATGTACGTACACTCACTGTGGGGATGATGTCATCGATGCACTTATTGATGAAGCCAGTGACTAGTGTGGTGTACTCCTCAATGCCGGAACATATTCCAGTATGTGATAGCAAAACAGTCCTGTAGCTTAGCATCTGCTTCATCTGACCACTTTTTTTTATTGATCTAGTCACTGGTGCTTCCTGCTTTAATTTTAGCTTGTAAGCAGGAATCAGGAGGATAGAATCTATGGTCAGATTTGCCAAATGGAGGTAGAGGGAGAGCTTTGTATGCATCTATGTGTGTGGAGTAAAGGTGGTCCAGAGTTACTAGGCTACTAGGAGCGCTGCCACTGGGTGAGCGTTTTCTTGTTTGCTTATGGCGGAATACAGCTCATTCAATGAAGTCTTAGTGCCAGCCTCTGTCGGTGGTGGTATGTAAACAGCTACGTAAAATACAGATGAAAACTCTCTAGGTAGATAGTGTGGTCTACAGCTTATCATGATATACTCTACCTCAGGCGAGCAATAGCTCGAGACTTCCTTAGATATCGTGCACCAGCTGTTATTTACAAAAATACATAGTCCACTGGCCCTTGTCTTACCAGACGCCGCTGTTCTATCCTGCCGGTGCAGCGTATATCCAGCCAGCTGTATGTTGATAGTGTCATCGTTCAGCCACTACTCCGTGAAGCATAAGAATCTTGTCAGATAACCTTGTCAGATCGGGGGTTTGAACTTGACAACCTTGCGGTTGCTAGTACAACGCTCTAACCACTAGGCTACCCTGCCGCCCCAATGAACATGCACCTGTGGAACGGTCGTTAAGACACTAAAAGCAAGAACTGGCAAACCTGGTGCAGTCCATGAGGAGGAGATGCACTGCAGTACTTAATGCAGCTGGTGGCCACACCAGATACTGACTGTTACTTTAGATTTTGACCAAGCCTTTATTCGGGGACACATTATTCCTTTTCTGTTATTCACATATCTGTGGAACTTGTTCAATTTATGTCCCAGTTGTGGAATCTTATGTTCATACAAATATTTACACATGTTATGTTTTCTGAAAATAAACGCAATTGAAAGTAAGAGGACATTTCTTTTTTTGCTGAGTTTACCATAAGCCGACGTCGTTTTAGAGAATTTGTCAGTATGTCCAACCGTCCTCACAACTGCAGACCATGTGTATGGCGTCGTGTTGGCGAGCGATTTGCTGATGTCAGTGTTGTGAACAGAGTGCCACATGGTGGCGGTAGGGTTATGGTTTAGGCAGGCATAAACTACTGACAACGAACACAATTGCATTTTATCGATGGGCCAAAACGACATTTAAAAAACTACTTTTACCCCTTTTTCTCCCAAATTGGTAGTTACAGTCTTGTCCCATCGCTACAACTCGCCTACGGACTCAGGAGAGACGAAGGTCAAGAGCCACGTGTCCTCCGAAACACGACCCTTCCAAGCCGCACTGCATCTTGACAAACTGCTCACTTAACCCGGGAGCAAGCCGCCCCAATGTGTCAGAGGAAACACTGTCCAGCTGGCGACCGAGGTCAGCTTGCATGCGCCCGGCCTGCCACAAGGAGTCCCTAGAGGGCGATGGGACAAGGAAATCCCGGCTGGCGCTGGGCCAATTATGCGCCGCCTCAGGATTTTCCCGGTCACGGCCGGCTGTGACAGCCTGGGATCGAACCCTGGTCTGTAGTGACGCCTCAAAAGCATTGGCCTTTTATTGTTGGCAATTTGAATGCACAAAAATACCTGACGCCAATTATTTTTAAAGGTATCTGTGACAAACAGATGCATATCTGTATTCCCAGTCATGTGAAATCAATAGATTAGGCAATAATGAATTTATTTCAATTGACTGATTTTCTTCATGAACTGTAACTCAGTAAAATCTTTGAAATTGTTTTATGTTGCGTTTATATTTTTGTTCAGTATAGTTACTGTTGCTAAAAGTTTGAAGGATTTGAAGTTGGGAAAGTGGTCACAGTAGCTGATTTGTCTCAAAAATTGTTTACAGTGAATATAATAAAAGGTTGGGAGTGACGTCACAAATCCCATGAAAGTGGATGGAAGTCAAGCCACACTAATAAGAAGTATGTCGACGATTTACAGTGGGGACCCTTGCTTGGCAAGCACTACTATTGAGTAACCCAGGAATGTCACGAGTTATTTGACACGAGAAAGCTCGAAAAAAATTGCTCCACAGAGCACCAATAGGCACAATGAATGGCTAAATTACATCCGGACACGAAGGGTCCGCGGAGCTCCCACTGATGCTCCTCCTCACCACTCTATAGGAGCTAGTGACGACCGAGGTTGAGGGGGTCGTCATTAGTTAGCACAGCCGCAAAGTCATAAACCGCACACATTTCTACAATTTATCTTATTAAAATCGAATTATTACCTTGTGCTTAACCTCAAATGAAGACCCCAAAGCATGATGTTTTTATGCCACACGGCTTTGTGGCTGTGTTATCTAGTGGAGATGGGTTGAGGGACCATCTCCACGCGGCCGCTTTGTCGGGGGTGGGACTAGTGGTGGTTGTTGAGAAAGGCTGACTGTCCTACTAACGTTACGATCTTACATGTAGATAGATATATGTTAAAGAATCTCACAGGTCGGCAATAACTTTGACTTGTTTAAATAATGGTTCAATTTCAAAGGTATTGGCTGAAAAACCTTATCCTGCAGAGTCCGTACTGTCGCGGAGTTCTATCATCGAGAAAAAGTTATATCCCTGAGTTCTCATTTTGCCTCCTGTTTGGACATCGATGCGCTGGATACAGTACCACATCAGGTTAGTAGCCTACTCTAGTCTAACATACTATAGTAGTGTACAAGTAGGCTATTCATGATTTTGTTAAACTTGTACAATGAAGTGATTTTGTCTGCAAAAGTTGTAACTGGACACACATTCCACTGGCGCAACGTTTGGAGTTAGTTGCAATTAAAAAACGACATGTGGGCAGAGAGGAAGTGGAAATGCGAGAGGGCGTACTCCGCCCACGAAAATAAGACAACGAAGTGAGGAAGTTTTGTATGGAGGTCATTGCCTCCCTTTTATTTTTGAGCACATGTATTTCCATTGTTGGAGCGGTCATTTGACTATCTTGTCAATATAGATCATCTTTGATATAGGCCTTTTGCAGTATTCATGTCTCCAATTACATTGCATTAAACTGTCTGGCTAAATTGAGTTATTGGACGTCCCATTTAGCCTTGTGAGAGAAATGGCGCAATGCTACCCAAATGTTCTGTCCAAACGCAAATACACCTCGCACACGATACCGTTTTGGAAACATTTCGAATTGAAATGTAATAGTAGCGATGAGTAATTGTTAAAATAAAAAAGATACACTTGTCTGTAAGGATTAAAGTTCTCTGTCACTGCGACGGATTTCCGTCATATGGATTCTGGAGAGGTCGTTTTTGAGATGTAGAGCTGGGGGTGTTTGGAGATGAAAGCCTACCACAAACTGTCTGTTCAACTAAATATATTCCCAAATAAATGTTTTCTCAAATTGTATTTTCTTTGTTACGCTGTGTGCACTAAACTGACATGCATGATTGTAGCGGATTCTTCAATGGAATTCCAGACGAAGCTGGAATTAAATAGTCTTCAACTCGCACCACCGTGTTGCTAAACTCAAACAGCGGTGTGTAGGCAACTCAAATCCTATACTTCATCACTCAGGAAGTAACTTTCCAGTGCATCTATTTTTGACATATAATGTTGTTATTAAAACTACATCAGACAACCCCATAGTAGGATAGTTTACCTATTTACTTTGTCGGCTTCTATGCGAGAGTAATATTCCTCCCAAGGTGCAATCAAAATTGGGAGAGCCATAGGCGGTAAAGATGTATTCTGGCAAGCAGTCAATGCACAACAATTCTTGATGCACACTTTGAAAGCAGTGTTGGCCTTTGTTTTTGAAAAAGAGGGGGATCCTAGTTTTGAAATGAACAAAAATATAAATGCAACAATAAACATCCAACATTTTCCAAGATTTTACTGAGTTACAGTTGATATAAGGAAGTCAGTAAATTGAAATTGAAATACCTTTTTCTTTAAGATATCTGTCACCAATAGATGCAGATCTGTATTCCCAGTCATGTGAAATCCATATGACATCCACATGACTGTAAGAAAATGTCGGCACTCACTACTGTAAGTCGCTCTGGATAAGAGCATCTGCTAAATTACTAAAATATAAATGTAAAATGGAATACAGATATGCACCTTTTAAAATAAAGGTAGGGGCTTGGATCAGAAAACCAGTCGGTATCTGGTGTGACCACCATTTGCCTCATGCAGCGTGACACATCTCATTCGCATGTAGTTGATCAGGCTGTTGATTGTGGAATGTTGTCCCAGTCCTCGTCAATGGCTGTGTGAAGTTGCTGGATATTGGAGGGAACTAGAACATGCTGTCGTACACGTTGATCCAGAGGCTCCCAAACATGCTCAATAGAACTGGGACATTTTCAGCTTCCAGGAAGGAATTGTGTGCAGATCCTTGTGACATGGGGCCATGCATTATCATGCTGAAGCATGAGGTGATGGCAGTGGATGAATGGCACAACAATGGGTCTCAGGATCCCGTCACAGTATTTCTGTGCATTCAAATTGCCATCGATAAAATGCAATTGTGTTCATTGACTGTAGCTTATGTCTGCCCATACCATTACCCCACTGCCACCATGGGGCCCATCTTCCTCTACTGCCTCAGCACAAGACACCTTCTGCACTACTCTGATCCTGGCAACCTCAACCTGCTTTTCTCTCATAGGACACCTGATCTCCAGCACCATGGGTAGCCCGACAGTTTACACACACCGATACTACACATTCCTTTGTCTCATGTCCTCCTGCACACATCTCACATCTAGGAATATCCCTCCTACACACTGCTGCCACATGACCATAAGCTTGACACCTAAAACACTGTAATGGGTTTGGGACAAAAGCTAACCGACACATCCTGACTTGACTTTGTCTGGTAAAGACTGCATCAAATCTCAGGATTACAGATAGTGTCTTCTCCGTTTCACCACGCTCTCCACCAGGTTTGCGTCACAGCAAACGGCGGGTGTCACAGACACTGGGTATCTTCAACTTCAGTTGACCCTCAACACTTAACACTCAACACTTAACCTCTCTGGGACCGTTCGGGACGTGAGCGTCCCACCTCTCAACAGCCAGTGAATTTGCAGGGCGCCAAATTCAAAACAACAGAAATCCCATAATTTAAATTCCTCAAACATAGAAGTATTTTACATCATTTTATAGATAAACTTCTCGTTAATCCAACCACAGTGTCCGATTTCAAAAACGCTTTTCAGTGAAAGCAGAACATATCATTATGTTAGGTCAGCAACCAGTCACAGAAAGCATTCAGCCATTTTCTAACCAAAGAGAGGAGTCACAAAAAGCAGAAATATAGATAAAATTAATCACTAACCTTTGATGATCTTCATCAGATGACTCTCATAGGACTTCGTTACACAATACATGTATGTTTTGTTCGGTAAAGTTCATATTTATATCCAAAAATCTAAGTTTACATTGGCGCGTTACGTTCAGTAGTTCCAAAAACATCCGGTGACTTTGCAGAGAGCCACATCAATTTGACAGAAATACTCATAATAAACATTGATAAAAGATACAAGTGTTATGCATGGAACTTTAGATCCACTTCTCCTTAATGCAACCGCTGTGTCGGATTTCAAAAAAACTTTACTGAAAAAGCACACCATGCTATAATCTGAGTAGAGCGCTCAGAGCCCATACATCTATCCGCCATGTTGTGGAGTCAACATTAGTCAGAATAGCATTATAAATATTCACTTACCTTTGAGGATCTTCATCAGAATGCACTCCCAGGAATCCCAGTTCCACAATAAATGTTTCTTTTGTTCGATAATGTCCATAATTAATGTCAAAATAGCTCCTTTTGTTAGTGCGTTCAGTCCTGTAATCCACAATCATAAAAGTGCGTTCACTAGTTTCAGACAAAGTCAAAAAAGCTCTGTTACAGTTAGTAGAAACATGTCAAACAGTGTATAGAATCAATGTTTAGGATGTTTTTAACATAAATCTTCAATAATGTTCCAACCGGACAATTCCTTTGTCTTCAGAAATGAAGTGGAACGTAGCTACCTTTCACGTGAGCGCGCGAGACAGCCTGTGGCACTCTGCCAGACCACTCACTCAAAGAGCTCCTATGAGCTCCTCCTTTAGAGTAGAAGCATCAAACACGTTTCTAGAGACTGTTGACATCTAGTGGAAGCCGTAGGAAGTGCAAAATGATCAATATCCCACTGTGTATTCAATAGTGGCTGAGTTCAAAAACTACAAATCTCAGATTTCCCACTACCTGGTTAGATTTCTTCTCAGGTTTTTGCCTGCCATATGAGTTATGTTATACTCACATACATAATTCAAACAGTTTTAGAAACTTCAGTGTGTTTTATCCAAATCTACTAATTATATGCATATTCTAGCTTTTATGACTGAGTAGCAGGCAGCTTAATTTGGGCATGCTTTTCATCCAAAATTCCCAATACGGCCCCCTACCCCAAAGAAGTTAACACTCCTTTTAACAGCGCCCTGCTCCGGAGAGGAAAGTAAAGTCCCATTTCTTGTCCCCAATTTAGCTCCCTCTGGAAGGCAGAAATGTCAAAAATCTACAAGATTCCACTTCCACAAAATATCTACACCAGTCCACTTCCACAAACTATCAACAATATTCTAAGTCTGCCATCTTCTCCTTGATCAGATCTTCCAGAAGTCTTATACATTCATTCCCCCATTCCATACATGCTTAAGTTCCACTTTCCTCCTTTTTTCCCTTTCCACCCATCTTACCCTCACCTCATGGCCACACCGGCAGCCATTGAACCGAAAAACTATTCTGACCTGTACTCCCGTGCGGCATCATTTTACAAATGCAGTTTTACAACCAGAGTTTCAAGTATGCTTTAGGAGCAGTTGTGCAACAGAGCTCTTAAAGAAGCAATGCCATTATAAACCTGCAACTTTGTTATATAAACCTACAAATACTTTTTTTTGAGTGAATAATTATTTATATATTTATTATAAAATAATTACAATCAGGATGTTGTGTCCAATGGGGTAAATGCAGATGGACAAACCCCAAGCTTCATCCTATGTATATTTTATTGCCACTATGCTGCATCAGTTAGGCTACAGTTGATAATGCTTATTGCTAATAGCACATCTAATAAATAGATCATGCATAGGCCAGATGCATGGTCCAATATGTTAAAATAATTGAAACATTATTTTTACCAATATGTTTTTCTGCCCATTTCTGGAAATTATATTTTAGATGGTGTCAGCATAATTTATTTTCATACATTTTGTAGTAGAATTCACCAGAACTAAGCTTCTCAGTCTTTCTACATAAAAATGATCCCGGGGAGGACATTGGATCCTCTAAGCAAGGGGACTGGAATTGGTCAAACTAGCTGTTTAATACATGCACAAAATGATCTTCTTTCCCTAAAAGCATGATGGTCATGACTTTCTGACATGAAAGGAGAGGTTGGCTGCAGACAATCGATCTGAGATCGACTTAAGTTTCAGTCATGGGATTCATTTCTTTCCGTTAACCCCTGAGACTGCTGTGTACAATGCGATCCAGCTGGAAATGTGGAATGGGGCAATTCCACCATAAAATGATGTTCAATCCGAAATCTGCAGTGGCCGTACAGTATTTAAAATGATGCAGACTACGGAGAAGTCGGAGCCTTCAGACTTCTTGCACTTCGGGGAGCGGTAATACACATCCAATAAATTGTTGTGCACCGCACCACACGTAGTGACTCAGGGCTAATCTCTACAGCCATCCAGCTAATTACAAGCAACTGGCTAAACGAAAAGACTGTTAAACGAAATTACCTGTTCTGAGATGTTGGAGTCCGGTGCTGCACTGTTTTTCCACTTGCATCTCCATCTCAAATATTTTTGGGCCTGATACAATACATCAACCATGATGGATTTGACAAATATCCACTTTGTTAGATCAGATCTGTTGAATCTGAGCCACTCCATTGTCCGTCTGTCTCCAATGGTCTGCATTCTATTGACCTCTTTACCACATCTATCCCCATTACCTCCCTGATCTCTTTCCAGGAGTTCAAACTCATTTTAGTGTCTTTGAAACCCATACATGAGGTATCATAAAGATGTATCTTATTTGTGAACCTGTTCTGATAGCCTTTCGTCAAAGTTCACCATGTTTATTGTCAAGAAAGTGAGTTTGTGTTTATATAGGATATACCGTGCCACATACCGTCAACCAATCATGTCAATGTGGAGGCGCACAGCATCGCCATACGCAGCTCGATTTGGCCTATGCAAGCCTACGGAGGCTCCGCAATTGCGTCACACATTCCGTACGGAGCTCAAAGTTTTCACTTTAAATTGTCTAACAAAAAACAATGTTTACAAAGTTTTAAAAAAAAGACATCTCTATGCACAAGGACTAGGCCACTTTGAACAATTTCCACTGAACATTTTTACAGAAACACATTTACAGTTGAGACAAAGTTTGCTAACAGAATGCCAGTTTGTTTGTGCTGTCATTGTTACCAAACTGCATCTGCATTGTTCTTCAAGTAAATGTGTTTTTGTAAAATTTTCTGTGGAAATTAAGTAGTTCTTGGAGGGTGAAGGGTTAATGTGTCCTGCGCTGAGAGTGAGACCCCCTGCAGTAACTTCCTCATTGTGTTGTGTCCAGGCCTGCAGATGACTGCATTCTCATTCTCTGCATTATGAGAGGGCTTATAGATCCCACTGGGCTCTGACTTCAGCAGTCTCAACACAGAGCACAACACCATCATTACCCCTAATAGACAGGTCAAACTCTAATTACTGCACACACTACATACCTTTTGATAAGCTTGCCTTTGATTTAACTATTAGATTTTTTAAAGATGTTTCTTGTTTTTGCCTTTTATATCGAGATGGTAGAGAACCAAATGGTTTCTTTGTGATCAGGGGCGAGATGCAGGTAGAAAGAGAGGGGGGTGTATTTCTCTCTTTCTGTGAGAGTGAGAGGCATCGCAGCTTTAGCAGCAGGACTCTGGCAGATCAAACAGGCTTCTTCTGGATGAGAGAGAGAGAGAGAGAGATAGAGAGAGAGAGAGAGACTTTTGTAGTCTCTGATAAACAATTCTTAAAGACAGGCCATAACAACAAACATGAGTGCTGACCTTTTAGAACAACAATTGTGTGTGTGAGAGAGATGGAGAGGTGACCGTCTCTGTGGGAAAATGATGTGCTTTCCTCTCGCCCTTCAGCGCTGTGGCACCATCAATAATTCACTCGCGCAGCACACAATTCAGTGCTGCACAGCACCCTTTCTATACCAGGGGTAGGCAACTAGATTGAGCAGCAAGCCGATTTTTGTCGGAGTGAATGGCCGGGGGGCTGGAAAATAATTATAAAAAATTTGCACTGCAAATTGACCACAGCTAAGCCCCAAAAATGTATTTTCAAATACAATAATTTCATACCTTGATTACATTAAGACACAATCACATCTCTTTTTTTTTATTTGTGGGAATAGTTGGGAACAGATCTTGGGGGGCCTAAAAATATTCACTGGCGGACGCCTGTTTCTGACCCATGCTCTATACCGTCTCTCAACCCACACTTACTCTTTCGCTCTCTACCTCCCCACCTCTGTCTACAATCCCTTTATCTCTTTCTCTACCCTTCCTTAAGGCGTTAGCATGCTTCAGTTTGGCTGGCACTTAGCCGAGAACCGAACGAGTGTGCTCGCATGCTCCCTTAAAAAACCTTCTCTTGAAAAACGAGAAAAAAGCAGCGGTAGTACTGTTTGACCATTTTGAGAAGTCGTAGCCAGTATACACTTCCTCAAAATAGTCATAATTCATCTAAGATTCATTTTGATGTTTTTTTCTTAGTCGCTCAATTTTATATTAACTAAGACGTGTGGTGCAGTATTTCTCAAGATTTCCTTTTGCATGAAAACGAGTCTGTCGTTGAATGACAACAAATACTTTATTGAAGAATCCCTACTGTTGACCAATCACCGACTTCAGCTTGCGTTGAGAAAAAATGTGTGCCAAAACAACGTCAACACAAGAACTGTTCATCAGGAGCTTCATGAAATGGGTTTCCATGGCCGAGCAGCTGCACACAAGGCTAAGATCACCATGCACAATGCCAAGTGTCGGCTGGAGTGGTGTAAAGCTCACCGCCATTGGACTCTGGAGCAGTGGAAACATGTTCACAGTTTGGGGAAGTCCCTTTGCTGTTTCAGCATGACAATGCCCCCGTGCACAAAGCGAGGTTCATACAGAAATAGTTTATGGAGATTGGTGTGGAAGAACTTGACTGGCCTGCACAGAGCCCTGACCCCAACTCCATCAAACACCTTTGGGATGAATTGGAACTCCGACTGCGAGCCAGGCCTAATCGGCCAACATCAGTGCCCGACCTCACTACTGCTCTTGTGGCTGAATGGAAGCAATGTTCTGAGTGGAAAGCCTTCCCAGAAGGTTGTTATAGCAGCAAAGGGGGGGACCAACTCTATATTTATCCCCGTGATTTTGGAATGAGATTTTTGACAAGCAGGTGTCCCCATACTTTTGGTCATGTGTATATCCTGATGCCTAGTCACCGTACCGATGCATATCTAACCCTACCACTCCATTATCCATGCACATTGTAAATATGGTATTGGCACTAACCCTGGAACTAACCCTGTATATAGCGTATTTACTTTCTCGTGCTCTTCTTATTTCTTGTGTTTTTGTTCTACTTTACTTTTTTAAATAAACGTCTTATAGTACTACTGCATTGTTGGGATAGAGCAAGCACAAAAGGCATTTCACTGTAGTAGTGCACGTGACAATTAAACTTGAAACTTGATCCAGCTATGGTCCAAACGTTCAGTTGAGAAATCAAGGGCTGGGTATACCCACCTTGGGTTAATGCTAAGTAGGTGTATAAATGTTTATTTTATTCATGACAACAGAATTCCATGGCAGTCAGAGTTAAGGCTATCCTGCTGGCTATAGTAATAGGGATATAATTCCTCATTTATATTAGCCTACCTCAGAAAGATATGAGAGGCGTCCGTATCTGGGTCACAACACCGCAGTGAAACCTACCTGCTCTGCGTTCTCAGAGTTTACTGAGTTCATGGAGACCGGACAGCAGCACAGGGCCAGCGGCAGAACTAATTAGTTGGACGTGCATTTGATTTCCATAGGGGGTCACGTTTTTTTCACGAGGCCTATGGAAACTTCAACGGCAACCAAACAATAGTCACTTTGTGAATAGCGCATTTCATGGACAACAGGTTTCAAATTAGAAATTGAAGGAGTAATTTGGCCGCTGCACCGAGAGATCCACACAAATATTCAAGCACTTTTTTTTTGTTGTTGTTTCCTGTCACTTTTCTCTTCAATGTCACATTCGATTCCTGATCACCTTCACTGTCACCAAGCAGATTGTTTACTGCGTTTTATAAAGTCAATAATCGCTCTATTAATCAGGTAGGCCTATCTGCTATATCTCATACTTCTCTTATCGTAATCCCTTACCCACCAGTAGCATATTAGCTACAGTGTAGGTGGCTCGGTCCTCAAACAATCTCTCCTCATAGGCTATTTTAAATATTTATGGAGTTGTTACTCATTTTATAATTCAAGAAGCCAGGTACATTTTATTGCATTGTCTCTTTAACATCCATGTTTTACTTTTATATAAACAAATATATATGTGTATGTCACAGCCCATGCTCCAAACATCCTCTGAACCAAGACCAAACATCCTGACAAAGGCCATGGACAACCTGGAATAAAAGCAAACTCCGTCTCTGCAACTAACAACGGGAAATTATGTGGTGTAAACCAACCATGTTATAAACCAAATTGGCCCACATAAAGAGAGGAGGGATGCTGGTGTTCACCAGAGACATTCCGTCCTTGAACAGCCGTCTCACTCCTTGGTCTGAGGATGCCTTCGCTGGGGCACAGCTGTCATGCCTCTTAACACAACAAAGGAGGAATGGTTACCCCAGGACAGACCCTCCAAACAGGTCATCATCTCAGGGCTCCACACTGCCATTCCAGTTAAAGAAGTCTGTGCCGAGCTGGAGAAACAGAATCATCACCAGACAAACTCACCTCCCCGCCACATTTATTAGAATTCACCTCTCCAAACCAGAAGACTCCATACAACTACTACAGGGAGGCTTCTTCATGCATTACTTTCACTACAGAGTTGAAAAGGCTAATCCACCCACCATAGTTAAACATGGTTTCAAATGCCAAGAATTCAACAATATTTCTACCCAGTACAATAACCCAGTCAAATGTCTGAGGTGTGGAGAAAACCACCACCACAAAGCCTGCCTAAACAACAACAAAATATGCACACGTGTGCACAATGTGGGGGTGGGCACTCTTCAGCCTCAAAGAGCTGCCCCAGCTACATAGCCCTCACCACCAGTGCTGCCACCACCACCACCACTCGAAGGCAACCCAGAACACAGAGAATCTTAACCCACCTGCAAGAAGAACTACAAAATACTGTAATGCCACAATGAGGAAATTCCCTTTTGGGTCAAGGGTGACACTGATTTTAAAGCCCTGTTTATAACTGTCCCTAAAATGCGTCCTTTTCTTATAATGCAGTTCTATATTTTCGGAAGCTGTTTTCATTTCAGAGCGTCTAATTTGTAAACATTTCAACAAAAAAATGAACCCCTGACCAAATCAAAGTGCTTCTTCTCTGTTCTGTGACGTAAGTCCCAAGACAGTGCGATCAATACCCGACCACGAGTTGGCATTTTTTATTTATTTTAGCGGGGAGTCCCATTGAGACCAAGGTTTCTTTTGCAAATACTTAAATTAAGGCGCAGCATAATTGCAAAAACACAATTATATAAAAAAAACAAGCACATTCGTCTGTGAACAGTTCCTCCACCAACAATCTGAAATGCCTGAAGGCACCAATCTGTCCAACTGTTGGGTAATCTTAAGATTGTTCCATAAGTGAGGTGTGAAGAAACTTAAAGCAATTTTACCTAAATATGTACTGACATAAGGAATTTGAAGAGTTAGCCATCCCTGTGAGTGGGTATGGTATCTCATGCTTTCATAGGTTAGTAACGATGTTAGGCAATGTGGGAGTTTTTGAGTAAGAGCTTGGTAAATGAACAGAATGCAATGCTCCAACCTA
Organism: Oncorhynchus mykiss; assembly: GCF_013265735.2. Lineage (NCBI taxonomy): Eukaryota > Metazoa > Chordata > Actinopteri > Salmoniformes > Salmonidae > Oncorhynchus > Oncorhynchus mykiss. The sequence continues at coordinate 78,107,724 of NC_048581.1, read as the reverse complement.
TAAAACACCAATAAGGGCCAGCTGCTTTCTGAGAGCGAATGCAATGAGGAGTGCAAAATGGATCACGGAGGGCACAGTGTTAAATAGCTTCCAACGGGCTTCAATGAAGTGGGAACTGCATTCATGTAAATAATGGTGTCATAGTCTAGGACCGGTAGGAATGTTGACTGAATGATCTGCTTTCTACTATTAAGCGAGGGGCACAATCTATTTCTTAGTTAACTCACCTCTGTTGTTTTAAAAGACAACTTATCAACGTTCCAAATGCCCAGGTCTCTGCAGTGCATTCGTTAAGTATTCAGAGCCCTTGAATTTTTCCACATTTTGTTACGTTATTGCCTTATTCCAAAATTGATTTTAAAAAAATTCCCTCATCAATCTACACACAATACCGTATAAGGACAAAGCAAAAATGTTTTATAGAAGGGCCTTGGTTAGGGAGGTGACCAAGAACCTGATGGTTACTCTGACAGAGCTCTAGAGTTCCTCTTTAGAAATGGGTGAAACTTCCAGAAGGACAACCATCTCTGCAGCACTCCACCAATCAGGCCATTATGGTAGAGTGGCCAGACAGAAGCCACTTCTCAGTAAAAGGCACATGACAGCCCACTTGCAGTTTTCAAAAAGGCACCTAAAGACTCTGACCATGAGAAACAAGATTCTCTGGTCTGATGAAACCAAAATTGAACTCTTTGGCCTGAATGTCAAGTGTCTCGTCTGGAGGAAACCTGGCACCATCCCTAGGATGAAGCATGGTGGTGGCAGCGCCATGCTGTGTGGATGTTTTTCAGCGGCAGGGACTGGGAGACTAGTCAGGATAGAAGGAAAGATGAACAGAGCAAAGTAGAGGTCTTTGATGAAAACCTGCTCAGGAGCAGGCTGGGGGCGAAGATTCACCTTCCAACAGGACAATGACCCTAAGCACAAAGCAAAGAGAATGCAGGAGTGTCTCTGAATGTCCTAAAGTGGCCCGGCCAGAGCCCAGACTTGAACCCGATCGAACATCTCTGGAGAGACCTGAAATGGCTGAGCAGCGACGCTCCCTATCCAACCTGACTGAGCGTGAGAGGATCTGCAGAGAAGAATGGGAGAAACTCCCAAAATACAGGTGTGCCAAGCTTGTAGCGTCATACCCAAGAAGACTTGAGGCTGCCAAAAGTGCTTCAACAAAGTACTGAGTAAAGGGTCTGAATTAGTTATGTAAATATAATATTTCTGATTTTTGTTGTGTGTAGATTGGGGGAGGGGGGGGGGGAATACAGTTTAATCAATTTTAGAATGAGGCTGTAACCTAACAAAATGTGGGAAAAGTCAAGGGGTCTGAATACTTTCCGAATGCACTGTATAAGAAGGGACACGGTCAATTTGGGCTCCATTGAATGTGCAGATACTTCAATCTTGGGAGTCATTATAGTGGGCTCTAGAAAACATGTACTACAGATGCAGAGGACAACCATTATTGTCCATCAAGCCTATTTTAGCCATTACCGGAGTGTTTCTGCAGTCCTAACAATAACGCAGAAAAAGAAAGGGCACAAGCAAGAGTTGGAAAGAGTCGCAAGAGTAAAATGAAAGCAATCAATCCAGTGAGATTTAAGTAACAAGTGGATTTTGCACCACTAAAACACAGGACATTTCTGGCTGAAATGGAGAAATGTACAGGTGGGCGGGGCATGCGCGTTGCTAAAAGTTTAATAGAGCACGTGTGTGAGAGTAATTCTTCTCTGTGTGTAGGGATCCCTGGTGTGAGAGAACGTACTCTAGTTGCAGTGAAACCAGATGGGGTCCAGCGTCGCCTTGTGGGGCAGATCACACAACGCTTTGAACAGAAAGGCTTCAAACTGGTGGGCCTGAAGATGCTCCAGGTGAGAATGGCCAATTCCAAATGAATCCCAAAGCTCCTCCCTCCTAGGCATCTGAAAGGATTGGATAGGTATAAGTAGTATGATAATAAGCAATATGATAGTAGCCTCAACTTGTCCTCTGACACAATATTTGTAACTTGTCATGGATGTGGTTTATTCATAAATGTCTATGTAAATACCAGACTTTAAAATAAAGGTTAACCCAATGTTGGCTTTCTTTCAGGCACCAGAGGAGCAGCTCTCTCAGCATTACCATGAGTTAAGGAGGAAGCCATTTTACCCCAGTCTCCTGCACTACATGACCTCTGGTCCCATAGTTGTTATGGTGAGGGTTCCTGCCTCTGTCTAGCCTCATAATCCAAACTTAAATTGTTCCGTTTCAGTGCTCGATTCAGTCCGTAGCTCCGAAGTAAAGCGCGATTGAAAGTTAAAGGCTGGAAATGACGGCTCAATTGGAAATTATATTTTACATTTCAAGCATGCTATAGCACTGAACTTCAGCGATACGAATTGAATCAGTCCACACTGTTTTCTCACTTCACTGATCAGTCTGGGTGTCCTCTAATAGATGGACGCCTGGACAGTTATTTCTATAAAATAACGGGTACAATCAGCTCTTAAGGCCCTTGCTCAAGTACCTTGTTCAATGGCACAACGGTAGTAGATGGTTGCCATGATCTGAGACCAGCAGCCCTCCTTTTGCCAGTTCAGTTAACTTTTTCATCACTCAGCCCTAGACTCTAACCACCACCACCTATGCTACCTGCAGTACCATTATTCAATTAGTTTTGAGTAATGACCCTCCAAATCGGTTTGCCAGATAAATGAGAAGCCCCCGTTTATACCTGGTGCTAACATACGTCCTTTGTCCTGATCTTCTGACATTCTGATTCTGCCCACATTTATAGACTGGTGTAGGTGATTTAAAAGAAGCATTGTGATCAGATCTTCCTGACCACCACCTCCAGAGGCAGTCAGGGCTGTATTCGTGTGTCTGGGTGTCTTACAAGTGTAGCCTAGCGGTTAGAGCGTTGAGCCAGTAACCAAAAGGTTGCTGGTTTTGAATACCTGAGCCGACAAAGTGAAAAATCTGTAGATGTGAACTTGAGCAAGGCACTTATTATTATTTATTTACCTTTATTTAACCAGGTAGGCAAGTTGAGAACAAGTTCTCATTTACAATTGCGACCTGGCCAAGATAAAGCAAAGCAGTTCGACAGATACAACAACACAGAGTTACACATGGAGTAAAACAAACATACAGTCAATAATAAAGTATAAACAAGTCTATATACAATGTGAGCAAATGAGGTGAGAAGGGAGGTAAAGGCAAAAAAAGGCCTTGGTGGCAAGGTAAATACAATATAGCAAGTAAAACACTGGAATGGTAGTTTTGCAATGGAAGAATGTGCAAAGTAGAAATAAAAATAATGGGGTGCAAAGGAGCAAAATAAATAAATAAATTAAATACAGTTGGGAAAGAGGTAGTTGATAGGGCTAAATTATATGTGGGCTATGTACAGGTGCAGTAATCTGTGAGCTGCTCTGACAGTTGGTGCTTAAAGCTAGTGAGGGAGATAAGAGTTTCCAGTTTCAGAGATTTTTGTAGTTCGTTCCAGTCATTGGCAGCAGAGAACTGGAAAGAGAGGCGGCCAAAGAAAGAATTGGTTTTGGGGGTGACTAGAGAGATATACCTGCTGGAGCGTGTGCTACAGGTGGGAGATGCTATGGTGACCAGCGAGCTGAGATAAGGGGGGACTTTACCTAGCAGGGTCTTGTAGATGACATGGAGCCAGTGGGTTTGGCGACGAGTATGAAGCGAGGGCCAGCCAACGAGAGCGTACAGGTCGCAATGGTGGGTAGTGTATGGGGCTTTGGTGACAAAACGGATTGCACTGTGATAGACTGCATCCAGTTTGTTGAGTAGGGTATTGGAGGCTATTTTGTAAATTACATCGCCAAAGTCGAGGATTGGTAGGATGGTCAGTTTTACAAGGGTATGTTTGGCAGCATGAGTGAAGGATGCTTTGTTGCGAAATAGGAAGCCAATTCTAGATTTAACTTTGGATTGGAGATGTTTGATATGGGTCTGGAAGGAGAGTTTACAGTCTAACCAGACACCTAAGTATTTGTAGTTGTCCACGTATTCTAAGTCAGAGCCGTCCAGAGTAGTGATGTTGGACAGGCGGGTAGGTGCAGGTAGTGATCGGTTGAAGAGCATGCATTTAGTTTTACTTGTATTTAAGAGCAGTTGGAGGCCACGGAAGGAGAGTTGTATGGCATTGAAGCTTGCCTGGAGGGTTGTTAACACAGTGTCCAAAGAAGGGCCGGAAGTATACAGAATGGTGTCGTCTGCGTAGAGGTGGATCAGAGACTCACCAGCAGCAAGAGCGACCTCATTGATGTATACAGAGAAGAGAGTCGGTCCAAGAATTGAACCCTGTGGCACCCCCATAGAGACTGCCAGAGGTCCGGACAACAGACCCTCAGATTTGACACACTGAACTCTATCAGAGAAGTAGTTGGTGAACCAGGCGAGGCAATCATTTGAGAAACCAAGGCTGTTGAGTCTGCCGATGAGGATGTGGTGATTGACAGAGTCGAAAGCCTTGGCCAGATCAATGAATACGGCTGCACAGTAATGTTTCTTATCGATGGCGGTTAAGATATCGTTTAGGACCTTGAGCGTGGCTGAGGTGCACCCATGACCAGCTCTGAAACCAGATTGCATAGCAGAGAAGGTATGGTGAGATTCAAAATGGTCGGTAATCTGTTTGTTGACTTGGCTTTCGAAGACCTTAGAAAGGCATGGTAGGATAGATATAGGTCTGTAGCAGTTTGGGTCAAGAGTGTCCCCCCCTTTGAAGAGGGGGATGACCGCAGCTGCTTTCCAATCTTTGGGAATCTCAGACGACACGAAAGAGAGGTTGAACAGGCTAGTAATAGGGGTGGCAACAATTTCGGCAGATAATTTTAGAAAGAAAGGGTCCAGATTGTCTAGCCCGGCTGATTTGTAGGGGTCCAGATTTTGCAGCTCTTTCAGAACATCAGCTGAATGGATTTGGGAGAAGGAGAAATGGGGAAGGCTTGGGCGAGTTGCTGTTGGGGGTGCAGTGCTGTTGACAGGGGTAGGAGTAGCCAGGTGGAAAGCATGGCCAGCAGTAGAAAAATGCTTATTGAAATTTTCAATTATGGTGGATTTATCAGTGGTGACAGTGTTTCCTATCTTCAGTGCAGTGGGCAGCTGGGAGGAGGTGTTCTTATTCTCCATGGACTTTACAGTGTCCCAGAACTTTTTTGAGTTAGTGTTGCAAGAAGCAAATTTCTGCTTGAAAAAGCTAGCCTTGGCTTTTCTAACTGCCTGTGTATAATGGTTTCTAGCTTCCCTGAACAGCTGCATATCACGGGGGCTGTTCGATGCTAATGCAGAACGCCATAGGACGTTTTTGTGTTGATTAAGGGCAGTCAGGTCTGGGGAGAACCAAGGGCTATATCTGTTCCTGGTTCTAAATTTCTTGAATGGGGCATGTTTATTTAAGATGGTTAGGAAGGCATTTTTAAAAAATATCCAGGCATCCTCTACTGACGGGATGAGGTCAATATCCTTCCAGGATACCCCGGCCAGGTCGATTAGAAAGGCCTGCTCGCTGAAGTGTTTCAGGGAGCGTTTTACAGTGATGAGAGGAGGTCGTTTGACCGCTGACCCATTACGGATGCAGGCAATGAGGCAGTGATCGCTGAGATCTTGGTTGAAGACAGCAGAGGTGTATTTAGAGGGGAAGTTGGTTAGGATGATATCTATGAGGGTGCCCGTGTTTAAGGCTTTGGGGAGGTACCTGGTAGGTTCATTGATAATTTGTGTGAGATTGAGGGCATCAAGTTTAGATTGTAGGATGGCTGGGGTGTTAAGCATGTTCCAGTTTAGGTCGCCTAGCAGCACGAGCTCTGAAGATAGATGGGGGGCAATCAGTTCACATATGGTGTCCAGAGCACAGCTGGGGGCAGAGGGTGGTCTATAGCAGGCGGCAACGGTGAGAGACTTGTTTTTAGAAAGGTGGATTTTTAAAAGTAGAAGTTCAAATTGTTTGGGTACAGACCTGGATAGTAGGACAGAACTCTGCAGGCTATCTTTGCAGTAAATTGCAACACCGCCCCCTTTGGCAGTTCTATCTTGTCTGAAAATGTTGTAGTTTGGAATTAAAATGTCTGAATTTTTGGTGGTCTTCCTAAGCCAGGATTCAGACACAGCTAGAACATCCGGGTTGGCAGAGTGTGCTAAAGCAGTGAAAAGAACAAACTTAGGGAGGAGGCTTCTAATGTTAACATGCATGAAACCAAGGCTATTACGGTTACAGAAGTCGTCAAAAGAGAGCGCCTGGGGAATAGGAGTGGAGCTAGGCACTGCAGGGCCTGGATTCACCTCTACATCGCCAGAGGAACATAGGAGGAGTAGAATAAGGGTGCGACTGAAAGCAATAAGAATTGGTCGTCTAGAAAGTCTGGAACAGAGAGTAAATGGAGGTTTCTGGGGGCGATAAAATAGCATCAAGGTATAATGTACAGACAAAGGTAAGGTAGGATGTGAATACAGTGGAGGTAAACCTAGGTATTGAGTGATGAAGAGAGAGATATTGTCTCTAGAAACATCATTGAAACCAGGAGATGTCATTGCATATGTGGGTGGTGGAACTAATAGGTTGGATAAGGTATAGTGAGCAGGACTAGAGGCTCTACAGTGAAATAAGCCAATAAACACTAACCAGAACAGCAATGGACAAGACATATTGACATTAAGGAGAGGCATGCTTAGTCGAGTGATCAAAAGGGTCCAGTGAGTGGAGAGGTTGGTTTAGGGTCACGGCGATTTAGACAGCTAGCCAAGCCAACCGGTAGCAAGCTAGCATAGGATGGAGTCTGTTGTTAGCCACCTCTTGCGTTCGGTCAGTAGATTAGTGGGGTTCCGTGTGGTAGAGGGGATTAATCCAAATCACACAACAACAAAAATAAGAACAATAGATATAGTTATAGAGGCCCGAGAAGAAAACATAATAATTCAAATAAATAAATTGTCCGATTGTCTATTCAGATAGCAGCCGGAAAGACAGCTAACGGTTAGCGGGCCGCAGATGGGCGTTCCGGTAACGTCGCGACAGAGGAGCCAGCCGGGTCTCCTTCAGGTAGATAACGTCGGCAGTCCGGTTGTGAAGGCCCGGTGGGGCTCCGCGTAGGCAGTGAAACGGGTCCGGATAGGTGACTGCAGCCCAGGAGTGAATGATGGAACTCAGGCGTGATTGACGGAGCTGGCTAGCACCGGAACAATCGATGTTTGCTCCGGAATCGACGAAAGCCGACTGTCACACGGATAGCAGCTAGCTAGCTGTGAGATCCGGGTATGAACGTCCAGAGAGCAGTTGAAATCCAGGGACATGGAGAGAAAAAAAATGGTCCGGTATGTTCCGTTTCCCGAGCCGCGCTGCGCCGTACAAAACTGGCGATAGATTTTCGATAGATTTTCGAACTAAAGGACAGCCGATGACCACAAACCGTGGTTAGCTTCTGATTAGCTTCTGGGCTAGCTCCTGGCTAGCTTCTGGCTAGTTTCTGGCCAGCCTCCTGGAGTTTCTGGCTAGCTTCCTGAAGGATTGCAGATCTGAGGTAAATAATACTTTTTTATAAATATAAATTGGTGAGGCTGGTTGCAGGAGAGTGTTTAGAAGAAGAGTTGATGGAAAATAAAAATAAAATGTATGTGAAAAAAAGTTGTAAATATATATATATACAGGACACGACAAGACGAGGACAAAAGACGTCTGAACTGCTATGCGATCTTGGAGAAATGACTTTATGGTACTTAACTCTAATCTGCTCCAGGTGCACTGCACTACTATGGCTGACCCCATAAAGCAACACATTTCACTGCACCTATCCAGACGCATGTAATCACCCAGGATAAATGGGGATAGAGTGTGAAACAATAATTAAATAAAGCAATTCATTTTAGATTTTAGATTCCCAGACTATACTGCCTTTACTTATGTTAAATTCAAAACCACCTAACCACTTGTGTAGGGATTAGATAATGGCAGTGGCAGTGTGTTCAAATATTGATTTAGTGCTAAATTGATTGACTTTCAATTAACTTGCTGAATTGACTGATTTGAAATAGGATTTCCCTAAACCTGATGGCGAACTTCATTCATTCTTGTTGTCTAGGTGTGGGAGGGTTATAATGTGGTCCGGACATCCCGGATCATGATAGGAGACACCAACCCAGTCGAGGCCCAAGCAGGCACCGTTCGAGGGGACTTCAGCATTCACATCAGCAGGTTAACCTTTTTCAACAAAGATTAAAATTGAAAGATGTTTCACGTTAAAATAATTGGCACAATACCCTTTTCAACAAATATTTTAATGATAATTGAATTGGACGACAATAATATGAAAAAATTAAACATTAAACATTGAACTTTATCATTGAGTGTTTTGAAAATTGGAGCATCATTTCAATGGCAAAATACTAAACTGGACTTCAAGCCATTAACAATGAACTAATGAATGTAGGTTTGTGTTTTTTATAGAAATGTGGTCCATGCCAGTGATTCAGTAGAGGGGGCTCAGAGGGAGATCCAGCTGTGGTTTCATCGAAAGGAACTGATGGATTGGGACTGCTGTGACCACAGTAGTACCTACCAGATATGAGAAAGAGATTGTAGGCAGAGATAGAAAGAGAGAGTGAAGCATTTCATTATAGTGTTGTATCCTGTGCATGTGACAATGAAACTTGAAAGAGTGAACAAGGTAGAATGACCAATAGGAATAGTGGCTCCATAACCATACCTACCTCTTTGTGTCTTGCGTTCAACACAGTGTCCCACGTGCAATACTCATCCCTCTCCATCGTGGGTGGCTCCAATACCCCATAGCCTCTCAGCTACTATTATAGTGTTCGGTCCTCACCATATGTACAGTGTGTTCAGAAAGTATTCAGAGCCCTGGACTTTTTCCACATTTTGTTACGTTACAGCCTTATTCTAAAATTAATGAAACAGTTTTTTCCTCCTCATTCATCTACATACAATACCCTATAATGACAAAGCAAAAACAGGTTTTTAGAAATGTTTGCAAATGTACCAAATATAAAAAGCTGAAATATTACATTTTACATAAGTATTCAGACCCTTTACGCAGTACTTTGTTGAAGCACCTTTAGCAGCAATTACAGCCTAGAGTCTTCTTGGGTATGACGCTACAAGCTTGGCACACGTGTATTTGGAGAGTTTCTTCCATTATTCTCTGCAGTGTTTCTCAAGCTCTGTCAGGTTGGATGGGGAGCTTCGCTGCACTGCTATTTTCAGGTCTTTCCAGAGATGTTCGATGGGGTTCAAGTCCGGGCTCTGGCTGGGCCACTCAAGGACATGCAGAGACTTGTCACAAAGCCACAGTCTGAACCTGCTCCAGAGCACTCAGGACCTTTCATCAAGGATCTCTCTGTACTTTCCTCCGTTCATCTTTCCCTCGATCCTGACTAGCCTCCCAGTGCCTGCCGCTGGAAAAACATCCCCACAGCATGATGCTGCCACCACCATGCTTCACCGTAGGGATGGTGCCAGGATTCCTCCAGACGTGATGCTTGGCTTTCAGGCCAAAGAGTGCAATCTTGGTTTCATCAGACTAGAGAATCCTGTTTCTCATGGTCTGAGAGTCCTTTAGGTGCCTTTTGGTAAACTCCAAACGGGCTGTCATATGCTTTTTACTGAGGAGTGGATTCCGTCTGGTCACTCTACCATAAAGGCCTGATTAGTGGAGTGCTGCAGAGATGGTTGTCCTTCTGGAAGGTTCTCCCATCTCCACAGAGGAACACTGGAGCTCGGTCAGTGACCACCAGGTTCTTGGTTACCTCTCTGACCAAGGCCCTTGTCCCCTGATTGCTTAGTTTGGCTGGGCGGCCAGCTCTAGGAAGAGTATTGGTGGTTCCAAACTTCTTCCATTTAAGAATGATGGAGACCACTGTGTTCTTGGACCTTCAATGCTGCATAACTTTTTTTGGTAACCTTTTCCAGATCTGTTCCTCGACACAATCCTGTCTCTGAGCTCTACGGACAATTCCTTCGACCTCATGGCTTGGTTTTTGCTCTGACATGCACTGTCAACTGTGGGTCCATATATAGACAGGTGTGTGCCTTTCCAAATCATGTCCAGTCAATTGAATTTACCACAGTTGTAGAACCATCTCAAGCATGATCAATGGAAATAGGATGCCCCCTGAACTAAATTTCGAGTCTCATAGCAAAGGGTCTGAATACTTATGTAAATAAGGTATTTCAGTTTTTAATAAATGTGCAAATGTGCAAAAAATGTCCTCATAAGGTTGTGTAAAGTAACAAACTGGAAAAAATGAAGGGGTCTGAATACTTTCTGAATGCGCTCTATTTGGACAGTGAAATGAAAATGTTAATTTTGGCTCTACTCCAGCATTTTGGATTTGAGATCAAATTATCAGTATTACCGAATGTTAGTTAATTTGAGGGTGTTTTCATGCTGATCTGTTTTACCATTTAGACATAACAGCATTTTATATATTAAGTACTCCCATTTGAAGAAGTATTTGGGCAAATTCACTTCTAGTGTAGTCTAAATGTTAGTATTTGGCCCCTTATCACTTGGATTCAATGACTTCATCAAGCTTTTAACTTTACAAACTCATTCGCTGCATTTCCAATTTGTTTTTGGTTTATTATGGGACATGTCTTGCCCAATATTAACTGAATGGTGCCGTAATTTTATTTCTAAATGAGCTGAGAAGATGTTTCTGAAAACTTCCAAATCCATGCTGATGCTGCCATGATTTCTGAAAATTAATTATTACGGTGTATTACACACTACAATTATGCAGTACAGTGTAGTCAGCAAGAATTTTAGCATTTACACTGGTGGGCCCCGTTGGCAATAAATTCATAAAACCAAAAGCTTACCATGAAGAGTTCCAGTTTTGGATAGCCAGCTAGCTAACCCTCTCTGTCTTTGAGTAGGCTAAACTAGGCTGCATTCGCTAGGTAAGTGAAACAAAAACTAAACTCGCTACTCCTTCATTTTTGAAGAAATGCATTTGTTTAAAACTATTCACCTATTGTCTTTCTCTCTTTGAGTCAACTACTGCACATTTTATGTACCGCAGTCTTCGCTAGCTGTAGCTTGTGCTTTCAGTACTAGATTAATTCTCTGATTCTCTGATTGGATGGGCAACATGTCCGTTTCTGCTACAAGAGCTGTGATAGGTTGGAGAATGTCCTCCGCTAGTTGTCATAATTACTGTGTAAGTCTATGGAAGGGGGTGAGAACCACGAGCCTCCTAGGTTTTGTATTTAAGTTAATGTACGCAGAGGAGGATTGAAACTAGCTATCCTCCGGCAACACCATTGTGCTACCCTACAGAGTGCTGCTGAGGCTACTGTAGACCTTCATTTCAAAACAGTATGTTTTAAACAATTATTTAGGATAGTTTTATCTAAAAAGTATAACTTATTAAATGTTTCACTATTTACATTTTTCTGAAATTCACAGAGGTGGTCTTCCCCTTACACGAGTGGGGGCTCCTCAAAGGAATATCATCTTTGTGCCTCTAACTTTGTCATTATTCATGATTCATTTTATTTGACCTTTATTTAACCAGGCAAGTCAGTTAAGAACAAATTTTTATTTTCAATGACGGCCTATGACTGTTCCTAGGCCGTCATTGACAGATTTGTACCATTTCGGGGGTTTGAACTTGCAACCTTCCGGTTACTAGTCCAACGCTCTAACCACTAGGCTACCCTGCCGCCCCATGATTTGTTTATGATCCTGAAAACATCCAAATGAATGTAAGATTTTAAAACAAAGCCTTAAATTTTCACTTCCAAAAAGGTGAATCCAAAATGACACCCGACCATCATTCACCATTCAGTTACTATTGGGCAAGACATGACCCAAAACGCGCCCAAAACAACCCGCAAATGCATCCAAAAAGTTTGTAGTCACAAGCTTGATGTAGTCATTGAGTGCGGGGGACTAGATACATAAAATGCTTTTATGTCTCAATAGTAAAACAGATATGTATGAAAATATCCTCATAGATCTCAAATCTAAAATGCTGAGTACAGAGCCCAAATAAAATAAAAAATGTAGTTTCACTGCCCAAATATGTGGTGAGGACTGTATGTTGGACTGTATGTTGTTGAGTTGCAAACGCATATTTTCAAAGCCCACCCTCGTCACTATACATGTGGTAAAGACGTCAATAGAATGCGACGCACGTGTCCCCCCTGTGGGGATAGATCCAGAATCCCCTCATTGCCAGCCATCAAAATGTGCTTACATTTCGGCTATTGTTTATATGTGTATTTAATAACTATGTTGAGGTAAAAATCTGAGTATAATGATTGTGTTGATCATCACCAATCAACTGCATTACAGTTAAACGGCCTCATATGCCACCACCGAAAACAGTCGGATATAAAAAATAGATATACATGTTTTAGTAAGCACATTGTTGGCCTGTTAGAACATATGAATCATGACAGATTTGATGAGTTTACACTTTGTTAGATAAGCTTTTTTGAATGGACACCAATGATGGTTTCCTTCTATTACCTACGGTCTGCTTTTCATCGATCTCTTTACTGCATGTATAAAGCGACTAATTGCCACAGATACTCTATCCCAGGGGTGTCAAACTCATTCCATGCAGGGCCGAGTGTCTGCTGTTTTTTGTTATTTTCTTTCAACTTGTGTAAGACCAAGACCAGGTGAGGGGAGTTCCTAATCAGTGACCTTGGTCGTGTACCCCCTGCTCAGACGTTGCATGCATCAACCAATGGTTGCGTTCCACGTTGTCGACTGTGCCGTCGGGCACAAGATTGCTATAACATATGATGTGGTTAGCTGATGCATAAAATATCTATCCAGGCGTTGTAAGATATGTCATGTGTCATCAATGTCTTAGCAACCCTCTTTTTTTTTTTTTTTCAAATTGGTCTTTTGACCAATCACATCCAGATATTTTTCAGAGCTGATCTAAAAATGGTCAAAAGACCAATTAATGGAAAAAAAATATCAGAATTGGGTTGCCTGTGTAAATGCTTGACTCTGTAAAGAACAATATCAGCTAAAGCCCAACACACACAAACAAACTATATACCTTTTTTAATCTTTGTTACTTTCTTTGCTTTCAGGCCCACGGGGAAGGGGTTGGGTGTGTCGCGGGGAGTTGTAATGGCAGCCTTGGTGGTTTAGGGGTTGGAAAGGGGGACTTGGGGGACAGGTGTTGTTTTTATTACTACGAACTCCTCTAATGGGATCATTCCTCTGCATGTATTTCTTACTTTTGAGTGGCAGCCCACGGGTACAATAGGAATATGGAGAATATTGAAGGGAAAGTATGATATGAACTGAACATATATGAATGATATGAATATTGTACCTGTAATCCGCCCCCCCCAAAACAACTAATAACAAAACAAATAAAAACTTGGTAAAACACTTTTGTGGGGCTGCCAGTGTAAATGTTTTTTTGTGTGTGAAAGAGAATGTTTTGAGAGAACACCTCTGAAATCAGTGTCAAAGCCAAATTATTTGTTGGCATCTTATACTGAACAAAACTATAAAACGCCAATATAAAACTGCAATTATTATAGTTCATATAAGGAAATCGGACTATTTAAATCAATTCATTAGGCCCTAATTTATGGATTCCACATGACTGGGAATAGAGATACTGTATGCATCTGTTGCTCACAGATACCTTAAAAAAAGAAGGTAGGGGCGTGGTTTAGAAATCCGGTCAGTATCTGGTGTGACCACTATTTCCCTCATGCAGCGCATATAGGCAAATAGTGGTCACACCAGATACTGACTGGTTTTCTAAACAACGCCCCTACCTTTTTTTTTTAGTTGAGTTTGGGCTGTGGATAGTTGTCACACTCCTCTTAAATGGCTGTGCGAAGTTGCTGGATATTGGAAGGAACTGGAACACTGGCGTACACGTCGATCCAGAGCATCCCAAACATGTTCAATGGGGGACATGTCTGGTGAGTATGCAGGCCATGAAAAAAACTGGAACATTTTCAGCTTCCAGGAATTGTGTATAGATCCTTGCGACATGGGGCCGTGCATTGTCATGCTGGAACATGAGGTGATGGCGGTGGATGAATGGCACGACAATGGGCCTCAGGATCTAGTCATGGTATCTCTGCATTCAAATTACCATCGATAAAATGCAATTTTGTTTGTCTGTAGCTTATGTCTGCCCATACCTTAACCCCACCGTCACCATGGGGTACTCGTCACCATGGGGTACTTTGTTCACAACATTGACATCAGCAAACCTCTCGCCCACACGACGCCATACACGTGGTCTGCAGTTGTAAGGCCGGTTGGACGTACTGCCAAATTCTCTAAAACAATGTTGGAGGTGGCTTATGGTAGAGAAATTAACATTCAATTATCTGGCAACAGCTCTGGTGGACATTCCTGCGCTCTGCATGCCAATTGTACGCTCACCTCAACTTGAGACATCTGTGGCATTGTGTTGTGACAAAACTGCACATTTTAGAATGGCCTTTTATTGTCCCCAGCACAAGGTGCACCTGTGAAATGATCATGCTGTTTAATCAGCTTCTTGACATGGTACACCTGTCAGGTGGATGGATTATCTTGTAAATGAGAAATGCTCACTAACGACAAACAAATTTGTGCACAAAATTTGAGGGAAATAATATTTTTGTGCGTATGGACAATTTCTGGGATTTTTTATTTCAGCTCATGAAACATGGGACCAACACTTTTACATGTTTTGTTTATATTTTTACAAACAGAAATGATTACACAAGCTTTGTGGAGATACAACTTTTGGTTTTGTGATACAATGTTGTATCACAACCATTGTGTCAAATGATTTGTACATTGTTTGCTGGGGCCTGAAGAGTTTGCTGTGAGCTGTAAGACAAAGGATCTCCTCTAGGACATACAGTCAGTCCAATCATGAACACAATTTACATATAGCTGTGTCACTCTTTTCCTGACTGAACATACTGCAATCAATTACATGAGGAATAGTTATTTTTTAAACCAACGCCTTAAAGGAAACTATCTTTTGGTGTTTGTTTCATTAGTCCACTGTTGTAGTGATACGCGGGGTGACTTATAACCCGCCCCCCCTGTGGTTATATCCACAGGGCGTGCGGGCTTAAGGTCATGAAATATTGTATGGGTGAAGGGCGGGTAGGTGGGAGAGGTGGAATAGAGAGAAAACAATGCATTAAAAATCCATAAATGTATCATTGTGCAATTCATATCTATAGGATACATTTATTTTTCATGATTTGTTTCTGACGTTATTGCGTATCCTAAGCCTATTTTTTAGGGCCTAACTGTAGCGCACCAAATACAAGGCAATTGACATGCTTTTGGGAATAAAAAGTTTACATCGATCCACTGAGGAAACAAGGACAATAGCTAGGGTTCCATCCAATTGGTCACAGATTTATATGCAATTATTCTAAAATCAGCATAAAAACAATATGCGCATTTTCCCATCAGAGTTTTGTTTCCATCAAATTGACTTGTTGCAGATAAAAGGCTATGCGTGATGCACCTTTTGCGTTTAAATTCCCATGGATCGAATAACAAAATACAAGTTAAATGGGTTTCCATCGCATTTTCAACTTGATTGTTTTTCTGACAAAAAAATATTCATTATATATATGTTCACTCCGGTATTGGCAGGTGCGCTCACTCCAGTATGGCACATTGGCTAGAGTGCACGTATATAGCCTACATTATGAGATTATCATGGACAAAACATTTTTTTATTCATGTCACCAGAATTAGACCCTCAATATTTATTGGAAAGGAGCATCAAGCTCATCACATTGCACTTTCACCACCTCATGAAGTTCATAACTTATTGCATCTGTTGCCTAATAAACTGCATGCTTTCCCAAATCGTAGCGGGAGGACCACACAACATTTCTTGCTTGTTTACCCAACCCTGGGGCAGACTGTTTGTTCCCACACTTGGGACTCTGACTCTCTATTGGTTACACAGTCTATTGGCCTCCCCTCCTATTCCAACCACCTCTTGCCGAATTTGTATTCACGTTACCTGATGAAATTGCTGTACAATATGATCTTGTGGCCATCTGATGCACATTCAAATGTCATAAATCAACACTGCAGAGTTCTCACTGTCCTCTGCCGTGCCCTGATTGTATTACTGCTGATGATATCTGGAAAGATGCATGTACACCATGGCCCATCTACTGTTGCTAACCCCAATTCTGACTTGTGCTCCGATATCGGTTTCACTGATTTCTGCTCTCGTAAAATCCTGAGTTTTCTGCACATTAACACAAGAAGCTTATTATCTAAAATGTATCAATTGAAACCTTTTAAACAGGTCAACATTCACAAGACCGCAGGGACAAACAGATTACCCGGACGTGTACTCTGCATGTGCTGACCAACTGGCAAGTGTCTTTACTGACATTTTAAACCTCTCCCAGTCTGAATCTGTAATACCAACATGTTTCAAGCAAACCACCATAGTCCCTGTGCCAAGAACACTAAGGTAACCTGTCTAAATGACTACTGACCCGTAGCACTTATGTCTGTAACCATGAAGTGCCTTGAAAGGCTGGTTATGTCTTACATCAACACCATTATCCCAGAAACCCTAGACCCACTCCAATTTGCATACCACCCCAACAGATCTACAGATGATGCAATCTCTATTGCACTCCACACTGCCCTTTCACACCTGGATAAAAGGAACACTGGATCCTGGACTTCTTGACGTGCCGTGCCACCTCCAGGTGGTAAGGGTAGGTAACAACACCACCGCCACGGTGATCCTCAACATGGGGGTCCCTCAGGGGTGCGTGATCAGTCCCCTCCTTTACTCCCTGACTTCCCTGAAAAGTTGCATATCGCGGGGGATATTCGATGCTAATGCAGTACGCCACAGGATGTTTTTGTGCTGGTCAAAGGCAGTTAAGTCTGGGGTGAACCAAGGGCTATATCTGTTCTTAGTTCTACGTTTTTTAAATGGGGCATGCTTATTTAAGATGGCGAGGAAAGCACTTTTAAAGAGCAACCATGAATCCTCTACTGACGGGAAGAGGTCAATATCTTTCCAGGATTCCTGGGCCAGGTCGATTAGAAAGGTCTGCTCACTGAAGTGTTTTAGGCAGTGATGAGGGGTGGTCATTTGACGCGGACCCATTACGGATGCAGGCAATGAGGCAGTGATCACTGAGATACTGGTTGAAGACAGCAGAGGTGTATTTAGAGGGCAAGTTGGTCAAGACGATATCTATGAGGGTGCCCATGGTTACAGATTTAGGGTTGTACCTGGTAGGTTCCTTGATAATTTGTGATATTGAGGGCATCTAGCTTAAATTGTAGGACGGCCAGGGTGTTAAGCATATCTCAGTTTAGGTCACCTAACAGTACAAACTCTGAAGATAGATGGGGGCAATCAATTCACATATGGTGTCCAGGGCACAGCTGGGGGCTGAGGGGGGTCTATAACAAGTGGCGATGGTGAGACACTTATTTCTGGAAAGGTAGATTTTTAAAAGTAGAAGCTCAAATTTTGGGGGTACAGACCTGGATAGTATGACAATACTCTGCAGGCTATGTCTGCAGTAGATTGCAACACCACCCCATTTGGCAGTTCTATCTTGTCGTAAAATGTTGTAGTTGGAGATGGAAAATGCAGAATTCTTGGTGGCCTTCCTAAGCCAGGATTCGGACACAGCTAGGATATCAGGGTTGGTGGAGTGTGCTAAAGCAGTGAATAAAACAAACATAGGGAGGAGGCTTCTGATGTTAACATGCATGAAACCAAGGCTTTTACGGTTACAGAAGTCAACAAATGAGAGTGCCTGGGGAATAGGTGTGGTGCTGGGGGCTACAGGACCTGGGTTCACCTCTACATCACCAGAGGAACAGATGAGGAGTAGGATAAGGGTACGGCTAAAGGCTATAAGAACTGGTTGTCTAGTGCATTGGGAACAGAGAATAAAATGATCAGATTTCTGGGCGTGGTAGAATAGATTCAGGGTATAATGTACAGACAAGGGTATGGTAGGATGCGAGTACAGATATGAGGTTTACATCTAATTGTTGTATAAGATGAATGAGTGAGGATGATACTGTTTGTAAAATTGTGTCATGTGATTTTGGACTGTTTAATGAAGGAAACTCCAATTCCCTTTTGAGTTTAACTAAATCAGAGGACTGCCCATGAGCCCAGTTAGGGTCGGACATCCTCGGACAGGCTCTTTTCTGCAATTCTGAATAAAACCCGAACTTTGAGAAATTCTCAGTAGACCATATTTTTCTCCATTACGAGGGGACATAGGTTGCAGACCCTTGCTGAATATTTTAACCATACCACGTGGTTAAACTCTTAGACTATCGATACCGACAGAATAAGAACAAGTATTTGATATTAATTACTAGTCTGCAGCTAGGAATTCAGTATCATTGAACGTGAAGAACAACAACCACCGAAACATTCATTCTACAACAACATGAATGAATGTCGCACTGAACTATCGACATACAGACAGACAGACAGACAGACAGAGAGAGAGAGAGACGGACAATTCTACAAAAGGAACAAACTTTTCAACAGCGATCAAGACGACACACTGAGCGTAAATATATATATTGATGGCAATTGTTCCCGAATGAGTGAGTGTTCATGTGCAAAGGATTAGTATTTCAATTGCTATAATTATCACGCTGTAGTGACTTCTCAGGTGAACCCCACTCCCCCTTTTGTCTAACAAGCCGGCCATGCCGGTTTAGCCCACTAGGGCACATTCTCCTATCATTTCGTGTAACCATATGTACTTTGTTTGTTTGTGTGTGCACTTCTGTGATTGTTTAGTTTATTTATTTAAGACAATTGATGTATGGATGTGTAACAGATGTGAAACGGCTAGTTTAGTTAGCGTGGGCGCTAAATAGCGTTTCAATCAGTGACGTCACTTGCTCTGAGACCTTGAAGTAGTAGTTCCCCTTGCTCTGCAAGGGCCGCGGCTTTTGTGGAGCGATGGGTAACGACGCTTCGTAGGCGTCAGTTGTTGATGTGTGCAGAAGGTCCCTAGTTCGTGCCCGGGTATGGGCGAGGGGACGGTCTAAATTTGTACTGTTACATTGATGCTGTTGACCCGGATTACTGGTTGCTGCGGAAAAAGGAGGAAGGTCAAAAGGGTCCCTAGTTCGCGCCCGGGTATGGGCGAGGGCACGGTCTAAACTTGTACTGTTACAGATGACTCAAGACTGGGTTCGTGCAGATAACCAACAATTTACGACGTTTGGAATGAGACTAACGTGAGGTAAAGTAAATGATTAATTAATCAGAGCCAATTGTGCTCGCTCTTTTACCCTTTTCACATGATCATATCGACCCAAACTGTACTGTGCTGGTTCGGATATTTTTGTCCTTTCCAGCATGGTTCTTGCAATTATGATAGAGACTTAACCGGACCAGAACAGTACAGCTTGGTATTTGACGACGTCCTCATGGCAGGCTCGTTAACTTCTTCACAGCAACACCAGAATAGTTGTGAGAGTGTGATCACAACCACTGTAATGGTGATGATGTAATGGTTGGTGAACCACTATTTGATCCCCCACTGACTCCATTAGGTTGTAATGTTGCCTGTCTATTTTTGTGATGCAGGATGTCGTTTTCCAGTGGCTAATGGGTGATAAAATGTATCTGAACCAGATAGATGCGGAGGACCCCGAGGTGAGAAACCAAGGAATGTTTTATGATCTGCAGTTTTACCTTTTAGTTCTAGAAGTGACACTTCTCATTCTGTGTTTTGCCCAGATCCCAGATTACACCATGCTACCAGACACAGGCTGCCTGTCTGTGCGACTACGAGTATGCTTGCAAGAGGGAGAGGAAAACCCACGAGACTTTACCTCCCTGTTTGACATGTCTACTCAAGCTATCAAACACTTTTCCCCAAGTCATCAGGTGGAAATACATACTGCTTTAGAAACTGGACAGACATCAGTTCATTACTGTAGGCCATAGTTGGTGGCTACATGTTTTGTCTGCTTTGCCTACATGTTTACGGTGTGTTTGTTGACACCAGTGTGTTTGACTTGTCTCACTGCAGTTCCTACAAGCAGATGTCAAACATGAGCCCCTCCAGCTGATCACACCTCAGTTTGAGACTCCCCTTTCCCAGCTGGAGCCTGCTGTAGGTTTCCCCTCTCCAGCTCTACACAATCTCACCCAGCTCCTAGCTCAGCCATCTCACAGATTGAATGTGGATTCTGTACACTCGACTGACAATGGCATGTGCACTAGACTGTATTCAACAACACTTTTTGCTAATTGACTGGGATTTATTAAAATGGGACAATACACACTTGATCATTGTAGAAAATTATACATTTTCCATCCCTCTAAAATGTGTGTGCTCTCCTATGGATTGCTTTGAGCAGGTCTTTCCGCCTGTCTTCAGGGACATGCCTCCCCCCATGCTTGACCTGGATGAAACCTTCTCAGATTGCGTTTGGCACAGCTCTCCAACAAATGTAAGTGTTAACCACAGGTTATATTTGAATCGAGCATTATTAACGGAAAGTGTTCTGTATTCTTCCTGCAGGCACCGACGACAAGCTAGAGTTCTACGTGAGGAAGTGTGGATACATCTTGGGGGTGAGGAGAAGTTGGATAAAGACCAAAGGGATGCCAAACACATCCTGGAGCACATCATCTTTCAGGTTGTAGAGTTCAAGAAGCTCAACCAGGTGAGCGATATGACCAATTGAGTCTTTGATAAAAATGCACACTATGTTGATCTTGGCCTTGGTTGACATTAATGTACTATAAATGATTCATCCCATTTCTCCTATACAGGAACATGACACACAGACCAGGTTTTCCCCATTCTGACCTATCAACCAGTGACTTCAAACTACATGACCAAAAATGTGGACACCTGCTTGTCAAACATCATGGGCATTAAGAGTTGGTCTCCCCTTTGTTGCTAATACAGCCTTCCACTCTCCTAGTGGAAAGCCTTCCTAGATGTTGGGACTTGTTTCCGTTCAGCCAGGAGCATTAGTGAGGTCGGGCGATTAGGCCTGGGTTACAATTCATCCCAAAAGGTGTTTTTGTTCTGACCTCGCACAGGGTATTGTCATGTTGAAACAGGGAATTTACTTCCAAACTGTTGCCACGAAGGTGGATGTACAGAATTGTCTAGAATGTCATTGTATGCTGTAGTGTTAAGATTTCCCTTCACTGGAACTAAAAAGGGCCTAGCCCAAACCATGAAAAACAGCCCCAGACCATTATTCCTCCGAACTTGTTGGCACTAGGACAGATTGTTTACGCTCTTCAGCATTCCCGTTCTGTGAGCTCCTGTGGCTTACCACTTCACGGCCGAGCCATTGTTGCACCTGGAAGTTTACGTCACAATAACAGCACTTAGTTGACCAGGGCAGTTTTAGCAGGGCAGAAATTTGACGATACGTCTTGTTGGAA
The DNA here is from genome assembly GCF_013265735.2 of Oncorhynchus mykiss. NCBI lineage: Eukaryota > Metazoa > Chordata > Actinopteri > Salmoniformes > Salmonidae > Oncorhynchus > Oncorhynchus mykiss. The sequence continues at coordinate 78,086,298 of NC_048581.1, read as the reverse complement.
AGGTGGCACCCTATCACATTTAAAGTCACTGAGCGCTTCTACTGCCAATGTTGGTCTGAGGAGATTGCATGGCTGTGCACTCAATTTTACCCATGTCCGTAACAGGTGTGGTTAAAATAGCCAAATCCACAGTCGAGATTCTATATAGTTTTTCCATTAAATATAAAAAATGTAACTCCATATCCTCCATCAAACTGAAGAGATAGTTGATTTGTGTTCTAAATGTGGAAAACCTCATGTTTGTGCTATAGTATCATAAAATGTTGGCATTTGCATCATTCCCTAAATACTCAAGAGGCACTGTCGATTTAAGCAATACACAACTTTATTTACTATAATAGGTTCATGTAAAATAAAATTCACAGGCATCTTGAATATCCTCCTTAAGGTCTGTAAAGGTGAAATAAGAGAACATGTCAATATACAAACCATTAAAACGAACTCTGAAGTCTTAGTTTAACAAGGAAAGCTCATGCCAGGTCTAGTCCGCTTACATCAAAAATACTTTCTGGCCAGGACACGGCAGCAACTTAAAAAAAATAAGTCACTGAACTGGAGAACCTTACCTCAACTTTTCAGTACAGCACTGTCACATCCCCACTTTGGCTTGTCAAAACCTGTAGGGATGGCTGTGCGTCTCTGCCATTCATCCTCAGCTGCTGAACCTGAGATCTGGCTCAGGCTGGAACTGAGACTCGAAGCCATAGTGACCTCCTTCCAGGACCTTTGGTTGTCCTCTGTGTCATTTCCATGTGGGGGTGAGCCTGACCAGATCAGGGAGATCTCAGCCAGGGATGGTGGTGCAGACTGGAACTTGGGACTCCAGGTAGTCTCCAACGTGCTTGACTCAAGGATCGGTTTTGGACTGTTAGTCTCAGGTTTGATTAGGGAGACCTCCCAGGCAACCTGCGAGGCAGTCAGATCAATGTAGGACAGATCCAATGGGCAGGCTAGTTTGGGTTTCTGGAGGAGGACCTGCTCAGCAGGAGTAGAGGACTTGCTCTCTACAGGTATAGTGAGCCCTGGTGTTTGTGTAGCCTCCTTAGAGTTCAGGTTCATGGCTTGAGAGGGGGACACAGGGTTGGGAGACTGACACAGGGAGGCGAGGAGGGATTGTTTGGAACCATAGTACTCAACAACAATTCTATTTGGAGGCAGCACCGATGTGGACTGTCCCGTCAGTGACAGAGCAGACGCAGATAAACTCTGGTCCAAGAAGCCTTTGTCGAGCGCTGAGGGAGATGGGCACTGAAAACTCATGGACGCATCTGTGAAGCAAATAATTCAACACATTTAAAATGTCTCACCACCACCTGATTTAACACGCAACTGTTTTGATTATTCTTCATATTAATTAGCATAAATGTACCCTATGCAGAGAGTCAAATTGCTTTGCCAAATAAATCTGTTTTCTTACCAGCACTGGCAAGCTCCTCATCCATGTTTTTAGATAATCATTGAATGGTTGCCTAACCACAATGCAGCTTGTTTTTAATCTGCTGGTTGATTGTCTCACCTGTTTGGTAATGAAGGCCCGCAACGACAAGGTGGAGGGGGGTGTATAATTAAGCAAAAAGACCGAGGGGGTGTGGTATGTGGTCTATATACCATAGCTAAGGGCTGTGTCCAGGCATATTGGCCATATATTACAAACCCTGCGGTGCATTATTGCTATTATAAACTGGTTACCAATGTAATTAGAGCAGTAAAAATAAATGTTTTGTCATATGGTCTGATATACCATGGCTGTCAGCCAATCAGCATTCAGGGCTCAAACAACCCAGTTTATAGTTTGTTAAAAGTGAGCATTTATCTGTAGTCTTTATATGCATGAATAGGTATGAATCGTTTATTCAGTAGACAGAGAAACAGCATTGTGAAAAGTCACTAGTCAGACAATCCGGGCCAATTAAAAATATATATATATATTTGTGTCACTTGACAAATCATAGGAACGAATCAATGACTTTATATGAACAAATAGAACGTTTCAATTCTGCGCGCGCACACCTCTGGTCACGTCACTCCCGGGAAAGCCGTGAGCTTGCGAGAAAAGAAGCGCGCGAGATAGGAACTTGAGCGCGGACTAGTGTGTTGTCAGCAATCCAGTGTACCTAGCCCAGCGACAATTAGATTTTTAGTTTTTACCAACGTGGATTATATACGACAAAACAGACTTGCTCATATAATATAGTTTGTAAATATATGCACGACGTTGGCAAAAAAAATATACAATATATTTTAGTTAAGGGTGATGGAGGTAAAGCAAAGGGAAATGTCCTGGTGGTCGCGCGGGTAAGTAGTTAGCTAATCGGATTCTAACCATTGTTATTGTTAGCTACAACAGCTGTTGGATAAATAACAATGCCCATATCCTAATGTTATTTTTAAGAGGACAGGGATCTATGTACCATTTTATAATATGAGATTACTGAATGTCATCGATTATTTTTGCGCATTTACGTGATTTGACCGCCCTTTTGTCACCCCACCAGTTGAGGTCGACGTCAGATGTTGCTAACTAACGTTACGGTAGTCAAATCATGGCATGAAACAATAAATTAGCGAATGTTCTAATGCATACCGTAGTAATCAGAGAACACAAACGTTTACTAGCTCACATAATATGTTGCTTGTAGTAAGTACCTAGCTAGGTATAAAAATGCTTTGTTTGAGAATTCTGTGACTAACACACAAGCCAGCTACTTTTCAGTACAATGCATGTGGCCCTTTGCATGAGTTTGATCTCGACCACCACACCCTGTTGCTTGTCTTTTTAGAGAGGATGGGGAGGAGGCAATGTATCAGGACACTGACTCTGACGTGGCTGAACAGAGAGACTGTGGAAAGGTCAAAGTGAAATGGACACAAGATGAGGTGAGTTCATGTACCCTTATACATCCCCCACAAATGCTGATCTATAAATGGTAGGTTATTTGGAATGAGCTAGTTACTTAGCTCTTCATAAAATGCCTGTACTTTATTCTCAGGATGACAATCTCAAAGCGTTGGTCCAAAACCGGGGGCCAAATGACTGGAAATACATTGCCAGCATTTTACCGGTGAGCGAGTTTGACGGAGCACAGTATATATTCAGTTATATCCAGTTGACAATACAAATAATACAACTGAAGGGTTCAAATATTAAATACGTTCTGAAGGCGTGTGGGTTTTATTTTGCATTAAATCATTAACTGTATGGTAACCCTGTATGGCACAGAATCGCTCAGAACACCAGTGCCAGCACCGCTGGTTGAAGGTTCTGGATCCAGATCTGGTCAAAGGGCCCTGGACCAAAGAGGAGGACGAGAAGGTTAGTTGTGATGGTGACTATTCTACAATCAGTTCTACTAGACTTCTTTGTGAGAGAAACTTTAGTTGAGTATTACTAATAGTTGTTCAGTCAGCTCTACTTTCCACTGGCTGCTTTGACTCCTATCCAAGGACAGCCTCCGGGTGGCTTGCACTGCCACTCAGAGGACACATTTTCAGACTGCCACCAACCCTGCATTCCGCTCCACAGGTGATAGACCTGGTGAACAGGTATGGCAACAAGCAGTGGGCTATCGTGGCCAAGCACCTGAAGGGCCGGCTGGGGAAGCAGTGCCGAGAACGCTGGCACAACCACCTCAACCCGGACGTGAAGAAATCCTCCTGGACAGCAGAGGAGGACCTCATCATCTACAAGGCCCACTGCATGCTGGGAAACCGCTGGGCTGAGATCGCCAAGCTGCTCCCCGGAAGGTAACTGTTGTACTCCAGCTAAGAGAGTCACTGACATGTCTGAGCTGAAATGTCAGGATCACGCAGAACAGTTTATGGGTCTCCACATATTTTGTGATAAATGCAATTGAATGGATTGGAGTTGGATTAGTGCTCGACTTCATACACTAGCTATATCTTGATTACTACAACATTATGTTAAAATTTTACATTCCAGGACAGATAATGCTGTGAAGAACCACTGGAACTCAACCATCAAGCGTAAGGTTGAGATGGGCTTCTACAGCAGGGTGGATCCTTCTCTGAAATGTCAGCAGATGGAACCAGAGGAGAGCATGGCCCACCACAGCAGAGATCAGCAGGTTGGTTCCTTCTGAAATCAGTTTGACAACATCTGGGCTATGCTCAAACTAATCCTTGTTATGTTTTTCTGTGAAACATGATTTGTTATGCTTCTACAGATGGACTATGGTGGTTCTATGGAGAGGGAACCAGACCAAGATCCCACATTGCCGGTAAAATGCAAACACTGCTAACTACTATAGGGGGTAAAGCAGATAAACTGCTGTGTTTTATATTATAAATGGAGTGCCTTCGGAAAGTATTCAGACCCCTTCCCTTTTTCTACCTTCTGTTACATTACAGCCTTATTCTAAAATTGATGATGATTTTTATGTATTTAATAAATCTACACACAATACCCCATAATGACAAAGCAGTAACAGGTTTTTAGACATTTTTGCAAATGTATTAAAAATCAAAAACAAATCTCTCACATAAGTATTCAGACCCTTTGCTATGAGATTCAAAATTGAGCTCAGGTGCATCCTGTTTCCATTGATCATCCCTGAGATGTTTCTACAAAAGGCCACCTGTGGTAAATTCAATTGGTTAGACATGATTTGGAAAGGCACACACGTGTCTATATAATGTCCCACAGTTGACAGTGCATATCAGAGCAAAAACCAAGCCACGAGGTCGAAGGAAATGTCCGTAGAGCTCCGAGCCAGGATTGTGTTAAGGCACAGATCTGTGGAAGGGTACCAAAATATGTCTGCAGCATTGAAGGTCCCAAGGAACACAGTGACCTCCATCATTCTTAAATGGAAGGAGTTTGGAACCACCAAGACTCTTCCTAGAGCTGGCCGCCCGGCCAAACTGAGCAATCGGGGAGAAGGGCTTTGGTCAGGGAGGTGACCAAGAACCCGATGGCCAGCCTCCCGAGTGGAGCAGCGTTCTAAGGCACAGCATCGCAGTGTTGCAGCGTCACTACAGCCTGGGGTTCGATCTGGCCGTGACTGGGAGTCCCATAGGGTGGCGCACAATTGGCCCAGCGTCGTCCGGGTTAGCGAAGGGTTTGGCCGGGGGGGGGGCTTTACTTGGCTCCTCACGGTCTAGCAACTCCTTGTGGCGGGCCAGACGTCTGAAAGCTGACTTCAGTCATCAGTTGAAAAGTGTTTTCTCCGACACATTGGTGCGGCTGGCTTCCGGGTTAAGCGAGCAGGTGTTAAGAAGCGCGACGTGGCGGGTCATGTTTCGGAGGACGCATGACTCGACCTTCGCCTCTCCCGAGCCCGTTGGGGAGTTGCAGCGATGAGACGAACGTAATCATAAAAAGGGGGTTAAAAATATATATATATATATATATATATAAGGAACCCGATGGTCACTCTGACAGAGCTCCAGATTTCCTCTGTGAAGATGGGAGAACCTTCCAGAAAAACAACCATCTCTGCAGCACTTCACTAATCAGGCCTTTAAGGTAGAGTGACCAGACGGAAGCCACTCTTCAGTAAAAAGTACATGACTGCCCACTAAAGGACTCTCAGACCATGAGAAACAAGATTCTCTGGGCTGATGATACCAAGATTGAACTCTTTGGCCTGAATGCCAAGTGTCACATCTGGAGGAAACCTTGCACCATCCCTACGGTGACGTGTGGTGGCAGCATCATGCTATGGGAATGTTCTTCAGCTGCAGGGACTGGGAGACTAGTCAGGATCGAAGGAAAGATGAACAGAGAAATGTACTGAGAGGTCCTTGATGAAAACCTGCTCCAGAGCACTCAGGACCTCGGACTGGGGCGACGGTTCACTTTCCAACAGGACAACGACCCTAAGCACACAGCCAAGACAACGCAGGAGTGGCTTTGGGACAAGTCTCTGAATGTCCTTCAGTGGCCCAGCCAGAGAAACTCCCCAAATAAAGGTGTGCCAGGATTGTAGCGTCGTACCCAAGAAAACTTGAGGCTCTAATCGCTGCCAAAGGTGCTTCAACAAAGTACTTAGTAAAGGGTCTGAATACTTATGTAAATGTGATATTTATTTTTAATTTTTATACATTTGAAAATATTTCTAAAATCCTGTTTTAGCTTTGTCATTATGGAGTATTGTGTGTAGATTGTTTCCTCCCTCTCATCAATGTAATCAATTTTAGAATACGGCTGTAAAGTGGTCTGAATACTTTCTGAATGCACTGTATAAAGTGGAGTACATGCAGAGGATGTGCATGTTAGAATATTACTAGTTTATACTAGTCTTCAAGGTAGTACACATTGCTCGTGTGTGAACATATTAATTTAATGTATTCTTCTGGATCTCCATTCTGGTTTTCAAGCTTATGTTGCTCCCTACAGGAGAATGCCAATACATCCACTGTAAGAGGCGGACCGAAAGAAGCAGGCTTCCACAAGGCTGTCTCTCCTCAACAGTCAAAGACCCCCAAAAGTGAGCCAAACACCCCAGGAGGTGAACTGAATACCAGTAGCTGGGTGGTGGACAGCTCAGGCTTCCTCTCTCCCAACGGCCCAGCCTTAAAAGAGGTGATGGAGATGGTGGATGGGGTAAGAGGGCTGGATGGGGTCATAATACCTCTGTTTTCTGAATTTCACCATGTTCATCTTCTGCTTTGAATGGAATACCAAAGAGATCTCATTTGATGATCAGATATGGCAGACAAGATGTCTGACTATTTTGGTATGAATTAGTTTGTCAAATTATATTTATTTTCATAAACTTTACTTTTCTGTTTCTTTTCCTCTACCAGGACTTGGATGGCTGGTGTAACATGGCTGTCTTTGATCTGCCCGAGGAGAGCCAGAGCCCAGAGCGGACCCAGTTCCGTCTGGAGGGCAGTGCCCTACAGGAACTCAGTAAGGGTAACCGGGGGGAGCTGATCCCCATCTCCCCTGGAGGAATCACCCCACCTTCCATACTCAACCGCCGCAGCCGCCGTCGCATAGCTCTGTCCCCTGACTCCAACAACTCCAGGACCCCCAAGAGCACCCCGGTCAAGATCCTGCCCTTCTCACCCTCACAGGTAATGGCTCAACCACCATAACCTAACACAGTAAAATGACTCATTGTTGCCATTGTTTTGTACAGAATCATGTGGCCAAAAACACATTTTACCATGTTTAATTTCCCTAAAATGAAATTCCATATTTTTATTTAAAAATATATATACATATATATTTCACCTTAATTTAACCAGGTAGGCTAGTTGAGAACAAGTTCTTATTTACAACTGTGACCTGGCCAAGATAAAGCAAAGCAGTTCGACACATACAACAACAACACAGAGTTACACATGGAATAAACAAACATTCAGTCAATAATACAGTAGAAAAAGTCTATATACAGTGTGTGAAAATGAGGTAGGATAAGGGAGGTAAGGCAATAAATAGGCCATGGTAGCAAAGTAATTACAATATAGCAATTAAACACTGGAATGGTAGATGTGCAGAAGATGAATGTGGCAGTAGAGATACTGGGGTGCAAAGGAGCAAGATAAATAAATAAATAAAATACATTATGGGGATGAGGTAGGCTATGTACAGGTGCAGTGAGCTGCTCTGACAGCTGGGGCTTAAAGCTAGTGAGGGAGATATGAGTCTTCAGCTTCAGTGATTTTTGCAATTCGTTCCAGTCATTGGCAGCAGAGAACTGGAAGGAAAGGCGGCCAAAGGAAGAATTGGCTTTGGGGGTGACCAGTGCTACGAGCGGGAGCGCGTGCTACGGGTGGGTGCTGCTATGGTGACCAGTGAGCTGAGATAAGGCGGGGCTTTACCTAGCAAAGACTTGTAGATGACCTGGAGCCAGTGGGTTTGGCGACGAATATGAAGCAAACGCCAGCCAACGAGAGCGTACATGTCGCAGTGGTGGGTAGTATATGGGGCTTTGGTGACAAAACGGATGACACTGTGATAGACTGCATCCAATTTATTGAGTAGAGTGTTGGAGGCTATTTTGTAAATGACATCGCCGAAGTCAGGGATCAGTAGGATGGTCAGTTTACGAGGGTATGTTTGGCAGCATGAGTGAAGGATGCTTTGTTTGCGAAATAGGAAGCCGATTCTAGATTTAATTTTGGATTGGAGATGTTTGATGTGAGTCTGGAAGGAGAGTTTACAGTCTAACCAGACACCTAGAATATGTGGACAACTACAAATACCCAAGTCAGAATTGTCCAGAGTAGTGATGCTGGGCAGGTGCGGGCAGCGATCGGTTGAAGAGCATGCATTTCGTTTGACTTGCATTTAAGAGCAGTTGGAGGCCATGGAAGGAGAGTTGTATGGCATTGAGTCTCATCTGGAGGTTAGTTAACACAGTGTCCAAAGAAATGCCAGAGGTATACAGAATGGTGTCGTCTGCATAGAGGTGGATCAGATAATCACCAGCAGCAAGAGCAACATCATTGATGTATACAGAGAAAAGAGTCAGCCCGAGAATGGAACCCTGTGGCACCCTCATAGACTGCCAGAGGTCCAGACAACGGGCCCTCCGGTTTGACACACTGAACTCTTATCAGAGAAGTAGTTTGTGAACCAGGCGAGGCAATCGTTTGAGAAACCAAGGCTATTGAGTCTGCCGATAAGAATGTGGTGATTGACAGAGTCAAATGCCTTGGCCAGGTCGATGAATACGGCTGCACAGTAATGTCTCTTATCGATGGCGGTTATGATATTGTTTAGGACATTGAGCGTGGCTGAGGTGCACCCATGACCAGCTCTGAAACCAGATTGCATAGCGGAGAAGGTACGGTGGGATTCGAAATGGTCAGTGATCTGTTTGTTAACTTGGTGTTTGAAGACTTTAGAAAGGCATGTTAGGATGGATATAGATCTGTAGAAGTTTGGGTCTAGAGAGTCCCCCCCCGTTTGAAGAGGGGGATGGCCGCGGCAGCTTTCCAATCTTTGGGAATCTCTAGACGATACGAAAGAGGTTGAACAGGCTAGTAATAGGGGTTGCAACATTTTAGGCAGATCATTTTAGAAAGAGAGGGTCCAGATTGTCTTGCCCGGCTGATTTGTAGGGGTCCAGATTTTGCAGCTCTTTCAGAACATCAGCTTTCTGGATTTGGGTGAAGGAGAAATGGGGGAGGCTTGGGTGAGTTGCTGTGGGAGGTACTATTGCAAATGGGCGTTAGGTGTCATTTTAGTGAAATGGTTTCTAAATGCAGTGTGTGTTTCCAGTTCCTCAACATGTGGACCAAACAGGACAACTTTGAGCTGGAGAATCCATCTCTCACCTCTACGCCAGTGTGCAATCAGAAGTCTGGGGTTACCACACCACTACACCGTGACAAGACTCCACTCACACAGAAGGAAAACTCTGTTTGCGCATCCAAGCTGTACCCAAACTCAGTGTATGTAATAAGGCATTATTGACACACAATTGTCTTGTATGTGCTAAGTTATTATTGGCATGCGATACGATTAATCTCTCGTAGCAGTAGAGAATTATATTTAGTTTGTCTTTTTATCAAGGTTCATCACACCCAACCACAAGTCAAATCTTGACACCACTCCACGGACTCCAACTCCATTCAAAAATGCCATGGAGAAGTATGGTTCTCTGCGACCAATGGTGAGTCCCTCACTTGCTACTGTTGTCAATGAAAGCACTTGGATTGTCAGACGATTTGTATGGATAATTTCTTCAATATACTGCTGAAAATAGTTTATTTCTGTATGTCTTAGCCTCAGACTCCGAATGAGGAGGACTTGAAAGAGGTCCTCTTGAAAGAGGCTGGGATTGAGCTGATCGTGACGGATGAGAGTCCACCTGAGCAAAGACGCAAGCAGGTGGTGAGTACGATGACATTTTACGATCATTTACTTTCACAGATGATGCTTCTCAGTCTTATGAAATGGTCTGACTATGTGGTCCATTCCTTTGCTTCCAGCATCGACCTCCAATGAAGAAAGTGCGTAAATCTCTGGCTCTGGATGTCATGGACTGCAAAGAGATAGTCACTGCGAGGCATCAGTTCATGAAGTCCGAGCCCAAAACCTTTTCTAAGGTACATTCATTAGAAATTGATTTAATTCTGCTGTTATTGTTGATGGTGATTTCCTCCATTGATTTGTATATTGTTATCCTTGTGGCAGGCTGAGATGTCTCTCAACTCCTCGTCCTTTTGTATGAAGACTGAAGATAAAGAGGATAATGTTCTGGATCAGGGCTTCTGTTTAGGACCCAGTGAGAGTGGTGCATATTTCAACCCAGTGCCCCCAACCCCAGTGAGTACTCTAATGAAACGCTACCATTGGCTGCTATCTAAGTGAAATTATTATTAAATAGCTGTCTTTTCCCATGTTTATTAGTATACTATATCATAATCAGGAGTTTTCTAATAGCCTGTAATGCATACATATTTTTTGTTGTACATGTCTTTTATCATCTTTTGTAATGGTTTTCATTTCCCTCTATTTGTCTGTTTTGCATCTGAAGTTATTGATATGCTTTGCTGTGTTCTCAGATGTCCAAGGCATGGGAAGCAGTGGTATGTGGACGTACTAAGGACCAGCTCATAATGACAGAGAAAGCAAGACGTTACCTCCGTTTACTGAAATCCCACGCTCCTAACCGGGCCCTCATCCTGTCCTGAGCCCTCACTAACCTCGATGTCCTCTGTGCAGACATTTCCATTGTGTTAAATATAGGGTTACAAAATTCTGGTAACTTTCAATTAATTGCCTGGTTTTTCCAAAATCTCGTTTCCTCAAACCATGATTTCTAGAAAACCAGGGAATTTATTGAAAGTTCCCGAAATGTTGCAACCCTAGTTAAAAAACTCCCCCGTGTCGATGTATTCAGCGCCCTTGACTTTTTCCACATTTTGTTACGTTACAGCCTTATTCTAAAATGGACTAAATCGTTTCCCCCCTCAATCTACACACAATACCCCATAATGACAAAAAATATATACCACATTTACATAAGTATTCAGAACCGTTAATCAGTACTTTGTTGAAGCACCTTTGGCAGCGATTACAGCGAGTCTTCTTGGGTATGGCGCTACAAGCTTGGCACGCCTTTATTTGGAGAGTTTCTCCCATTCTTCTCTACAGATCCTCTCAAGCTCTGTCAGGTTGGATGGGGTGTGTCGCTGCACAGGTATTTTCACGTCTCTCCAGAGATGTTCAATCGGGTTCAAGTCTGGGCTCTGGCTGGGCCACTGAAGAACATTCAGAGGCTTGTCCCAAAGCCACTCCTGTGTTGTCTTGGCTGTGTGCTAAGGTTGGGAAGAGATGCATTGAAACATGGTCATTGTCAGGGGACATTGTCCTGTTGGAAAGTGAACCTTCGCCCCAGTCTGAGGTCCTGAGTGCTCTGGAGCAGGTTTTCATCAAGGATCTCTCTGTACTTTGTTCCGTTCATCTTTCCCTTGATCCTGACTAGTCTCCCAGTCCCTGCTGCTGAAAAACACCCCTACAGCATGATGCTGCTACCACCATACTTCACTGTAGGGATGATACCAGGTTTCCTCCAGACGTGATGCTTGCCATTTAGGCCAAAGTGTTCAATCTGGTTTCATCAGACAAGACAATTGTGTTTCTCATGGTCTGATAGTCCTTTAGGTGCCTTTTGGCAAACTCCAAGCAGGCTGTCATGTGCCTTTTACTGAGGAGGGGCTTCTGTCTGGCCACTCTACCATAAAGGCCTGATTGGTGGAGTGCTGCAGAGATGTTTGTCCTTCTGGAAGATTCCCCCATCTCTACAGAGGAACTCTGGAGCTCTTTCAGAGTGACCATCAGGTTCTTGGTCACCTCCCTGACCAAGGCCCTTCTCCCCTGATTGCTCAGTTTGGCTGGGGAGCCTGCTGTAGGAAGAGTCTTGGTGGTTCCTAACTTCTTCCATGTAAGAATGATGGAGGACAATGTTCTTGGGGACCTTCAATGATGCACAAAGTTTTTGGTACCCTTCCCCAGATCTGTGCCTTAACACAATCCTGTCTCTGAGCTGGTCTGAATACTTATGTAAATAAGGTATCTGTTTTTATTTTTAATACAATTGCAAAAAAATTATAAAAATCTCTTCTCACTTCTCTTGTCGTTATGGGGTATTGTGTGTAGATTTTGATTTAATCTATTTTGGAATAAGACTATAACGTAACAAAATGTGGGAAAAGGGAAGGGGTCTGAATACTTTCCGAATGCACTGTATATATGGAGATAGTTTAGTGCCTTTTAAAATAAAGGGTTAAATACACCCCGGCTTAGACTCCTATGGATTAAACATGGTAAACATGTTTCAATGCGTCTCTTCCCAAATTTAGGCAGCGTTTACACAGGTAGCCCAATTCTGATATTTGGGCTGCCTGAGTAAACCCAGCCTTGATTGTGTTGGTATCGATGATCGCATGGTTTTAGGTTTCTAAAACACCATTTTGTAAAAAATTGATCTCGTGCTGTGTTGAGCATGCTCAACTGAAGTAATGTTTTCTCAGTCCTGGATACTTGTAAATATGGAAAGAATTGTATTGTAGGGCAACTTTATGGGTATATAAGTGTTTCAAATGTAATGCAGTTTGAATCTACACACATCGTTCTCTCGTAAAGGTCTTAACACTGTACAAAAACAATTTAATCCACACTTATATCAAATTTGTCATACTCAAATGTAATAGAAAGGTCTAAATGTTTTCCTTTTGATATCTAAAGTTCACATGTCATTTTGCACTTACATCTATCAGTATTGGAGTTGTTTGTAACTGTGTTAGTCATGGTTGCGTTTGATTACCTGATCAATCAATAATGAATTTAAACAAGTTGACTCACACAAGCGAACAGATGGTTGGTGAGGTTGCAGAACCGTTTGTTTCCTATGATCTATTTTTTACATAATATGTAGTCTACTGTCAACTCCTGTAGTTGTATTATAGGCTACTATTTTAAGAGTAGAAGCATGTGACGTGAATATTTATCACCATAGAAGAATCATACACTCGGGTAGTCCTATTCTCATGTCCAAAATGTTAAGAGGTACAGGATTTTTCTACTGAAACCTGATAATGTTCTGTGCAGATAACAAAATGTATGAGAATCTCGTTTTTTTGTTTTTTTTCCTAATGTAAACAAACTAAAAATATTAAATTATATGAACAGTTTGTAAAATTGCCTGTGCATTTGCAATGTGTGATTGATACATTTAACTTAATCGGTTGGTGAGCTATTGATTTTGTGATAAATCAAAAATGGGCCAGATTAGGAATTTTGAGTGTGGTTTGTTTCTTGATGAGGACCAATGAAAAACGGACACAATGCTTATGTGAACCTGCCCCTTTTTGTGTTGAGGGGCAGTCACATGAGCCCGGTAACGTTTGAAAGGCACTGAAATAGAATGTAAATGTATAATATTTGCACAGATTTTACCCGATCATTTGATCTACATTTTTTGTTTTGTTATTCTGGCCCACATTTCAGACATGTCCAACAACCCTCTGGTTCTGATTTCAGAACGCGTTCATTCATTTGCAGCAGTTAGTTGTAACCAATTATACGAATAGGGGTAACGACACTAGCTGTCAGATTTGGCATTTCAATAAAACAGCATCTGAGGATATATGATTGTAAAATTTTATTTTATTGTAATATATTTGGGAAATAATACGTTGTGTGATAGGTGGTTGTTTAATAATAACACATACCAAGTCTGAAAATGCAATTACCACCCCATGTCTTTGAAATTGTAGTCTCCAAGGCTTGGAACCCGGAAGCAATTGCGGCTCTTAGGTGACGATACATTAGACGACAAGAGTGAGCCAATGATCTATCTATACATCATTGGAGTGGACATGGCCCAGCCTCGTAAGTATAAAGCGTTTTTGTTCTAAATACGATCGAAGTAAACTTCTTATTACTAGTTGCCACCCATATGTAGTAATATAGTCTAGCGCTGATTTTGCCAAAGTCTACAAATGGTGCGTGCAAGTATGTAACGCCTGGACTCCAGGCTGGAGTGACAGGACCAATGTGGAAGCTAACGTTAGCAGGTAGCTAGGATGTCGTAGACTCGTAGCTAACTAGATATTGCTATACATGTATCTTGCATGTACATCATCATGAATTGGATTGTATACAAGTGTACGTTGTCTGTATTATGATTCCTAACGTTAGTTTTACACAACGTTGTGTAAAATCTATCGCTCACGTTAGCTGGTTAGCTAGCTTTCCAGCTGGTTCCTCTAGTTAAGAAATGGAGTGTTCTGCATCGGTTACTGTGCAATGGTTGCATGATCGAGACTACACACAAGTCTACACTTCTAAAATGGGAACTCAAATAGTTGAAATCTTCCCTCTCCTACTGACCTGGCTGTAACCATCATGCATGTGTCCCCACAGGTGTGTTCTGCTTGGTCCTCCTCACCGTGGCTCTCGGGGCCCAGGCTCTGACCCCATCCCATCACCTCTCACTGTCAGACGTGGACAGACTTAAAGGCCTCCTGAGCCAACCCTTCACAGACCTGGCATCAGCATACTACTCCATCGTTGGTTTGAGCAAGCTTGGAGCCTCAGTTGCTGATGAAAATGTCAGAAAATTAGCTTCTAATAATTGAAGGAAAGAGGCTTGACTGTTATATCCAAAACGTGTAGCCTATGCCATGTTTAGTTACCTTAGGCTATTCACTTCCATAATCACCACAATGTTTACCTATGTGTTTTACTGTACAGCTTGTTTATTTTGCAGGATGCTTGTCAGTTTCTGAAGGCCCAATTGGACCCCATGAGTGTCGACTCCCTCTTCTTCGCTGCTGAGGCCAGTCAGGCCATCGCAGACTGTGAGGTAAGTAGTCCTTAAGTAGAGCTTACTTATGTATGACAAAAAAAACATGTCATTTGCTCTTCCAGTAACATAAATGGTGGCTTGCATGGAATTAAGACAACATTTATGATGGTGGTTTTGGATGCTCTGCCAGTGAAGTCCTCGCTTAGCTCTGTGTTCTCCCTCTTTATGAATTACTTATTTAGATGCCAGTATTCAACGAGACCCGTGACATCCTTCTGGCAGCAGTCAGCGAGGACTCTACAGTAACACAGATCTTCAGAGCTGTCAGCGCCCTCAGTTCCCTGGGGCTTCCTCTGGCTTCACAGGAAGTCGTCGCTGCCCTCGTCGCCCGTATTGCCAAGGAGGACAACGTCTTGGCGTGAGTAATACCTGCTGGCCTGGCAGATGGAACAGACTTGCTGCTGAATCGTTTCTTTGATCATTTGGGTTTTTGAACTTCATTGTTACTTTGTCCTTTCTTACAAACTTCGCTTTTGAACAGATAACGCATTCCTATGGCCATTTTGTCATAGTAAAGTGACTGTTTTTTTTCTTGTCTCTCTGTACAGGATCACTACTGCACTCCAGACTGCCACCCGTCTCTCCCAGCAGGCTGAGCTTGGAGGAATCCTGGAGGAGATTGAGGTGAGTTTCACAAGTCCACTAGGTGGTGCTGTGCTACAGGTTTTGACAGATGAATTACTTTGCAAAGTTGCAAATTTCCCACATGCGAACTGGTTTCTCAAGCAGAGATGTTGTATTTGAACCTTTCTCTCCCTCGTAAGGATCTGGCAGCACGATTGGATGACTTGGGTGGAGTGTACCTCCAGTTTGAGGAGGGACTTGAGGCGACCGCCCTCTTTGTGACAGCAGCCTACACACTGTCAGACCATGCGGACACGGAGCCTCCTCTGAAAGAGGTAACCTGCTGTCACCATTTATGTGGGTGGTAGAAAGGTTGCATGAGGCGGTGTGACTTTTTCCCGATCATGTGTTCTGTATTAGATCTCTGGAATGGAACTCCAGAGTAGCTTGTTTACTTTCTCGTGTTTATTTTATGTTTCTCGTGTCTTTTTTGTTCTACTTGACTTTTACATAACAAATAGTACTACTGATATCGATTACTGCATTGTTGGGAAAGAGCAAGCAAGAAAAGATTTTCAGTGTACTTGTGCACGTGACAATAAAACTTGAAACCCCAGCTATCTTATCAGATTACTATAAATGTGAGCTTTTATCCCCACAGGACCAGGTGATCCAGCTGGTGAACTCTGTGTTCAGTAAGAAGTCCTGGGATTCCCGGTCTGAGGCGTTCAGTGTAGCCTGTGCTGCTGCAGCTCTCTCCAGCAACCGCTTCCACGTGCCAGTCATCGTCAGTACCCAGGGGCCTGCCACAGTCTCCCACAGCCAGCCAATCCTGCATGTATGCTCTCCTCTACTACTCCAGTGTTTATCATCCAGTGACATTTTTTTTTTTTTTATATATATTTTTTTTTAAATAAAGTTTATGATTTAGATGTCATCAATTGGAAACACGTTTGAAGGATGTCACATGAATAGTGTTTCTTACTTGAGCCCTAACCTTGTTGACATGAACCCTAGTGGACCTTGTTCAGTGCCCTTGCTAGTCCACCACTGGGTAAGGGTCTCCACCCCATTTTCTTTTCACTGACCCTTTATCTGCCTCCTTGTCTTTACCCACAGCTTCTGGTGACAGACATCCTGTCCAATCCTCTTGCCTCAGCCAATCTGCTGGTGGAATCTGCACAAGCTGTTGCCTCTAAGAGTGTTGTACTCAGCCAGGCACCTTTCTCCCTCAGAAAGTAAGTATGGTAGACAGACCGATTTTGAATTTGTCTGGGTAATAATTTTGTGTAGATTAATATTGAGTGTTATAGAATCCAAGCTTTAATTTCATTTTTTCCAGTCAAGGAAATATCTCTGCTGTTCATGCATGTTATTTGTATGTCAGCGTTGTAGTGTTTAATAATTATTTCCAACTGTTTTACAGTGGCATTTTTGAACTTAACTTCATGGCTAGCCAGCCAGCCAGTGGATATTACCAGTTTACTGTGGCTGTCACCGGGGACAGCCGATTGGTTGCCAATCAGGTTGAGGTGAGCTAGATAAATTTATTGGGAATCATTTGGTACCCACATAGATGTAACATAATCTTCTATATAGTATTTGGTAGTTTAGTATTTTCTTAAATGGGGGCATGGTACACACAATGCCAAGTAAAGAAGGTCTATAGTTTTGGATTTGTTATTTTGAGAACCATCAATTAGTCTAAATGTTGTTGGAAGTTAAGTCAGAGTTGCCTCTTTGGGATTGGTCAGAAGGTTAGCAGTTCATTGTGCTTGCCAAGGAAGGTTATTCCTACAAAGTAGCCTTTTCCATTAGCGTACATAACTTTTTATGTTACTTGACCAGGTATGAAAACTATTAACCTCTAGCATTTACTTTAGCTTTCTCTGACTCACCATACATACATGTGACAATCACTCTGCTTCATTCGAATTTTTTCATATGAGTTCCATTTTATTCCTTCATTTCTCTCTCTCTCCACCTGCCTTCAGCTGAAAGTGAAGGTGTCCACTGAGGTAGCCGTCACTAATATGGACCTGTCTGTAGTGGATAAGGACCAGAGCATCGGCACCAAGACATCCAGGTCAGAGAGCCCAACCACGTATATGAAAGCATTTTAATACTGCCCTTGTGAGACCCATAACACAGAGGTTGTCCTTACCCATTGCCACACAAAATAAATCTAAAGTATGTCATTTTCAGGGTTGACTATCCCTTCAAGGCCAAAGGCTCCTTTACTGCAGACAGCCATCAGAACTTTGCCATGAATTTCCAGTTAGTGGATGCCAACACTGGAGTAGAGCTCACTCCTCACCAGGTATTTAGCTTTTTATGTGTTAATTTTTTATGTTCCTGCTCTCATTCTGTCAACATTGCATTGTGCTATACCTCTTGAGGGTATTTTGTTTTTCTTTACAGACCTTTGTGAGGTTTCACAATCAGAAAACTGGCCAGGAAGTTGTGTTTGTTGCTGAGCCGGACAGTAAGAACCTTTATAAGTTTGAGCTGGACACAGCAGAGAGGAAGTCTGAGTTTGACTCCATGTCTGGGACCTATGTCCTCCACCTCATCGTGGGAGATGCCACCTTGGAGAACCCCATTCTGTGGAACGTGGCTGATGTTGTCCTAAAGTTCCTTGATGAGGAGGCCCCAGCAGCCATCCAGTCCAAGACCCTTTACATGCCCAAACCAGATATTCAGGTTAACAACAAGCCAAACATTTGCATATAATTGAACATTGTGATGAGTTATGTAACATTTTGTTTCACTACTCTTGAGGCTACTAGTCATAGCTTGAAATGACTAATGAAGATAAGATACATCTAACTCGGGTGCATAGTCGCTGATAGATAAACTAGTTAAGTGATAATGCCTGAGAAGCTGGTGTTTTGATATATTGGCAAACTGTGCCAATAATATATATATATATATATATATATATATATATATATATATATATATATATATACTCCAAACACCGGCTTCGAGGGCATTATCACTTTGATACAACATATTCAAATACTGATTGGCATATTTTCATTAACATTATTTTGAATTTATTCATAATATTTTATCCCTCCACAAGATTTAGTCCCAACGCAAATCTAGGGTTGCTACCCAAGCCGGCTGGTCATTTGTTCTATCGGTTCGGTTGCTAGAGACGCGACCCAGTCGTTCAGTCTTTTTGTTCTGTATCTATGGACGCAATCCAGTTGTTTGTTCTAAATGTTCTATTTCCACACTGGCTGGCAATATAATTATCCATTACTTGCTAGCTAGCAAACCAGGGCTAACTTAGTCACGTCAAAAAAACAATAACAGAGTAGCCGCATTTGTTTAAGCTGTTTCTAGTGACATTTATCTGGACACATCCATAACAATGAGCTAATGAGGTGCGCATAGAAAATGTGCTCACTCATCAGGACACTTGTTTAGAGGAGCTAGTCAACAACACAGCTAACACATTAACTTCGAACTGAAACTGGAATGACTGCAAACTAGTTGCACATTGTTTAGTTGGATCTTTTTTCAATTGACATTTCTTTGTGTATATATCCATAAAAATGATGCTGATTCATGATTGACTGGCTGAGAAAAGCTGCCTTCCTGTCTGTCTCATCCCGACTCCCGACACATTCATTACTATGGGACAGCTGGAGATCGATTTTGAATATTGAAACAATGTTGGAAATGTCGGAGAGACAGACAGCAAGGTTTATACAAATCTTGGTTGTTGAAAGCTAAATGTTAGTCTAAAAGAAATGTGAGATAATGTGTAGATGCTTTTTATAGTGGAGATCAAGTTTATAAATTGCTTGGCTGGGCAATTGCGTAGTCAAATGGAACAGAGTAAATAGGAATTTTAACTTCATAGATTTAGCTGGTGGTAACTTGTGGAATAGACACCGGCTGCTATGTAGTTTTAACCAATCAGCATTCAGGATTAGACCCACCCGTTGTATAATAAATGGATAAATAACTGGACTTGAATGATGTTCTCCTCCTCTGTAGCACTTGTTCCGGGAGCCTGAGAAGAAGCCACCCACGGTGGTGTCTAACACCTTCACAGCCCTCGTCCTCTCTCCGTTCCTCCTGCTGCTTATTCTGGTGAGGCTCGCTTTACTTCTTTATGTTTGGAATTGTTCAATGGTAACCTTTTTAGAAAGGGTTCAAATCTGCCTCTATTCAGTCTAACTGTTTTGTATTTACCCAGGCTTAGAATAAAGCCTTGGTACATCCTGAATGAGCCTAGGTTTTTGATTTAACTGAACACTGATTTTAATTTGAAATTGCAATAGCAATGCTGTATGACATAAAATGTATTTTCTATGACATTTAGAGTTTTGAGTGACGGCATTGTCCTTGCTGTGTAAGGCTTGGATCACTGCATTGTGTGCTACCTGGACAATCTATTTTCAGACCCTTTGTACTGTTGTGGTATAGTTTATTCTTCTCTCTCCCTCTCTGTTCAGTGGTTCAAACTCGGGGCCAACATCTCAAACTTCAGCCTCTCCCCCAGCTCTGTGCTGTTTCATGTGGGCCACGCATGTGAGTACTGAGCAATGATGTAGTTCTGAGTCTAGGGTTACAATGAAAACTACTGGCATTGTCACTCCACAGATACAGTTCCTTCAGAAAGTATTTACACCCCTTAACTTTTTCCACATTTTGTTGTTACAAGGTGGGATTCAAATTGATTTAATTGAAATTTTTGGTCAACGATCTACAAAAAAGAATCAGCAATGTGAAGGAAAAATTATATACTTTTTTAATTAATAATAGAACACTAATATATCTTGATTAGATAAGTATTCACTCCCAGAGACAATACATGTTAGAAACACATTTGGCAGTGATTACAGCTGAGAGTCTTTTTGTGTAAGTCTCTTAAGCAATTTACACACCTGGATTGTACAATATTTGCCCTTTTTTATTATTAAAAAACTTCTTCAAGCTCTGTCAAGTTGGTTTTTGATCGTTGCTAGGAAGCCATTTTCATGTCTTGCTGTAGTTTTAAATCAAAATGAACTATTCACTCGGGAAAGTTCAATGTTGTCTTGGTAAGCAACTCCAGTGTAGATTTTGCCTTGTGTTTTAGGTTATTGTCCTGCTGAGAGGTGAATTCGTCTCCCAGTGTCTGTTGGAAATAACATTTTCCTCTAGGATTTTGGCTGTGCTTAGCTGTATTCTGGTTATCCCCCCCCCCCCCCCTAAAAAAATCCTTAGTCCTTGCCAATGACAAGTATACCCATAACATGATGCAGTTACCACCATGCTTTAAAATTTGAAGGGTGGTACTCAGGGATGGTTTGTGTTGGATTTGCCCAAAACATAACTCATTGTATTCAGGACAAAAAGTTTATTTCTTTGCCCAATTTTCTTTGCAGTATTACTTAAGTGCCTTGTTGCGAACAGGTTGCATGTTTTGGAATATGTTCTATTCTGTACAGGCTTCCTTCTCTTCACTTTGTCATTTAGGTTAGTATTGTGGTGTAACTGCAGTGTTGTTCCACCCTCAGTTTTCTCATATCACAACCATTAAACTCTAACTGTTTTAAAATCACCATTGGCCACATGGTGAAATCCCTGAGCAGTTTCCTTCCTCTATATTATTATTATAATAATAATAATAATAATAATAATAATGACTCAAGACATTTCAGGTCTTGATTGTTTATTCATTTTGAAAATGTTCAACGAACATTTCCACTTTCACATTATGGGGGATTGTGACAATCTTAATTAAAACAATTTATATTATTCAAGCTGTAACGCAACAATGTGTAAACAGTCAAGAGGTGTGAGGTTTTGGAAGGCTGTGTATATATTTTTCCTAGTTGATCACCTTTACTCTGTTCTTGTTGTTTCAGGCATGCTGGGTCTGATGTACGTCTACTGGACTCACCTCAACATGTTCCAGACCCTCAAGTACCTGGCTATCATTGGCAGTCTTACCTTCCTGGCTGGAAACCGCATGTTGGCCCAGAAAGCAGTGAAGAGGTATGGCCAGAGCTCTACGCTGACCTTTTTTACAAGGAGCACGTGTGAAAATTAGAAAAATGTAGGCGCACAGTAAGATATTTAGGAGCACAATTAAACATGTTTCAGGTACTTAAGCTAGAATCCTTCATTTCTCTAGGCGCACTGGTGCTCATAAAAAAATTTTAAATGCCAGGCTGCGCAGCCAAATATTTAGGCGCATATGCAAGTAAAATGGTCGCACTGTAGAGCCCGAGGTTAGGTATGGCTCCTGTTAGCGATCGCAACACAGACTGTCAGTTTCTCTCTAGAGAGCTCTCGACCACATGTAGAAAGTTTGATGTCTTTTTAATATGACAAGGACTCTGGGGGCTTTTAATATGACAAGGACTCTGGGGGCTTTTAATATGACAAGGACACTGGGGGGTTTTTAATATGACAAGGACTGGGGGCTTTTAATATGACAAGGACTCTGGGGGGCTTTTAATATGACATGGACTCTGGGGGGCTTTTAATATGACATGGACTCTGGGGGCCTTTTAATATGACATGGACTCTGGGGGGGCTTTTAATATGACATGGACTCTGGGGGGGTTTTAATATGACATGGACTCTGGGGGGGGTTTTAATATGACATGGACTCTGGGGGGGCTTTTAATATGACAAGGACTCTGGGGGGGCTTTTGGACCTCTTTGTTGGTTGTCAGAGATGTGGCTGACTACTATTCACTCAGGGCCCTTGAGAGGGTGTGTAAGAGCCTACGGTGGCGCACTGCCCCCTTGGTGTGTGTCACCTGTGACCCCCCCCCCCCCCCCCCCTGACCGTGCCAGGCTAGCAGAATAGTGGAGCCTCCACTGTAGAGCGTATAACCACTGGGACCATGAGGGCCTGGCCAGATTGCACCGTGTGGGTGATTCCCCTCATACCTTCTCTCCAAAGGCCATAGAGACAGAGGTAATATGTGTCACTGGCTGAAGACGTTAGTCTAATTGGCCAATTTTACTGTGGAATTACTGCACCTTGTTTCATGCCATTTTCTAACCGAGTCCTTTCAACCATTTGCTAGTCTAATGATCCTTCTAGTTGATGTGGTGTCAGTGGATTTAATTTAGACTTGTTTCTGCTTGCTTTTCTTTCTTTAGCCACTGTCTCTTATAGTGACTGCCTGTCTCCTTAACTCTCCTGTGTACTCCCTGCTACATTTCTCTTTTTCAGGATTGCTGCAGAGCAAAGTAGTAGGTTGGCAAAGTATAGGAGCCTGCGGTAAAGGCCTCTGTTTTCTAATAACAAAGGGTGAAGTAAGGGCATCTCTATGGCCTGCATCCCAGTGCATCCCCATTGCCCTGTATAATGCATGGCTGTGTGGTGCAGTCAGGACTCACTCTCTATCTAGTGTTCTGGCCAGCATCTTGCTCATCCCACCACAAAATCATCTGCTCACCTTTTACAGCTGGGACTATAAACCAAAAATAATCGACATCAACCATACCGATCACTCATCGCAGGCATTTTGCTGATATCTTTCATTACGATAAGTAGCCTATACTAGAGAGATTTGAAATTAGTTTGCTTATATGGGTTATTTGTTAATGGGACAATTGATGGCTACAACCATCAAACTAGTAGTAGTTTAAAGGAAAATAAAATAAGCTATGGTGCACATTGTTATTAACCTAGAGCTCTATTTATCTTTATTGCAATATGGATTTTTGACCTTTAACATCCTGTCTGTCACCATTTTATTCATCTTCATATTGCCTGCCATTGTACATAGTTATTCTCAGATGCAACATGTGTGGTGTCATTATTGGCTGAGCTCAGAATTAACCTATGTCATCATGATTGTTCTGCAGTTCATGTTCTGTTGCTGAGAAAGTCCTGTACACTTCATCTTTATGCTGTAAAGAAATGCATGAGGAAGTTTAACATGTATCCAGGACTTGTCATTCAGTTAAAAGGCTTTAAATTAGATTGTTTTAAAGCTTACAACAAACATTCTAATGTATGTGTTTTCTTCTCTTTCAGACTTGCAAGTAAATGACAAGATTGAAGAAGATTTAAAGATGCTTAGTTTTTGGTTTTCAAGGATTCGTTTGACACATCGTCAACCATCAGACTGTCAGAGGTTATACCATGAATCCAATGGACAATTTGAAATGCAGTTTCACTTTTCTTTTTCAACTTGAAAATAATAAATGTTGTAATCCAAGGTGTTGGTAGAGGGTCCGGACAGACTCTGACACAATACTCTTACTGAGGACTGGAAAGATAACCATCCTTGCACTTCATTTTTCTGTGACTTTGTTTGGCCTTTTTTTCATATTTTAATTTTTTTTCACAACTGGCTTGGTTGGATATCATTTGTGGTTTTATAATGTAATTGGGATGGGTATTTTTTTTTCCACGTTCTCTGTGCCCATCTTACTATGGCTATGTATCAAAAGGTGCATCAAGAAGTAAGCCATTGATTTTTTTTAGAAGTCCTTTTGATGAAGTTTATTGATGGTGTCTTCACTGACATGTTCATCACAAGTCTGTAATGTATGCCTGTCTTCTCAATGAATTACATGTGGAGGGTGTGAGCTATTTTCCCCTTACAATAAAGACCTAACCCCATCAACATTTTGATGGGCAATTCAATAAAATCACATGTTTTTGTAATGAAATAAAGAAATGGGGATTAAGTGTACTGCTTTTTATTCTGGGTGCAATACACCCTTTGTAGTGTTATACTACTTAATAATAGTGGTTATGCAATAAATGTATTGGACGAAGGAAACAAACTCTGCTTTGTGAAAACTGTGCGGTTAAGTCCTTCAGTACAATTGGAACCGTAAGTAGGAATGTCATTCAAATCCTAAAATGCATTTCCATGTGACAACACACTTCACAGATGACAAATTGGTAATGTACACTCCCCTATGTATTTATTTGGACAGTGAAGCTAAAACTTTTAATTTGGCTCTATACTCCAGCATTTTGGATTTGAGAAAATGATTTGTGAGGTGACAGTACATAATGTCACCTTTTATTTGAGGGTATTTTTAATCTGTTTTACCATTTAGAAATTAAAGCACTTGATGTATCAAGTCAATTTGTCAAAGGTTTAGTATTGGTCCAATATTCCTAGCACGCAATGACTACATCAAGCTTGTGACTCTACACACTTGTTGGATGCATTTGCTGTTTGTTTTGGTTGGGTTTCAGATTATTTTGGGCCTAATAGAAATGAATGTTAAATAATGTATTTTGTCATTTTGTAGTCACTTTTATTGTAAATAAGAATGAACACTTCTGAACACTTCCACATTCATTTGGATGCTACCATGAGTATGCATAATCATGAACAAATTGTGAATAATGAGTGAAAAATTAGAGGCATAAATATCATACCTCCCCTGTTATTGGTAATGTTACCAAATGTTAAACTTTTGACTAAATTGACTGTACTATAAGTGAATGTGTCCAAATATGTACGACACCTTAAAATGGGGGACGAGATACATAAAGTGCATTCATTTCTAAATAGTAAAAAAGATATGCATGAAAATAACCTCAAATAAAAGGTGACACTTTACTATAGCTTCATATAAAAAAATAAACGTTTGCTCTCAAATCCAAAATGCTGGAGTATGAACTCGACCTTGAACTCATCTGTGTGTTTGCCAGTACTGTACCTCACTGGCCGTGTTCAAGAACATAAAACGTGATTTAAGATTAGGATCACTTTATTGGTCCAACCAAAATGTTACTTCAGCTTTTAACCCAACCCCTCTGATAGACACATACATGTTTTGGAGAGGTGCAGGGAGCTGCCACACTGGGCACCTGCGGAGCTGTTGTTGTGGGGGGTTATGTGCCTTGCTCAAGGGCAGGCAATGGCATCTAGGATCTGATACCAGCAACCCTCTGGTTGCCAGCTCACTTCGTGCCAGAGTTTTCTTATTGGCCAAGGATTCCAACTGGCAACCTCGCCGCTCTAACTGGTAGGTTACCTGCCAAAATGTATAATGGATTGCCCCCTGCTGTTTATCTATGCGATTACGTCAGTGTTCACACACACACAAATAAAACACACACACAAATAAAAAAACATATGCTATGTGCTCGTTGGGAACTTTATATTTGTTGAGATGAGACAGGGACTCAAACTAATACAACTTTATTCTCCATATGAATTTTCTGTAATTTCTTAACTTCCTCAGATAATGTACATCACACTGACACACAGTTGAGAGAGCACAGGGTCAGGCCGCAGTGCAGCACCCCTGGATGGAGAGCATGTTGTTGGTGCCTTGGGGACACCTTACAACTCTTCAGTGATCACCTTGACGTTCCCATTGACTATGAGCTCTATGGTTTCCCAGTCAAAAACGTTCCCTCTGGGCATACGTTTCCCAACATGCAAAGCCTCTATCATGGCATCGGAGAGCACGTAGTCCCACATGTTGACGTCTGTGATCTCTCCGATGAAACTCTGCTTGCTTTGAAAGTCCTTCAGGAAAGAGTCTGGATCCTGTCCCAGGATGACCTTACCTCCCTTCTGCACTTTGTGTCCTGGTTTATACACCTTCCTAATGCTCCTCTTCCCATCTACGTGGAACGCAGCCATACCTAACTTCGAGTCCCAGGTGAGACAGAGGTGGGTCTGGAAGGTGTTGAGCTCAGGTAGGTGGAAGAGGACCCCGTCCCCACTCATAAACAGACCGTACCTGCCGTCAGCTTCTCTCCACACGTTGAGCTCGTCGTGGTACAGTGTACGGTAGGCGAACAAGATGATCTCACGGTTGCCCTCTGCCAATTCTGTGGCCACCCGCATGCACAGGGTGAAGGCTCCCATGTCAAGATCCTTCTGAGGGACCAGCTCCACGTAGCTGTTGTCAGTTTCCATTGGGAACACCAAGGATCTTCTCATGGGCCTCTCTATAGAGAGACAGAGAGAAGAATCATGCAGGCCTGGGTTCAAATGAAATCTTTGTGGCAGATGGCCAGGGTTTGCACTTTCAAGAGTTTTCTATTGGTTCCAATGCGACAGGCAAGCTCAATCCAACACAGCTAAAGTATTTGAAATGATTTCAAATAGTATTTGAAACTAGGTGTGGAGTCATGTGACAGTGACACAGGCTTGAGGGGTCAATTCCATATGTCATTCCGTCGATTCAGGAAGTGTAGGGACATTAATTGCTCGAAGCAAATTAAAACAACCCATTTTCAATTCAGGAACATTGGACGACAGTTTCCTTATCTAAATGTGCACACACAATGCTAGAAGAGTAAAATGTCACCCATTGTGTGAATATTGTGAGAATATTAATATAAATGGACCAGATCAAGCTTGTGACTCTACACACTTGTTGGATGCATTTGCTGTTTGTTTTGGTTGGGTTTCAGATTATTTTGGGCCTAATAGAAATGAATGTTAAATAATGTATTTTGTCATTTTGTAGTCACTTTTATTGTAAATAAGAATGAACACTTCTGAACACTTCCACATTCATTTGGATGCTACCATGAGTATGCATAATCATGAACAAATTGTGAATAATGAGTGAAAAATTAGAGGCATAAATATCATACCTCCCCTGTTATTGGTAATGTTACCAAATGTTAAACTTTTGACTAAATTGACTGTACTATAAGTGAATGTGTCCAAATATGTACGACACCTTAAAATGGGGGACGAGATACATAAAGTGCATTCATTTCTAAATAGTAAAACAGATATGCATGAAAATAACCTCAAATAAAAGGTGACACTTTACTATAGCTTCATATAAAAAAATAAACGTTTGCTCTCAAATCCAAAATGCTGGAGTATGAACTCGACCTTGAACTCATCTGTGTGTTTGCCAGTACTGTACCTCACTGGCCGTGTTCAAGAACATAAAACGTGATTTAAGATTAGGATCACTTTATTGGTCCAACCAAAATGTTACTTCAGCTTTTAACCCAACCCCTCTGATAGACACATACATGTTTTGGAGAGGTGCAGGGAGCTGCCACACTGGGCACCTGCGGAGCTGTTGTTGTGGGGGGTTATGTGCCTTGCTCAAGGGCAGGCAATGGCATCTAGGATCTGATACCAGCAACCCTCTGGTTGCCAGCTCACTTCGTGCCAGAGTTTTCTTATTGGCCAAGGATTCCAACTGGCAACCTCGCCGCTCTAACTGGTAGGTTACCTGCCAAAATGTATAATGGATTGCCCCCTGCTGTTTATCTATGCGATTACGTCAGTGTTCAAATGTCAGCACCCCCCCCCCCCCCCCACACACACACACACAAATAAAAAAACATATGCTATGTGCCCGTTGGGAACTTTATATTTGTTGAGATGAGACAGGGACTCAAACTAATACAACTTTATTCTCCATATGAATTTTCTGTAATTTCTTAACTTCCTCAGATAATGTACATCACACTGACACACAGTTGAGAGAGCACAGGGTCAGGCCGCAGTGCAGCACCCCTGGATGGAGAGCATGTTGTTGGTGCCTTGGGGACACCTTACAACTCTTCAGTGATCACCTTGACGTTCCCATTGACTATGAGCTCTATGGTTTCCCAGTCAAAAACGTTCCCTCTGGGCATACGTTTCCCAACATGCAAAGCCTCTATCATGGCATCGGAGAGCACGTAGTCCCACATGTTGACGTCTGTGATCTCTCCGATGAAACTCTGCTTGCTTTGAAAGTCCTTCAGGAAAGAGTCTGGATCCTGTCCCAGGATGACCTTACCTCCCTTCTGCACTTTGTGTCCTGGTTTATACACCTTCCTAATGCTCCTCTTCCCATCTACGTGGAACGCAGCCATACCTAACTTCGAGTCCCAGGTGAGACAGAGGTGGGTCTGGAAGGTGTTGAGCTCAGGTAGGTGGAAGAGGACCCCGTCCCCACTCAAATACAGACCGTACCTGCCGTCAGCTTCTCTCCACACGTTGAGCTCGTCGTGGTACAGTGTACGGTAGGCGAACAAGATGATCTCACGGTTGCCCTCTGCCAATTCTGTGGCCACCCGCATGCACAGGGTGAAGGCTCCCATGTCAAGATCCTTCTGAGGGACCAGCTCCACGTAGCTGTTGTCAGTTTCCATTGGGAACACCAAGGATCTTCTCATGGGCCTCTCTATAGAGAGACAGAGAGAAGAATCATGCAGGCCTGGGTTCAAATGAAATCTTTGTGGCAGATGGCCAGGGTTTGCACTTTCAAGAGTTTTCTATTGGTTCCATTGCGACAGGCAAGCTCAATCCAACACAGCTAAAGTATTTGAAATGATTTCAAATAGTATTTGAAACTAGGTGTGGAGTCATGTGACAGTGACACAGGCTTGAGGGGTCAATTCCATATGTCATTCCGTCGATTCAGGAAGTGTAGGGACATTAATTGCTCGAAGCAAATTAAAACAACCCATTTTCAATTCAGGAACATTGGACGACAGTTTCCTTATCTAAATGTGCACACACAATGCTAGAAGAGTAAAATGTCACCCATTGTGTGAATATTGTGAGAATATTAATATAAATGGACCAGATTTGTGTTTTAGGAACTGTATTAGTACCCGTCCTAGACTGTTCCCTGTTCTGGGAAGCTTTATAGCACCACATTTGGTTCAGCTCACACCTAAATTCTCTAAATAATTACCATAATAGATTTGATTTTAAGCGCTTTTCAAAACACCAAAGTCACTTTACAATAGTGACACAGACATTAATAAATAACACAAGTGATTGACTATCTACAAATTCTACCACAGAAGTGAAGTTCAGACTACCTGCAGAAGCTAAGGAGAGAGAGACACCAAAGATGAGAAGAGTTGCCAGCAGCCCCATTTTATCCCACAGAGCCTATGAAGATAAATACATTAAATACATGATAAGTATACATACATACATAAATATAATATAAATTCATTACAGCAGAGAAAGTTTTAGATGTTTTTAGATGTCTTTTTGTCACTACAATGTCCTATTATTACAATACCCACATGGTCAGATGAAGCAGAGGCTAAACTACAGGACGGTTTTGCTAGCACAGACTGGAATATGTTCTGGGATTCCTCCGATGGCGTTGAGGAGTACACCACATCAGTCACTGGCTTCATCAATAAGTGCATTGATGACGCTGCTGCTACTCTTTGTAAATATCTGTGCATAGTCACTTTAATAACTCCACCTACATGTACATATTACCTCAATTACCTCGACTAACCAGTGTCCCGCACATTGACTCTGTACTGGTACCCCCTGTATAGAGCCTCACTATTGTTATTTTACTGCTGCTCTTTAATTATTTGTTTATTTTATTTCTTATTATTATTTTTTTTTTGTATTTTTTTAAACTGCATTGTTGGTTAAGGGCTTGTAGGTAAGCATTTCACGGTAAGTTCTACACCGATTGTATTCGGCGCATGTGACAAATAACATTTGATTTGAACGTAAATGACGCATTCAGGTTTTAACCACTAATTATGAGGTATTAGGTAATGCAGGAAAATGATTTGTCTACTTACCATTGTTGATCCGCCTTATCAAATGGCTACCTAGTGTGCCTCTCAAACTGTACAGTATATATACACTCACCCAAACTCTTAGAAATCCATTTCAAAACATGTGACACTGATAACCCAAACCCTGAATTCCAAGTTATTTATTATGTGTGTGTTGTGAAACTTAGTCTAGCTAAAAGCAAACAACAGACCCAGTGTCTGTGGCATATTACAGTTTATTTTTTATTTTTTATCTCTTTAGTACTATTTTCAAAATTATATGGGTAATTTAAAAACTCTTAGTACAAAACCCCCAACTGGTAACATTTGTATCGCAGCCAATCTTGCATTCAAAACCTTTCACTGTGCATTCATTTGGTTTGTAGACATCTTTCATCACACAACTATTGATCCAAAAGATGCACTGAATGTACAAAACAGCGTATATAAATTGAGTTGCACCCCCTTTTGCCCAATCTCAATTCCCTGAGGGCATGGACTCTACAAGGTGTCAATAGCGTTCCACAGGGATGCTGAACCATGTTGACGCCAATACTTCCCACAGTTGTGTCAAGATGTCGGAATGTCCTTTGGGTGGTGGACCATTCTTGATACACACATGAAACTGTTGAGCGGGAAAAACCCAGCAGTGTTGCAGTTCTTGACACACTCAAACCAGCGCGCCTGGCACATGCTACCATACCCCGTTCAAAGGCACTTCAATCTTGGCACACATACACAATCTATGGCTTAAAAATCCTTCTTTAACTTGTCTCCTCCCCTTCATCTACACTGATTGAAGTGGATTTATCAAGTGACATCAATAAGGGATCATAGCTTTCACCTGAATTCACCTGGTTGGTCTATCAATGTCATGGGAAGAGCAGCTGTTCTTAATGTTTTGTACACTCAGTATAAATGAACATGTGTTGCAATGTAAAACATATTTCTAGATGAAACACTGATTAAGTTTGGAAAAAAAGTGACCGTATGATTTTGTGTGTTAGTCAATTGAAAATGTGCTTAGAGTTTTGAAACAACTGCCTTTTCAATGATCTGTTTTGAGTTTTGTACTAGGAGTTGTATAAATCAAATCAAATCAAATGTTATTTGTCACGTGCCGAATTCACATACTTGTGAAAATTGCACCAAAGTGATAAAAATATCTGTAGTAGCTAACCACTAGAATACCTAGTTGCTGCATAGTTTAAGACAATGTCCCATAAAGCACCCAGATCTCTTAGAAGAAAAGGTGCTATCTAGAACCTAAAAGGGTTCTTCGGCTGTCCCCATAGGAGAACCCGTTGAAGATACTTTTTTGGTTCCAGGTAGAACCCTTTTGGTTCCAGGTAGAACTCTTTTGGGTTCCATAGAACTTCTGCCACAGAGGGTTCTACATGGAACACAAAAAGGTTCTACCTTGAACCAAAATTGTTTTTTACCTGGAACCAAAAAGGGTTCTCCTATGCGGACAGCCGAAGAACCCTTTTGGAACCCTTTTTTCTAAGAGTGTAGGGAATAGGGTGACATTTGGGACTATATCCCAGACGGTCATGTCCCCTCATATCCTAAACATCTTTCTGGCGCACGGTGCTGATCCAGATGGCCATGTGCCAGTTTAAATGGTTGTCATCTAATTAAAGTAGTCCAATATACTATGTTAGGCTACCAAAGTAAGGAGTTGATAACACTCCCTCTAACCCAAACCCTGAATCCCACGTTATTCTGTTCGTGAGTGTCTCTCTGTGTGTTGTTAAACTTTGTCAGAGGTTAGTGAAATTTAGTCCAGCTTGAAGTATACACCCCCACAAACACACAAACCCAACTTTCCATGTGTTTAATGCCATTCCATTTGCTCCGTTTGGGCCATTATTATGAACCATGCTTCCCTCAGCAGCCTACACTGCTATCCAGTATTTATGTAATAAAACCAACACTGCAAGTGACTACCCACATGATATTACGTCAGTGCTCAAACCTGAGCTGCAGTGCCGCCCTTTCAAATGTCTGACTGGCACTTCACTTTATGGCTCCCAGCTTCTTTTCTGGGTTTAAAAGACTGAAAACAAAGAGAGAAAGAATGTACTATGTTCTGTATAAACATTTGCAGTGCTTCTATACTTTTGAAGCATTTTTATTCTGGTGGAGTTGTACAAATAAATACAGTATCATAACCACTACCATACACTGGCCATGTTATAATTCTTGTCTGCAATGGCTTCCCTCCCTTGTCTCCTTGCTACCATACAAAAAGTGATCAGTTTATTCAGATGTAATGAAGGGGCCTTGAATGGAATGAGACAAGTAAAGGAAACAAATGTAAAAGCTATTGGGACACTACGGAAAGAACCTTCCCTTACAACCGTAGTACAACAATGACAGAATACGGGACAGAATACGGACTTTGGAAATGTTGCAAGAATAGTTCTAAAAAAGAGAAGTGTGCAGCATCTCTCACAATGCTCATTGTACGTTGTGTGTGCAACTCTTATAGCTATTTTAGCATTTACGACACACTCGCACGACTTTACTTGCTTGACATAGGTCAAGTTTCTGCCCGACTAGACGCGGAGGCGTTGAAATGCGTCAACCAATGGTTGCGTGCCACGCCATCGACTGTGTCAGGCATCAGATTGCTATATCATGTGGTTAGTTGATATGTTAAATACCTATCGAGGCGCTGTAGTCGGGGAGGAACTCGACCTTGAACTCATCTGTGTGTTTGCCAGTACTGTACCTCACTGGCCGTGTTCAAGAACATAAAACATGTGATTTAAGATTAGGATCACTTTATTGGTCCAACCAAAATGTTACTTCAGCTTTTAACCCAACCCCTCTGATAGACACATACATGTTTTGGAGAGGTGCAGGGAGCTGCCACACTCGGCACCTGCGGAGCTGTTGTTGTGGGGGGTTATGTGCCTTGCTCAAGGCCAGGCAATGGCATCTAGGATCTGATACCAGCGACCCTCTGGTTGCCAGCTCACTTCGTGCCAGAGTTTTCTTATTGGCCAAGGATTCCAACTGGCAACCTCGCCGCTCTAACTGGTAGGTTACCTGCCAAAATGTATAATGGATTGCCCCCTGCTGTTTATCTATGCGATTACGTCAGTGTTCAAATGTCAGCACCCCCCCCCCCCCCCCCCCCCCCACACACACACAAATAAAAAAACATATGCTATGTGCCCGTTGGGAACTTTATATTTGTTGAGATGAGACAGGGACTCAAACTAATACAACTTTATTCTCCATATGAATTTTCTGTAATTTCTTAACTTCCTCAGATAATGTACATCACACTGACACACAGTTGAGAGAGCACAGGGTCAGGCCGCAGTGCAGCACCCCTGGATGGAGAGCATGTTGTTGGTGCCTTGGGGACACCTTACAACTCTTCAGTGATCACCTTGACGTTCCCATTGACTATGAGCTCTATGGTTTCCCAGTCAAAAATGTTCCCTCTGGGCATACGTTTCCCAACATGCAAAGCCTCTATCATGGCATCGGAGAGCACGTAGTCCCACATGTTGACGTCTGTGATCTCTCCGATGAAACTCTGCTTGCTGTCAAAGTCCTTCAGGAAAGAGTCTGGATCCTGTCCCAGGATGACCTTACCTCCCTTCTGCACTTTGTGTCCTGGTTTATACACCTTCCTAATGCTCCTCTTCCCATCTACGTGGAACGCAGCCATACCTAACTTCGAGTCCCAGGTGAGACAGAGGTGGGTCTGGAAGGTGTTGAGCTCTGGTAGGTGGAAGAGGACCCCGTCCCCACTCAAATACAGACCGTACCTGCCGTCAGCTTCTCTCCACACGTTGAGCTCGTCGTGGTACAGTGTACGGTAGGCGAACAAGATGATCTCACGATTGCCCTCTGCCAATTCTGTGGCCACCCGCATGCACAGGGTGAAGGCTCCCATGTCAAGATCCTTCTGAGGGACCAGCTCCACGTAGCTGTTGTCAGTTTCCATTGGGAACACCAAGGATCTTCTCATGGGCCTCTCTATAGAGAGACAGAGAGAAGAATCATGCAGGCCTGGGTTCAAATGAAATCTTTGTGGCAGATGGCCAGGGTTTGCACTTTCAAGAGTTTTCTATTGGTTCCATTGCGACAGGCAAGCTCAATCCAACACAGCTAAAGTATTTGAAATGATTTCAAATAGTATTTGAAACTAGGTGTGGAGTCATGTGACAGTGACACAGGCTTGAGGGGTCAATTCCATATGTCATTCCGTCGATTCAGGAAGTGTAGTGACATTAATTGCTCGAAGCAAATTAAAACAACCCATTTTCAATTCAGGAACATTGGACGACAGTTTCCTTATCTAAATGTGCACACACAATGCTAGAAGAGGAAAATGTCACCCATTGTGTGAATATTGTGTGAATATTAATATAAATGGACCAGATTTGTGTTTTAGGAACTGTATTAGTACCCGTCCTAGACTGTTCCCTGTTCTGGGAAGCTTTATAGCACCACATTTGGTTCAGCTCACACCTAAATTCTCTAAATAATTACCATAATAGATTTGATTTTAAGCGCTTTTCAAAACACCAAAGTCACTTTACAATAGTGACACAGAAATGAATAAATAACACAAGTGATTGACTATCTACAAATTCTACCACAGAAGTGAAGTTCAGACTACCTGCAGAAGCTAAGGAGAGAGAGACACCAAAGATGAGAAGAGTTGCCAGCAGCCCCATTTTATCCCACAGAGCCTATGAAGATAAATACATTAAATACATGATAAATATACATACATACATAAATATAATATAAATTCATTACAGCAGAGACAGTTTTAGATGTTTTTAGATGTCTTTTTGTCACTACAATGTCCTATTATTACAATACCCACATGGTCAGATGAAGCAGATGCTAAACTACAGGACGGTTTTGCTAGCACAGACTGGAATATGTTCTGGGATTCCTCCGATGGCGTTGAGGAGTACACCACATCAGTCACTGGCTTCATCAATAAGTGCATTGATGACGCTGCTGCTACTCTCTGTAAATATCTGTGCATAGTCACTTTGATAACTCTACCTACATGTACATATTACCTCAATTACCATTGACTCTGTACTGGTACCCCCTGTATAGAGCCTCGCTATTGTTATTTTACTGCTGCTCTTTAATTATTTGTTTATTTTATTTCTTATTATTATTTTTTTTTTGTATTTTTTTAAACTGCATTGTTGGTTAAGGGCTTGTAGGTAAGCATTTCACGGTAAGTTCTACACCGATTGTATTCGGCGCATGTGACAAATAACATTTGATTTGAACGTAAATGACGCATTCAGGTTTTAACCACTAATTATGAGGTATTAGGTAATGCAGGAAAATGATTTGTCTACTTACCATTGTTGATCCGCCTTATCAAATGGCTACCTAGTGTGCCTCTCAAACTGTACAGTATATATACACTCACCCAAACTCTTAGAAATCCATTTCAAAACATGTGACACTGATAACCCAAACCCTGAATTCCAAGTTATTGATTATGTGTGTGTTGTGAAACTTAGTCTAGCTAAAAGCAAACAACAGACCCAGTGTCTGTGGCATATTACAGTTTATTTTTTATTTTTTATCTCTTTAGTACTATTTTCAAAATTATATGGGTAATTTAAAAACTCTTAGTACAAAACCCCCAACTGGTAACATTTGTATCGCAGCCAATCTTACATTCAAAACCTTTCACTGTGCATTCATTTGGTTTGTAGACATCTTTCATCACACAACTATTGATCCAAAAGATGCACTGAATGTACAAAACAGCGTATATAAATTGAGTTGCACCCCCTTTTGCCCAATCTCAATTCCCTGAGGGCATGGACTCTACAAGGTGTCAATAGCGTTCCACAGGGATGCTGAACCATGTTGACGCCAATGCTTCCCACAGTTGTGTCAAGATGTCAGAATGTCCTTTGGGTGGTGGACCATTCTTGATACACACATGAAACTGTTGAGCGGGAAAAACCCAGCAGTGTTGCAGTTCTTGACACACTCAAACCAGCGCGCCTGGCACATGCTACCATACCCCGTTCAAAGGCACTTCAATCTTGGCACACATACACAATCTATGGCTTAAAAATCCTTCTTTAACTTGTCTCCTCCCCTTCATCTACACTGATTGAAGTGGATTTAACCAGTGACATCAATAAGGGATCATAGCTTTCACCTGGATTCACCTGGTTGGTCTATCAATGTCATGGGAAGAGCAGCTGTTCTTAATGTTTTGTACACTCAGTATAAATGAACATGTGTTGCAATGTAAAACATATTTCTAGATGAAACACTGATTAAGTTTGGAAAAAAAGTGACCGTATGATTTTGTGTGTTAGTCAATTGAAAATGTGCTTAGAGTTTTGAAACAACTGCCTTTTCAATGATCTGTTTTGAGTTTTGTACTAGGAGTTGTATAAATCAAATCAAATCTAATGTTATTTGTCACGTGCCGAATTCACATACTTGTGAAAATTGCACCAAAGTGATAAAAATATCTGTAGTAGCTAACCACTAGAATACCTAGTTGCTGCATAGTTTAAGACAATGTCCCATAAAGCACCCAGATCTCTTAGAAGAAAAGGTGCTATCTAGAACCTAAAAGGGTTCTTCGGCTGTCCCCATAGGAGAACCCGTTGAAGATACTTTTTTGGTTCCAGGTAGAACCCTTTTGGTTCCAGGTAGAACTCTTTTGGGTTCCATAGAACTTCTGCCACAGAGGGTTCTACATGGAACACAAAAAGGTTCTACCTTGAACCAAAATTGTTTTTTACCTGGAACCAAAAAGGGTTCTCCTATGCGGACAGCCGAAGAACCCTTTTGGAACCCTTTTTTCTAAGAGTGTAGGGAATAGGGTGACATTTGGGACTATATCCCAGACGGTCATGTCCCCTCATATCCTAAACATCTTTCTGGCGCACGGTGCTGATCCAGATGGCCATGTGCCAGTTTAAATGGTTGTCATCTAATTAAAGTAGTCCAATATACTATGTTAGGCTACCAAAGTAAGGAGTTGATAACACTCCCTCTAACCCGAACCCTGAATCCCACGTTATTCTGTTCGTGAGTGTCTCTGTGTGTGTTGTTAAACTTTGTCAGAGGTTAGTGAAATTTAGTTCAGCTTGAAGTATACACCCCCACAAACACACAAACCCAACTTTCCATGTGTTTAATGCCATTCCATTTGCTCCGTTTGGGCCATTATTATGAACCATGCTTCCCTCAGCAGCCTACACTGCTATCCAGTATTTATGTAATAAAACCAACACTGCAAGTGACTACCCACATGATATTACGTCAGTGCTCAAACCTGAGCACCATTTCCCGCATGCAAACACGCACACCCACCCACGCACACACACACACACACATGCTCCTTCGTGACCCCTCTTTCAAGGTCACTGAGATCTCTTCTTCTAGCCATGGTAGTCAAAATAATGGGCAACTGGGCATTTTATGGGATGTTAATTTCTTAATTAACTCAGGAACCATACTCGTGTGGAATCACCTGCTTTCAAAATACTTTGTATCCCTCTTTTACACAAGTGTTTCCTTTAGTTTAGCCACTAGCCACCTCCTCTAATTACCTGGCTCCATCTGCACCTTTCTTTAAGAAACTCAATATCTTGTCTATTTAAAATATTAACGTACGCCAATTATCAACTTTCATCTACAAATACTCATACCTCCCAGACAGTTGACCTAAACCAATATATTCTTCCAGCTTAATTCTGAAATCCATCTATCTAACACAAGACACTGCAATAACCTTCACCCTCCCCACTGTGTGGGATAAAATCCAGCTCTTTGGTAATTTTCCAGTACCCATGTTGAAGAGTCTCCGGTCGCCTAGTCATTTTCCAGTTCCCAAAGTATTTACTTTGGAAGTAGGAAGAAGAAGCAGTATAAGACAGTGCAGGTGTGGTCCAACATAGAGGTAAACATTAGACATAAAGAAACAGAACTAAGTGGTGTATATGTGAATAAGCTAAGTCGAGCCAACAAAGACCAGACTGTTTGGAGCCAGATAGAATGGGACCCACAGGGTACATGGGTTTATCTTTTCCAAGTGACACAGATCTGAACTGGTGTGGGACAGTGACTATGCATTTTTACCAACCAATACAGAAGTCCCAAACTATGTACAGTGGGGCAAAAAAGTATTTAGTCAGCCACCAATTGTGCAAGTTCTCCAACTTAAAAAGATGAGAGAGGCCTGTAATTTTCATCATAGGTACACTTCAACTATGACAGACAAAATGAGATTTTTTTTTCTCCAGAAAATCACATTGTAGGATTTTTAATTAATTTATTTGCAAATTATGGTGGAAAATAAGTATTTGGTCACCTACAAACAAGCAAGATTTCTGGCTCTCACAGACCTGTAACTTCTTCTTTAAGAGGCTCCTCTGTCCTCCACTCGTTACCTGTATTAATGGCACCTGTTTGAACTTGTTATCAGTATAAAAGACACCTGTCCACAACCTCAAACAGTCACACTCCAAACTCCACTATGGCCAAGACCAAAGAGCTGTCAAAGGACACCAGAAACAAAACTGTAGACCTGCACCAGGCTGGGAAGACTGAATCTGCAATAGGTAAGCAGCTTTGTTTGAAGAAATCAACTGTGGGAGCAATTATTAGGAAATGGAAGACATGCAAGACCACTAATAATCTCCCTCGATCTGGGGCTCCACGCAAGATCTCACCCCGTGGGGTCAAAATGATCACAAGAACGGTGTGAACCTAGTGAATGACCTAGTGAATGACCTGCAGAGAGCTGGGACCAAAGTAACAAAGCCTACCATCAGTAACACACTACGCCGCCAGGGACTAAAATCCTGCAGTGCCAGACGTGTCCCCCTGCTTAAGCCAGTACATGTCCAGACCCGTCTGAAGTTTGC
This sequence comes from Oncorhynchus mykiss, assembly GCF_013265735.2. Taxonomy (NCBI): domain Eukaryota; kingdom Metazoa; phylum Chordata; class Actinopteri; order Salmoniformes; family Salmonidae; genus Oncorhynchus; species Oncorhynchus mykiss. Next base: position 78,047,563 of record NC_048581.1, on the reverse strand, counting down.
TAGAGAGCATTTGGATGATCCTGAAGAAGATCGGGAGAATGTCATATGGTCAGATGAAACCAAAATATAACTTTTTGGTAAAAACTCAACTCGTCGTGTTTGGAGGACAAAGAATGCTGAGTTGCATCCAAAGAACACCATACCTACTGTGAAGCATGGGGGTGGAAACATCATGCTTTGTGGCTGTTTTTCTGCAAAGGGACCAGGACGACTGATCCGTGTAAAGGAAAGAATGAATGGGGCCATGTATCGTGAGATTTTGAGTGAAAACCTCCTTCCATCAGCAAGGGCATTGAAGATGAAACGTGGCTGGGTCTTTCAGCATGACAATGATCCCAAACACACCGCCCGGGCAACGAAGGAGTGGCTTCGTAAGAAGCATTTCAAGGTCCTGGAGTGGCCTAGCCAGTCTCCAGATATCAACCCCATAGAAAATCTTTGGAGGGAGTTGAAAGTCTGTGTTGCCCAGCAACAGCCCCAAAACATCACTGCTCTAGAGGAGATCTGCATGGAGGAATGGGCCAAAATACCAGCAACAGTGTGTGAAAACCTTGTGAAGACTTACAGAAAACATTTGACCTCTGTCATTGCCAACAAAGGGTATATAACAAAGTATTGAGATAAACTTTTGTTATTGACCAAATACTTTTTTTCCACCATAATTTGCAAAGAAATTCATTAAAAAATCCTACAATGTGATTTTCTGGATTTCTTTCTTCTCATTTTGTCTGTCATATTTGAAGTGTACCTATGATGACAATTACAGGCCTCTCTCATCTTTTAAGTGGGAGAACTTGCACAATTGGTGGCTGACTAAATACTTTTTTGCCCCACTGTATATGCATTGGGAAGACATGGTTGTGTTAATTCAAATCTATTTGAAATGTACTTATAATGGGAACATATATATGTAATAAATGTATTATTTTTTATAGAGGACCTTTGGTTGCACCACCAATATAATCTAACCTGAGCCAGATGTGGGCGTACACAAGCCAGTACTAAGTCATAAAGATAATGGCGATGCAAGGCTAAGGGGAGTTAATCATTTACATATGAAGGAGGGAATATATCTGGTGGAAATTTATAAATACTGATGTTCTGAACAAGAAGAGTCAGTTCTTCCATGGAATTGCTCGGCGTTGTTACTGTTTGTAATAAAGTCTATTTGAATTCACAAGCTCCGGTATCTGAGAAATATTTGATTCAATATTTCCACGATAACTGCTGCACCTCACATAGTCAATTCTCTATTAGATACAGAGGTTCCATGCTCTGGAATTCCTATCTCCACAATGCCAAAACATCATCATCCCTCAATAACTTAAAGCATAGACTAGAGGTCAGCCTGAAGAACCAAACTACCCAGTAGTCTCCTCCATGTAGCCTAACTCTCTCTCTCTCGCACACACACACCACACACACACACACACACACACACACACAATCAAAGAAGGTTTTCTATACTGAGTATATCTTGTACAATTATAATTAATATGATTTGTTTAACTGATTGACATTTTTGTTTTTACTTATATTTGTGGTGTGGTTTTCATACAAGCCTTTCAGGTCTTGCTTTTGGGCTTCCAACCTCACCTGCACAACATTTGTAAAACATTATTTTTTTTATGTGTGCTGTTTTGTCTTTCACATATTTTCTTTGCTGCAAATAAATAAAACCAAAAACCTTCTCATAAGTGCTTTTGTTGCTATACAGTAGTGAATAATTGAATAATAACAATAAGGTTAACTGAACTTTCAAATTCTATACATTCTATCCATCAAATGATCTGTCATGTGCTCCCTCCCATCTTTCATCTCAGATCAGGAAGACATGCTGATGCGATCTTCACCAACAGCTACAGGAAGGTTCTAGGCCAAATCTCAGCCAGGAAGTTCCTTCAGATCATCCTGGAAAAACAGCTACGGGGAGTAGTGCATGTTTAGGACACACTTTATTTGGATAATCCAGATGCTCTACAGATGGTCATACCATCAACAACCTATCTGTTGATAAGCAACTGCTTGCTAAGGTTACGGTTAGGTTTTGAATAAAGGTTAGGGTAAGGGTTAAGGTAGGGGTCAGTGTTAGGGCTTAGGGTTAGGATAAGAGATAAGAGATAAGGTTAGGATTAGGGCTACACTCTAAAAATTAGGGGTTCAACAAGGGTTCTTCTAAGTTCTTTGAAGAACCTTAGGGTTCTTGGCACTGAAAATGGCCCCCAAAAGGTTATTCCAAGTACCCCATAGGAGGTGGGGTTCATCGAGGAACCTCCTTAGTTGGAGGGGGTTCTTGCAGGAACCTAACTGCCCAACTGAAACACTTGGATTTGAATATTAAAGGACAGAAGATGCAGTCACTTAACTGAAAAATGTAAAGAGCTCATCAATTTGAGGTTGTTCCCTTATATGATCTAAATTGATATTGTTTTATGATGATACCATCTATCTTTTCATATTTGTGCCAATCTTTCTAAAACAAAAAAAATTGACACAATTCAATAGATACCAATCAACAAAGAGGTAAGAATATGTAGGCTATAAGAATATGTTGAAGGCTAGCTGTATTGAGTGCAGATGACTGCTCACTTTTGTGTTTGTGTCTGCAGGTATGCAGACAAGGAGACAAACAACGGTATGTCAAGTGGTACTGGTATGTTATACAGATCCCATTTACCATTCTCCATTCTCCCATAGGCCTCCAGATTACAAGGTATGTGTCTGAAAACCATTATCAAAACAGTTTTTTTCATTCACCACAAAAACCTATGTATTTATTTAACTAGGCAAGTCAGTTATCAACAAATTCTTATTTGCAATGACAGCCTAGGAACAGTGGGTTAACTGCCTTTTTCAGGGGCAGAACAACAGATTTTTAACTTGTCAGCTCAGGGATTCGATCTAGCAACCTTTCAGTTACTGGCCCAATGCTCTAACCACTAGGCTACCTGCCTCTAACCACTAATCTACCTGCCTCTAACCACTAGGCTACCTGCCTCTAACCACTAGGCTACCTGCCGCCCCAAAAGTATGAATACTGCCGTGTCCATGTTTTGTCAATCATCTGTATAACTACTATTTTTTGGATTCACAGACTTCACCCTCCCTACACCTCTGATGAATATAACAGGAAACCTGTTCAATCACCATGCACTGCAAAACATTTCTGGCTATGGATACGGAGAACATCAACACATTAACATCCACACGCCAGAGGATAAACCCATTGGACTTGGGGCTCTGCTGGGAGTTTACCTCATATTTAGATTGTTTATTCTGCTTTGCCACTAAAATCAGAATAAACACACAAATATTGTTTATAACAAATTGTGTTATTGTTGTGCGTATTATTATTAATAATAATAATAACAGGGGAGGAAAGGGGGGGGGGGGGGGGGGGGGGGGGGTGTAGTTAAAAAAATGTACCACAAAAGGTTATTCAAGGATCCATTAAAAGGGGTCGCCAACCCAGACAGGAAGAGCACATCAGTGACTCAACCCACATTTGTACAGCACATTGTTAATCACAGCGTTCGGGGGCAAAGTATCAGATCAGTATTATGCATCTGAAAGAAAAACTAATCTACTGAAAATTATCACTTCACCCGACTATAATTGAGATAATGGCATTTAAAATATGGTAGATTTTTTTTACATAGCATGTGAAAACAAACTGTTCACTTATACAGTCATGACCACAAAAATATTTGTTAATGTGGGTAGGCTTATCAGCATCACATGCTCTGCAGCCAAGAACCGCTCGATGCATTTGTTTGCGTCAGACAGACATAGGCACACTGTTCCTAAACTAGGCACACTGCTCCTAAACTAGGCACACTGTTCCTGAGATGTTTCCATGATAGTCAAATATGTCTCAAAGACTACACTTGTGAGAATCGTGCCAACAGACGCCTCAAAGGGAGCTAGCAGAGCGAGCCCATTGTCCATGCCTGGGCCCTGGTCAATGAGACTGGGGGCAGAGTAGGGGGGATAACTGCAGTTCAGGTGTGGATTATTTCACTCAACCTGTCTAACAAGAGGGTGAGTAACATAATAGGGGGTTTAGCTGCTGTTCCCCAAAGACTGGTACTAGAACACTTACACATTTAATGATTGCAATTGTTTTGTTGGTCTGCTGGCAAAGCACATACACCAGAATTACTTTGCGTATTGTTTGTTACTCAAAAGGCAGCTGGAGCTGGCAGAGAACGCACCGGGCTGTGAATGCGTACTGGAGACACAGTTCGCATCACCGCATAACACGATGCCTGACCAGTCACACGCTCCCCACGTAGGCACGGGGAGTTGGCTCAGGTCTAAACCCTGACTCTGCCAATCTCCCCGTGTGACCCCCCAAAATATTTTATGGGGTTGCCTCTCTTGCTTGCTTCGTTGAGCTATCTCCCCGTGTCGTCGCCGTTCCGCTTTCGCTGCCTCTATCTCCTCCTTCGGACGGCGATACTCCCCGGCCTGCGTCCAGGGTCCTTTACCATCCAGGATCTCCTCCCAAGTCCACTCCTCCTGTACACGCTGCTTGGTCCACTTTTGGTGGCTTCTTCTGTCACGTTCGTCGTCATGAGTAGACCAAGGCGCAGCGTGAATAGAGTTCCACATATTTTTTATAAACTGAAACTCACCAAACCAATAAAGCATAAACGAAACGTGACGCTACTGGTGTGCACTCAGGCAACACAATGTAGACAATATCCCACGAATACCAATGGGGAAATGGCTACCTAAATATGATCCCCAATCAGAGACAACGATAAACAGCTGCCTCTGATTGGGAATCATATCAGGCCACCATAGAAATACATTCCACCTAGATGACCCACCCAAGTCGCTATCACATCCCACCCAAATCGCTATCACATCCCAACCAACACAGAATTAACAGTTTACTATGGTCAGGGCGTGACACATTCATTCATTAAGTTCTGAGATTTTAGTTTGTTTAAGTCACATTGAAGCAAAATAAGCTATCTTTTGTCATATGTCATACAACCCGTGGTAGACATTTGTCAAATTAGCATGTTGGTTAATATTCTGCAACATATTTGAATACTATTGAAATTACTTTGGATTGTAAATGAAATAGCTGTTATGCAGAATGTTTGGCTTCTTACAGTACCTAATAGATGGCCAGAGTGGAGAGCCTGATACAGACGTCTGATACAGACGTCACCAGACAGCAGAACACCAGCAGGGCAGCTCTCTCCATCATCATGGCAAATTCTGGAAAACAATGGACAGCAAGAAAAAATGTCAGTGTTAAAAATTGCATTAGAAAAAAACTCTGAAGCCACAGTTTTCCTCACTTGGCCTCTGATCTGATATCACTGCAGCGGACATGGAGTCTCTAAGAGAGGTAGACATTGTTTTCATGATTACTTTGACCAAGAGGAAGACGATTTAGTGCAGCAAAACCAAATCTTAGTTATTATGTAAAATACATAAAAAATGCTAAATCAAAGTCTGGCTTTGTTTGATTCTTCAACCAATACATATCCAAAATAAAGCACAGCAGTTAGTTTAGTAATTGTATTTGAAGAATAAATAACCATGTATAGTTGATACAGATAACAATCTAAATATTATCTTCATGTATAGTTTTTGTTGTTGTTGCAATTCTGATAAACTGTAATCAAATCAAATCAAATGTTATTTGTCACATACACATGGTTAGCAGATGTTAATGCGAGTGTAGCGAAATACTTGTGCTTCTAGTTCCGACAATGCAGAAATAACCAACGAGTAATCTAACCTAACAATTCCACAACAACTACCTTATACACACAAGTGTATAGGAATTAAGAATATGTACATACAAATATATGAATGAGTGATGGTGCAGAACAGCATAGGCAAGATGCAGTATCGGTACAGTATATACATATGAGATGAGTAATGTAGGGTATGTAAACATATAAAAGTGGCATTGTTTAAAGTGGCTAGTGATACATGTATTACATAAAGATGGCAAGACGCAGTAGATGGTATAGAGTACAGTATATACATATGAGATGAGTAATGTAGGGTATGTAAACATTATATGAAGTGGCATTGTTTAAAGTGGCTAGTGATACAGTTTTCATCAATTTTTACATTATTAAAGTGGCTGGAGTTGAGTCAGTATGTTGGCAGCAGCCACTCAATGATAGTTGTGGCTGTTTAACAGTCGGATGGCCTTGAGATAGAAGCTGTTTTTCAGTCTCTCGGTCCCAGCTTTGATGCACCTGTACTGACCTCGCCTTCTGGATGATAGCGGGGTGAACAGGCTGTGGCTCGGGTGGTTGTTGTCCTTGATGATCTTTATGGCCTTCCTGTGACATCAGGTGGTGTAGGTGTCCTGGAGGGCAGGTAGTTTGCCTGCAGACCTCACTACCCGTTGTGCAGACCTCACTACCCTCTGGAGAGCCTTACGGTTCTGGGCGGAGCAGTTGCCGTACCAGGCGGTGATACAGCCCGACAGGATGTTCTCAATTGTGCATCTGTAAAAGTTTGTGAGTGCTTTTGGTGACAAGCCGGATTTCTTCAGCTTCCTGAGGTTGAAGAGGCGCCTTCTTCACAACGCTGTCTGTGTGGGTGGACCAATTCAGTTTATCTGTGATGTGTACGCCGAGGAACTTAAAACTTACTACCCTCTCCACTACTGTCCCGTCGATGTGGATAGCAGCTCCCTCTGCTGTTTCCTGAAGTCCACGATCATCTCCTTTGTTTGGTTGACGTTGAGTGTGAGGTTATTTTCCTGACATCACACTCCGAGGGCCCTCACTTCCTCCCTGTAGGCCGTCTCGTCGTTGTTGGTAATCAAGCCTACCACTGTAGGGGGGGCGGTAAGCAAATTGGAGTGGGTCTAGGGTGTCAGGTAGGGTGAAGGTGATATGGTCCTTGACTAGTCTCTCAAAGCACTTCATGATGACGGAAGTGAGTGCAACGGGGTGGTAGTCGTTTAGCTCAGTTACCTTAGCTTTCTTGGGAACAGGAACAATGGTGGCCCTCTTGAAGCATGTGGGAACAGCAGACTGGGATAAGGATTGAATATGTTCGGAAACAAACTTTGACAGGATTACGCTATCAATTAATGACATCATCATAACCAAATGTTGTTATTGACACACACAAAAACATTACAATCTTAAACAAACCTTCTGGATTAATCCTTTGTGTGTTGATTCTATTGGGTTCCCCTGCAGTCATTGATGTTAGTTCAGGTCGTCATCTCAGTCCTTCCCTGTGTGAGGGGTGAAGCCACTGAACTGAGGAAAGATGCTGGAAAAGCTTTGTTCCAGTGACTTCCGCCTTTGATTGTTCAAATATTTATTTTTTCTTTCTCTCTCTCCTTCCCTCCATCTCCCCCCTCTCTTTCTCTCTCTCCTTCCCTCCATCTCTCCCCTCTCTTTCTCTCTCTCCTTCCCTCCATCTCCCCCCTCTCTTTCTCTCTCTCCTTCCCTCCATCTCCCCCCTCTCTTTCTCTCTCTCCTTCCCTCCATCTCCCCCCTCTCTTTCTCTCTCTCCTTCCCTCCATCTCCCCCCTCTCTTTCTCTCTCTCCTTCCCTCCATCTCCCCCCTCTCTTTCTCTCTCTCCTTCCCTCCATCTCCCCCCTCTCTTTCTCTCTCTCCTTCCCTCCATCTCCCCCCTCTCTTTCTCTCTCTCCTTCCCTCCATCTCCCCCCACTCTTTCTCTCTCTCCTTCCCTCCATCTCCCCCTCTCTTTCTCTCTCTCCTTCCCTCCATCTCCCCCTCTCTTTCTCTCTCTCCTTCCCTCCATCTCCCCCTCTCTTTCTCTCTCTCCTTCCCTCCATCTCCCCCTCTCTTTCTCTCTCTCCTTCCCTCCATCTCCCCCCTCTCTTTCTCTCTCTCTTTCTCTTTATTTTTTTTCTCTCTCTCTCACTCTATTTTTCTCTTTCTCTCTCTCTTGCTCTCTCTCTCCCTCTCTCTCTCTCGCTCTCTTTTCTCTCTTTCTCTCTCTCTTTTTTTCTCTCTCTCTCTCTTAAATATGTATAGACTGTAGATATTGATCTTTATGGTAAAATGTTTCTATAGTTTCATTCCACGACGATGGCACGTTCACTGTGGGCCAATGTATAGTACAATGTATAGTACAGTGGAACCTTTTGTGAAGGAAGAGGTTCAAGACAAACCACAATGTTGGACGTCCTTGAGGACGTATTTGAAAGATGGATAGTTATTTACACACAATCAGTTCTTATTATAGCTCACCGACCTGATACGAGAAGAAAATCAACGTGGTCTTTTGATAATTGTTTGGGTTTCTGCTGGTCAGAGGGATGCCATGCCACATGAATGGGGACAAGAGCTGTGACTTGTTTTGCTCTCAAGAAAAGGGTGCCATTGAAAGGATGATTACTGGGGTAGCGGTAAATGTGAAAGTGGATCAACTGCAGGGGAAGATTCCTGGTATTTGTGATGCTCGGTAGGAAACTGGTCTGTCTGCCCAATATAAAGCATCAAAACCGGCAGAGGAATAAAAATGGCATAAATAGGAAAGTATACCAGTTTCATTTGAGGACCAGGATGTTGACAACTGTGCCATACAGATTGCAAAATAGTTGGGAAGAGATTTTTGAGTTGAGCTGATATATAAAACAACACAAGATTCACGACTTCGTGCTTTTCAGCTAAAATTATTATATAGAATTCTTGCCACCAACAAAATGTTGAATATTTGGGGCATAAAATCTTCGAAGCTCTGCAGATTCTGTTGTGAGGATACAGAATCAATAGATTATTTATTTTGGTATTGCCCTCAGGTAGCCTGTTTCTGGTCTCAGGTTCAGGAATAGCTGAAAATGCATAGCATAGATCTTAAATTGACCCTAGAAATAGTACTGTTAGGAGATCTGGAGAGACCGGGTCAGTCATTTACTAATATACTAATACTCTTAGTAAAAGTATTTATCTTCAACACGCAATCTGTAGATTCTATTCAATTAGATAGATTGAAATTGTACGTTAAACATCACAGCATAGTTGAAAGATATGTGTTGCGTAGAAACCCGAAGTGTGTGGCCAGCAGAGATAGATGGGATGGGCAGAGGGAAGCTGAGGGTTGGGATGTGGAATTGGAGACAAGTGGGAGTGGAGTTGCTGTGTGAGAGAGAGAATGATGAAAGTAAAAGTAAAAAATAAAAAAAGTCAAAATAAAACATAAAAGTACATTTGAATGACACTAAGTGGCAGTGTTTTTACAACTAATGCCGGTTTGTCTGAGGCTGATGCCGTGCAGGTGTTTGTACACATGCATGTACATATACATACACACACTCTCATTCAAATAAACACATACAAAAACACACACATACATGTAATAGTGCCAGACATGCACACAAACATATACAGTTGGCATTGCTGTTATGATTTCAGTTGTACTTAATGTCCTTTGTTATAAATGTATTGTTTTGTTTTATTTATATATATATTTTTTTGCGTTGTTGTTTTCTTCTCTTTTCCTTTTTTCTCTTTAATTCATTCTCTTGGTTGCTGGTGCATAGGGGGGATCTTGGGGTGGGGGTTCATTCTCTTGGTTGCTGGTGCATAGGGGGGATCTTGGGGTGGGGGTTCATTCTCTTGGTTGCTGGTGCATAGGGGGGATCTTGGGGTGGGGGTTCATCATTCTCTTGGTTGCTGGTGCGTAGGGGAGATCTTGGGGTGGGGGTTCATCATTCTCTTGGTTGCTGGTGCATAGGGGGGATCTTGGGGTGGGGGTTCATCATTCTCTTGGTTGCTGGTGCATAGGGGGGATCTTGGGGTGGGGAATGGAATTAATTGTATTTTTTACTAGCTGTCGAATGGTTGAGGGACAGCTATTGGGGAACTGTGGGGGGGAAGGGGGGGGGGGATCTTGGAGGGTTCGGGTTCATGTTTTTTGGCCTGGTGGTAGATTGGTCAACATGCCCTTGAGCAGGACATTGAACCTGAATGCTTGTGTGTGTCTCTCTGAATGGGAATCTGTTGGATGACTGGTATGATGTAGTTATTGAGCGGCTTCACTGCAGGTATATTGTATGTTTCGAATATTCAATAAATAATAATAAAAAATACTTCTCTCTCGCGCTCTCTCAATTATACTCTATGAAAGTAACCATATCTACATGTACATACTACCTCAATCAGCCAGACTAACCGATGTCTGTATGTAGCCTTGCTACTTTTATAGCCTCGCTACTTTTATAGCCTCGCTACTGTTTTTCACTGTCTTTTCACTGTTGTTTTTATTTCTTTACTTACCTATTGTTCACCTAATACCTTTTTTGCACTATTGGTTAGAGCCTGTAAGTAAGCATTTCACTGTAAGGTCTAATACACCTGTTGTATTCGGCGCATATGACAAACTTTGATTTGATTCAAATGTCTCATTTCATGTCCATTTCAGGTGCTTATAATGGCTTATGAGTGCTTTTATAGGGATTATGAGACACCATCATCACTGGGGCACCATGTTCAGACCTGCTCTGTTCCTGCACTGTGACTGACTGGCCTGTCTCGAATACAGATAACATCAGCCAACTCAGAGAGCCTGAGAGGCCACGCCCTCAGCCACACCTCTCTGAGTGACACAGCTACACATCTATCTGACCATCACCATGACGGACAACTGGCTTCAGTCTGACCCATCAACACAGTGTCTAGTCCTCTGGTCCTTTGTCCTCTGTACCCTGAAGGTGAGTGTGGAGTGGACATCCTTTGTGGCACCACGGTGCTGAGCAGTGCTTTGCTGGCTTTTTGTGGGCATAGCTCGTTATAAAGCCAGCAGTTGATGGACAAAGATGTTACCTCAAACCAGAGACAACAGACTGAAGGCTGAAGAAGACTGTTGTCAAATAAAAGAAAGCTTTACTGATATTTGTTTATTTATACAAATGTATTCAATATAAATTACAACACTGAATAGTAGTAGAATACTGAAAAGATTGGAAGATACAGTATTTCATTTCAGAATGTGGTGCATTGTTTGAGAGTATATATGTACAGTATAATAGATTTGATTTGCAAACATTAATTACATGTCTCATTGGTTTGATTTGATTTATGATTTGATGCATGATCAATCATCGATTAATGATGACTTGCACTGGGATTTACATGGGACTTATCCTGTGAACTGAACATCTGTCCCAATCAGCATGTAGTCCTGGAGACAGAAGAGCAACAGTAGTTTGTCAAATATAGGACACACACTGGCTACAGTATAAGAGATATTGGACATGAGAAGAGATGTAGGAAGCAATGAGCTCTTAGATATCTGACTGTACCTTCAGGACTTGCAGTTGAGTGTTGATAAGGTTCATCTTTCCAATAGTGGGCAGGGGAAAACCCTTCTCTAGGCGAGCTATAAGATACAAACACATGGTTTTCCAGTGGCCAATCAGTGCAGAAACAATGAATATAAATAAACATGGAAATAAATAACTCACCATTGACCTTAGGTATCACAACCACTTTCAGAACCATCAGGAAGATGTTGTCAAGGGATTGAACCTGTTTGATATAATGTCATTGTTTAGGTTCAGTGGTTCAGTGTTAGCAAGTTATATGCATGTCATAAGCTCTGAAAATATCATTCTTACCTGAAATTGTCCCACATAACTAGTTCCCAATGTCATCTCAATTCTGTGAAAAGCAGACAGTATTAATTTACTTTGGTCAGTGTTTGAAGGGCTTCTCCCCCCCCTTTTGCACCAATCATACTCACTTGTTCAGAGTGATAGCCCCAGCCAGCTTCACCCCAGTCACGTTCATTTGAGCGCTGACACTACCCTCCTGCAGAGATAGAGAAAGTAGAGTTAATTATCACTCTCACAGTCTAAGCTACAGTATTCTACTTCCTGAGTGACTGACAGACTGACTGACCATGTTGAGGACAAAGAGGGGAGAGAGCGTGGTGTTGGGCTGGATGGCGTAGGCCGTCACTGTGCCGCTGGCCTGGACTGTCACGTTGTTGGGCTCAAGAGAGATGGTGGGCTCCTTCACCGTCTTCACCAGCAGTTTCATCATCATTCCAGGAAAACGCTTCGCTATCTGAAACAACACACATCATCTTTCTTTAATCCTGAGAAGAATGTTCACTTTATCTTCTCTTAGATACAAACTCAGAGTAAATGTGTTTGAACAAAAGGCTAATTTCCATCTCTGGATGGACACTAAAGCCAAACTAATTTCATAGATTGTTTTTTTCTAAACAAATGAAGTCATATGATATGGAGGTCGAATAGTGAACGTGGGGTCTGGTGTATCACCTCTGGAATGAAGACTCCAAACGTTCCAGTGTTCAGACGGATGGGAGAGCTAGGAGGGATCTGTCGGGGGAAAACAGTTATGTTTAACCTCACCCCTGAGGCAGATGGGACTATGTTAAACCTCACTCCCTGTAGATGGGAATCAGATTCAGACTCACCATATCATCTGTGACATATAGGCTGAGTGCTCCAGCATTGTTGTACACAAAGCCTGCAGAGTTGGGGGTGAAGGAAGAGACCCCGATGTAGAGCATGTTGTTGTCCTGAGGAGGCAGCGAGAAGGGCGTGGGAGAGAACGGAGGCTCCTGGTGCTTCCCAATGTTGTAGAACTCACCCTGGAGAGAGAGAGAGAGAGAGAGAGAGAGAGAGAGAGAGAGAGAGAGAGAGAGAGAGAGAGAGAGAGAGACACAGACAGACAGACAGACAGGCAGACAGACAGACAGACAGACAGACAGACAGACAGACAGACAGACAGACAGACAGACAGACAGACAGACAGACAGACAGAGAGAGTGTGTTAGAGGGAGAGTCAGAGAGAGAGGGATACAGAGAGAGAGAGGAAGACAGAGAGAGAGGGAGAATTGACATCTTGCCTTACTTGTAGCGTTGAAAGGTAGATTGGGAGTCTGAAGTTTTTACCTTCAAGCTGAATTCAATGGAGGACTTTGAAATGGTGGGTGATGTCACCATGGAATATTCAATTTCAGCATACTGGTCCACTTTGGCTAGAACTTCAAGATGGCAGAAAATAAATATTTAGGATCCATTTAGTAGCCTATGAATAACACCAGAATTTGTCACTGGAATAACATAAAAGAAAAACTATTTTTATTCATTTTAATATAAATGTATTACAATAATGTACTTAATTGTTACCCAGAAATGATTTGATATAAAACTGGCTGCATTTGGCCTTTAAATCTTGTTTTACCATTGAACGTTTTGAGGTGTGGGTTCATGTCAGTAATAACATCAGCCACTAGGGGGCAGATCTGTAATATTGAACAGAGGCATTGTTATTGTCAAGAGAACCGAAAAGGATTCATTTGAGTTTGAAGTCTGGCATTACACTGTCCCTCACCTGTTTCTGCAGAGCACTGCGCAGGGCCTTGTCAATGTAGGACTTGAAAAGATTGTAAAGCCAGCTGGAAAACAGGAACCAAAGCATTTGAAGAAACAAGTAAATCCACATTGCAATCATTTTTTAACATTGTGGTTTGATGATTCCTAAATCAATAACATGTGTTCTCACAACGTTTTAAGTACAGCATAGTGTTAAGTGCCTCTATATACTCCATGTACCTGGCCCCGCCATGGAACTTGATGCTGGCGCTGCCCACGTTGGCCACACAGTTGACAGTGCTGACCGTTGGCCTGCCAGTTTCATCACTCTTGATTGCAATATCGGCAGTGATGGTGAGTCCATTTATCGCCAGGTCGAAGGAGCCACGGTCTTGTCTAGATTGTTAACAAGAAAATAATGTTGTTTGAGTCCTTTGGGGTATGGATAGGCAGACCCAAGATAAAATTATGCAGTGTTTTAGTCTTGTTCCATCCTGGTCCTGGGGATGCACTGGGTGTTCAGACCCTCCCCCATGAACTCACATGAACCTGAAGTATCGGACCCTCCAGTTCCCGTGCAGGTTGATGAAGGCATTAGTAATAGCCAGCCTGACTCCAGTACCTGGCATCAGTACCAAAGCAGACTTGGGAAGTCCCAGATTCACTATGGTCATTCTGGAGGTTAGAACACAGTACATAGTTGGTAGGATAGGGGCATGTTGTGAACACTATAGCATTTGTAAACACAGTTGATAATCAACAAGTGATGACATGAGATAAGCAGACAATTAACAATGTATTTTTTGGGGGAAAAGACATTGTTGTCCTTTACCCTGTCAAACTGTACTTGACCTTCCCAATGGGAGGCACTTTCTCTGTTCCAGAGAGATCTGGGACCTTCATGGTCTTAAGCTTCTGTTGCAGAGATGCCATCCCAATCTGTTTACCTGTGGACAGCAGAGAGCAAGGCATTGAGGCAGAATGGGCTGTGAGGAGGATAGTATATTTATTTGCCACATGATCATAATACACAGCCTCATCTTGATCTAAAACCATGTAATGTTATTGCCCTTGCCTCAAACATACCATATTCAATACCCTTGTCTGTGAGTTTGACCTTGACTCCAGGGCTGGCAGCCAGAGTTAAGGAGATTACAGCCAACAGAGCCAACAAACAGCATGGAGACATTTTGACTGCAGTCACCTGTAGGGAAGATGAACAAACACTAATATATCTACATTACAATACAGGTGTATTGTTTATTGTCTAATGAATGGAATTGGGAATAATCATATCTTATGACTTTTAGGCTTCCGTTTTCATGGGAGGAGCATTAAGGTTGTTAACAGTTTCTTGTGTAAAGCCTTATTTTCCCCTGCACTGATTTTCTCTCTAGACACGTGCACTGTAGTCTCAACACTAATATTGACCTACGTCTGACTTGGTTTCTTTTGACCAATAATGAAACCATATTTTGCCACAATCTTAAAACTGAGCAGGGGAATTTCTAGAATGGACAAATACTTCCTGTTTTGTTGCATGCAGCTTCCCTTAATACCATCAACACTTTGTGACACAAAGTCCCATATTTGAAATCCTTTTACGGAGCATTGGCACCTTCTTGGGTTCACAGACATGTGACTGGTGTGTTTCTCAAGGAACTCTGTATCCAGTGATAGACAAAGTACCCCATTGTCATACTTGAGTAAAGTATAGATACCTTAATAGAAAATGACTCAAGTAAAAGTGAAGTCACCCTGTAAAATACTACTTGAGTAAAAATCTAAAAGTATTTGGTTTTATATATAATTAAGTATCAAAAGTAAAAGTATAAATACTTTCCAATTCCTTATATTAAGCAAGGCAGACAACACCATTTTCTTGTTTAAAAATGTACAGATAGCCAGGGGTAGGCACACTGCAACACTTAGACATCATTTACAAACAAAGCATTTGTGTTAAGTGAGTCCACCAGATCAGAGGCAGTAAAGATAACCAGGGATGTTCTCTTGATAAGTGTATGAATTGGACCATTTCCCTGTCCTGCTAAGCATTCAAAATGTAAAGAGTACTTTTGGGTGTCAAGGAAAATGTATGTAGTACATTATTTGTTTTAGGAATGTAGTGAAGTAAAATGAAAAGTAGTCAAGAATATATATAGTAAAGTACAGATACCCCCAAAAACTATTGAAGTAGT
The DNA here is from genome assembly GCF_013265735.2 of Oncorhynchus mykiss. Classification (NCBI taxonomy): domain Eukaryota; kingdom Metazoa; phylum Chordata; class Actinopteri; order Salmoniformes; family Salmonidae; genus Oncorhynchus; species Oncorhynchus mykiss. The sequence continues at coordinate 78,032,043 of NC_048581.1, read as the reverse complement.
ACTTTAAAGTATTTTTATTTAAGTACTTTACACCACTGTCTGTATCTATAGAAAGTTAGCTGTTTGTTGATTGCTTCCCCATTGGAATCAGTTTTATGTGTTGTTTTTTTTACCTCGCTTGAGCAAATGAAGAATGTTTAAAACCGCTAATAGAGAATGTTTAAAACCTCTAATCATATAGACAGTTTCTCAATTACCCAGGGAAAAAGATAGCACTTTTGAAATACTGTATCATTTCCACACTGTATGACCATGTCAACCCACCATCTAGCCTGCTTACTTAGTGGAGATTGAGGAGTGACAGCTTTCATAAAATTACCCTACAATACATTTTCCCCCGAATACCTGCAAAACACTTCCGGTATGTACATATTAGCACAAATGATAAAATGGGGTTCTCACCTCAACCTGACACACTTCTGTAAAAGAGAGAACTTTTAAATTGACAGAGAGAAACAGGCCAGTCTATTTTGTATGCACGACTCTGTAGTTACCTACCTCATGCACTGGTAAGAAAGTGGATCTCTTCTGTTGTTGTTGCTCCCTAGCTGGCGGCAGGGCAGAGTGAAAGGAGAAGAGATTCGCATGGCCTTTGATTCACTTCTCTGAACCAGGAAGAGCTGCTTGAGAAATGGGCTGACTGATACTTGGCTACCCATTCTGTAAATAACGCAGAGAGCATGGAGCAAACATTGTGCAAAGAAGAACAATCTAAGCTATTCCCTTGGTTATGTCTGCAAATCTAATAGATTCATATTTTCAGACTCCCATTCATATCATTCAGAGAAGGATTTGTTCAGGACATGCAGTAAAGAGAAAGTAAACAATGGCATGTTTATGAGTGCCATTGAGAACTCGGTCACAAGGTTTGATACAAATCCAACCAATAATTGCAGTAATAAAGTAATGTCTTGTAGAGTGTATAATTCGGTCATAAGCTCTTATCAAGAACATAAGAATTACTGTGGTCTGGCTTCTTGAAGCCAAACTTGAGGAGGCAGGGAGAAGGGCGTGGAGGAGAACGGAGGCTCCTGGTGCTTCCCAATGTTGTAGAACTCACCCTGGAGAGAGAGAGAGGGAGGGAGGGAGGGAGGGAGGGAGGGAGGGAGGGAGGGAGGGAGGGAGAGACAGACAGACAGACAGACAGACAGACAGACAGACAGACAGACAGACAGACAGACAGACAGACAGACAGACAGACAGACAGACAGACAGAGATACAGACAGACAGACAGACAGACAGACAGACAGACAGACAGACAGACAGACAGACAGACAGACAGACAGACAGACAGAGATACAGACAGAGATGCAGACAGAGAGAGAGATACAGACAGACAGAGATACAAACAGAGATACAGACAGAGACAGAGATACTGACAGACAGAGATACAGACAGAGATACAGCTGGAGGCAGGGCTTTCTCCTGTAGAGCTCCATTTTTATGGAATGGTCTGCCTACCCATGTGAGAGACACAAACTCGGTCTCAACTTTTAAGTCTTTACTGAAGACTCATCTCTTCAGTGGGTCATATGATTGAGTGTAGTCTGGCCCAGGAGTGTGAAGGTGAGACGGAAAGGCTCTGGAGCAACGAACCGCCCTTGCTGTCTCTGCCTGGCCGGTTCCCCTCTTTCCACTGGGATTCTCTGCCTCTAACCCTATTACAGGGGCTGAGTCACTGGCTTACTAGGGCTCTTTTATACCGTCCCTAGGAGGGGTGCGTCACTTGAGTGGGTTGAGTCACTGATGTGATCTTCCTGTCTGGGTTGGCGCCCCCCCTTGGGTTGTGCCGTGGCGGAGATCTTTGTGGGCTATACTCGGCCTTGTCTCAGGATGGTAAGTTGGTGGTTGAAGATATCCCTCTAGTGGTGTGGGGGCTGTGCTTTGGCAAAGTGGGTGGGGTTATATCCTTCCTGTTTGGCCCTGTCCGGAGGTGTCTTCGGATGGAGCCACAGTGTCTCCTGACCCCTCCTGTCTCAGCCTCCAGTATTTATGCTGCAGTAGTTTATGTGTCGGGGGGCTAGGGTCAGTTTGTTATATCTGGAGTACTTCTCATGTCCTATCCGGTGTCCTGTGTGAATTTAAGTATGCTCTCTCTAATTCTCTCTTTCTCTCTTTCTTTCTCTCTCTCGGAGGACCTGAGCCCTAGGACCATGCCTCAGGACTACCTGACATGATGACTCCTTGCTGTCCCCAGTCCACCTGGCAGTGCTGCTGCTCCAGTATCAACTGTTCTGCCTGTGATTATTATTATTTGACCATGTTGGTCATTTATGAACATTTGAACATCTTGGCCATGTTCTGTTATAATCTCCACCCGGCACAGACAGCACAGACAGACAGACAGACAGAGAGAGAGAGAGGTACAGACAGAGATACAGACAGACAGACAGACAGAACAAACAGACAGACAGACAGACAGACAGACAGACAGACAGACAGACAGACAGACAGACAGACAGACAGACAGACAGACAGACAGACAGACAGACAGACAGACAGACAGACAGACAGACAGACAGACAGACGGAAGGAGGGAGGGAGGGAGGGAGAAAAATATGAAAGGAGAGAGCGAGGGAGAGAGAGGTGGAAAGAGAAAGGGAGAGAGAGCGATAGAGGTTTTACCTCTAGCCTCTTGTCTTAGTGACTCCAAATCTGAAATGAGGATAGATTAGGAGTCAGAAATCTGGAGTTCTCACCTTCAGACTGAATTCAATGGATGATTTCAAAACGTAATATTCAATTTCAGCATCCTTGTCCCCTTTGACTAGAACTTCAAGATGGCAGAAAATATTAAATATTTAGGATCCATTTACTAGCCTATGATTAACACAATAATAATAAATTACAGTATGTTCATTAAGCTAAATTCTGTAAATCTTGTTATTGATATAAAACTGGCTGCATTTGGCCTTTAAATCTTGTTTTACCATTGAACGTTTTGAGGTGTGGGTTCATGTCAGTAATAACATCAGCCACTAGGGGGCAGATCTGTAAAAATTAACAGAGGGATTATTATTGTCACAAGAACAGAAAGAGATTAACCTGTTGAGTGTGTTGTCTGGCATTACACTGTCCATCACCTGTTTCTGCTGAGCACTATGCAAGGCCTTGTCAGTGTAGGACGTGAAAAGATTGTCCAGCCTGCTGGAAAACAGAAACCAAGCATTTGAGGAAAAAAGTAACACAATAAATCCACATTGAAATAATTTTATGACATTGTGGATTGATTAAGTCGGTAACATGCATTCTGAATAGTTTTAAGTGCACCATAGTGTTTAGTTCAGATACATGTATATACTCCATGTACCTGGCCCCACCGTGGAACTTGATGCTGGCACTGCCCACGTTGGCCACACAGTTGACAGTGCTGACCATTAGCCTACCAGTCTTATCCCTCTTGAGTGCAATACTGGCAGTGATGGTGAGTCCATTTACCATCACAGTCTTTTCTGTAATGTCACACAGAAAGTAAGAACTGTTGACTGAGCCCCTTGGAGTGTGGATAGACCCAAGAGGAAATTGTACAGTGTTTTAAATGGCTAGTGTGCTATTCTTGTGCTGGAACAAAAGCCTGCACAACCCAGAGGTTCCCTGAAACCAGGGCAGAAGAACACTCATGAACTCACATGAACCTGAAGTATCGGACCCTCCAGTTCCCGTGCAGGTTGATGAAGGCATTAGTAATAGCCAGCCTGACTCCAGTACCTGGCATCAGTACCAAAGCAGACTTGGGAAGTCCCAGATTCACTATGGTCATTCTGGAGGTTAGAACACAGTACATAGTTGGTAGGATAGGGGCATGTTGTGAACACTATAGCATTTGTAAGCACAGTTGATTATCAACCAAGGAGTAAATGAGATATGCAGACAATGTATTTGACCGCAATATATTTGAAAAGGATACTTTCAATTTGTTCCCTTACCCTGTCATGCTGTACTTGACCTTGCCAATGGTTGCCAAGATCTGGGACCTTCATGGTCTTTCTGCTGCAGAGATGCCATCCCAATCTGTTCCCCTGTGAATGGGACAGTGCAAGGCATTGAGGCAGTATGGGCTGCGAGGAGTATAGTGTACAGTGCCTAGTCTTTACATTGTGCTGCCTTAAAGAAGGCAAAGTGAAAAAAAGCTATACTTAAAGCCAGGACTGAGACTGGACCACTGAGGAACACCTAGCATATCTTGGAAAGCCCTTCTTGTGTGTCTGGCATTAAAATGTGTGTTTGTAACTTACCAGGGCTTTGCTCCTTTCCTATTTATTTTGATCCTAACAAACTCCCCAGTCCCTGCTGGTGACAAGCATACATGTAACATGATGCTGCCATCACAATTAGAGGTCTACCGATTAATCGGAATGTCCGATTAATTAGGGCCGATTTCAAGTTTTCATAACAATCGGAAAATCTGTATTTTTGGACACCGATTTGGCCGATTTTGTCAAAATTAATTATTATTTAATCTTTATTTAACTAGGCTAATTAGTTAAGAACACATTCTTATTTTCAAAGACGGCCTAGGAACGGTGGGTTAACTGCCTTGTTCAGGGGCAGAACGACAGATTTTTACCTTGTCAGCTCAAGGATTCAATCTAGCAACCTTACAGTTAACTAGTCCAACGCTCCAACCACCTGCCTCTCATTGCACTCCACGAGAAGCCTGTCTGTTACGTGAATGCAGTAAGCCAAGGTAAGTTGCTAGCTAGCATTAAACTTATCTTATAAAAAACAATCAATCAATCGATCATAATCACTAGTTAACTACACATGGTTGATGATATTACTAGTTTATCTAGCGTGTCCTGCGTTGCGTATAATCAATGCGGTGCGTATCGTTGCTCCAATGTGTCCCTAACCATGAACATCAATGCCTTTCTTAAAATCAATACACAGAAGTATATCTTTTTAAATCTGCATATTTAACTAAAAGAAATCCAGGTTAGCAGGCAATATTAACCAGATGAAATTGTGTCACTTCCCTTGAGTTCATTGCACGCAGAGTCAGTGTATATGCAACAGTTTGGGCCGCCTAATTTGCCAGAATTGTACGTAATTATGACATAACATTGAATGTTGTGCAATGTAACAGGAATATTTAGACTTATGGATGCCACCCTTTAGATAAAATACTGAACGGTTCTGTATTTCACTGAAAGAATAAACGTCTTGTTTTCGAGATGATAGTTTCCGGATTCGACCATATTAATGACCTAAGGCTAGTATTTCTGTGTGTTATCATGTTATAACTAAGTCTATGATTTGATAGAGCAGTCTGACTGAGCGGTGGTAGGCACCAGCAGGCTCGTAAGTATTCATTCAAACAGCACTTTGTGCGTTTGCCAGCAGCTGTTTATGACTTCAAGCCTATCAACTCCCAAGATTAGGCTGGTGTAACCGATGTGAAATGGCTAGCTAGTCAGCGTGGTGCACAATAAATAGCGTTTCAAACGTCACTCGCTCTGAGACTTGGAGTGGTTGTTCCCCTTGCTCTGCATGGGTAACGCTGCTTCGAGGGTGGCTGTTGTCGTTGTGTTCCTGGTTCGAGCCCAGGTAGGGGCAAGGAAAGGGACGGAAGCTATACTGTTACACTGGCAATACTAAAGTGCCTATAAGAACATCCAATAGTCAAAGGTTAATGAAATACAAATGGTATAGAGAGAAATAGTCCCATAATTCCTATAATAACTACAACCTAAAACTTCTTACCTGGGAATATTGAAGACTCATGTTAAAAGGAACCAGCTTTCATATGTTCTCATGTTCTGAGCAAGGAACTTAAACGTTAGCTTTCTTACATGGCACATATTGCACTTTTACTTTCTTCTCCAATGCTTTGTTTTTGCATTATTTAAACCAAATTGAACATGTTTCATTATTTATTTGAAGCTAAATTGATTTTATTGATTAAAGTTAAGTTAAAATAAGTATTCATTCAGTATTGTTGTAATTGTCATTATTACAAATAAATGTTTTAAAAAATTGACCGCTTAATCGGTATCGGCTTTTTTTTGGTCCTCCAATAATCGGTATCGGTATCGGCTCGGTCGACCTCTAATCACAATACTTGAAAATACAGAGTATCAACAACAACATTCTCTCCAAATCACTGGCCGCCAACCCTGGAGTCAAGGTCAAACTCATGGACAAATGGTACATGTATTAGACAAACTCTACAAGTCTGTAGTTACCTACGAACTGGTAAGAAAGTGGCAAAGAGATGCACATGGCCTTTTATTCACTTCTTTGAACCAGGAAGAGCTGCTTGAGAAATGGACTCCCTGAGACTACCCATTCTGTAGGCAACTGAGAGAGCATGGAGCAAACACTGTGCAAAGAAGGGCAATCTAGTCAATGTTTCCATAGTGGGGCAATTCCATGAAAGGATGGCCCAAAGATATTTATCATGTTTTTGATCTTCCTGAAATGAAATTCCTAAAAAGGTCCTTTGGGGGAAGGATGTTCGGCATACCTTTGAAATCTGTATCCTTCTTTTAGACACCGCAACGATGATTCTGTAGATGCTAAAAAAAACAGTGTTGTGTCATCTGAACCCCTACAGTGTATTCTGAAACACGAGTAGTGTTTAGGTTAAGAATGCATTTTATTTACATTAATTTATTGATTCTTGATTACAAATATAATCTAAATATCTCAAAAGTAGCCTTTGATTTTGTTCATTTTTAAACATTGTTTTAAAGGTATAATAGGTAAGATCATTCAAGTAGCTCTAAATGGTTTTAATAAAGTGGCGAGGATCAGAGAATAAAATGTTATGAAGACTAGATGGTAACGTCCAACCACAGTCTGGCCCAAGGATGTGTATATACCCTAAATTACTGACAGGAGTTTTGAAACCACTGCACAGCCATTTCTGTACTTCTCCACTATTGTAAAAAATATTTTGGAAGCCAATGCATTTATTAATGTCTACATTTGTTTTTGCCAATTACAGACACCTTAATGCAAACTTTGAAATTATACTATGTGAACTGAACATTGAAATATAAAGTTTAATCAAATAAAAAAAAATGTTTTCATTAAAGATTGTTTGGGAAGAGTACTAATGTTAATGTCACCACTACAACAAATAAATACTTAAATACATGTAATTTTGTCCTTGAAAGCAATGATTGAAATACTGTAGAATTCAATTAATTTCCATGGAGGACTGCTCCTCCTGAGGAGTACCAATATGGCGGCCGGTGGCTTCAAAGCCTCTCATTGGCCAATACATAGCATCAGCAGATAAAACGTAATTACTTGGTGCAAAACCACGCTTATAAGTAGCCTAGCAACATTCAAATCCACACTGATTGGTCAGTCAGTTTCTTCCAAGCGATTCCAAGTTGAAACCACGCCCTAAAGCATTTTGAAAGCATATTATCAAGCTTAACTAGCTAACTATTATAGAGATTTGGAAACGTTGTCTTACCTCAAGGCACCGGGTTTGAAGCATCTATCGCTGTATCGTTTGCAGCATCCATGCTTGCTAAAATCAAGTTTTTCAAGCAAGCTTTGCAAGCCAGTATTTCTAAAATCAAGTTATGTAAACCAGTAATCAACAGTTACCACTCATGAATTATACTTGTACTTAATCCAGTAATAATGGGCCAAATTTAAAGCTAAAACATCTTTTAAAAAATGTCAATAATGGGCTGGGTTTTGCATCAAGTTTGGCGTGTATAGGTAGGATGCATCCAGGGTTTATATACATCATTGGTCTGGCCTTTGTGGCCACAGCTGAAATTCCCATTGGCCGTGTACGATTTCGCAGGAAATTTGGCCTTGTGCTCTTAGAGGGATACATACCGAGGCATGACCACTTGCCTTTCATGAGGAACTCAGTCACCTCACATCAAACATGGAGGACATTACGGGGAGGACACAAAAAGTTGAACCTAGGACTATACCTTATCACGACGTGATGTAACACTGCTGTCATGTCTGTCGTACAGGGGTACGGATGTACAAGTCTACCGTTTGCGCCCATTCAAATTATCCCCAAGGTTGCCATGTTAATTCACATTAATTCTCTTAAACTAAATACCATGACTGTTTTCTAATTTTCTGGGAATTTGGTTAATATCGTAATCAGCCTACTGCATATCTCTTAAAAACAGACATTTTAGTTTACAGGCGTGCTATTAGCATGCCAACACTCATTAAGACAGACTGGTAGCGTAGTTAGCAATCGCTAGCATTCACTGGTTAAGTCTTTTTTTGACTTGAGTGTAATGGAGTTGACTGGTGACTATGACATGAATACATATTAATTCACAACATTTGGATGGGAGATATAGTCCGGTTAACACTATGTGTGTTGTTATTGCTTGAAATTAGGCCAAATTGAACTGCTTTGAATGGGGAAAAATTTGTGCTAACCCCACTTTCTTGATTTTAGTTGTAAACCCCAGTGAGTCCCTGCCCCTGTTTAGGTAAAAAGCTGAGGGACAGGGCTGGAGAAATGCAACCACTCTCAAATTCATAGACAAAGCTATCATAATGATAGTTTAAACCATGTTTTGAGCTTATAGAGTGTATGATTATATGAACTGTTTACAAACATTGGCGTAAAACAATCTTATATTTTGGGTTCTGTTGGGGTGCGACAGTTGAACTGAGCTCATGAGGCATTTATAAGTTATATTCTGCAAGAATCAATGGGTACATATCACAAGTCTAAAATGGATGTAGTAACTGCAGATTGTCCCTTTAAAGAAGGCCTGGGAAAGTCCAAAAGGTCACAAATGTAACAACTTTAATCATTTACTTGGGAAACAATATAACTATTAGGTCTATGTGCTATGCTTTAGCCTAATAGATAATAGAACGAGTGAATATTGATCTTGACTTTCTTCTTACTTCTTATTATTTATTATTTCAGATTATCAGGCTTTAATTAGATGTAAATATAATACTTAACAAACATCATGATGTCTGTATAACTTTCATTGTAGTGCCTCACAATGACTCTGATGAATATCTAAGTAAATCATTACAAAGTCAAATTGAGTCAGAGGAAACCAAGGGCATTGCACTCATAGGAAACAGGATGCTTTCAAACGGCTCGGCAGGTCTGTAATGTGATGGCGCAGGTGGCCTTACCTCTCTATGGTCAGAGCGGGGGGGGGGGGGGGGATTCATTTATCTCAACAGAGTAGCCCCAAGGAAGTCCCTCTATAGCTAACATGTTAAGCGTTTCAGTCAAAACTAATGGGTAAGGTAGTCCTCTGTAGCAGTACTTCCCAACCCTCTCTTTGGGGGACCAAAATATTTTTCACATATTTTTGGTAGCCCTGAATTGGCGCATCTGGTGGTCCCTGAGGAAAATGTTGGGAAACTCTGCTTTGTCGCTCAGTTGGTAGAGCAGGGTGTCAAACTCATTCCATGGAGGGCCTAGTGTCTGCAGGTTTTGTTTTTTCCTTTCAATTAAGCCCTAGACAGCCAAGTGAGGGGAGTTCATTAGTGACCTTAATTCATCAATCAAGGACAAGGGAGGAGCGAAAACCCGCAGACACTCCACCCTCCGTGGAATGAGTTTGACACGTGTGGTAGAGCATGGCTGTTGCAACGCCAGGATAGTGGGCATGACTGTAGGTTGCTTTGAATTCAAATGTCTCCTAAATGACATATACTGTATAAATGTACAGTATATACAGGTTACTGCCAAAATAAAGACAACTCCAACAGAAAGTGTCTTAATAGTGGTTTGGGCCTACCATGAGCTACCAAAACAGCTTCAATGCACCTTGGCATCGATTCTACAAGTGTCTGGAACTCTATTGGAGGGATGTGACACCATTCTTCCACAATAAATTCCATAATTTTATGTTTTGTTGATGGTGGTGGAAAACGCTGTCTCAGGTGCCGCTCCAGAATCTTTCAAGAGTTCAATTGGGATGAGATCTGGTGACTGAGACACCCATGGCATATTGGGAAACATATCGGGAAACACCCATGGCATATCGGGAAACACCCATGGCATATCGGGAAACATATCGCGAAACACCCATGGCATATCGGGAAACATATCGCGAAACACCCATGGCATATCGTGAAACACCCATGGCATATTGGGAAACATATCGGGAAACACCCATGGCATATCGGGAAACACCCATGGCATATCGGGAAACATATCGGGAAACACCCATGGCATATCGGGAAACATATCGGGAAACACCCATGGCATATTGGGAAACATGTCGCGAAACACCCATGGCATATCGTGAAACATATCGGGAAACACCCATGACATATCGTGAAACATATCGGGAAACACCCATGGCATATCGTGAAACATATCAGGAAACACCCATGGCATATCGTGAAATATATCGTGAAACACCCATGGCATATCGTGAAACATATCGGGAAACACCCATGGCATATCGTGAAACATATCGGGAAACACCCATGGCATATCGTGAAACATATCGGGAAACACCCATGGCATATCTTTAAACACCAGCAAGTTGAGCAGTCTTCGTCACTGAAGCATGATGGGATGTTAATTCCAAACCTGTGTGGTATCACCTGCTTTCAATACACTTTGAATGCCTCATTTACTCAAGTGTTTCCTTTATTTTGCCAGTTACCTGTTTATTGTATAGGTAAGTGGACATCCTGAGATTTAGAACTTGTTCTTTAGTTCAGTTAGTGTTTAAGTTTTTAGCTTCGATATTATATCAATCTAAACTCAGAAATACTAGTTATTTGGTCAAACCAATGGTAGTTATTTGGGCAAGCACACTATTCCGCAGGTAGCAAATGTGTCCTCTGTCTTAGGGCTACTGGTCCGAGTAGAGAACTGATCTGAGTTTCCCACACTGAGTCCTGTGTGCTGTGATCAATGCACTACAAAAGCTGCTCAGTGGACCCTCAGTGACGGCTTTTGGCTCTGTGTTGCATTATAGACAGAGTATGACATCACAGACCATCTGGATTCTGGAGGGAAACACTAACCACTGGCTGATTCGGCATGTTCATACTCACAATACACACTTTTAGAAAAATATTTGCTAATCAAAAGAGGAATAGAAACTGATAATGACTCAATGTAGATGGTGGTACACTACTCTGACAATTGTATATGTGGACAGAGTTGAACTTAGGTACTGTGGTCGCTTGGTTGTCGTGACTTTTCACCAAATATGTAGAAGTATGGCATTAACGCTGTATAAAAAAATGATCAAAACTAAAATAGTCATGAACATTTAGCTAACTCTCCCAACTTCACACACACACACACACACACACACACACACACACACACACACACACACACACACACACACACACACACACACACACACACACACACACACACACACACACACACACACACACACACACACACACACACACACACACAGAGGGGGAAGTTGCTGCAGAGGGAGAAAAACATTGTAGAGTAGAGAATCCTTCACATGCGCAGATGGTTCATTTTTTTGCTATCGGGAAGAGGCGTCAGATGTTTTTGGCAATGCAGCCACTCCATATATAAAAAAATAATCCATTGATTGCAGCATAGAGTGACACATCACGTAAGCTATTGAGTTTGGGCGGCACACCTGCTCTAAACTTTTAGAGAACTTAGATGACAGTACCAAGTTTTGGCCCAACACCTGGAATCACTGATATCAGGACCAGACTAAAAATCATGAAAATGTAATTGAACATACATGTAAAACAGGGACATCAGCAACAAGAAAAAACAGTCATGCCTCCTGGGAAACTCATAATTAAGATGAATTATCTCTCTATATTTAATTTCACATGTCAAATAAAACAATGATTGTCAAGTAGTTATGTATGGATATAAATATCTTTTGAATTTTTACCTTACTTGGTAGATTTGGCTGCACCTAGAGGTAGAAAGGAATATGTAGATTCAGTGTTGTATTCTAATGCATTCAAGATCATTGTGTACAGTCTTGGGTCAAAGTAGGCTTTTTTTTCTTCTACATATGGAATTTAATACATCAGTAATGTAACCGTATTGGAAGCTCGTCTCAGTGAAGACAATAATAAATGAACAGAGAAGAACATTTAATTTGATGATTTGTATATTTATTCAGACCAACTAGAATACCCACATTCAGGGTAAATATTTCAACAGAAATAAAGTGATCAAACATCACATTAAAAACGTGGATACATGTTCAAGACATTATACTCCAATAGGATACACAATAATTGTTTTTATAAAAGACAACATTGTTTAAACTAATAAGGGTTTCACATTAAAATAAAACATTTTCTCACCTTTACAATATCCACATCATTCAAACAGCGTGAGCAACATTTTCACACTTAAAGTCTGATCTTTAAACAAATCAATTAGTTCTAATCACAGAGTGATGATAACAGGTACAATTCCCAGTTTGGGTAAATAATCATCATGGAGAATCAGTGATTCTGGAGCTCTAGTTGATCAATAACAAATGTTTAACTGATACTGATACATACCTCACAGAAGATGCTCAATATAATGTTAATATGACCATATCATTACAACATTGTGTTTGTAACAACATTTTGGGTTCAAAGTCCTCATGGAGGACCATTGATGTTGTAGCTCAGGTTGAACATGATCACATATATAACTGATACATGCGACACAGAACATGCTCAATACAATGTCAATAATGACATATCACTGTTGTAAAACATTGTTGTCTTATACCTTTTCACCTTAAAACAGATCAATCATAGAACATCACAAACAGATTGATCATATAACACCTATTTTGCGGGAAAAGTTCTCATGGAGGACCATAGAAGTTGATGCTGATCATGTTGATCATGAACGAACATATGATCAATATCAACACGTTTTAAATGTTATTATTCAATGATCAATTTGACCATTTTCTTAGAAAAACATTACAACTTGTTCAGTACAACAGAAAATAAGTCTTAATAACAGCAAGACTTTTAAAACAACCTGCACAAGCAGAATATGAAGAAGATCTCTGATCACTGTCCATCACATTAATGTTAGACTAACATGGTGCATTGAGTTTGTTTGAGAGTGGAGTTCCAGTCTGTAGGACTCTACCAGGGCCTCCAGAGAGCAGTGTGGACTGGACTCTTCTCTTTGCTGGTGCTGTACTGGGCTGGGAGCTGAACTGAGGCAGGTCACTCTCCCTCCTGTTCTTATCAGAGGATGGATGCAGGCTCTGGAAGTGGCTCAGCAGTTATCTCTGGGTCTGTGTCTTCACCTCATCCTTGGTCAGGAAGTGCACAATCTCTTGGACACAACTGGAGTAACCCTGATTGACAGCTGCTGAGCAGGAGGAGGAGCTAACTAGCTGGTTCTGTTGCTGTTGTCTCAGCAAGAAAACTGGCAAATCCTGGATGTCGGCTATCTCCAGCTTGGAGTCCGACTGCTGGTTGAGGATCTCTGGACCCAGGAGAGACTTGAGCTGCTCGATGCTGTTGTTGATACGATATCTGTGTAACTTCTCCATCAATGGCTTTGTTAACAACAAGAAGAGCTGATCTTATTCTGAAATTGGGCATTATTGAAACTAATAAATAATCAATCAAATTGGATGAATTTCCTTTAATTCGATTATTCAATTTACCTTGTCAGAGTCAGGTGCTCATTAGAGTAGATCATAGCTGAAGTGATTGTTGGTGCCATGGCTGGATCTCTGTGCTGTACTGGTCTCTATGTAGAGTGAATCTGATGTCTAATGCATTCATCTCTCCTATATATAGTCCATAATCTGCATATGAATGTGTGGGTCTTGGGCTTGTTGGAGTTTCTCACAGTCTGTAGCCAATGGGTGAGCTTGGGAGGACAATGAGGAATGTGGAGCTGCCACATGCTCAGTGTTCTTATTGCTGGGGGACAATGGTCACGTCTCATGGAGCAGGTGGAGAGGTGGGGAGGGGGGGAGGGGGGGGGGGGGGTGGAGAGAGACTCAGAGTGTTGTGTGAATCTGGGAAACCAGTGACCCTCAGATCTGCTGCCTGATGTTAGGATCAATGATGCTGAGAGAGCACACACTCATCATCACAACTTACAGGTTTGAGACTGACGCAGATCCTCTACATTACATTTGCAATGTAACATAGCCCCCACCTATGAAAACATTGTTGAATGTATAGTGTTTAAACACATCACATTATCTAACAATGAATGTGACCGCTGACAAAAATGATATATTGTATAGGTTTACATTTTGTCATAGATGAAAAGTAAAACATATTTATAATTTTCTGTTCTGCTGAATTTCATTTTTATTTTTATTTATTGAGTCAAATATGAGGTCTTTCGAAAATATAAAGTAAGTTTATTTGCAGAGAAATATAGCTTGTGGTTAAGTTCACAGGTTCGATATTGTATTAATATCATGAGGTCTCGAAAGTCAGATGTAGTAATTATATGGTCAAGCACTCTGGAGTCCAGAGGTAGCAGATGTTTCCTCTGCATTGAGGCTACTGGTCAGTGTGAGTAGATAGCTGATCTGAGTTTCCCACACTGAGTCATGTGTGCCATGATCAATGCACTACAAAAGCTGCTCAGTGGATCCTCAGTGACGGCTATTGGCTCTGTGTTGTATTATAGACAGAGTATGACATCACAGACCATCTGGATTCTGGAGGGAAACACTACAACACTTGATTTTATGCTAAGTGTGTGCTGCAAGACATGTACTGTACTTTATCAGTGTTCAGTTCTACATTATTTAATTTTAACCACAATGATTTTGTATTTTATTTGTACATTTATGTTCAAATTGCTTTATATGTTTACGTTCAGATTTACATCTTGCAGAAGCTTAATATTAATGAACATTTCTAAGTCATTCATGCACAGTTGCACACACATTTGGTTTTAGATCTAATATCATGTGCCTTGATCCAGCTTCCACCCGAAAGGAAGACAGAAGAGAGGGAGAAAGAAAGAGTTAAACCCTGGAGAAACTGATGTATTCAGCTATTGTTTAATTCCCTTCTATAAGTGTGGCTATTCCCCAGTGACTCTGGGTGTTCCCCAGACAGACGGGTGCTGGTCGGGCTGATGATGATGATGACACTAGACTGAGACTCTGCTTTCCAGAGCTTTCCCACACTCTGCCCATTGACAGAGCTTCCACCTAACAACAGAAGTGTGCCTTGTTAAATGTTAATTCATCTCTATACAAGCAGTTCCCATTAAGTCCCTGGGGGAGAAAATAAATACATCTGACATACATAAATTAAGAATGTAGTAAATACAAATATTTAGACTATCGGATGATATAGACTTGTACAGCATATGGCCATTCAGAGATGGTCAAGAATGGACTGAAAACTGAAGATTTTTAAAGCGTTTATGTTTTAGATATAAGATTTATGATCTTCGATACAACATTCACATTTCAGCAGACACTTATCCAGGCATATACTTTCATACTTGTTTGTTGTTGTATTGATCCCCTGAAGGTCTTGAACCCACAACCCTGGCATTGCAAGAGCCATGCCCTACCTACTGAGTTACACAGGACTACTACAATGTAATTATGTTTGTATAAAGTGTAATATAATGTATTTCCTGATCTGTTACCTAATTCCTCTTACACCCTGTAATAATAAAAAAACACTTGTGAAGTCCTTATAATTCATTATATCTCTGATATAATTCATTTCTAGAATTCAGTGATGAAACCTTACTAGTGAAATTCCTTCTCACCCCTCATCATACAGGGTACAGGATTCTATTGTCCCAAAGGCAGTCTGTGAGTGAGTTTTCCTTGGTTTCCCACACTCTCTCCATTCACTGCTCTCAATGGTGGAACAATAGAAGTGTGCCTTATTATAATGCATCATATCAGGTATTCAGTTTCGTTCGGATTCTAGGCAATCATTAAATATGCTTCAATTACCAAAACAGCATCTGATCCTAGAGAAGGTTCCCTGAAAAACTTGGATTTAAGGAAATTATTTGAGTTAAAGAACAGTCAGCACTGTAGAGTAGCACTTGTCTTGGTTCTGACCTAAATTGAATCAATGAGAGACAAGTGACATGTTGATTTTAGCCATCACCATAACCCTAACTCCAGCTTTATGTTCACACCCTGTTTCAACCCTAACCCTAACCATAACCCTAACTCCAGCTTTATGTTCACACCCTGTTTCAACCCTAACCATAACCATAACCCTAACTCCAGCTTTATGTTCACACCCTGTTTCAACCCTAACCATAACCCTAACTCCAGCTTTATGTACACAACCTGTTTCAACCCTAACCATAACCATAACCCTAACTCCAGCTTTATGTTCACACCCTGTTTCAACCCTAACCATAACCCTAACTCCAGCTTTATGTACACAACCTGTTTCAACCCTAACCCTAACCTTAACTCCAGCTTCATGTACACAACCTGTTTCAACCCTAACCATAACCTTTACCTCCAGCTTCATGTCCACACCCTGCTTCAACCCTAACCATAACTACTTACCTGAGATTAGCAAACTTAGGTTCCACACACTGCCACGTGACCCAGCACACTGGACAAACTTAGGTTCCACACACTGCCACGTGACCCAGCACACTGGACATTTGAAACAGCAAATATCATTTTTAACTTTTGGCTGGATAATTTAAGCATGTAAGGGGAGGGAATGGAAAGAACTTGGATTGGGCGCCTCAACACGAAAGATATCAAGGGCCTGAATGAAAAATATTAAATTGACTTTGGTTTACTTATTTGATGGGAGGGGTATGTCTTGGTGCAGGGACATGGGT
Organism: Oncorhynchus mykiss; assembly: GCF_013265735.2. Classification (NCBI taxonomy): domain Eukaryota; kingdom Metazoa; phylum Chordata; class Actinopteri; order Salmoniformes; family Salmonidae; genus Oncorhynchus; species Oncorhynchus mykiss. The sequence goes on along the minus strand of NC_048581.1, from coordinate 78,015,301 downwards.
TGTTTTGTTTTCTTTTTGGGGGGGGATGGAAGGGGGGAGGTAGTGGGGAGCTGTGGGAGAGCCGCCCATTATAAATGTTTGTTTATTGTATGATTTATTTATGTTGACTCGTCCATGGTGGATTTGCCATTGTTTGATAGCACTTATGATTGTCTTTAAAATATGTACTTCCTATTTAATTATTTATTTATTTATGGATCTACTTACTGACCCTAAATATGATGGCACTTATTTTTATCATATTCTTTGATTTTTTTGTAGTGTGTTTAATCAAAACAAAACTTTTAAAACAACCTGCACAAGCAGAATATGAAGAAGATCTCTGACCACTGTTCATCACATTAATGTTAGACCAACATGGTCCATTGAGTTTGTTTGAGAGTGGAGTTCCAGTCTGTAGGACTCTACCAGGGCCTCCAGAGAGCAGTGTGGACTGGACTCTTCTCTTTGCTGGTGCTGTACTGGGCTGGGAGCTGAACTGAGGCAGGTCACTCTCCCTCCTGTTCTTATCAGAGGATGGATGCAGGCTCTGGAAGTGGCTCAGCAGTCTTCTCTGGGTCTGTGTCTTCACCTAATCCTTGGTCAGGGAAGTGCACAATCTCTTGGACACAGCTGGAGTAAACCTTATTGACAGCTGCAGAGCAGGAGGAGGAGCTCACTGACTGGTTCTGTTGCTGTCATCTCCAGGATGTCGGCTTTCTCCATTTTGAAAACTGGCTGCTGGTTGAGGCTCTCTCCAAGAGAGACTTGAGCTGCTCAATGCTGTTGTTGAAACGATCTCTGTGTAACTTCTCAACCACTGGCTTTCTTATCTGCAAGAAGAGGAGAGTCATTAAAAATATTATTCTGGATACAACAGAGCTGACATGAATGGATGATATCTAGAAGCAAGTCTCTAGCTGATGACCTCACAGGTATTGTGACTCCATCAGAGTGCATCAGCTGTGAGGTGATGATGACCTCCTGTCTGTCTGTCTGTCTGTCTGTCTGTCTGTCTGTCTGTCTGTCTGTCTGTCTGTCTGTTTGTCTGTCTGCCTGTCTACTCGCTCAAGTTTCCCAGGAGCCCCAGGCAGCACACTTGCCTCCTCTGAGCTCCACAGCACAGCTGGCTCTACAGCACAACGCTGAGCGTGCCCCAGTCGCACGCCCTCCTCTCTTTGGAGATGGGAGCCACAGGGACACACGGCTTCCCACACTTCTGAATGCAGCTTGCTGAGCCGCGAGACATAATAGAAGTGTGTCTGCTCTCACAAAGACCCACTGGCTGTTCCCATGCACAGCCAGCCATGCTGGGAGAGAGATTGGTTTGTAAGGCAGTCTAGTACCAACAGACAAACCATCTGTATCCCTGATAACTCAGATTGGGAATACTTTAATGAATTGCACAATATTTTTAAAATATTTCTACAGAAGAAATTCTTAAAATATATATTGAAGAGAAAGTTTACTAAATGTACCATTTTATGGAGACGCCAAAAGTTGATTATGTATCTGGGCCATTAGCAAATAGGATTGGTTAGCTGATCTAGTAGACTCTTGCCATGACCAAGTTCCCGTAAAAAAGGCCATTTCAGAAATATTACTATTACACACATTTATCGTCATTATGTGATTTGGGATCTAATGCAATGATAGTTAGATGCTGTAGGATGAAAAAGCCGGTGATCCTAGCATGTGTCACATTTGCATTTTGTTGATTTGTGTCACAACTTGACATGGGGAACAGTCTTTTTCTGAGTACTCATGGGTATAAAGAGACGTTCTCAGGGACTAACTTGGCCATCCTCTTTTGCATATGGCTTAAAGAACATCCCACCTGTCCTGTGCGGAATCAGCTATTATTCCCACTGACTATTGTCCCACCTTCAGAGCCCTCTGATTGGCTGCAGAGCATGAGACAGCGCGAGAGGAGGCACATAAATACAGAGTGGAGTTGCAGAGTTCACTATCGAATACGCTCTTAGCATCAGCTGAGCCAAGACCAGCAGCAACACAGCAGAACAGAGGAGCTATCAGAACACTAACTCCAGACCTAGCAAGATCAACATCTCTACTTGATTTCCGAGCTGCAAACTCAAGGCCAACATCTGAAAATGCCTGCCTACTTGGACATTGCTCTTCAGGGCAGCATGAATGTGAAAGATCAGCACATTAGGTAAGCTCATGATCAATTACACTGAAATACTTCAGGTCATAAGAGTTCAAAATGAATAAAACCTATGTGTGAGAAGAGATGTTCATGAGTGTCTTGTCTTGTTTTTCAGATGTAAACTCTCTCTGTTGGAGAGGAAGTGCAGCAGCGGTGTGGAGAAACTGAAGATAGTTATTGGAGAACACCTACAGAACGGGATCTCTACATCTCCCATATCTCCTATTCTGGAGAAAACCGTGTTGTTTTTCACTCCCAAGAAGGTCTTGCTGTCACCCACCGGCTATTCCAAATATTCCAGGGACATGCTGCGTCTCTTTCCCACTCCAGAGGAGGACATTGTACCACTCTGCTTCGAACAATGAACTGATAGATGCATGGACGTGGAGGTTACCATTCAGAGCTCACAGACCCTGCTGTATTTAACTGTGGCCTTGGCTTAATGTATTCTCTTGTGATGCTGCCATAGACAGACTGCAACTGATTGGCAGATATTGGATCGCAACTGAATGAGAGACATAGCTAAATTAATAATATTTTTTTAATACATTTTGTCTAAAAGTACAATGATTTTGTGAAGCTTAGTTTTGTGTATGTTGCAAATTCTCTAGAAATGATTTGGAAATGCATTGTATGCATTGTTATAAGCAGTTGTACTGCTCTATCCTTTCCCTGAGAAAGTCACCTTTGGATGAATTTGTTGATCTATGTTACCTGAAAGAGAGCAGAGTTGGTTACTCTGATTGTAAACACTTGTCCTCAGAGTTTGAAATACAGAGTGCTGGCCACTCTTGTCATAAAGTAGAAGTATTGAAAATATAACCATTGGTTTATCCCACTTTCTTAGGGTATGTGAGTCAATGTATAATTTGAACCCTGCTTTCCTTTATACTAATGGGAAATGCTACGATTTTAATGTTAAAGCATATTGTTTATTTTGTTTTCAATGACTTATTAATGGCTTCACACATACACAAATGTGCCTAAAGGGTTTTCAAATGTGCCTAACATGTTTCACTCAAAGACTAAATAAATATTTTGATAATATATTTCACTTCTCTTTTCATATTGTATTCAAACCTCAGAGGGATGAGGAATATGGCATGACATCATTAGGTATATGCTATATATGTGTCTCATGGAGGAATGAATTGTTCTCACAGTTTTATGCTCTTGACAAGACATGACAGAAAAACTCAATGATATAAAAACTGATGAATATGTAGGGTCATTCATACCTCTACAGTATCCAACATCTGGTCAATTTTATCGCACAGAAAACATTCATTGAAGGATAAGAAACATAAAAGTGAATGCACATACAGTACAGGTCAGGTCTGTTCTAAAACAAATACATTGGCATTGACATTCATTTATATAAAAAAATATAGTATAAACCCTTTCAATGTAGAACATACTACCTAAACATAAGTGAATAACTTTGATAGTGCATGAATAAACACACTATACCAATATTAAGCAGTTCCACAAACTTCAGAAAACCCTTCACTGTCCAGCAAGCTTTATGCCGGAATTTGTTCAAGCATCAATGACTGTATATGGCTAAAACCACAATACCCACATAGGTACACATTTACTCCTGACTTACTACAATGCAACTATTCTGTTAACATGTGTATCAGAATATCCAGATGTTGTTGTGTCTAAAGTCAAGTCAGTAACATGCTCAACTTTTGAAAAATCACAACACTACACTAATTGGTTTCCTGATTTAAAATACCATAAGTAATTAACTGGTTATTCATAATGGTAGTTGCGATATTGCTATTTTGTTATACTCTTGTACCTAGCGCACTTGCAGTTCAGTCATATTGAAATGGAGTAATATTTAATAACTAACAAGCTACTCACCAGGCACTTTTTGGGGAATTGTATTAAGAGACAAAATAGCTTAATAAAGGCACACTTCTATTGTTTTAAGGTATTTCTGTCAATGGACAAAATGTGGGAAAGCTCTGGCGAGCAGAGTCACAGTCACAGTGTTATTGGCAACATCATTCCTCACATCAATATAAACATTAATAACAATGTAATTTTCCACAAAACAGACAGAGAATATTATTCAGTAATATAGTCTGATATTGTTTTGTTTACCTGAATAAAATGTGATAAATACATGCTTGTGAAACAGTATGGAAGGAACCTATGGTAGTTTTTCCCTCCAGAATCCAGATGGTCTGTGACGTCAGGCTCGGTCTATAGCACAACACAGAGTCAAAAGCCGTCACTAATGCTCCACTGAGCAGTTTTTGTAGTGCATTGATCACAGCACACAGGACTGTGGGAAACTCAGATCAGTTCTCTACTCACACTGACCAGCAGCCTCAGGACAGAGGAAACATCTGCTACCTCTAGACTTCACTACCTCTGGCAGTAGTCTGTCAAATCTGTGAATACACAGACACAAGAGCAGCATTGCAACATAAATATACCAGGGGGTGAATGTCAACTTACTTACTACTACACATTATAACGTTTTAAAAGTGGCAATGTTCATAAAGGCTCTGTTTCTAAAATGTAAATAAAAGTAGTCAAATTATTATAGCTAGAACCTTATGTTAAAAATATGTATAAACATATATAAAGGTCTATTCCATTTCCAATAACTTAAATGTAACTGTAGGTTCCCTATTTTGAAACAATATTCACATAGAAAGGCAACCATCAAAAACACATCCGTTTGATGTAGAGGAGCTGCGTCAGCCACTAAGTTGTGCTGATGAGCATGTGCTCTGTCAGTATCATTGATCCCAACATCCAGCCTGGTCTCATAGACTAGACATAACATAGGAAATGTAAATCAGGGACATTGAAATTAGTATGATATGTTTAGTATGATTACATAAGACAGACATTTACTTAGATGGTGGGTGGGTGTATAGCGTGAACATCTAGTAACCCAAAATCTCACCACAGACAACGTAAGCATTTTAGCTAATAAGCACAATTGACAACTTACTACTTTTTAGCTACTTTGCATCCACTTACTACCCTTCTAGTTAACCTTTCCCCTAACCCTTTCCTTAACCCTTTAAGCTAACCTTTCCCCTAACCTTTACCATAACCCTTTTAGCTAACCTTTTCCCTAACCCTTACCTTAACCCTTTTAGCTAACCTTTTCCCTAACCCTTACCTTAACCCTTTTAGCTAACCTTTTCCCTAACCCTTACCTTAACCCTTTTAGCTAACCTTTCCCCTAACCCTTACCTTAACCCTTTTAGCTCACCTTCCCCCTAACCATTACCTTAACCCTTTTAGCTAACCTTTCCCCTAACCCTTACCTTAACCCTTTTAGCTCACCTTTTCCCTAACCGTATCCCTTTAAGCTAACCTTTCCCCTAACCCTTACCATAACCCTTTAAGCTAACCTTTCCCCTAACCCTTACCATAACCCTTTTAGCTAATCTTTCCCCTAACCTTTACCATAACCCTTTTAGCTAACCTTTTCCCTAACCCTTTTAGCTAACCTTTTCCCTAACCCTTACCATAACCCTTTTAGCTAACCTTTCCCCTAACCCTTACCTTAACCCTTTTAGCTCACCTTTTCCCTAACCGTATCCCTTTAAGCTAACCTTTCCCCTAACCCTTACCATAACCCTTTAAGCTAACCTTTCCCCTAACCCTTACCATAACCCTTTTAGCTAACCTTTCCCCTAACCTTTACCATAACCCTTTTAGCTAACCTTTTCCCTAACCCTTTTAGCTAACCTTTTCCCTAACCCTTACCATAACCCTTTTAGCTAACCTTTCCCCTAACCCTTACCATAACCCTTTAAGCTAACCTTTCCCCTAACACTTATCATAACCCTTTTAGCTAACCTTTCCCCTAACCTTTACCATAACCCTTTTAGCTAACCTTTTCCCTAACCCTTTTAGCTAACCTTTTCCCTAACCCTTACCATAACCCTTTTAGCTAACCTTTCCCATAACCGTAACCCTTTAACTTAACTCCTGAATTTATGGACATCCACAAATTAATACATACCATATGAAACGTAACATACTAAATAGTATCATGTATTTACAGTGCCTTGCGAAAGTATTCGGCCCCCTTGAACTTTGCGACCTTTTGCCACATTTCAGGCTTCAAACATAAAGATATAAAACTGTATTTTTTTGTGAAGAATCAACAACAAGTCGGACACAATCATGAAGTGGAACGACATTTATTGGATATTTCAAACTTTTTTAACAAATCAAAAACTGAAAAATTGGGCATGCAAAATTATTCAGCCCCATTAAGTTAATACTTTGTAGTGTCACCTTTTGCTGCGATTACAGCTGTAAGTCGCTTGGGGTATGTCTCTATCAGTTTTGCACATCGAGAGACTGAAATTTTTTCCCATTCCTCCTTGCAAAACAGCTCGAGCTCAGTGAGGTTGGATGGAGAGCATTTGTGAACAGCAGTTTTCAGTTCTTTCCACAGATTCTCGATTGGATTCAGGTCTGGACTTTGACTTGGCCATTCTAACACCTGGATATGTTTCTTTTTGAACCATTCCATTGTAGATTTTGCTTTATGTTTTGGATCATTGTCTTGTTGGAAGACAAATCTCCGTCCCAGTCTCAGGTCTTTTGCAGACTCCATCAGGTTTTCTTCCAGAATGGGCCTGTATTTGGCTCCATCCATCTTCCCATCAATTTTAACCATCTTCCCTGTCCCTGCTGAAGGAAATCAGGCCCAAACCATGATGCTGCCACCACCATGTTTGACAGTGGGGATGGTGTGTTCAGCTGTGTTGCTTTTACGCCAAACATAACGTTTTGCATTGTTGCCAAAAAGTTCAATTTTGGTTTCATCTGACCAGAGCACCTTCTTCCACATGTTTGGTGTGTCTCCCAGGTGGCTTGTGGCAAACTTTAAACAACACTTTTTATGGATATCTTTAAGAAATGGCTTTCTTCTTGCCACTCTTCCATAAAGGCCAGATTTGTGCAATATATGACTGATTGTTGTCCTATGGACAGAGTCTCCCACCTCAGCTGTATATCTCTGCAGTTCATCCAGAGTGATCATGGGCCTCTTGGCTGCATCTCTGATCAGACTTCTCCTTGTATGAGCTGAAAGTTTAGAGGGAAGGCCAGGTCTTGGTAGATTTGCAGTGGTCTGATACTCCTTCCATTTCAATATTATCGCTTGCACAGTGCTCCTTGGGATGTTTAAAGCTTGGGAAATATTTTTGTATCCAAATCCGGCTTTAAACTTCTTCACAACAGTATCTCGGACCTGCCTGGTGTGTTCCTTGTTCTTCATGATGCTCTCTGCGCTTTTAACGGACCTCTGAGACTATCACAGTGCAGGTGCATTTATACAGAGACTTGATTACACACAGGTGGATTGTATTTATCATCATTAGTCATTTAGGTCAACATTGGATCATTCAGAGATCCTCACTGAACTTCTGGAGAGAGTTTGCTGCACTGAAAGTAAAGGGGCTGAATAATTTTGCACGCCCAATTTTTCAGTTTTTGATTTGTTAAAAAAGTTTGAAATATCCAATAAATGCCATTCCACTTCATGATTGTGTCCCACTTGTTGTTGATTCTTCACAAAAAATACAGTTTTATATCTTTATGTTTGAAGCCTGAAATGTGGCAAAAGGTCGCAAAGTTCAAGGGGGCCGAATACTTTCGCAGGGCACTGTACATACAGAATAATGCGAAAGGCTCTGAGACCAGGTTGCAACATCAGGCAGCAGATCTGGGGGTCACCAGTTTCCCAGATTCACACAGCATTCTGTGAGACACGCTCCACCCCCCTCCACCTGCTCCCCTGAGATGTGACCATTGTCCCGCCTCAATAGGAACACTGAGTATGTGGCGGTTCCATATTCCTTCATTGTCTTTCCAAGCTCACCCATTGGCTACAGACTGAGAAATTCCAACAAGCCCAAGACCCACACATTCATATGCAGATTATGGACTATTTGTAAGAGAGATGAAGCCAGTAGGAATCAGATTCACTCTACACAGAGACCAGTACAGCACAGAGATCCAGCCATGGCACCAACAATCACTTCAGCTGTGATCTACTCTAATGAGCACCTGACTCTGATCAACAAGGTAAATTGAGTTACAAATAGTGTCACATTGTTTCAGTATTTGCTTTTAGAATATAGCCATTCATGTCAGCTCTGTCGGATTCAGAATAATATTATTAATGACTCTCCTCTTCTTGCATCTAAGAAAGCCAGTGGTGGAAAAGTTACGCAGAGATCGTTTCAACAACAGCATAGAGCAGATCAAGTCTCTCCTGGGTCCAGAGATCCTCAACCAGCAGCCAGACTCCAAGCTGGAGAAAGCCGACATCTTGGAGATGACAGTTTGCTTCCTGAGACGACAGCAACAGAACCAGCCAGTGAGCTCCTCCTCCTGCTCTGCAGCTGTCAATCCGGGTTACTCCAGGTGTGTCCAATAGATTGTGCACTTCCTGTCCAAGGATGAGGTGAAGACACAGACCCAGAGAAGACTGCTGAGCCACTTCCAGAGCCTGCATCCATCCTCTGATAAGAACAGGAGGGAGAGTGACCTGCCTCAGTTCAGCTCCCAAACCCAGTTCAGAATCAGCAAAGAGAAGAGTCCAGTCAACATCGCCCTCTGGAGGCCCTGGTAGAGTCCTACAGACTAAAGCTCAATGGACCATGTTGGTCTAACATTAATGTGATGGACAGTGATCAGAGATCTTCTTCATATTATGCGTGTGCAGGTTGTTTTAAAAGTTGTGTCTCGATTTAAACTTTTAATTTCAGTTGTACTGAACAAGTTAAAAGTTTTGGCTATGGAAACAATGAAGTCTACAAACACTGCATTTTTGTAAAAACCTTTATGTTTTGTGAAGCATATGTTGATCAGTTGTCTACTCGTGATAAACATCAACTTCAATGGTCATCCATGAGGACCTTTAACCCAAAATGGGTATTTAATCATATTTTTGTGATGGTCTATTACCGATTTGTTTAAAGGTCAACACGTATTCAAGAATAAGCAATTTTGTTACAACTTAATTTTTAAAGATCAGACTTTATGTGTGAAAATGTTGCTCACATTATTATTATGATATTGATGTATATACTTCCTATGATTGAAAACTCTATTTTAAACTTGCATATTTTATAAAGACAGTAACTGTGTATCCTATACTATGTTAGAGTATCATAAGTCTTATGATCATATGACACTTAGATTCATATGTCTTAGATTGATTCTAGTTCTGGTTGAGATGTTTAATCACTTTATTTCTATTGAAATATTTACCTTAAATGAAGGTATTCGATTATGTAATTCAGTGAGTCAGTCTGAATAAACACACAAATCAAATGAAATCCTCTTGTCTGTTACTTCATTCGCCTTATCACTGAAAAAGCTTCCAATAGAGTTACACTACTGATTTATGACATTCCACATATACAGCGAGCTCCAAAAGTATTGGTACAGTGAAATAAACAAATACATGGTACATTGACTATGGGGTTAAAGTACAGACTGTTAGCTTTAATTGGAGGGTATTTTCATCCATATCGGGTGAACCGTTTAGAAATTACTGCACTTTTGTAGATTTTAGGGAACCAAACGTATTTTGTCAAATTCACATGTGTATTAAATTAGTAAAACGTTAAGTATTTGGTTCCATATTCACAGCATGCAATGACTACATTAAGTATTTGGTTCCATATTCACAGCATGCAATGACTACATTAAGTACTTGGTTCCATATTCATAGCAGGCAATGACTACATTAAGTACTTGGTTCCATATTCATAGCAGGCAATGACTACATTAAGTATTTGGTTCCATATTCATAGCATGCAATGACTACATTAAGTACTTGGTTCCATATTCATAGCAGGCAATGACTACATTAAGTACTTGGTTCCATATTCATAGCAGGCAATGACTACATTAAGTACTTGGTTCCATATTCATAGCATGCAATGACTACATTAAGTACTTGGTTCCATATTCATAGCATGCAATGACTACATTAAGTACTTGGTTCTATATTCATAGCAGGCAATGACTACATTAAGTACTTGGTTCCATATTCATAGCAGGCAATGACTACATTAAGTACTTGGTTCCATATTCATAGCAGGCAATGACTACATTAAGTACTTGGTTCCATATTCATAGCAGGCAATGACTACATTAAGTACTTGGTTCCATATTCATAGAAGGCAATGACTACATTAAGTACTTGGTTCCATATTCATAGCAGGCAATGACTACATTAAGTACTTGGTTCCATATTCATAGCAGGCAATGACTACATTAAGTACTTGGTTCCATATTCATAGCAGGCAATGACTACATTAAGTACTTGATTCCATATTCATAGCAGGCAATGACTACATTAAGTACTTGGTTCCATATTCATAGCATGCAATGACTACATTAAGTACTTGGTTCCATATTCATAGCAGGCAATGACTACATTAAGTACTTGGTTCTATATTCATAGCAGGCAATGACTACGTTAAGTACTTGGTTCTATATTCATAGCAGGCAATGACTACATTAAGTACTTGGTTCTATATTCATAGCAGGCAATGACTACATTAAGTACTTGGTTCTATATTCATAGCAGGCAATGACTACATTAAGTACTTGGTTCCATATTCATAGCAGGCAATGACTACATTAAGTACTTGGTTCCATATTCATAGCAGGCAATGACTACATTAAGTACTTGGTTCCATATTCATAGCAGGCAATGACTACATTAAGTACTTGGTTCCATATTCATAGCAGGCAATGACTACATTAAGTACTTGGTTCCATATTCATAGCAGGCAATGACTACATTAAGTACTTGGTTCCATATTCATAGCAGGCAATGACTACATTAAGTACTTGGTTCCATATTCATAGCAGGCAATGACTACATTAAGTATTTGGTTCCATATTCATAGCAGGCAATGACTACATTAAGTACTTGGTTCCATATTCATAGCAGGCAATGACTACATTAAGTACTTGGTTCCATATTCATAGCAGGCAATGACTACATTAAGTACTTGGTTCCATATTCATAGCAGGCAATGACTACATAAGTACTTGGTTCTATATTCATAGCAGGCAATGACTACATTAAGTACTTGGTTCCATATTCATAGCAGGCAATGACTACATTAAGTATTTGGTTCCATATTCATAGCAGGCAATGACTACATTAAGTACTTGGTTCCATATTCATAGCAGGCAATGACTACATTAAGTACTTGGTTCCATATTCATAGCAGGCAATGACTACATTAAGTACTTGGTTCCATATTCATAGCAGGCAATGACTACATTAAGTACTTGGTTCTATATTCATAGCAGGCAATGACTACATTAAGTACTTGGTTCCATATTCATAACAGGCAATGACTACATTAAGTACTTGGTTCCATATTCATAGCAGGCAATGACTACATTAAGTACATGGTTCTATATTCATAGCAGGCAATGACTACATTAAGTACTTGGTTCTATATTCATAGCAGGCAATGACTACATTAAGTACTTGGTTCCATATTCATAGCAGGCAATGACTACATTAAGTATTTGGTTCCATATTCATAGCAGGCAATGACTACATTAAGTACTTGGTTCTATATTCATAGCAGGCAATGACTACATTAAGTACTTGGTTCCATATTCATAGCAGGCAATGACTACATTAAGTACTTGGTTCCATATTCATAGCAGGCAATGACTACATTAAGTACTTGGTTCCATATTCATAGCAGGCAATGACTACATTAAGTACTTGGTTCCATATTCATAGCAGGCAATGACTACATTAAGTACTTGGTTCCATATTCATAGCAGGCAATGACTACATTAAGTATTTGGTTCCATATTCATAGCAGGCAATGACTACATTAAGTACTTGGTTCCATATTCATAGCAGGCAATGACTACATTAAGTACTTGGTTCCATATTCATAGCAGGCAATGACTACATTAAGTACTTGGTTCCATATTCATAGCAGGCAATGACTACATTAAGTACTTGGTTCCATATTCATAGCAGGCAATGACTACATTAAGTACTTGGTTCCATATTCATAGCAGGCAATGACTACATTAAGTACTTGGTTCCATATTCATAGCAGGCAATGACTACATTAAGTACTTGGTTCCATATTCATAGCAGGCAATGACTACATTAAGTACTTGGTTCCATATTCATAGCAGGCAATGACTACATTAAGTACTTGGTTCCATATTCATAGCAGGCAATGACTACATTAAGTACTTGGTTCCATATTCATAGCAGGCAATGACTACATTAAGTACTTGGTTCCATATTCATAGCAGGCAATGACTACATTAAGTACTTGGTTCCATATTCATAGCAGGCAATGACTACATTAAGCTTGTGACTTTAATGATTTGTTGGACGCATTTGCTGTTTGTTTGGGTTGTGTTTAAGATTATTTGTGCCCAATAGAAATTAATCTTAATGTATTGTGTAATTTTGGTGTAACTTTTATTGTAAATAAGAATATAATATGTTTCTAAACACTTCTACATTAATGTGGATGCTACCATGATTACAGATAATTCTGAATCAATTATTAATGATGATGAGTGAGAAAGTTACCTTATCCCCCCCCAAAAAATACTAACCTCCCCTGTTATTGTAATGGTGAGAGGTTAGCATGTCTCGGGGGTATGATACTGTATGATACTTTCTGCGGCTGTGACTTTCTCACTCATCATTATTCACAATTCATTCAGGACTATCTGTAATGATGGTAGCATCCACATTAATGTAGAAGTGTTTAGAAACAGTCCATTTTTTATTTACAATAAAAGTGACTTCAAAATGACACTACATTAATACACTATAAAAGTGAATTTGTCAAAATACTTTTGGTCCCTTAAAATGGGGACCAAAAGTTGGTCGCTTATGAATAAAAACTAAACGATTCACCCGATATGGATGAGAATACCCTCAAATTAAAGCTGACAGTCTGCGCTTTACCCTCATAGTCATTGTATCATTTGAAATCCAAAGTGTTGGAGTTCAGAGCCAAAACAACAACAAATGTGTCACTGTCCCAATACTTCTGGAGGTCACTGTAGCTATATGGGGCTGAATAAAGAAAAACCTACCATGAGCCAAGACTGCACAGAATGAGCTTGAATGAAGGACACACTAAATGTATATATATATAGATATATATCATTCACCTCTTGGTGCTAAGTTCAAAATCTACAGAGTAAAATAAAATACATTTCTACTCATATATTATTACTTTACATTAATTGGTTTGATGAGTCAGACATGACTAACTGACAAGGCTGTTAGGCTGTTAATTTAACATATGTCACTAAAGTATAATGAAGTGTGTGTTACAGGCTTTAGTTTTTCCATTTATATTTTGGAAGTTAGCGCGTTAGCAGGTGGGGTTCACCGATTGGTGTCAATTTGTGTTACAGGCTGTATGTAACAAAATGTGTTATCCAGGCTGTATCACATCCGGCCGTGATTGGGAGTCCCATAGGGCGGTTCACAATTGGCCCAGCGATGTCTGGGTTTGGCTGGGGTAGGCCATCATTGTAAATAAGAATTTGTTCTTAACTGACTTGATTAGTTAAATAAAGGTTAAATATACAGTACATATATATACCAGCACACGTGTAATTAAAACATATATACATATATATATTATATATATTTTAATTACACGTGTGCTGGTTTGTCATCTCGTTAGTGGGAAGGTGGGAATGTGCTGTCCCAGGTGCAATTTAAGAGGCTGGTCCAGTGCTGCAGTTGTTGGGGGGGGGGGGGGGGGGGGGACGACACACCTTTAGCTGGCTCTCTCTATTTGATTTTTAGACAAACAATCCTTTAGCTGATCTTCCCTGTTTTTGTTTTGCGCCACTTTGTTTTTACTTCCTGTCTTTAAGTTTGGTGTGGGTTCTTTTGTTTACCTCTTCTTGGGAAAATTTAGTAGCCGCTCATGGTGGGTGTCTTTTTAGGTACCAGTTGTTGTTGCTAGTCAACTTTCAGTTGACACCCCCATGAGTGTATTTCAGCCCTTCCTAAAACCCCACCTGCTTCGTTTTGGTTATTATCGGTGACTCTTTGTTTGTTTCCCTTTCTGTTTGAGAGACAACTTTTGGTTGTCTTGCTGGGGAACGTAACAGTGTGTAAGAGATAATTGATCCCATGAGTCCCAGAGGTATGGTTGTGTTGTTTTTACTGAAACACCTGTTTTATGGAAATATTTTTTTTTGCATATCATTGATTTATTTTTTGTTTGTTCATGATATCAGTTATTCCAGGTGTTAGGCCAAAACAGGCACTGTCGTCTTAGAGCTATAAAAGTTTAGCTCTGCAGGGCTGCATAATGTGATGTTCAATAAGACACTTCTATTGTCCCTCCATTTAAAGCAGTGAATGGAGAGAGTGTGGGAAGCCGAGGAGAACTCACTCACAGAGCCCCTTTGGGGCAATAGACTGGGACCTCTAACCTAGACCGTCAGAAGTTAGATGGGGTCTGAATCTCTGGGAAAATTAATGGATCTATTGCTAATGATCCCAAAAATGATCTGTATTTTGTGTCTTGCAGGAAGAAATCTGATAAAAAATGTACATTACCACTAAAAAGGTTCAAGACATATTTCGATCATTTGCTTTTTTTAAGCATATTCGAGCAATACTTACATCTTCTTCAAGATGAATGTAATATATTCCGTTTTTATGCCGTTTGTATGTGAGGTGTGGTGGAAAGTGAAACATGCCACACAAACACGCTTTCAATTTCAATTGAATCTCTGTAACAAAAAAAATATATATTTCAGTAATGAGCTTTACCCCCAAGGGCTTGATGGGAACTGCTTGTGAAAGATGAATTAACATTTAAGAAGGGACACTTTTGTTGTTTAGTGGAAGCTCTGTCAATGGGCAGAGTCAAGCTTTAGCGTCATCATCAGCACCTGACTGTCTGGGGAACACCCAGAACCACTGGGGAATAGCAACACTTACAGAAGGGAATTAAACAATATCTGAATACGTCACTAAAATTAAAATGAAATAATGTAGAAATGAACACTAATACAGTACAGTATATGCTTTGCAGCACACTTTTAGGACAAAATCAAGTGTTCTAGTCTTTTCCTCCAGAATCCAGATGGTAATGTCATATAGCTGGTCTGTGATGTCATCTGTCAGTACAACACAGAGCCAATAGCTGTCACTGAGGGTCCACTGAGCAGCTTTTGTAGTGCATTGATCACAGCACACAGGACTCAGTGTGGGAAGCTCAGATCAGCTATCTACTCACACTGACCCGTAGCCTCAAGACAGAGGACACATCTGCTACCTCTGGACTCCAGAGTGGCGGTTATTTCCCTCCACTCTCAGTATAGAGAAGTGGTGAAAGTGTGCAGACAAAACTTGTTTTCTCTAATGAGTGAATGAATTGTCTTATAATTTCTATTAAGTAGTTTGACAGACATTTCACGTCATATTGCTTATTCTGAGTGCAATGATTTGATTAACAGCCCTACCTTGAAATGAACCTGTAGCAGACCACAACACATTCATAACAGTGCAATCAGAGAGGTCAAACCCATCTGCACGTGTTTAGTGTGGTGGCAGGTAGCCTAGTGGTTAGAGCGGTGGACTAGTAACCGAAAGGTTGCAAGATCGAATCCCTGAGCCGACAGGGTAAAAATCTGTCGTTCTGCCCCTGAACAAGGCCCCACTGTTCCTAGGCTGTCATTGAAAATAAGAATTTCTTCATAACTGACTTGCCTAGTTAAAAAAACATGACTGCACTGTATAAAAAAAGCATGATATTCAACAATCAAAAGGTCTTCTGTATCACCAAATGTCTTCTGTATGACCAATGTAGAGGATCAGTCACATGTAAGTTGTGATGATGAGCGTGTGCTCTCTCATTATCATTGATTCCAACATCAGGCAGCAGATCTGGGGGTCACCAGATTCACACAACACTCTGAGTCTCTCTCCATCCCCACCCACCATTCCACCTGTTCCATGAGACCTGACCATTGTCCCCCAGCAATTAGAACACTGAGCATATGGCAGCTCCACATTCCTCATTGTCCTCCCAAGCTCACCCATTGGCTACAGACTGTGAGAAACTCCAACAAGCTCAAGACCCACACATTCATATGCAGATTATTGACTATATATAGGAGAGATGAAGCCATTAGACATCAGATTCACTCTACACAGAGACCAGTACAGCACAGAGATCCAGCCATGGCACCAAGAATCACTTCAGCTATGATCTACTCTAATGAGCACCTGACTCTGACCAACAAGGTAAATTTAGTTACAAATAGCGTTGCATTGTTTCAGTTTTTGCTTCTAGATATCATCCATTCATGTCAGCTCTGTTGTATCCAGAATAATATTATTAATGACTCTCCTCTTCTTGCAGATAAGAAAGCCAGTGGTTGAGAAGTTACACAGAGATCGTTTCAACAACAGCATTGAGCAGCTCAAGTCTCTCTTGGAGAGAGCCTCAACCAGCAGCCAGATTTCAAAAAGGAGAAAGCCAACATCTTAGAGATGACAGTTTGGTTCGTGAGAAGACAGCAACAGTACCAGCCAGTGAGCTCCTCCTCAGCACCATTCAATCAGGGTTACTCAGGTGTGTCCAAGAGATTGTGCACTTCCTGACCAAGGATGAGGTGAAGGCACAGACCCAGAAAAGACTGCTGAGCCACTTCCAGAGCCTGCATCCATCCTCTGATAAGAACAGGAGGGAGAGTGACCTGCCTCAGTTCAGCTCCACAGCCCAGTATAGCACCAGCAAAGAGAAGAGTCCAGACCACACTGCTCTCTGGAGGCCCTGGTAGAGTCCTACAGACTGGAACTCCACTCTCAAACAAACTCAATGGACCATGTTGGTCTAACATTAATGTGATGGACAGTGATCAGAGATCTTCTTCATATTCTGCTTGTGCAGGTTGTTTTAAAAGTTGTGTTTCAATTGAAACTTTTCATTTCAGTTGTACTGAACAAGTAAAACAAAGCTTTTTTGTCTACGAACATCGCATTTTTGTGATGTTAATAACTTTGATGTTTTGTGAAGCATGTGTTGATTATGTGTTTATTCATGATTGACATCAACTTCAATGGTCCTCCATGAGGACTTTTAACCCAAAATGGATATTTTATCTTCAATCATTTTTGATTGTCTATAGAGGCCCACAGCGGAGGTGTCATAATACCCACCATTTATTTTTCCCATAGACGATTTTAGAAACACAAAAGATAAGGGCTGCGTTTTGTGTAGGCTTACCCTGGCATAACGTTTTGACAACCATTTGTCTCTCGGACAAGGCGACTTTTATCTGTATTTGCTCTCAGATTCAAAAATGACAATCAGCATCAAAGTAGACATCATGCAAAACTACAAATCCCTGCAAGCTCCTGCACGTCATCTCTAGCGGACACATTTGCTAACAGTTATTGTGTCAATTTAAAACTTGCACAAAAGAGAAATGTAGCATAAAGAAATGTAGCCAATGTAGCCAATGTATTCATTAGTACATTTAGCTAACATTAGATAGGTAACCCAGAAATTCTTACCTTTGCCTCGATTCGTCAGTCTGGTCCAGATCATCATGGCATTTGTAGTTATTTATGATAGCCACATTAGCAGCTGATTAGCATTTAATTTGGGGGGAAAATGCAGGAAAATATATTGATGAAAATCACCTTGTCCTAGATATATATTCATGGTTATCAAAATGTCACACCAGGGTAAGACTACATGTTTAAGTGTTTCTAAAATCCCTTACGGGAAAAATGAATGTTGTAAAAACAATTGGAACCATTTCGCTGCTTGACCCCCTAGGTTTTTATGGGTGTTATGACTCAGACTGTTGCACTCCATTATCGATCTTTGTAAAGGTCAACTCGTATTGAAGAATAAGCAATTTTGTTACAACTTTGTTGTAATGATATGGTCATATTAACATTATATTGAGCATCTCCTGTGAGGTTTGTATCAGTTAAACATTTGTTATTGATCAACTTGAGCTACAGAATCACTGATTCTCCAAGATGATTATTTACCCAAACTGGGAATTGTACCTGTTATCATCACTCTGTGATTAGAAATCAATGAAAAGTTTAAAGATCAGACCTTGTGTGGGAAAATGTTGCCCACATTATTTTAATAATGTGGATATTGTAAAGGGGAGAAAATGTTCTCTCATTATTTTTTTTTATAGACAATATGTTGTCTTTTATAAAGACAGTAAATGTCCTATACTCTGTTAGAGTATCATATGTCTTGGAGATTGATCCAAGTTCTGGTTGTGATGTGTAATCACCTAAACTATTCACCTTATATTTAGGTGTTCAAGTCTATGATGCGACTCCTTGAGGCAATATCAATAAATCCCAAAAATAATGAAGTTAAATCATTTTTTATTGTCCTTGATCTTTCCTTCTCTCTACTGTCATCAACATATTTAATATAGTCTACAACACTGATCTACTCTATAAGGTCACACTTACTTTTGCAAAGATTTGTAATGACGTTTTGGAAGATTAAAATATTGTATCTCAATCAAGTAATCTACAGTGGTCCCAGTTTTGAGCAGGAACAGAAATAGTGATGGCTGTATGTGTCTAACATGCTGACCACACGCGCATGATGATTTTGTCCCCCCACACCAGACACGATCAGGACACGCAGGTGAAATATCAAAACAAACTCTGAACCAACCTTATTCATTTGGGGACCGGTCAAAAAGCATGAAACATATGGAAAGTTAGCTAGCTAGCTTGCTGTTCCTAGCTAATTTGTCTGGGATATAAACATTGGGTTGTTGTTTTAGCCGAAATGAACAAGGTCCTCTACTCCAACAATTAATCCACAGATAAAAGGGTAAACCGAGTTTGTTTCTAGTAATCTCTCCTCCTCCAGGCTTCTTTTTTTGGACTTTATATGGCAGTTGGCAACCAACTTTAAGGTGCATTACCACTATCAACTCAAATCAAAGTATTTGTCACATGCGCCGAATTCAACAAGTGCAGACCTTACTGTGAAATGCTTACTTACAATCCCTTAACCAACAGTGCAGTTCAAGAAGAGTTAAGAATATATTTATCAAATAAACAAAGTAAAAAATATATTAACATAACAATAACAAGACTATATACAGGGGGTACTGGTACCAGTGTGCAGGGGCTACAGGTTAGAGGTAACTTGTACATGTAGGTAGGGGTGAAGTGATAATAAACAGTGAATAGCAGCAGAGTACAGTCCGGTGGCCATTTGATTAATTGTTCAGCAGTCTTATGGCTTAGGGGTAGAAGCTGTTAAGGAGCCTTTTGGTCCTAGACTTTTCTCTCCGGTACCGCTTGCCGTGCGGTAGCAGAGAAAAAAGTCTATGACTTGGGTGACTGGAGTCTGACAATTTTATGGGCTTTCTTCTGACACCGCCTATTATATAGGGCCTGGATTGCAGGAAGCTTGGCCCCTGTAGCGTCTTACGGTCAGATGCCAAGCAGTTCTCATACCAGGCGGTGATGCAACCGGTCAGGATGCTCTCGATGGTGCAGCTGTAGAACTTTTTGAGGATCTGGGGACACATGCAAAATCTTTTCAGTATCCTGAGGAGGAATATGTTTTTGTCGTGCCCTCTTCAAGACTGTCTTGGTGTGTTAAGACCATGATAGATAATTGGTGATGTGGACCCACTTCACTACTGCCCCGTCGATGTTAATGGGGGCCTGTTCGGCCCATTTTTTCCTGTAGTCCACGATCAGCTCCTTTGTCTTGCTCACATTGAAGGAGAGGTTGTTGTCCTTGCACCACATTGCCAGTTCTCTGACCTCCTCCCTATAGGCTGTCCCATAGTTGTCGGTGATCAGCCCTACCACTTTTGTGTCGTCAGGATACTTAATGGTGTTGGAGTCGTGTTTGGCTATGCAGTCGTGGGTGAACAGGGAGTACAGGAGGGGACTAAGTTCACACCCCTGAGGGGCCCCAGTGTTGAGAATCAGCGTGGCAGATCAGTGTGGCAGACGTGTTGTTGCCTACCCTTACCACCTGGGGGATGCCCGTCAGGAAGTCCAGGATCCAGTTGCAAAGGGGGGTATTCAGTCCCAGGGTCCTTAGCTTAGTGATTAACTTATTGGGTACTATGGTGTTGAACGCCTAGCTGTAGTCAATGAACAGCATTCTCCTTTTGTCCAGGTGGGAAAGGGCAGCGTGGAGTGCAATTGAGATTGCGTCATCTGTGGATCTGTTGGGGCGGATGTGAATTGGAGTGGGTCTAGGGTATCCGGGAGTGCTACGGGGCGGTAATCATTTAGGCAGG
Source organism: Oncorhynchus mykiss (assembly GCF_013265735.2). NCBI lineage: Eukaryota > Metazoa > Chordata > Actinopteri > Salmoniformes > Salmonidae > Oncorhynchus > Oncorhynchus mykiss. Next base: position 77,994,816 of record NC_048581.1, on the reverse strand, counting down.
TTACCTTCGCTTCCTTGGGCACAGGGACTACGGTGGTCTGCTTGAAACATGTTGGTATTACAGACTCAGTCAGGGAGAGGTGTACAATGTCAGTGAAGACACTTGCCAGTTGGTCTGCGGATGCTTTGAGTAAACGTTCTGGTAATCCATCTGGCCCAGCGGCCTTGTCTTTTAAATGTATTTTTTATTTCACCTTTATTTGAGAATGTTGACCTGTTTAAATGTCTTGCTCACATCGGCTACCAATAGCGTTATCACACAGTCATCGAGCTCTTGTGCATGTTTCAGTGTTGCTTGCCTCGAAGCGAGCGTAAAAGGCATTTTCCTCGTCTGGTAGGCTCAAATCTGGGTTTCCATTTGTAGTCCATAATAGTTTTCAAGCCCTGTCACATTAGATGAGCGTCAGAGTCGGTGTAGTAGGATTCAATCTTAATACTGTATTGACACTTTGCATGTTTGATGCTTCATCTGAGGGCATAGCAGGATTTCTTATAGACGTCCAGATTAGTGTCCCGCTCCTTGACAGTGGCAGCTCTAGCCTTTAGTTCGATGCGGATGTTGTCTGTAATCCATGTCTTCTGGTTGGGATATGTACGTACAACGTTGTTGTGGGGACAACGTTGTTGATTAACTTATTGATGAAGCCGACATCTGAGGTGGTATATTCCACAATGCCATTGGATGAATCCTGGAACATATTCCAGTCTGTGCTAGCAAAGCAGTCCTGTAGCGTAGCCTCCGCTTCATCTGACCAATTCCGTATTGAGCAAGTCACTGGTACTTCCTGGTTCAGTTTTTGCTTGTAAGCAGGAATATTGAGGATATAATTATGGTCAGATTTGACCAAATGGAAGGCGGGAGAGAGCTTTGTATGCATCTCTGTGTGTGGAGTAAAGGTGGTCTAGAGTTCCTAACCCTAGTTTTGGACTGGAATGGAGTGTGGACCTCAGTTCATCTTTCAATCACCCACGTGGGTATATGCTAAAAACCAATGAGGAGATGGAACATGGGTATATGGTCCTAAAAACCAATGAGGAGATGGGAGAGGCGGGACGTACAGTGCATCAAGCATCACAAATAGAACCAAGTTCTATTTTAGCGCCTGGCAACGCAGAATCTCGTTGAGGCACGAGACACGAGCTGTGTGGTCTGCATGTAACAAGAAAAGGCCCAGGGTGTGAACATGAAGCTAGAGTTAGGGTTATGGTTAGGGTTGAAACAGGTTGTGGACATGAAGCTAGAGTTAGGGTTATGGTTAGGGTTATGGATAGGGTTGAAGCAGGGTGTGGACATGAAGCTGGAGTTAGGGTTATGGTTAGGGTTGAAACAGGGTGTGGACATGAAGCTGGAGTTAGGGTTGTGGTTAGGGTTGAAACAGGGTGTGGACATGAAGCTAGAGTTATGGTGGTGGTTAGGGTTGAAACAGGTTGTGGACATGAAGCTGGAGTTAGGGTTATGGTTAGGGTTGAAACAGGGTGTGGACATGAAGCTAGAGTTATGGTGGTGGTTAGGGTTGAAACAGGTTGTGGACATGAAGCTGGAGTTAGGGTTATGGTTAGGGTTGAAACAGGTTGTGGACATGAAGCTAGAGTTAGGGTTGTGGTTAGTGTTTAGAAGGGTGTGGATATACAGTAAAACTAGGGTTAGGATTAAGGTGATGGATAAAATCAACATGTCACTTGTCTCTCATTGATTCAATTTAGGTCAGAACCAAGACAAGTCTATAGTGCTGATTGTTCTTTAACACAAAAAAATTCCTCCAATCCAAGTTTTAGGGAACCGTCTCTACGACCAGATGCTGTTTTGGTAATTGAAGCATTTTTAATGGTTGCCTAGAAACTGGACTGAACTGAATACCTAATATGATGCGTTATAATAAGGCACACTTCTATTGTTCCACCATTGAGAGCAGTGAATGGAGAGAGTGTGGGAAACCAAGGAAAACTCACTCACAGACTGCCTTTGGGACAATAGAATCCTGTACCCTGTATGATTAGGGGTGAGAAGGAATTTCACTGGTACGGTTTCCTCAAATGAATTCTAGATATGAATTATATCACAGATATGTCCTCTGCATCAAAATGCTACAAAATCATGAATAGGTAGCAGCTATTTTATGTTTCACATATTGCACCCAGTGCTGTGGGATCAGGGGCTATGTGACAGTGGTAAAACTTAGCTTCACCAGTTGAAATTAGACAATGAATTATAAGGACTTCACAAGTGTTTTTTTATTATGACAAGGTTTAAGAGGAATTAGGTAACAGACCAGGAAAGACATTAAATTACACATGATCAGATTGTAGAGTCAAAGATGATACAGTTTATATCCAAAACGTATATCCTTGAAAGATCTAAAGTATTTAGTCCAACCTTGACTCTCTCTGATCCGCCATATGCTATACAAGTCTATATCATCCGATATTCAAAAAGTTTGTATTTACTACCTTCTTAATTGATATATGTCTGATTTTAAAAAACATTTCCCCCATGGTCTTGACAGGAACTGCTTGTGTAGAGATGAATTAGCATTTAACAAGGAACATTTCTGTTGTTTAGCGGAAGCTAATTTGACTCAATAAAGAAAGAAATGGAATTGAAACTAAATTCAGCAAGACAGAACATTATAAATATTTGTTCTATATACAGGCATACATTTTTGTCAGCGGTAAAATCCATTGTGAGATAATAAAATGTGACTGAATAAGTGCTAAAGCTTTGAAACACTATACATTCAACAATGGCTTCATACCGTAGTTGGGGACTAAGTTACACTGTACATTTAATGTAGAGGTTCTGTGTCAGCCTCACACATGTAAGATGTGATGATGAGCGTGTGCTCTGTAAGTATCATTGATCCCAACATCAGGCAGTAGATAGAGTATAATGTTATTTTAATGTAGTCTACAAAAAAAAACAATTCTGGAATAAAATGTAATAAATACATGCTTGTGAAACAGTATGGAAGGAACCTATGGTAGTTTTTCCCTCCAGAATCCAGATGGTCTGTGACGTCAGGCTCGGTCTATAGCACAACACAGAGTCAAAAGCCGTCACTAATGCTCCACTGAGCAGTTTTTGTAGTGCATTGATCACAGCACACAGGACTGTGGGAAACTCAGATCAGTTCTCTACTCACACTGACCAGCAGCCTCAGGACAGAGGACACATCTGCTACCTCTAGACTTCACTACCTCTGGCAGTAGTCTGTCAAATCTGTGAATACACAGACACAATAGCAGTATTGCAACATAAATATACCAGGTGGTGAATGTCAACTTACTTATTACTACACATTATTACGTTTTAAAAGTGGCAATGTTCTTAAAGGCTCTGCTTTAAAAAAAAATTAACGGAATCTAATTACTATAGCTAAAACCTCATGTTCAAATTCTACAGGAAACACATTTTAGAAAGGCCTATTCCATTTCCAAGAATCTAATTGCAACTTAATTTCTCTATTTTGAAACAATATTCACTTAGGTATGCAACCATAAAAAAAAACATTTTCACGCAGGGGATCTGCGTCAGTCTCAAACGTGTAAGTTGTGATGATGTGTGTGTGCTCTCTCAGCATCATTGATCCTAACATCAGGCAGCAGATCTGAGGGTCACTGGTTTCCCAGATTCACACAACACTCTGAGTCACTCTCTATCACCCCCACCTCTCAACCTGTTCCATAAGATGTGACCATTGTCCCCCAGCAATAAGAACACTGAGTATGTGGCAGCTCCACATTCCTCATTGTCCTCCCAAGCTCACCCATTGGCTACAGACTGTGAGAAACTCCAACAAGCTCAAGACCCACACATTCATATGCAGATTATTGACTATATATAGGAGAGATGAAGGCATTAGACATCAGATTCACTCTACATGGAGACCATTACAGCACAGAGATCTAACCATGGCACCAACAATCACTTCAGCTATATTCTACTCTAATGAGCACTTGACTCTGACCAACAAGGTACATTTAGTTACAAATAGTGTTGCATTGTTTCAGTTTTTGCTTCTAGATTTCATCCATTCATGTCAGCTCTGTTGTATTCAGAAAAAGACTATTCATGACTTCTCTTCTTGCAGATAAGAAAGCCAGTGGTTGAGAAGTTACACAGAGATCGTTTCAACAACAGCATTGAGCAGCTCAAGTCTCTCTTGGAGAGAGCCTCAACCAGCAGCCAGATTTCAAAATGGAGAAAGCCGACATCCTGGAGATGATAGAAACAGAACCCGTCAGTGAGCTCCTCCTCAGCACCATTCAATCAGGGTTACTCCAGCTGTGTCCAAGAGATTGTGCACTTCCTGACCAAGGATGATGTGACACAGACACAGACCCAGAGAAGACTGCTGAGCCACTTCCAGAGCCTGCACCCATCCTCTGATAAGAACAGGAGGGAGAGTGACCTGCCTCAGTTCAGCTCCCAGCCCAGTACAGCACCAGCAAAGAGAAGAGTCCAGTCAACACTGCTCTCTGGAGGCCCTGGTAGAGTCCTACAGACTGGAACCCCACTCTCTGCGAACACTGCATTTTTGTAATGTCAATAACCTTTGTTTTGTGAAGCATCATCATGTGTTGATTATGTAGATCATTTGCTTATTAATGATCAACTTCAACTGTCCTCCATGAGGACTTTTAACCCAAAATGTGTATTATATCTTCAATCTTTTTGTGATGATCTGTTACCGATCTGTTTAAAGGTCAACACTTATCAAGAATAAGATATTTTGTTACAATTTAATTATTGTAACGATATGGTCACATTAACATTATATTGAGCATATTCTGTGAGGTACAGTGCCTTGCGAAAGTATTCGGCCCCCTTGAACTTTGCGACCTTTTGCCACATTTCAGGCTTCAAACATAAAGATATAAAACTGTACTTTTTTGTGAAGAATCAACAACAAGTGGGACCCAATCATGAAGTGGAACGACATTTATTGGATATTTCAAACTTTTTTAACAAATCAAAAACTGAAAAATTGGGCGTGCAAAATTATTCAGCCCCTTTACTTTCAGTGCAGCAAACTCTCCCCAGAAGTTCAGTGAGGATCTCTGAATGATCCAATGTTGATCTAAATGACTAATGATGATAAATACAATCCACCTGTGTGTAATCAAGTCTCCGTATAAATGCACCTTCACTGTGATAGTCTCAGAGGTCCGTTAAAAGCGCAGAGAGCATCATGAAGAACAAGGAACACACCAGGCAGGTCCGAGATACTGTTGTGGAGAAGTTTAAAGCCGGATTTGGATACAAAAAGATTTCCCAAGCTTTAAACATCCCAAGGAGCACTGTGCAAGCGATAATATTGAAATGGAAGGAGTATCAGACCACTGCAAATCTACCAAGACCTGGCCGTCCCTCTAAACTTTCAGCTCATACAAGGAGAAGACTGATCAGAGATGCAGCCAAGAGGCCCATGATCACTCTGGATGGACTGCAGAGATCTACAGCTGAGGTGGGAGACTCTGTCCATAGGACAACAATCAGTCGTATATTGCACAAATCTGGCCTTTATGGAAGAGTGGCAAGAAGAAAGCTATTTCTTAAAGATATCCATAAAAAGTGTCGTTTAAAGTTTGCCACAAGCCACCTGGGAGACACACCAAACATGTGGAAGAAGGTGCTTTGGTCAGATGAAACCAAAATTGAACTTTTTGGCAACAATGCAAAACGTTATGTTTGGCGTAAAAGCAACACAGCTGAACACACCATCCCCAATGTCAAACATGGTGGTGGCAGCATCATGGTTTGGGCCTGCTTTTCTTCAGCAGGGACAGGGAAGATGGTTAAAACTGATGGGAAGATGGATGGAGCCAAATACAGGACCATTCTGGAAGAAAACCTGATGGAGTCTGCAAAAGACCTGAGACTGGGACGGAGATTTGTTTTCCAACAAGACAATGATCCAAAACATAAAGCAAAATCTACAATGGAATGGTTCAAAAATAAACATATCCAGGTGTTAGAATGGCCAAGTCAAAGTCCAGACGTGAATCCAATCGAGAATCTGTGGAAAGAACTGAAAACTGCTGTTCACAAATGCTCTCCATCCAACCTCACTGAGCTCGAGCTGTTTTGCAAGGAGGAATGGGAAAAAATGTCGGTCTCTCGATGTGCAAAACTGATAGAGACATACCCCAAGCGACTTACAGCTGTAATCACAGCAAAAGGTGGCGCTACAAAGTATTAACTTAAGGGTGCTGAATAATTTTGCACGCCCAATTTTTCAGTTTTTGATTTGTTAAAAAAGTTTGAAATATCCAATAAATGTCGTTCCACTTCATGATTGTGTCCCACTTGTTGTTGATTCTTCACAAAAAAATACAGTTTTATATCTTTATGTTTGAAGCCTGAAATGTGGCAAAAGGTCGCAAAGTTCAAGGGGGCCGAATACTTTCGCAAGGCACTGTATGTATCAGTATTAGTTAAACATTTGTTATTGATCAACTTGAGCTAAAGAATCACTGATTCTCCATGACGATTATTTACCCAAACTGGGAATTATACCTGTTATCATCACTCTGTGATTAGAAATAATTGATTTGTTCAAAGATCAGACTTTGTGTGAAAATGTTGCTCAAATTATTTTAATAATGTGTTTATTGTAACCTGTAGAAAATGTTCTCTCTCAATGTGAAACCTCAATTCATTTTGGACAATATGTTGTCTTTTATAAAGACAGTAAATGTGTATCTATACTCTGTTCGAGTATCATATGTCTTGGAGATTGATCCAAGTTCTGGTTGTGATGTGTAATCACATAAACTATTCACCTTATATTTAGGTGTCTATGATGCGACTCCTTGAGTCAATGTCAATAAATCCCAAAATAATGAAATTAAATCATTTTTTTTTGTTCTTGATCTTTCCTGTAATCGACATATTGACTGTAGACTACAATGCAGATCTACTGTATAAGGTCATACTTACTTTTGCAATGATTGGTATTGAAGTTTTGGAAGATTAAAATATTGCATCGCAATCAAGTAATCTACAGTGGTCCCAGTTATGAGCAGGAACAGAAATAGTGATGGCTGTATGTGTCTAACATGCCGATCACATGCAGCACCATCACGCGTGCGGTCAGCATGTCAGACACCTAAAGGAATCACAAGTTGAAATATCAAAACAGACTCTGAACCAATCTTATTAGTTTTGGGACAGGCCAAAAAGCATGAAACATTTATGGAAATTTTGCTAGCTAGCTTGCTGTTGCCGGCTAATTTGTCCTGTGATATAAACATTGAGTTGTTATCCTACCCGAAATGCACAAGGTCCTCTACTCCAACAATTAATCCACAGATAAAAGGGTAAACTGAGTTTGTTTCTAGTAATCTCTCTTCCTTCAGGATTCTTCTTCGGACTTAGCATGGCTTTTGGACACCAACTTTAAGGTGCATTACCATTACCAATTGTACTGGAGTGTGGACCTCAGTTCATATTTCAATCACCCACGTGAGTATATGCTCCTAAAAACCAATGAGGAGATGGAACATGGGGATATGGTCCTAAAAACCAATGAGGAGATGGGAGAGGCGGGACGTACAGTGCATCAAGCATCACAAATAGAACCAAGTTCTATTTTAGCGCCTGGCAACGCAGAATCTCGTTGAGGCACGAGACACGAGCTGTGTGGTCTGCATGTAACAAGAAAAGGCCCAGGGTGTGAACATGAAGCTAGAGTTAGGGTTATGGTTAGGGTTGAAACAGGTTGTGGACATGAAGCTAGAGTTAGGGTTATGGTTAGGGTTATGGATAGGGTTGAAGCAGGGTGTGGACATGAAGCTGGAGTTAGGGTTATGGTTAGGGTTGAAACAGGGTGTGGACATGAAGCTGGAGTTAGGGTTGTGGTTAGGGTTGAAACAGGGTGTGGACATGAAGCTAGAGTTATGGTGGTGGTTAGGGTTGAAACAGGTTGTGGACATGAAGCTGGAGTTAGGGTTATGGTTAGGGTTGAAACAGGGTGTGGACATGAAGCTAGAGTTATGGTGGTGGTTAGGGTTGAAACAGGTTGTGGACATGAAGCTGGAGTTAGGGTTATGGTTAGGGTTGAAACAGGTTGTGGACATGAAGCTAGAGTTAGGGTTGTGGTTAGTGTTTAGAAGGGTGTGGATATACAGTAAAACTAGGGTTAGGATTAAGGTGATGGATAAAATCAACATGTCACTTGTCTCTCATTGATTCAATTTAGGTCAGAACCAAGACAAGTCTATAGTGCTGATTGTTCTTTAACACAAAAAAATTCCTCCAATCCAAGTTTTAGGGAACCGTCTCTACGACCAGATGCTGTTTTGGTAATTGAAGCATTTTTAATGGTTGCCTAGAAACTGGACTGAACTGAATACCTAATATGATGCGTTATAATAAGGCACACTTCTATTGTTCCACCATTGAGAGCAGTGAATGGAGAGAGTGTGGGAAACCAAGGAAAACTCACTCACAGACTGCCTTTGGGACAATAGAATCCTGTACCCTGTATGATTAGGGGTGAGAAGGAATTTCACTGGTACGGTTTCCTCAAATGAATTCTAGATATGAATTATATCACAGATATGTCCTCTGCATCAAAATGCTACAAAATCATGAATAGGTAGCAGCTATTTTATGTTTCACATATTGCACCCAGTGCTGTGGGATCAGGGGCTATGTGACAGTGGTAAAACTTAGCTTCACCAGTTGAAATTAGACAATGAATTATAAGGACTTCACAAGTGTTTTTTTATTATGACAAGGTTTAAGAGGAATTAGGTAACAGACCAGGAAAGACATTAAATTACACATGATCAGATTGTAGAGTCAAAGATGATACAGTTTATATCCAAAACGTATATCCTTGAAAGATCTAAAGTATTTAGTCCAACCTTGACTCTCTCTGATCCGCCATATGCTATACAAGTCTATATCATCCGATATTCAAAAAGTTTGTATTTACTACCTTCTTAATTGATATATGTCTGATTTTAAAAAACATTTCCCCCATGGTCTTGACAGGAACTGCTTGTGTAGAGATGAATTAGCATTTAACAAGGAACATTTCTGTTGTTTAGCGGAAGCTAATTTGACTCAATAAAGAAAGAAATGGAATTGAAACTAAATTCAGCAAGACAGAACATTATAAATATTTGTTCTATATACAGGCATACATTTTTGTCAGCGGTAAAATCCATTGTGAGATAATAAAATGTGACTGAATAAGTGCTAAAGCTTTGAAACACTATACATTCAACAATGGCTTCATACCGTAGTTGGGGACTAAGTTACACTGTACATTTAATGTAGAGGTTCTGTGTCAGCCTCACACATGTAAGATGTGATGATGAGCGTGTGCTCTGTAAGTATCATTGATCCCAACATCAGGCAGTAGATAGAGTATAATGTTATTTTAATGTAGTCTACAAAAAAAAACAATTCTGGAATAAAATGTAATAAATACATGCTTGTGAAACAGTATGGAAGGAACCTATGGTAGTTTTTCCCTCCAGAATCCAGATGGTCTGTGACGTCAGGCTCGGTCTATAGCACAACACAGAGTCAAAAGCCGTCACTAATGCTCCACTGAGCAGTTTTTGTAGTGCATTGATCACAGCACACAGGACTGTGGGAAACTCAGATCAGTTCTCTACTCACACTGACCAGCAGCCTCAGGACAGAGGACACATCTGCTACCTCTAGACTTCACTACCTCTGGCAGTAGTCTGTCAAATCTGTGAATACACAGACACAATAGCAGTATTGCAACATAAATATACCAGGGGGTGAATGTCAACTTACTTATTACTACACATTATTACGTTTTAAAAGTGGCAATGTTCTTAAAGGCTCTGCTTTAAAAAAAAATTAACGGAATCTAATTACTATAGCTAAAACCTCATGTTCAAATTCTACAGGAAACACATTTTAGAAAGGCCTATTCCATTTCCAAGAATCTAATTGCAACTTAATTTCTCTATTTTGAAACAATATTCACTTAGGTATGCAACCATAAAAAAAAACATTTTCACGCAGGGGATCTGCGTCAGTCTCAAACGTGTAAGTTGTGATGATGTGTGTGTGCTCTCTCAGCATCATTGATCCTAACATCAGGCAGCAGATCTGAGGGTCACTGGTTTCCCAGATTCACACAACACTCTGAGTCACTCTCTATCACCCCCACCTCTCAACCTGTTCCATAAGATGTGACCATTGTCCCCCAGCAATAAGAACACTGAGTATGTGGCAGCTCCACATTCCTCATTGTCCTCCCAAGCTCACCCATTGGCTACAGACTGTGAGAAACTCCAACAAGCTCAAGACCCACACATTCATATGCAGATTATTGACTATATATAGGAGAGATGAAGGCATTAGACATCAGATTCACTCTACATGGAGACCATTACAGCACAGAGATCTAACCATGGCACCAACAATCACTTCAGCTATATTCTACTCTAATGAGCACTTGACTCTGACCAACAAGGTACATTTAGTTACAAATAGTGTTGCATTGTTTCAGTTTTTGCTTCTAGATTTCATCCATTCATGTCAGCTCTGTTGTATTCAGAAAAAGACTATTCATGACTTCTCTTCTTGCAGATAAGAAAGCCAGTGGTTGAGAAGTTACACAGAGATCGTTTCAACAACAGCATTGAGCAGCTCAAGTCTCTCTTGGAGAGAGCCTCAACCAGCAGCCAGATTTCAAAATGGAGAAAGCCGACATCCTGGAGATGATAGAAACAGAACCCGTCAGTGAGCTCCTCCTCAGCACCATTCAATCAGGGTTACTCCAGCTGTGTCCAAGAGATTGTGCACTTCCTGACCAAGGATGATGTGACACAGACACAGACCCAGAGAAGACTGCTGAGCCACTTCCAGAGCCTGCACCCATCCTCTGATAAGAACAGGAGGGAGAGTGACCTGCCTCAGTTCAGCTCCCAGCCCAGTACAGCACCAGCAAAGAGAAGAGTCCAGTCAACACTGCTCTCTGGAGGCCCTGGTAGAGTCCTACAGACTGGAACCCCACTCTCTGCGAACACTGCATTTTTGTAATGTCAATAACCTTTGTTTTGTGAAGCATCATCATGTGTTGATTATGTAGATCATTTGCTTATTAATGATCAACTTCAACTGTCCTCCATGAGGACTTTTAACCCAAAATGTGTATTATATCTTCAATCTTTTTGTGATGATCTGTTACCGATCTGTTTAAAGGTCAACACTTATCAAGAATAAGATATTTTGTTACAATTTAATTATTGTAACGATATGGTCACATTAACATTATATTGAGCATATTCTGTGAGGTACAGTGCCTTGCGAAAGTATTCGGCCCCCTTGAACTTTGCGACCTTTTGCCACATTTCAGGCTTCAAACATAAAGATATAAAACTGTACTTTTTTGTGAAGAATCAACAACAAGTGGGACCCAATCATGAAGTGGAACGACATTTATTGGATATTTCAAACTTTTTTAACAAATCAAAAACTGAAAAATTGGGCGTGCAAAATTATTCAGCCCCTTTACTTTCAGTGCAGCAAACTCTCCCCAGAAGTTCAGTGAGGATCTCTGAATGATCCAATGTTGATCTAAATGACTAATGATGATAAATACAATCCACCTGTGTGTAATCAAGTCTCCGTATAAATGCACCTTCACTGTGATAGTCTCAGAGGTCCGTTAAAAGCGCAGAGAGCATCATGAAGAACAAGGAACACACCAGGCAGGTCCGAGATACTGTTGTGGAGAAGTTTAAAGCCGGATTTGGATACAAAAAGATTTCCCAAGCTTTAAACATCCCAAGGAGCACTGTGCAAGCGATAATATTGAAATGGAAGGAGTATCAGACCACTGCAAATCTACCAAGACCTGGCCGTCCCTCTAAACTTTCAGCTCATACAAGGAGAAGACTGATCAGAGATGCAGCCAAGAGGCCCATGATCACTCTGGATGGACTGCAGAGATCTACAGCTGAGGTGGGAGACTCTGTCCATAGGACAACAATCAGTCGTATATTGCACAAATCTGGCCTTTATGGAAGAGTGGCAAGAAGAAAGCCATTTCTTAAAGATATCCATAAAAAGTGTCGTTTAAAGTTTGCCACAAGCCACCTGGGAGACACACCAAACATGTGGAAGAAGGTGCTTTGGTCAGATGAAACCAAAATTGAACTTTTTGGCAACAATGCAAAACGTTATGTTTGGCGTAAAAGCAACACAGCTGAACACACCATCCCCAATGTCAAACATGGTGGTGGCAGCATCATGGTTTGGGCCTGCTTTTCTTCAGCAGGGACAGGGAAGATGGTTAAAACTGATGGGAAGATGGATGGAGCCAAATACAGGACCATTCTGGAAGAAAACCTGATGGAGTCTGCAAAAGACCTGAGACTGGGACGGAGATTTGTTTTCCAACAAGACAATGATCCAAAACATAAAGCAAAATCTACAATGGAATGGTTCAAAAATAAACATATCCAGGTGTTAGAATGGCCAAGTCAAAGTCCAGACGTGAATCCAATCGAGAATCTGTGGAAAGAACTGAAAACTGCTGTTCACAAATGCTCTCCATCCAACCTCACTGAGCTCGAGCTGTTTTGCAAGGAGGAATGGGAAAAAATGTCGGTCTCTCGATGTGCAAAACTGATAGAGACATACCCCAAGCGACTTACAGCTGTAATCACAGCAAAAGGTGGCGCTACAAAGTATTAACTTAAGGGTGCTGAATAATTTTGCACGCCCAATTTTTCAGTTTTTGATTTGTTAAAAAAGTTTGAAATATCCAATAAATGTCGTTCCACTTCATGATTGTGTCCCACTTGTTGTTGATTCTTCACAAAAAAATACAGTTTTATATCTTTATGTTTGAAGCCTGAAATGTGGCAAAAGGTCGCAAAGTTCAAGGGGGCCGAATACTTTCGCAAGGCACTGTATGTATCAGTATTAGTTAAACATTTGTTATTGATCAACTTGAGCTAAAGAATCACTGATTCTCCATGACGATTATTTACCCAAACTGGGAATTATACCTGTTATCATCACTCTGTGATTAGAAATAATTGATTTGTTCAAAGATCAGACTTTGTGTGAAAATGTTGCTCAAATTATTTTAATAATGTGTTTATTGTAACCTGTAGAAAATGTTCTCTCTCAATGTGAAACCTCAATTCATTTTGGACAATATGTTGTCTTTTATAAAGACAGTAAATGTGTATCTATACTCTGTTCGAGTATCATATGTCTTGGAGATTGATCCAAGTTCTGGTTGTGATGTGTAATCACATAAACTATTCACCTTATATTTAGGTGTCTATGGTGCGACTCCTTGAGTCAATGTCAATAAATCCCAAAATAATGAAATTAAATCATTTTTTTTTGTTCTTGATCTTTCCTGTAATCGACATATTGACTGTAGACTACAATGCAGATCTACTGTATAAGGTCATACTTACTTTTGCAATGATTGGTATTGAAGTTTTGGAAGATTAAAATATTGCATCGCAATCAAGTAATCTACAGTGGTCCCAGTTATGAGCAGGAACAGAAATAGTGATGGCTGTATGTGTCTAACATGCCGATCACATGCAGCACCATCACGCGTGCGGTCAGCATGTCAGACACCTAAAGGAATCACAAGTTGAAATATCAAAACAGACTCTGAACCAATCTTATTAGTTTTGGGACAGGCCAAAAAGCATGAAACATTTATGGAAATTTTGCTAGCTAGCTTGCTGTTGCCGGCTAATTTGTCCTGTGATATAAACATTGAGTTGTTATCCTACCCGAAATGCACAAGGTCCTCTACTCCAACAATTAATCCACAGATAAAAGGGTAAACTGAGTTTGTTTCTAGTAATCTCTCTTCCTTCAGGATTCTTCTTCGGACTTAGCATGGCTTTTGGACACCAACTTTAAGGTGCATTACCATTACCAATTGTACTGGAGTGTGGACCTCAGTTCATATTTCAATCACCCACGTGAGTATATGCTCCTAAAAACCAATGAGGAGATGGAACATGGGGATATGGTCCTAAAAACCAAGGAGGAGATGGGAGAGGTGGGACGTACAGTGCATCAAGCATCACAAATAGAACCAAGTTATATTTTAGTTCCTGGCAACGCAGAATCTCGTTGAGGCACGAGACGTGAGCTGTGTGGTCAGCATGTAAGAAGAAAAGGCCCAGGGTGTGGACATGAAGCTGGAGTTAGGGTTATGGATAGGGTTGAAACAGGGTGTGGACATGGAGCTAGAGTTATGGTAAGGGCTAGGGTTAGGGTTGAACCAGGGTGTGGACATGGAGCTAGAGTTATGGTAAGGGCTAGGGTTAGGGTTGAACCAGGGTGTGGACATGAAGCTGGAGTTAGGGTTATGGATAGGGTTGAAACAGGGTGTGGACATGGAGCTAGAGTTATGGTAAGGGCTAGGGTTAGGGTTGAACCAGGGTGTGGACATGGAGCTAGAGTTATGGTAAGGGCTAGGGTTAGGGTTGAACCAGGGTGTGGACATGAAGCTGGAGTTAGGGTTATGGATAGTGTTGAAACAGGGTGTGGACATGAAGCTAGAGTTAGGGTTGAAACAGGGTGTGGACATGAAGCTGGAGTTAGGGTTAGGGTTGAAACAGGGTGTGGACATAAAGCTAGAGTCAGGGTTGTGGTTAGTGTTAGGGTTCAGAAGGGGTGTGGACATACAGTAAAACTAGGGTTAGGGTTGAAACAGGGTGTGGACATGAAGCTAGAGTTAGGGTTAGGGCTAGGGTTAGGGTTGAAACAGGGTGTGGACATGAAGCTAGAGTTAGGATTAGGGTTAGGGTTGAAATAGGGTGTGGACATGAAGCTGGAGTTAGCGTTGATGTTAGTATTAGGGTTCAGAAGGGGTGTGGACATACAGTAAAACTAGGGTTAGGATTAAGGTTAGGGTTAAGGTGATGGCTAAAATCAACATATCACTTGTCTCTCATTGATTCAATTTAGGTCAGAACCAAGACAAGTGCTACTCTACAGTGCTGACTGTTCTTTAACTCAAATCATTTCCTCCAAGCCAGGTTTTTCAGGGAACCTTCTCTACGACCAGATGCTGTTTTGGTAATTGAAGCATTTTTAATGGTTGCCTAGAAACTGGACTGAGCTGAATACCTAATATGATGCATTATAATAAGGCACACTTCTATTGTTCCACCATTGAGAGCAGTGAATGGAGAGAGAGTGGGAAACCAAGGAAAACTCACTCACAGACTGCCTTTGGGACAATAGAATCCTGTACCCTGTATGATGAGGGGTGAGAAGGAATTTCACTAGTACGCTTTCATCATTGAATTCTAGATATGAATTATATCACAGATATGTCCTCTGCATCAAAATGCTACAAAATCATGAATAGGTAGCAGCTATTTTATGTTTCACATATTGCACCCAGTGCTGTGGGATCAGGGGCTATGTGACAGTGGTAAAACTTAGCTTCACCAATTGAAATTAGACAATGAATTATAAAGACTGCACAAGTGTTTTTTTTATTATGACAAGGTTTAAGAGGAATTAGGTAACAGACCATTAAAGACATTATGTCACACTTTATACAAAACATGATCAGATTGTAGAATCAAAGATGATTCAGCATGCGCTGACCAACCGGCAAGTGTCTTCACTGACATTTTCAACCTCTCCCTGTCTGATTCTGTAATACCAACATGTTTCAAGCAGACCACCATAGTCCCTGTGCCCAAGAACACTAAGGTAATCTGCCTAAATGACTGCCGACCCGTATCACTCACGTCTGTAGCCATGAAAGGCTTTGAAAGGCTGGTCATGGCTCACATCAACACCATTATCCCAGAATCCCTAGAGTCACTCCAATTTCTGCCATTTATCACTCGGCCCCCTTCTTTGCCACAACAGCCACTTTAATAACCCTACCTGCATTTACATAATTACCTCAACTACCTCGACACCGGTGCCCCCGCACGTTGACACATTGACACATTATTTACTTCTGCTCTTCAATTATTTGTTTTTCTTATGTCTTACTTTTTTTTTTGGGTGGGGGGGGGGGTATTTTCTTAAAACTGCATTGTTGGTTAAGGGCTTGTAAGTAAGCATTTCACTGTTGAATTCGGCGCATGTGACAAATACAATTGGATTTGACACAGTTTATATCTAAAACATACAGTAGATGCTTGAAAGACTTTCAGCATTCAGTCCAATCTTAACTATCTCTGAATGGTCATATGCGATACAAGTATATTTCATACAATAGTCAAAATGTTTGTATTTACTACATTATTCATTGATATCTGTCAGATTTTTTGGAGCAGTGAATGGAGAGAGTGTGGGAAACCAAGGAAAACTCACTCACAGACTGCCTTTGGGACAATAGACTTCTGTACCCTGTATGATGAGGGGTGAGAAGGAATTTCACTAGTAAGGTTTCATCACTGAATTCTAGAAATGAATTATATCAGAGATATAATGAATTATAAGGACTTCACAAGTGTTTTTTTTATTATTACAGGGTGTAAGAGGAATTAGGTAACAGATCAGGAAATACATTATATTACACTTTATACAAACATGATTACATTGTAGTAGTCCTGTGTAACTCAGTAGGTAGAGCATGGCGCTTGCAATGCCAGGGTTGTGGGTTCAAGACCTTCAGGGGATCAGTACAACAACAAACAAGTATGAAAGTATATGCCTGGATAAGTGTCTGCTAAAATGTGAATGTTGTATCGAAGATCATAAATCTTATATCTAAAACATAAACGCTTTAAAAATCTTCAGTTTTCAGTCCATTCTTGACCATCTCTGAATGGCCATATGCTGTACAAGTCTATATCATCCGATAGTCTAAATATTTGTATTTACTACATTCTTAATTTATGTATGTCAGATGTATTTATTTTCTCCCCCAGGGGCTTAATGGGAACTGCTTGTATAGAGATTAATTAACATTTAACAAGGCACACTTCTGTTGTTAGGTGGAAGCTCTGTCAATGGGCAGAGTGTGGGAAAGCTCTGGAAAGCAGAGTCTCAGTCTAGTGTCATCATCATCATCAGCCCGACCAGCACCCGTCTGTCTGGGGAACACCCAGAGTCACTGGGGAATAGCCACACTTATAGAAGGGAATTAAACAATAGCTGAATACATCAGTTTCTCCAGGGTACAAACATAACGTAAAAATGAACACTGATAAAGTACAGTATATGTCTTGCAGCACACTTTTAGGATAAAATGTGTTTCCCTCCAGAATCCAGATGGTCTGTGATGTCATACTCTGTCTATAATACAACACAGAGCCAATAGCCGTCACTGAGGGTTCACTGAGCAGCTTTTGTAGTGCATTGATCATGGCACACATGACTCAGTGTGGGAAACTCAGATCAGCTATCTACTCACACTGACCAGTAGCCTCAAGACAGAGGAAACATCTGCTACCTCTGGACTCCAGAGTGCTTGACCATATAATTACTACTTCTGACTTTCGAGACCTCATGATATTAATACAATATCGAACCTGTGAACTTAACCACAAGATATATTTCTCTGCAAATAAACATACTTTATATTTTCGAAACACGTCATATTTGACCCAATATTTTTTTTTTGTGACAAATATGAAATTCAGCAGCACAGAAAATTATAAATATGTTTTACTTTTCAATTGTGACAAAATGCTATATCATAATTATACTATATCATAATTGTTGTCATTATCTCACATTCAGTGTGAGATAATAAAACGTGACTGAATCAGTAATAAGGCATTTAAACACTACACATTAAATAATGTTTTCATAGGTGGGGACTATGTTACATTGCAAATGTAATGTAGAGGATCTGCGTCAGTCCCAAACCTGTAAGTTGTGATAATGAGAGTGTGCTCTTCAGCATCATTGATTCCAACATCAGGCAGCAGATCTGGGGGTCACCAGATTCACACAACACTCTGAGTCCCCCCCCCCCCCCCCCTTACCATTCCACCTGTTCCATGAGATGTGACCATTGTCCCCCAGCAATAAGAACACTGAGCATGTGGCAGCTCCACATTCCTCATTGTCCTCCCAAGCTCACCCATTGGCTACAGACTGTGAGAAACTCCAACAAGCCCAAGACCCACACATTCATATGCAGATTATGGACTATATATAGGAGAGATGAAGCCAGTAGGAATCAGATTCACTCTACACAGAGACCAGCACAGAGATCCAACCATGGCACCTGCAATCACTTTAGCTGTGATCTACTCGAATGAGCACCTGACTGACGAACAAGGTAAATTGATTAATCAATTTCAAGGAAATTAATCATATTTTATTGATTATTTATTTGTTTCTTTATTATCTCATAATAAGGTTATTAATGACTCTCCCCTTCTCTGCTTGCAGCTAAGAAAGACAGTGGGGAAGTTACACAGAGATCCTATCAACATCAGCATTGAGCTGCTCAATTCTCTCCTGCGTCCAGAGATCCTCAACCAGCAGTC
Source organism: Oncorhynchus mykiss (assembly GCF_013265735.2). Taxonomy (NCBI): domain Eukaryota; kingdom Metazoa; phylum Chordata; class Actinopteri; order Salmoniformes; family Salmonidae; genus Oncorhynchus; species Oncorhynchus mykiss. The sequence continues at coordinate 77,976,355 of NC_048581.1, read as the reverse complement.
AGACTCCAAGCTGGAGAAAGCCAACATCCTGGAGATGACAGTTTTCTTCCTGAGATAACAGCAACAGAACCAGCCAGTTAGCTCCTCCTCCTGCTCTGCAGCTGTCAATCAGGGTTACTCCAGATGTGTCCAAGAGATTGTGCACTTCCTGACCAAGGATGAGGTGAAGACACAAACCCAGAGAAGACTGCTGAGCCACTTCCAGAGCCTGCATCCATCCTCTGATAAGAACAGGACCTGCCTTAGTTCAGCTCCACAGCCCAGCATCAGCAAAGAGAAGAGTCAAGTCAACATCACCCTCTGGAGTCTCTGGTTGAGTCCTACAGACTGTAACTCTGGACCATGTTAGTCTAACATTCATGTGATGGACAGTGATCAGAGATCTTCCTCATCATCTGAGTATATAGCATTTTTAAAAGTCTTGCAGTGATTGAGACTTTTTATTTCAGTTGTTTTGAAGTAAAAGCATTTTTCTGAGAAAAATGTGTAAGGTATGAAAACAATATTGTTGTTGTGTTCATTGAAATCGGAACCTTGACTATGTTGATCATGTTTTTATTCATGATTAACAATAGCTTTAATGGTCCTAGATGAGGAATTTTAACCCAAAACTGGGATCAATCTGTTTGTGATTGTCTATGACAGATCTGTTTTTAGGTCAAAATGTATAAGCAACATTTTTTTTACCACTACATTGTATTAGTATCTTCTGTGAAGCATGTATCAGTTATATTGATAATGTTAAACCCGAGTTATAGCATCACTGTTTCTCTATGAGGATGATTTACCCAAACTGGGTATTATGTTATCATCACTCTGTGATTATCATTATTTTAACTGTTTTATTACCTGAAAAATGTATTTACTGCAGATGTTTTCTCATTGTAAAACCCTTGTTCATTTCAAACAATTCTGTGTGTCTTTACTCTGATGGAGTATCATGTCTTGGAGATTTATCCAAGTTCTTGTTGTGACATTGAATCACTTTATTTGCACCTTAAGTTAAGGTGTTATCTATAATGTGACTCATTGACTCGATTTTAATTCAATAAATGTAATTACGTTGCTCTTAATTACTTTTCCCTCGCGTTACTATGACAACATTTAGCTCAACAACATGCCAAATGCTTACAATTATCAATTTTGGTCTAAGATGAATGTATTGAGCAGTTATTATGAAGTAATTATCTTCTTAATTTATTGTTTATTTTTTTATTTAATGTTAATTTAACTAGGCAAGTTAGTTAAGAACAAAATCTTATTTACAATGACGGCCTACCAAAAGGAAAAAGGCCTCCAGCAGGGATGGGGGCTGGGATTAAAAATAAAACAAAAATATAGGACAAAACACACATCACGACACCACAACACTACATAAAGAGAGACCTAAGACATATCAAGGCAGCAACCCATGACAACACAGCATGATAATAACACAACATGGCAACAACACAGTAGCAACACAACATGACAGCAGCACAACATGATAGCAGCACAGAACATGGTACAAACATTATTGGGCACAGGCAACAGCTCAAAGGGCAAGAAGGTAGAGGCAGCAATACATCATGCAAAGCAACCACAACTGTCAGAAAGAGTTTCCATGATTTAGTCTTTGAATGAAGAGATTGAGATAAAACTATCCAGTTTGAGTGTTTGTTGCAGCTCGTTCCAGTCGCTAAATGCAGCGAACTGAAAAGATGAGTGACCCAGGGATGTGTGTGCTTTGGGGACCTTTAACAGAATGTGACTGGCAGAACGGGTGTTGTATGTGGAGGATGAGGGCTGCAGTAGGTATCTCAGATATGGGGGAGTGAGGCCTAACGGGGTTTTATAAATCAACATCAACCAGTCGGTCTTGCGACGGGTGTACAGAGACGACCAGTTTACAGGGGAGTATAGAGTGCAGTGATGTGTCCTATAAGGAGTATTGGTGGCAAATCTGATGGCAGAATGGTAAAAAAAACATCTAGCAGCTCGAGAGCACCCTAACCTGCCGATGTATAAATTACGTCTCCGTAATGTAGCATGAGTAGGATGGTCATCTAAGTCGGGCTTAGTTTGGCATCTGGGGTGAAAGAGGAGTGATTACGATAGAGGAAACCAAGTCTATATTTAACTTTAGTCTGCAGCTTTGATATGTGCTGAGAGAAGGACAGTGTACTGTCTAGACATACTCCCAAGTACTTGTATGATGTGACTACCTCAAGCTCTAAACCCTCAGAGGTAGTAATCACACCTGTGGGGAGAGGGGCATTCTTATAACCAAACCACATGACCTTTGTTTTGGAAGGGTTCAGAACAAAGTTAAGGGCAGAGAAAGCTTGTTGGACACTAAGAAAGCTTTGTTGTAGAGCGTTTAACACAAAATCTGTGGATGGGCCAGCTGAGTGTAAGACTGTATCATCTGCATATAAATAGATGAGAGAGCTTCCTACTGCCTGAGCTACTGTATGTTGTTGATGTAAATTGAGAAGAGTGTGGGGCCTAGGATCTAGCCTTGGGGTACTCCCTTGCTGACAGGCAGTGGCTGAGACAGCAGATGTTCTGACTTTATACATTGCACTCTTTGAGAGAGGTAGTTAGCAAACCAGGCCAAAGACCCCTCAGAGACACCAATACTCCTTAGCCGGCCCACAAGAATGGAATGGTCTACCGTATCAAAAGCTTTGGCCAAGTCAATAAAAATAGCAGCACAACATTGCTTAGTGTCAAGTGCAATGGTGACATCATTTCCATCACATGCACAGGGGGTTTATGATGTAAGTTATGAAGCTTAATGTCATGGTATGTAGGCCTACCTGAAATGTAATTACACTGTCAGAATTACCATGGAAATGTGTGATGTTGCTAGAGATAGTGAATGCCAAATTGAGCAATTGAGCATTTGAATGAAGCCATTCCACTGGGCACATACTTCAACTCAATGTGTATCCACTTTGGTTCAACATAACCTAATTGAAATGACATGGAAACAACGTTGATTCAACCACTGTGTGCCTAGTGGGATGATAATACAACACCATTAACAACTTTAATTTAAAGCCATTTAAAGAACAAATTGATTAGTAATTGATCTTGAACAATGAGATCAAACCAAAAATGGCTCAAAATTGTGCGTGGTGCCACAATGTGGTGCTACTTGTTGTTGGACGTGGCAGAGAACAATCATTGTGCAAGTTAAAAGCACCCAAAGGTATTAGAACAGTTATATGCCTATGCATGCACATTTGGAGGTCTGAGTTACCTGTGAATAAGATATAGACTGCAAGTCAATTAATGACGTTAATTTAATGCAACTATTTATCAAAGACATATAAAGTGATGAAACATCACTACACAAATGTAGTGGGAAAAAAATATGTTTCTCTTAGTATAGATTGCAATAACAGAGAATCCCAAAAAGATGGATGATGCAGTATAATACCCATTTTGGGTTAAAAGTCCTTATGGAGGATAGTTAACATATGTTGCACAGAACATAAGATTACGATTTCAATTATAACTGTAATTAATTATATCATTTTCATAGATCAAATCATTTTATTAGATACATTTCTTCAGCACATAATAGTTAATAGTTTCAATCACAGCAAGACTTTGAAAACCTTCTGCATGAACAGAAGATTAAGAAGATATCTTCCTATTCTCATTACTGTCCAGTATATTAATCTTAAACCTACATGATAAAAAAAACATTTTTGGGGACTTGGTCCATTATGTTTGTCAGAGAGTAGCGCTCCAGTAAGTAAGACTCTACCAGGGCCTTTAGAGGGCGCTGTTGACTGGACTCTTCTTTAAGCTGAAGCTGTGCTGGGCTGTATAAATAGTTCTGATCTGCAATTACATGATTTGTTCATCAATGATATATACAGTAAAGAGAAAGTAAACAATGGAATGTTTATGAATGCCAATGAAAAATAGGTCACCTGGTTTGATACAAATCCACCAATAATTGAAGTAACAAAGTAATGTCTTGTAGAGTTAAACATTTGGTCATGATGTAGACTCTTACCAAGAACCTAAGAGGTACTATGGTCTGGCTGGGAAGATCCTGTAAAAAGGCTTTTTGAAGGAACATTTATACCAAGCGACCATCCACTTGCTTGTGGATTAGGATTTTTTCCAGGATGGAAAACTGACTTATTTTTTGCCATCATTTGAAGATTATGACATTTCAAATTACATATATTTTTAAGTGCAATGCTAAAAATCCCCGGTAGATGACAGTCTTAGAATATCTGTCCATCATTTTAACGTGGTCTCAGAACATTTGTATTATTCTGCACGTAAATCCGTACGCTACATTTACGTTTCGTATGGTATGTATTTATTTGTGGATGTCCATCATCCATTTCGTATGGTATGCTACAAATTGTAATTCATACAATATGTTACGAACTGCAATTTGTACATTTGTTACGAATTTGCAAAACATATGATATGTTACGAATTCCAATTTGTTGTGGCTGACGTTAGCTAGGTTGCTAGGTTAGCCGGCTGAGTTGCAAAGTTGCTAATTAGCTCAAAATCGAAAGTTGTCCGTGATAGCTAGACGTTTGTGTTATACGCCCACCCATCCATCCACCCTGACCTTCCTTTTGTTTTTGTCTTAAGTAACCTTCTATCTTATGTAACACTACCAAACATAATATCATAGTCTCCCAGATTTACTCTCCTCAATTGGTAGTTACAGTGTTGTCCCGTCGCTGCAACTCGGGAGAGGCAAAGGTCAAGAGCCATGCATCCTCCAATACACAACCCTGCTCGCCAATGTGTTGGAGGAAAAAGGAGTTGCTAGAGCGCAACACGACATCCCGGCTGGCCAAACCCTCCCCCAACGCAGACAACGATGGGCCAATTGTGTGCCGCCTCATGGGTCTCCCGGACACAGCCGGCTGCGACACAGCCCAGGATTGAACCCAGATCTGCAGCGTCTCCTCAAGCACTGCGATGCAGTGCCTTAGACCCCTGCACCACTCAGGAGGTCCCAAGTCTCATAATTTCTGAGCCAACCTATACATCAAGTCCATCTCTGGAGAACAAACCGTGTCAGGAGTACAAACAATGAAACCATTAGGCCTATGTGTTCTTACTCACACATGAGTGCTTTAGCCTAATAGATAATAGAAAGAGTGATTTGCGAATATTGATCTTGACTTTCTTCTTACTTCACTGATGTGTCCACCAGGTACATCAGCACATTAAATGATTGGGGTTCTTGATGACAATGGTAACAATACGTACTGTAAGATATTATTTCAGATTATCAGGCTTTAATTAGATGTAAATATCATACTAAACAAACATCATGATGTCTGTATAACTTTCATTGTAGTGCCTCACAATGACTCTGATGAATATCTAAGTAAATCATTACAAAGTCAAATTGAGTCAGAGGAAACCAAGGGCATTGCACTCATAGGAAACAGGATGCTTTCAAACGGCTCGGCAGGTCTGTAATGTGATGGCGCAGGTGGCCTTACCTCCCTATGGTCAGAGCGGGGGGGGGGGGGGGGGGGGATTCATTAATCTCAACAGAGTAGCTCCAAGGAAGTCCCTCTATAGCTAAACAGCTGTTATGAACTTATGAAACATACACACCATGCTGAGGAGATCTATGTTCCCTGGCATGGCCTAGAAGAGGTCTGTAAAACATGTCAATCTGAGAGGAACCTGAACTTCACAAGCCTGGTGTCTGTTTTATCTGTTTTATGCCTTTACCAACTCCTCTGAACTTCATCCTCATGCCATACAAAATACATTTGGGCCTCCCAAGTGGCGCAGCGGTCTAAGGCACTGCTACTCAGTGCTAGAGGTGTCACTACAGACACTCTGGTTCATATCTAGGCTGTTTCACAACCAGCTGTGATTGTGAGTCCCATAGGGCAGCACTCAATTGGCCCAGCATAGGCTGTCACTGTAAATAAGAACTTGTGACTTGCCTAGTTAAATAAAGGTAAAAAATAAAATCACAAACCAACCTGGCATGACCAGGCTACAGTCTAACATTTACATTCCCTTATCTGTCTCAGAGTTTACACTGGGCGGTGGATCAGCAACAGTACAGGAGGACTGCAGTGAATATCAAGCAGGCATACCAGGGCTGATAGTGATTACTGAGCAGAACCCCATAGTGACTGAGAGTCAGAAGAGGCTGTGCTCGCTCACTCTTAGACCCTGTCATAATCACCTCCCCCTAGTGCATTTACATTTAAAACAATTGTCATTTAGGAAACACTCTTATCTAGAGAAACTTACAGTAGTGAGTGCGTACATTTTCAAACTGGTCCCCAGTGAGAATTAATCACACAACCCTAGCGTTGCAAGCGCCATGCTCTACTAACTGAGCTACACTGGACCATGTACACAGAATACAATCCCAACATTGTCATATCAACCTCACTGTTGGAGCCATAGCCCACTGATGGAAAGAGTAAACTAGTGCTCCATCCAAACTCCACTGGGCCTGCAGGGAACTTCCTCACTGGAGTACCCAAGTGTCTGGGGTAATGAATGTAGGTTTCAAAGATATATTGAGTAATGTGAATATTTTGTAAGTTTTCATACTTTGTGTGGAGTGATTGGGTACTTAAGAATATAATGTTCTCGATATTATGTTGACATTATTCATTTATGTTATGCAAATTACCTTTGTAAGATAAATGTTGCATTAACTCCACACAGACCTTAGTTGTGACTTGTAGCGTAGACAGGCACCCTAGATCAATGCCTTAGTGTGTGAGGTATAAAAGGAGCAATGTGTCTGAAAGAAGGCCTGTCTGTCTGTGCCCCTGGTCCATGCAGCTGGCTGGGGGACCCACCACCGGGCACAGATCCAGAGCCCCTTGCTACATCCCCTACAGTCAAGGGTGACACTCAGTCAGATGTCCTGTATCCCTGCACTTGCAGATATGAGCAGGCCCAAGAGACTTTACTGACCTTGTGAACTGACTAGGAATAACTAGGTTCACTGTTTCTTCCTGGTCTGGTCACATAGTCAGGAAAGAATCCTGTCCCTAGATATGAGAGCCCCTGGGATATCCAGGCATCAGAGTATGGACCAGCTGGGAGGAGGGATACCATCAGTTTAACCGCTGTGATGAGTGCATAAAGTACAACTGTCACATAGTCTTGGAACAAAGCCAATCACTTAATTGCACATGTTCCTGTAAAGCAATGTTGGATTATTTTAGACAGTTCTCAAGGAACAGCAGATATGAATCCACATGCTATGTGGGAATCTGTGGAACTCTGGCCCACCCCAGCAGACATGAGACATTTTGACACCAGTGTGGAAAAGCTGACATGAAAAAGTAGCCACCTGTCCCAAGCATGATCTCCACCCTTGGGTAGGCCGTATAGGGATGGACTTTGTTGCACTCGCATGTAAAACTTAACAGAAAATAGCTTCTGTGATTACAATTCTCCCCTAAGGTTCAGTAATTATTTATGGTAGAACTGATCTCCTTCCCAATGACTGAAGTGAGTAGTGCAAGCTATTGATCCTCCATGGCTGGAGAGGAATGCATAGATAGGCCTCTGTGTTTTAGATTTTCGTATTTTTTCCTTATCTCTCTCTGTATCTGAAAACATCAAATATCTTTGAATTCTGTTTCAAAAAAAGGGTCCGTGACGTTCTGTGGCCCAAATTCCCTTAACATTTTATGAGTTTCATGCTCAATAGCACAGCTATCAGGGGCTAATTGAGATATTGCAGGAATATCTATACTGGCATCCATTGAATAGAGTGCAAATCTCTTTAGGTTTCACAATGAGGAGGGACCCCTTCCCACATAGTGGAAAAAGGATGTGAAGAAAATTGTATCTTATTTAAGAGATAATGCTAGAGAAGCTGGTGTTTGGAGGATATATTGGCATGGGGGTTTTCATCCTTCCACAAGATTTAGTCCCGACACAAATAGGATGCTACCCAAGCCGGCTGGTAATTTGGTCTATCGGTTCGGTTGCCAGAGACGCGGAGTTCTGTACCTGTACACAGCCAATCTGTAAATAGCACACCTGACTACCTCCTCCCCAATTTATTACTTACCCTCTTGCTCTTTTGTACCCCAGTATCTCTACTTGCACATCATCATCTGCACATGTATCACTCCAGTATTAATGCTAAATGGCCTATGGCCTATTTATTGCCTTACCTCCCTACTCTCCTACATTTGCACACACTGTACATAGATCTTTCTATTTTTATTTTATTTTGTGTTATTGACTGTACGTTTGTTTATGTGTAACTCTGTGTTGTTGTATCTGTCGAACTGCTTTGCTTTATCTTGGCCAGGTCGCAGTTGTAAATGAGAATTTGTTCTCAACTGGCCTACCTGGTTAAATACATAAAAAAAAAAAATTAAAAATTAAAGACGCGACCCAGTCGTTAATTCTTTTTTTTCTGTATTTATGTACGTGACCCAGTCGTTATCTCTAAATGTTCCATTGCCATACTGGCTGGAAACGTTCTTATACAAAAGATAAAGAACATACGCACATCCAGGTACTTTCAACAGGTGCTGGAGTTTTAGGCAACTCATGGAAAACAGAAAGGAAAACGCTGCATAAGTTCCAACCCTTAGGTCTTCATCAGGCATCAATATCCCAGGTGAGGGTGGAAGGTACTATATATAGCGGCAGTACTCAGTGACATCACTTCTTGAATCAGGAGGTAAAAAATATGTAACATAGGTGCACAATATTATAAAGTTCTCATTTACAACTGCGACCTGGCCAAGATAAAGCAAAGCAGTGCGACACAAACAACAACACAGAGTTACACATGGAATAAACAAGCGTACAGTCAATAACACAATAGAAAAAAGAGAAAGTCTATATACAGTGTGTGCAAATGGCATGAAGACGTAAGGAAATAAATAGGCGATAGTAGCAAGTAATTACAATTTAGCAAATGAACACTAGAGTGTTAGATATGCAGATGATGATGTGCAAGTAGAAATTCTGGTGTGCAAAAGAGCAGAAAAGTAAATAAAAACAATATGGGGATGAGGTAGGTAGAGTGGATGGGATATTTACAGATGGGCTATGCACAGCTGCAGTGATCGGCTAGCTGCTCGGATAGCTGATGTTTAAAGTTAGTGAGGAAAATATAAGTCTCCAGCTTCAGCGATTTTTTCAATTTGTTCCAGTCATTGGCAGCAGACAACTGGAAGGAAAGGCAGCCAAAGCAGGGGTTGGCTTTGGGGACAACCAGTGAGATATACCTGCTGGAGTGCGTGCTACGGGTGGGTGTTGTTATGGTGACCAGTGAGCTGAGATAAGGTGGAGCTTTACCTAGCAAAGACTTCTAGATGACCTGGAGCCAGTGGGTCTGGTGACGAATATGTAGCAAGGGCCAGCCGATTAGAGCATACAAGTCACAATTGTGGGTGGTATATGGGGCTTTGGTGACAAAATGGATGGTACTGTGATAGACTGCATCCAGTTTGCTAAGTTGAGTGTTGGAGGTTATTTTGTAAATGACATCACCGAAGTCGAGGATCGGTAGGATGGTCAGTTTTACGAGGGTATGTTTGGTGGCGTGAGTGAAGGAGGCTTTGTTGCGGAATAGAAAGCCGATTCTAGATTTAATTTTGGATTGGAGATGTTTAATATGAGTCTGGAAGGAGAGTTTACAGTCTAGCCAGACGCCTAGGTATTTGTAGTTGTCCACATATTCTAAGTCAGAACCGTCCAGAGTAGTGATGCTAGTCGGGTGGGCGGGTGGGTGCGGGCAGCGAACGATTGAGGAGCATGCATTTAGTTTTATTAGCATGCATTTAGTTTTTCAAAATATATCAACAAGGAATGTGATTAATATTTACAGTAATATATATCTATCACTGTAGATATCGATCACATATATATATATATATATATATATATATACATATGTATATATACACACATTAAACATTAAATTAGGATTAAAAAAAAGTGTGGACATGTTGACACTATAAAAACGGTTTCAAGTAGAACTCCTCGCCAAGAGGAAGCAGTGTGTTGAGCTTGTGGATCCAGAAAGATTCCCTTTGAAGAAGTTTACTCTCAATGTCCCCTCCCCTGTGTGACATCTTGACCATTTCTATTCCAATATATTTCAGAGAGATATGTTCTCATCCCTTGCTTGACAACTACAGCTAACTTTCAGCCAAGTCAGAAAGCAGCCAGAAAAACAGCAAAGTAAAAGCTGTTTTCTGGTGACATTCATTTCGATACATCCTCAACAAAATGAGCTAATGAGGCGCAATTTCGCCTGGCATAGAAAATGTGCTCTGTCGTCAGGACACGGTTGTTCAGAAGAGCTAGCCAACAACACATCTAACACAATCACTTCAAACTGAAGTTGGCTAGACTGCAAAGTATCTGCACTTTGTTTGATTTGACCTTTATTCAATTGACATGTCTTTGTGTATACTGGAGTTCGAATTAGAAAATTGAAAAAAAATGCAAATATCGGAGAGACAGACAGCAAGGTTTATGCAAATCTTGGTTGTTGAAAACTAAATGTTAGTCTAAAAGAAATGTGAGTTAATGTGTAGATGCTTTTTATAGTGGAGATCAAGTTTATAAATTACTTGGCTGGGATGATGAGACAGTGGATTGCGCAGTCAGTTGGAACAGAGTAAACAGGCAGTTTAACTTCATAGATTTAGCCGGCGGTAACTTGTGGAATAGACACCGGCTAGAATGCGGTTTTAACCAATCAGAATTCAGGATTAGAACCACCCGTTGTATAATGCCTGATTAAAAGAGGTAAGACAGACAGTAAAAGACCTGTGTGTTAATGAGGTGCATTATATAGTGAGTGTCAGTGCCCCTACACTATCTTTAATTGGTTACAACTAAGGTAATTACAACCTGCACCTCTGAATTTAGGAATGACTCGCTAATACAAACACTATATTTTTGAACATTATGCTAATCAAATAGCTAACATCATACACTATGCAATACAGGTTTATTGAACGTTTATAAAATGGAGTTACGATCGTGATCTTCTATAAGGATAATAATCAAATTGCTATGACCAAATCATTTTTTACATTATTTTAGATGCGGATGTTTTTAAGAACAAACAGCTACAACATACAACACACTCCACTGGGAATTACCTACATTTACAGACCACATGTAGGGACAGTGGACTAAGGTGTCATATGCATATGGCTTAGTCATATGCACAGGGGTGGATCTGGGGTTGACTGACTGTAAGGTTGACTGAGTGAAGCTTGTTGACTACTGTATATTTAGCTTTCCTCTTAGTCATGGAGTAACATCTAGACCTCGGTGTTTACTTGTTAGGTCACGTACCGGAAACACTCCCAGCTGTAATCATGGGGGATGTCAAGCTGTCATGGGAGAAATTAAGAAAGGGAAATACTTGTGCCCCGGCCAACACATATGAGTGAGAGCGGAGAGCACAGGGATCAAACAGAGAAGAGACAGGATACTTGAGGTCTCCTTTGAGTCTCTTCTCCTTTGAGTCTCTTCACTGTAAATCATTTGGCAAAGCTCTCCTTATCGTTTAACACCAGGCTTTGACACAGTGGGAGGAAAACTATTCTGGGTGTGATCAGCCTTACATCAGCAGATGAGCCTGCTACTGAAATGGCTTTCTGAAATGGCTAAGGTTTATATCATGAACCTGATCCTATCTGGATATTTTGCAGTGCACTGAAATCTATTATGAGCCTTCTGTGTATGTCTATGGATCTGTACCTCAACAAATTAAACTACCAGTGTCTTAGTGAAAATCTTATATTTATTCTGATATTCCCTTTATTAATAAACAGCAGGCTGGATAATCAAGAAATTAACTTCATTAGTAATGGTTGGCTTTCAAAAGGCACATGACTCATCACTTTTCAAAATTCCCTTTTGAGAACAGAGCAGTGAAGTTGAAGTGTAACGAAATGCTGATTTTGTTCAATTTAATGATAAACCGTCATTAAATATACATTAGCCTTGAAAACAAAAAAGTTGAATAATTTCCTGTGGAAAACAATTTTAGGCAAAGGTTATTGGAGAAATGATGCCAAGAAAGTTGCTTTATTATTTCCAGAACCTTCACTGCTGTTTTTTTTGTTGCCTCTAGTTGATATGAAATGTCACCTGAATAATTGTACAAACCCCATAGATTATCTATCAAGTTTAATCTTGTGAGGCATCAGTCGACACTCTCTTAGCTGTGTTGTGAGCATACGCTTTAACGATGTGATAACAGAGGATGGCGTATCACAATTTACGTGGTTTCAGCAGATCCGTTGTCCGCAATGCACCCACCTGCCTGCCAAACAGGTCTTTCCTCAGAGCGACATGCAGGCTGCTCTCAGGGTGTCATATCTCACTGTGGGTTGACTGATGGTCCCCTCACTGCTCCACCCTGGTGCCTTGGTGCTGAGACCTGGGTACTGTTCTGGTCCTGCTAAGGCCTCTCAGCACCAGGAGGAGGGAGAGTTCTCCCAGCAAACCGGGAACATTCCCAGAAACTTAGCTACAATTCAAAGAACGTTTTTGATAAAACTGTGTAAGAAATATACTTGTAATGGTCTCCTAACATTCACAGAAATGTTGTGCAAAACATCTGTAAGACCCACCACAGAACATTCCCCAAACATTCTCATTAGGTTTCCAGGTAATGTAATAACACAATGTACCAGTAATGTTTTTAGAAGATACTGCTGCAACAAAATGTGAGCTCAACATTCTGGGAACGTTCTTGTAACATCATGTGAATGTTTTATACAAACATTATATAATCATCAGCACAACTGGACAGTTTCTGAGTTATGAGAACATTGGCCGCAACCTTTTTTTATTTTTATTTTTTACCTTTATTTAACTAGGCAAGTCAGTTAAGAACAAATTCTTATTTTCAATGACGGCCTAGGAACAGTGGGTTAACTGTTCAGGGGCAGAACAACAGATTTGTACCTTGTCAGCTCGGGGGTTTGAACTTGCAACCTTCCGGTTACTAGTCCAACGCTCTAACCACTAGGCTACCCTGCCGCCCCACTAACGAATGTTCTGGGAACTTTCACAGAAAAAAATGTTGGTTTGCTGGGATGACTTTGATTTACAGAAAGCTGAATCGACTTATAGTGCTGCTCAGAGTATTGGTGTAATGGTGTTCACAGGTAAGGTTAGGATTATTAGTGTTACTGGAGATGCCTGCTACATTAAGACTGGTGATGTGACAGTGTTGTACCATTGTACCGTCATTACAAAGCCTTGCATTGATATGTAGCCAACTACTGAGTGGCATTGGTGACATTGATATAGTACAGAGTCTAAGTCCACAGAGTGGTTTATCGCACGGCTTTCTTAAGAGGACCAGATACACATAAATATCTAGCTTCCAGTAGAACTTATATCTGATCCTCCTTAGAATAATTACTCTGTGGTTTCCAAATGACTTTCTTATTGCGAGATAGTACTGTTTCATTATTAACAAGTAGTGCTTTGAAGCTAGGATTTATTTGTGTAGCTGAAACAAAATATGAATTTGTGCATTAAGAGGCACTTCAATGCAAATAAATCGAGGGGTAAAAAGTACTGATAAAATGTGAATCTTTTAGACATTGTGAATTGTGAAGGGCTTTTAAGTTTCAACGTGTTCTGCTGCAGCATACATTGTTTGCTGGGTCAAATATCAAAACAACAAGAAGGAAAAATAAGGATGAGAAGATTTCAAAGGTTTTGAACAGCATTCTAAAAGCACTCCACTGAGGTTAGCAGCAGCAGAGGGGCTGGATCTACATTGCTGCTACCACATCATCTTACCAAACCCTGGACAATAGTTCTGATACAGTGAAGAAATCCCAACCCTCGCCTTAAACTAACCCTAGTGTGGTAGTGCTTCAAGGAATGTATGCATTCACTACTGTAAATTACTCTGGATAAGAGTGTCTTGCTAAATTACTAAAATGTAAATGCAATGGCAGGCGGATTGGGATTTGTCATGTTAAAAAATGTCCACAACGCCATTCTCTGATGAAAAACAGACAAATTCCTTCAACCGAGGGAGGTCTGCCATGTCCTTGAATTTGTCTTTGTTTTAGAATTTTAGAACCACGTGATTTATGTTGTATCCACCACTCAATCCCAGGACCTTTCACAGGAGGTAGGGTCTCATCACTGCCCTCTAGAGGTTAGGGAGGCGAGATGGGGATTGTGTGCTGACTTTATACTCCTGTATAGTTCAACAGGAACAGTGCTAATCTGACACATGGATGGTCCAGAACTTACTTTGATCACCCTGTTGTTGCAGGAAATGTACTGCACAGCAGGAAATGCAAACCTGTAGTGTATTCAATGTTTAAAAAGGCTTATAAAGTTTAATTTCCACTGTATCACAGCCTGGTACTGCAACTGCACGTCCCTCAACCGCAAGGCTCTCCAGAGGGTGGTGCGATCTGCACAACTCATCTATGGGGGCAAAATACCTGCCCTCCATGACACCTACAGCACCTGAACAGCCACTGCCTGTTCAAACCACTACCATCCAGAAGGAGAGGTCAGTACAGGTGCATCAAAGCTGGGACTGAGAGACTGAAAAACAGATTCTTTTCAGTCTCCTGAGGGGAAATACATTTTGTCGTGCCCTCTTCATGACTGCCTTGATGTGCTTGGACCATGTTAGTTTAGTATGTTGGTGATGTGGAGGCCATGGAACTTGAAGCTCTCAACCTGTAGCCTGTAGCCCACATCTTCCTGTAGCCCACATCTTCTTGTCTTGATCACGATGAGGGAGAGGTTGTTGTCCTTGCACCAGATGGTCAGGTCTCTGACCTCATCCCTATAGTCTGTCTCATTGTTGTCGGTGATCAGGCCTACCACTGTTGTGTAGCAAACAGCAAACTTAATGATGGTGTTGGAGTTGTGCCTGGCCGTGCAGTCATGAGGGAACAGGGAGTACAGGAGGGGACTGAGCACACACCCTTGAGGGGCCACCGTGTTGTTACCTACCCTTACAACCTGGGGGCGGCTCATCAGGAAGTGTAGGATCCAGTTCAAGAGGGAGGTGTTTAGTCTCAGGGTCCTTAGCCTAGTGATGAGCTTTGAGGGTACTATGGTGTTGAACGCTGAGCTGTAGTCAAGGAATAGCATTCTCACATAGGTGTTCCTTTTGTCCAGGTGGGAAAGGGCAGTGTGGAGTGCAATAGAGATTCCAACATCTTTGGATCTGTTTGGGCGAAATGCAAATTGGAGTGGGTCTAGGGTTTCTGGGATAATGGGGTTGATGTGGGCCATGACCAGCCTTTCAAAGCATTTCATGGCTACAGATGTGAGTGCTATGGGTCGGTAGTCATTTAGGCAGTTTACCTTAGTGTTCTTGGGCACAGGGACTATGGTGGTCTGCTTGAAAGATGTTGGTACAGTATTACAGACAGACAGGGAGAGGTTGAAAATGTCAGTGAAGACACTTACCAGTTGGTCAGCACATGCTCGGAGTACACGTCCCGGTGATCCGTCTGGCCCTCGGCCTTGTGAATGTTGACCGGTTTAAACCGGTCTTACTCACATCGGCTGTGGAGAGTGTGATCACACAGTCATCCGGACCTGCTGATGCTCTCATGCATGTTTCAGTGTTGCTTGCCTCGAAGCGAGCATAGAAGTTATTTAGCTTGTCTATGCTTGTGTCTAGGCTTGTGTCACTGGGCAGCTCTCGGTTGTGCTTTTCTTTGTAGTCTATAATAGTTTGCAAGCCCTGCCACATCTGACGAGCGTCAGAGTTGGTGTGGTACGACTTGAACTTAGCCCTGTATTGACGCTTTGCCTGTTTGATGGTTCGTCGGAGGGCATAGTGGGATTTCTTATAAGCTTCTGGGTTAGAGTCCCACTCCTTGAAAGCGGCAGCTCTGCTCTTTAGCTCAGTGCGAATGTTGCCTGTAATCAATGGCTTCTGGTTGGGAAATGTATGTACGGTCACTGTGGGGACAACGTCCACGATGCACTTACTGATAAAGCTAGCGACTGATGTGATGTACTCCTCAGTGCCATCGGAAGAATCCTGGAACATATTCCAGTCTGTGCTAGCAAAACAGTCCTGTAGTTTAGCATCTGCTTCATCTCCACTTTTTTTTAGACCAAGTCCCTGTTGCTTCCTGCTTTAATTTTTGCTTGTAAGCAGGAATCAGGAGGATGGAGTCATGGTCAGATTTGCCAAATGGAGGGCAAGGGAGAGCTTTGTACGCTCTGGTTGCACATTGAACATGCTGTTGGAAATTCGGTAAAAATGATTTAAATTTCCCTGCATTAAAGTCACCAGCCACCAGGAGCGCCACCTCTGGGTGAGCATTTTCCTGTTTGCTTATGGTGGAATACAGCTTGTTGAGCGCGGTTTTAGTGCCAACTTCGCTCTGTGGTGGTATGTAGACAGCTATGAAAAATACTGTTGAAAACTCTCTAGGTAGATAGTGTGGTCTACAGCTTATCATGAGTTACTCCACCTCAGGAGAGCAAAACTTTGAGACTTCCTTAGATATTGTTCACCAGCTGTTGTTGACACAAATGCATTGGCCCCAGCCCCGTGTCTTACCAGAGGCTGCTGTTCTGTCTTGACGATAGAGTGTATAACCCGCCAGCTGTATGTTCTTAATGTCATTGTTCAGCCACAACTCAGTGAAACATAAGATATTGCAGTTTTTAATGTCCAGTTGGTAGGATATATGTGCTTTCAGTTTGTCTAATTTATTTTCCAGCGATTGAATGTTAGCTAGCAGAATGGAAGGCAAGGGCAGATTAGCCACTCGCCGCCTGATCCTCGCGAGGCACCCGGATCTTTTGCCTCGAAATCTCTGTTTCCTTCTCCAGCGAATCACAGGGATCGGGCCTGGTCGGGTGTCTGCAGTATATCTCTCGCGGCCGACTTATTGAAGAAGAACTCCTCATCCAATTTGAGCTGAGTAATCCCAATTCTGATGTCCAGAGGCGCTTTTCGGTCATAAGAGACGGTAGCATCAATATTGTGTACAAAACAAGTTACGAACAACATGAAAAAACAAACAAAATAGCATGATTGTTTGAGAGCCGATAAGACGGCAGCCCTACTCTCCGGCGCCACTCTCCGGCGCCATGTTGTTAGATTACTTTTTAGATATTACTGCACTGTCGGAACTAGAAGCACAAACATTTTGCTACACTCGCATTAACATCTGCTAACCACGTGTATTTGACAAATAAAATTGGATTTGATTTGATTTAAAATGTCAAACTTTGCTCTAACAACCCCTAAAAAATCCACACTATAATTCACATTTCCTGTTGCTGCACCATTATATTTCTGCTGTGAGAAACAGGTCAAATTAAGATCTTACATCTGTATTGAGAGAGACAGGACTCTCACTGACTGCATGCATAACATACAGTATTGACACGTGCAGTGGTATACAGCTGGTGATTTCATCATCTTGCTGCTGTCATGACGTTGGCCTGGGGATAGGTTTATGACAGTCATAAATACCTCTTCCCCCTTTTTTCCTCTCTCTACCTTACTAAGGTTACATTTGCAAAATTATTTGGTTAACATAGAGATTCTGGGAACATCAGAAGTTGTGGGGAAATAAACTATATTCTGATAATACGACCAATTGAACATATGCGGTGGTACTTAATGAATGAATATGATGTCAGTTCGATTGTCATCTGAGACGTTCTCATCAATGATAAGATGACATAAACTCTACAGTGGAAAGTTCACACATCGAAGTTATCGGATTCACATGGAATTGTTGTTCAATTTAAACGTTTTAATATGAAATTATTCATGATGGGATGAGATGTGATTTTAGCTTCTAAAATGTGAGATTTGGGTTTTCATAAGATAGGGCTCTGCTCAATCAGTGGCCCGCCCCTGTGAAGAGACATGGGCTATAAAACTTTTCAAACACGCTGTCCTCTCCCTTCCTATATAAGCCCTTGACGACAATATAACCTCCTGTTCCGAGGACGTGAGGACGATGGTCCAATGTCAGAATGGTTCAGATAATAACTACAGAACGAAGCAAACATCAGCGTGAACTTTGAACTCTTATTCACTACAGAAGTGATACCTCCTAGCCGTTGAGTAAGCAACAGCCGCTGCAAATGAGGGTTAGGAAGGAACAGACAGAGTATCCCGTCTATCACACAACGACGTTACTACAATGTATCCAATTGACAACCAGAGACATTCTTCAAAGGACAAAGGACTCGGTTGGACAACACGGCCTTCCATCTACCACCAACCTACTGAAGCGCAGCTCAGAGTAAATATTTATTGCATTTTCCTGTTCCAAATGGGCGGTAATTTAGAATGCATAAGATACTGTATTTACGATAGCACAGCTTCGCCCTTTGTTCCTCAGTCTTCCTGCTCATTCACTCAAACCCAGCCCCTTTTCTTTTGTGTAACAAGCTGTCATATCTTTTCCGCCCGCCAGGGACGTTTCCCTTTATGATGTAATTTGTAATCAAGTTATGATTTAATTATGTGTATGTGTAATTCTGTGTGATTAGTTAGGTATTTAGTAAATAAATAATTAAACCCAATTTTGTATTGCTGATTCAAAATGTTAACCAGGGTTCGTGCAGATAACCAAGAATTTACAACTTTCAGATGAGACTGAATTAAGATGACGATTAATATTGACTGCTATTGATGTAAAATATTACTAGGTCTTTAAGAGTTTATTCGGAAGATAACAGATCTATAAATATTATTTTGTGGTGCCTGACTCTCTAGTTAATTACATTTACATGATTAGGTCAATCAGGTAATATTAATTACGGAGAAATTATTTTATAGAATAGCATGTCATATCATTTAATCCGGCATAGCCAAAGACACGACACTGCTGACTGCAAGTGTAACCACACTCCCTCGCAGCCACACGGATTGGACAGGTGCTGTACTTTTCCACAGTGATACTGGTACTTTTTGAAGGTAAACATACTCAGTGATGCATGCTTATTACTGTCTGTGGGGCATGGGGAGTTTGAAGCATAGATCAGTGAGAAGGCAAAGAAGGCAGCAAATCATTCTTTACATTAGGCCTATCTACAGCTCAGAGAAAGAGGGGATAGTATGGAATTATCTAAACCAGTGAGTAGGCTATGACAGGTCTACTGTCTGCTCTGTTTTCATCTTTACTGAAACCTGAGAACATCATGCATGGCATAAAACAGTTTATTTCAATAGACTGACTTAAAGGTGCACTATGCTGAAATGTATCCTGCTTTGCCTGGTTGCAGACATTCTAATAGTTCTAATAGCCCAATTTCAGTTTATGGAACAAAACAAGCAAGTATAGTGTAGAGAATCATTGTACCATCTAAATAGATTTTCCATAACCCAAAATATTGTATTTTCAGCTGTTAGAAGCTGGTGTACAAAACCAAAAGTAAAAGATACAAAACATAAGAATGTGAGCAGAGCATAGAAATAGCACATATAGAACAGATCTACTGCTTCTTAGACTTGCTTTCAATGAAAACGACAGATCTATAAATCACATTTCTATGTGAATTTGTTTGGGTAGCTCAAAAAGTTACGCATTGCTGCTTTAATACAGAACAACATATTTTCCTTTTTATCAATTGGACCAGTATAGTGTTCTTTTTTTTTAACCAAGAAGAAGGACTATAAATGCATGTTATCTCAATAGTCCCGCCAAAGTTTATACATAAATGGTGATTATGTCACATTTAAGCAATTAATAAGTCCATGTCTTGATGTGATGGACCACTTCACTAAGCTTATTATTATCTTCTGAACTCGAAAAGAGACTGTGCCATTGCATATTGTACCTCGATAGGCGTTTGTTTTGTGCCAATGATTAAATCAAAGCCATTGCAGTGCCAAAATCGTTGTTAGGTAACGTGAATTGAAGGCCGTTCTCTGCTTGGAGTAAAAGCAAGCAAGCGCTCGCTGTTCGCTGACATCCGGAGACTTGCGCGTTTTCTCCTCTACTCCCAGCCTTCGTTCCTCCCTCTTTCGCTCTCCTTCTCTTCCTCATACTCGCTCGAAGCTCTTGACTCCGTCATATACTGCTGTTCCCTCAAAGCAGGGAATAAGGACGGGGCAGAGGCAGTATTGGATTGATTTGCCCGCGGTGCACAACGTCAACAGTCCACACCTGGATGTGTGTTTGACTTGAAGGTAGGTGGCAACATTTAGCATTGTATTAATACATTTTATATTTGCGGTGCTTCCATCTCATCATAGGGAATAGTTTTTTTTATTAGGTTACAATCTCTCCTTACTTCCAAACAAATTCTTGCACATGGCTGTAAAACATGTATCCCTGATTGTTTTATTATAACATGTTTTAAAAGGCCATTCGTAAACTATGCTGGATTCCGTTATATTATGTTTTTTCCTCTTGATGTGACGTTACTATGTAAAAGGCACGCTGGAGCGAAATGCCTAGCACAATGTAATATTTCGCAAGGGAGAACGTCATTGCTGGGCTATTCTGCAATAATTCCATTCCATACGACTGCATTTGCGCTCCCTAAAAGGACAGAGCACATTTGATTCGGGATCTTTATGGTGGAACATGCCCATGGCCTTTCATAATATCCCATGTCGTCGGGACATTGTGTGAAGGCGATGTGTGTGTGGCATGAGGTGATACGAAATAAATGAATACTCAATTTCCATGGTGCGTTCTAGGCATACAGTCATTGGTTCTAGGGCTCCAGAGGCACAACTTGTAGCGTCAATGACGCGGCTATTTCCCTCACATCCTCTGCTCAGCCCTCGCCCCAACTGACAGCTTTAATAACAAACTTAACTTATTCTCCACGATAGTCATATAGCCATGTTGTTACATAAAGCTAGTAGACCAACACAAATAATGAAGAATAAGTCAATTAGATGTAATAGGCGTTCCCAGTAATGAGAATAAAAAGTTGATGATCATACACAGCAATATCTATATCAGTATCACAGTGTCCCAGTTTGGATCAAGTTTCAAGTTTCAATGTCACATGCAGAAGTACAGTGAAATCTTTCTTGCAAGCTCCAAACCCAACAATGCAGTAATCAATATAAATGTAGCACAAAAAATAACATGAGGTAGAACAAAAACACACAAGAAATAAAACTAATAAGATCATATTTGGTGTTAGTATTACAGTGTCCCAGTGTGGCATAGTGGAGTCAGGGCCAGCTCTAGCCTTTTGGGGGCCCTAAGCAAGATTTGGTTGCCCCCCCCCCCCCCTCCGCCCCCCACCAAGTGGGCAACATTTTTTTGTGTGCTCCCTCTTGACAGGGGAGGGAAAAATTTACGTTTTAAGGTTAATTTCCTGCAACTCTACACATTTTGCCATGAGGTGTAGAGAAAATGTTGCAGTTTAAAGCAGGTTTTCTGCAGTTCTACACATTTTGCCATGAGGTGTAGAGAAAATGTTGCAGTTTAAAGCAGGTTTTCTGCAGTTCTACACATTTTGCCATGAGGTGTAGAGAAAATGTTGCAGTTTAAAGCAGGTTTTCTGCAGTTCTACGCATTTTGCCATGAGGTGTAGAGAAAATGTTGCAGTTTAAAGCAGGTTTTCTGCAGTTCTACACATTTTGCCATGAGGTGTAGAGAAAATGTTGCAGTTTAAAGCAGGTTTTCTGCAGTTCTACGCATTTTGCCATGAGGTGTAGAGAAAATGTTGCAGTTTAAAGCAGGTTTTCTGCAGTTCTACGCATTTTGCCATGAGGTGTAGAGAAAATGTTGCAGTTTAAAGCAGGTTTTCTGCAGTTCTACGCATTTTGCCATGAGGTGTAGAGAAAATGTTGCAGTTTAAAGCAGGTTTTCTGCAGTTCTACGCATTTTGCCATGAGGTGTAGAGAAAATGTTGCAGTTTAAAGCAGGTTTTCTGCAGTTCTACGCATTTTGCCATGGGGTGGAGAGGAAATTTCTAAATGTTATAATACATTTCATGCAATTTTACCATGGGGCAGAGATACATTTTTGCAGTTTTAAAGCGAGCTTTCTGCAGTTCTAAACATTTTGCCTTGGGGCTGAGAGAACATTTAGTGATTGTTATGCAATTGTATTAATTTCACCATGGGACAGAGAGAAATGTTTTAAAGCTAATTTCCTGCATTCTACACATTTTGCCATGACTTATGACATGTTAATTATATCCGAGTGAGAGTGACTAACAAAATCAATGGGGGGCCCGTGGCCACATGCCCTGTGTGCCGGGTTAGGTATACAGCCATGATTACTACAATTTTAGATAACTGGCTAGACTAATTTACCAATCTAAAAATTGTTAGCTGCCATGGCGAATTGAGTGACTGTCAGTGACTGACAAAACAAGAGAAAAACTGCAGACGCACAACAAAAAAATAATCGGATCTGAGTTCCCCTAGCGGTCAGGGGCCCAAAGCGACCGCATATGTGCTTATGCCTGGAGCCTGTTTAGCCTTAGGCTGAGTGTTAGCCTCCTGGGGATAGAGGCCATGCAGTGGACAGAAGGGAGCACATTTATTAAATTATATTCTATAATATTCTATTCTATTATATCCTATTCTATTCTATTATGTTTTATTCTGTTTTATTCTGTTATATGACCACTCAGGTGGGTGGCATCTCGCTTTTTTGCCCATGGAGGAGAGTGAATTCAGATCCATGATGACAGTCAATCCTTGAGCACTTATGTTGAATATATTGCCAGATATACTGGCATACTATTGCTCACAAAGTGCTTTCATCTTTATCATAAGTTTCATCGGGCATTAAAATCCCTGTCCAGTAATGTGGCTTACCTCTGCACTATGCATCCCTATGTTAAGCCTGCGTACCAGGGTGGACCGATGGCTTGAATCACACACACTCTTACTGACCATAAACCCTCTCACTCACCTTCATGTTTACCTCAAGGAAGATGCTGTATAGTGCTCTGTTTCTGTTTAATTCAGCCCTGTCATTATATAGTGCAGCTATCCCATCAGGCAGATCACTCAAGAGGGACTTCGAAATTGGATATCTATCCATGTCTTGAGGATGTCGGGAAATGCCTTCAAATCCGGCCACTAGGGGCAACAGTCAGCACTATTACCATCAAGTAGGCTTGGGTTTTCCCATGACCGAATCCCATGACTCTGGATCAGAGGGGTGCGTGATTGATCCCAGTGTTTGATAGCCCCTTTATTTATTATTTTATTTACCCCAGTCCACTTATTTACCCCAGTCCAATTGCCTGATTCTCCCCAGACACTCCCATCTCACACAATGCACCCACACTCAGATTGATTGATGCTTATGCACACACACACACACACACACACACACACACACACACACACACACACACACACACACACACACACACACACACACACACACACACACACACACACACACACACACACACACACACACACACACACACACACACACACACACACACGCACACAAGCACACACATACACACACAGACAGTCATAAACAGACACGTGGCTGTATGCATAACGCGCTAAGACACTGATCCAAACGGCACACATGGTCCCACATCACACCCTCTCAGAAACACACAAACACCTTCAGGGGTATGTTCAGTCAGGCATTCCCAAGCCGAGTCTTCCCATTACATGTGTTTAAAGTTTCTGAAAGGCATTTCTATGACCTGTGGACATAATATTGAGTGACTGACATCACCAATAACTAATCACTGATTGTTATTATTATTTATATATATATATATATATATATATATATATATATATCCAGATCCAGATATATATATATATCCAGATAATCACACCAAAAAAGTATTCCTACAAACAGCACACTGTGAGGGAGTACAATAAGCATCTGGTAGAAGTTAAATGAAATAAACATTCAGAAGACTGTTACGCCACATGCTCAGGCAGGTCCATGTATGGAAGTGGTCTCACCTCTCACCATGATGCTTCTGAGCAGGGGAGCAACTTTAGTTTATTAAGAAGTGAGGAGGGGCAAAACAAATATTTGTATTTTTACAAATATAAATACTCCAAACAGCCTGCTCAGAGGCGTCCACATGGTCCTAAAGCACACCGTTACCTCGTTTTGTATCACATTCCAATGATGAAACTGGGGGGGACAAAAATGCAATTTCAGAATGTGGGGGGACATGTCCCCCCCGTCCCAAGTTAAAGTTGCACCCCTGCTTCTGAGCCCCTTCTGTTTTCAAACACATAAGATCTGTTTCAGATCAGAAGCTTCAATAATAATGTCACAGTTGGCGTTCTTGTAAAAGGTGAACAACTCTTCAGTGTTTTTAACCAACACAAACTTTGTAATGTGTGTCACACTGATACAGTGGACATGCTCATTGGTCAGGTTCAGTGATTTGGTTGTGCACTGTTTTCCCTAGGATTAGGGGGGGGAGGTAGTGTTGTTTTGTTGTTTGATGCAAGAAACCGCTTTAGAACATAAAATGCCTAATTATTCTCATACCATTATTACAGAGAATCAGACAAATTAGGTCTGTGTAGAATATGTGCCTGAGTCATGCCTGTATGTGCCTGAGTCATGCCTACGACAACATCTCTTGGTTCGTTTTGCATATTGGAGCAGCAGGTAGCTGGCAGGTAGCCTAGTGGTGAGAGCCGAAAGGTTGCAAGATCGAATCCCTGAGCTGACAAGATACAAATCTGTTGTTCTGAACAAGGCAGTTAACCCCCTGTTCCTAGGCTATCATTGAAAATAAGAATTTGTTCTTAACTGACTTGCCTATTTAAATAAAGATAAAATGTTAAGTCTTGCATAGTTTGTTTTGTTTCGGCATGTTGCATTGAAAGAGGCTAACATTGCATTGATTTCATCACAATTCCCACCATAAAGGGAAACGTTGCAGGGAAAACTCTAGAAAGTTAAATTAAGTTTAATCTTGTGCTTCTCTGGGCGAGCTGATATTTCTTCTGCACTAAGCGCACATCCGCAGCTTAGAGGAAACATTGCTGTCCAGGTGAATCCAGGTCAAAACTATGATCCCTTATTTATGTCACTTGTTAAATCCACTTCAATCACTGTAGATGAAGGGGAGGAGACAGGTTAAATAAGGATTTTTAAGCATTGAGACAATTGAGAAATGGATTGTGTATGTGTGCCATTCAGAGGTTGAATGGGCAAGACAAAAAATGTAAGTGCCTTTGAATGGGGTATGGTAGTAGGTGACAGGCGCACTTTGTGTCAAGAACTGCAATACTGCTGGGTTTTTCCCGCCCAACAGTTTCATATGGGTATCAAGAATGGTCCACCATACAAAGACTTCCATCCAACTTGACACAACTGTTGGAAGCATTGGAGTCAACATGGGTCAGCATCCCTGTGGAACGCTTTGAAACCTTGTGAAAATAAAGACGAGGAATATAAAGGGGTCCAGAGGAGAGGATAGCCAGAGGATAGGTAGAGGAGAGGATAGTCAGAGGATAGGTAGAGGAGAGGATAGTCAGAGGATAGGTAGAGGAGAAGATAGTCAGAGGATAGGTAGAGGAGAGGATAGCCAGAGGATAGGTAGAGGAGAGGATAGTCAGAGGATAGGTAGAGGATAGTCAGAGGATAGGAAGAGGATAGCCAGAGGATAGGTAGAGGAGAGGATAGCCAGAGGATAGGTAGAGGAGAGGATAGTCAGAGGATAGAGAGAGGATAGTCAGAGGATAGGTAGAGGATAGTCAGAGGATAGGTAGAGGAGAGGATAGCCAGAGGATAGGTAGAGGAGAGGATAGTCAGAGGATAGGTAGAGGATAGTCAGAGGATAGGTAGAGGATAGTCAGAGGATAGGTAGAGGAGAGGATAGCCAGAGGATAGGTAGAGGAGAGGATAGTCAGAGGATAGGTAGAGGATAGTCAGAGGATAGGTAGAGGATAGTCAGAGGATAGGTAGAGGAGAGGATAGCCAGAGGATAGGTTTAGGAGAGGATATCCAGAGGATAGGTTTAGGAGAGGATAGTCAGAGGATAGGTAGAGGAGAGGATAGTCAGAGGCTAGGTAGAGTAGTTGATAGCCAGAGGATAGGTTTAGGAAAGGATAACCAGAGGATAGGTAGAGGAGAGGATAACCAGAGGATAGGTAAAGGAGATGATAGGTAGAGAATAGGTAGAGGAGAGGATAGCCAGAGGATAGGTAGAGGAGATGATAGCCAGAGGATAGGTAGAGGAGAGGATAACCAGAGGACAGGTAGAGGAGAGGATAGCCAGAGGATAGGTAGAGGAGATGATAGCCAGAGGATAGGTAGAGGATATGATAGCCAGAGGATAGGTAGAGGAGATGATAGCCAGAGGATAGGTTGAGGAAATGATAGCCAGAGGACAGGTAGAGGAGAGCATAGCCAGAGGAGAGGATAGCCAGATGATAGGTAGAGGAGAGGATCGTCAGAGGATAGGTAGAGGAGAGGATAACCAGAGGATAGGTAGAGGAGAGGATAGTCAGAGGATAGGTAGAGGAGAGGATAACCAGAGGATAGGTAGAGGAGAGGATAACCAGAGGATAGGTCAAGGAGAGGATAGCCAGAGGACAGGTGGAGGAGAGGATAGCCAGAGGATAGGTAGAGGAGATGATAGCCAGAGGATAGGTAGAGGATATGATAGCCAGAGGATAGGTAGAGGAGAGGATAGTCAGAGGATAGGTAGAGGAGAGGATAGTCAGAGAATAGGTAGAGGATAGTCAGAGGATAGGTAGAGGAGAGGATAGCCAGAGGATAGGTAGAGGAGAGGATAGTCAGAGGATAGGTAGAGGATAGTCAGAGGATAGGTAGAGGATAGTCAGAGGATAGGTAGAGGAGAGGATAGCCAGAGGATAGGTTTAGGAGAGGATATCCAGAGGATAGGTTTAGGAGAGGATAGTCAGAGGATAGGTAGAGGAGAGGATATTCAGAGGATAGGTAGAGTAGCTGATAGCCAGAGGATAGGTTTAGGAGAGGATAACCAGAGGATAGGTAGAGGAGAGGATAACCAGAGGATAGGTAAAGGAGATGATAGGTAGAGAATAGGTAGAGGAGAGGATAGCCAGAGGATAGGTAGAGGAGATGATAGCCAGAGGATAGGTAGAGGAGAGGATAACCAGAGGACAGGTAGAGGAGAGGATAGCCAGAGGATAGGTAGAGGAGATGATAGCCAGAGGATAGGTAGAGGATATGATAGCCAGAGGATAGGTAGAGGAGATGATAGCCAGAGGATAGGTTGAGGAAATGATAGCCAGAGGACAGGTAGAGGAGAGCATAGCCAGAGGAGAGGATAGCCAGATGATAGGTAGAGGAGAGGATAGTCAGAGGATAGGTAGAGGAGAGGATAACCAGAGGATAGGTAGAGGAGAGGATAACCAGAGGATAGGTCAAGGAGAGGATAGCCAGAGGACAGGTGGAGGAGAGGATAGCCAGAGGATAGGTAGAGGAGATGATAGCCAGAGGATAGGTAGAGGAGAGGATAGCCAGAGGATAGGTAGAGGAGAGGATAGTCAGAGGATAGGAAGAGGATAGCCAGAGGATAGGTAGAGGAGAGGATAGCCAGAGGATAGGTAGAGGAGAGGATAGTCAGAGGATAGGTAGAGGATAGTCAGAGGATAGGTAGAGGAGAGGATAGCCAGAGGATAGGTAGAGGAGAGGATAGTCAGAGGATAGGTAGAGGATAGTCAGAGGACAGGTAGAGGAGAGGATAGCCAGAGGATAGGTAGAGGAGAGGATAGTCAGAGGATAGGTAGAGGAGAGGATAGTCAGAGGATAGGTAGAGGAGAGGATAGTCAGAAGATAGGTAGAGGAGAGCATAGCCAGAGGAGAGGATAGCCAGAGGATAGGTAGAGGAGAGGATAGTCAGAGGATAGGTAGAGGAGAGGATAGCCAGAGGACAGGTAGAGGAGAGGATAGCCAGAGGACAGGTGGAGGAGAGGATAGCCAGAGGAGAGGTAGAGGAGAGCATAGCCAGAGGATAGGTCAAGGAGAGGATAGCCAGAGGACAGGTGGAGGAGAGGATAGCCAGAGGATAGGTCAAGGAGAGGATAGCCAGAGGACAGGTGGAGGAGAGGATAGCCAGAGGATAGGTAGAGGAGATGATAGCCAGAGGATAGGTAGAGGATATGATAGCCAGAGGATAGGTAGAGGAGAGGATAGTCAGAGGATAGGTAGAGGAGAGGATAGTCAGAGAATAGGTAGAGGATAGTCAGAGGATAGGTAGAGGAGAGGATAGCCAGAGGATAGGTAGAGGAGAGGATAGTCAGAGGATAGGTAGAGGATAGTCAGAGGATAGGTAGAGGATAGTCAGAGGATAGGTAGAGGAGAGGATAGCCAGAGGATAGGTTTAGGAGAGGATATCCAGAGGATAGGTTTAGGAGAGGATAGTCAGAGGATAGGTAGAGGAGAGGATATTCAGAGGATAGGTAGAGTAGCTGATAGCCAGAGGATAGGTTTAGGAGAGGATAACCAGAGGATAGGTAGAGGAGAGGATAACCAGAGGATAGGTAAAGGAGATGATAGGTAGAGAATAGGTAGAGGAGAGGATAGCCAGAGGATAGGTAGAGGAGATGATAGCCAGAGGATAGGTAGAGGAGAGGATAACCAGAGGACAGGTAGAGGAGAGGATAGCCAGAGGATAGGTAGAGGAGATGATAGCCAGAGGATAGGTAGAGGATATGATAGCCAGAGGATAGGTAGAGGAGATGATAGCCAGAGGATAGGTTGAGGAAATGATAGCCAGAGGACAGGTAGAGGAGAGCATAGCCAGAGGAGAGGATAGCCAGATGATAGGTAGAGGAGAGGATAGTCAGAGGATAGGTAGAGGAGAGGATAACCAGAGGATAGGTAGAGGAGAGGATAACCAGAGGATAGGTCAAGGAGAGGATAGCCAGAGGACAGGTGGAGGAGAGGATAGCCAGAGGATAGGTAGAGGAGATGATAGCCAGAGGATAGGTAGAGGAGAGGATAGCCAGAGGATAGGTAGAGGAGAGGATAGTCAGAGGATAGGTAGAGGATAGTCAGAGGATAGGAAGAGGATAGCCAGAGGATAGGTAGAGGAGAGGATAGCCAGAGGATAGGTAGAGGAGAGGATAGTCAGAGGATAGGTAGAGGATAGTCAGAGGATAGGTAGAGGATAGTCAGAGGATAGGTAGAGGAGAGGATAGCCAGAGGATAGGTAGAGGAGAGGATAGTCAGAGGATAGGTAGAGGATAGTCAGAGGACAGGTAGAGGAGAGGATAGCCAGAGGATAGGTAGAGGAGAGGATAGTCAGAGGATAGGTAGAGGAGAGGATAGTCAGAAGATAGGTAGAGGAGAGCATAGCCAGAGGAGAGGATAGCCAGAGGATAGGTAGAGGAGAGGATAGTCAGAGGATAGGTAGAGGAGAGGATAGCCAGAGGACAGGTAGAGGAGAGGATAGCCAGAGGACAGGTGGAGGAGAGGATAGCCAGAGGAGAGGTAGAGGAGATGATAGCCAGAGGATAGGTAGAGGAGAGGATAGCCAGAGGATAGGTAGAGGAGAGGATAGTCAGAGGATAGGAAGAGGATAGCCAGAGGATAGGTAGAGAAGAGGATAGCCAGAGGATAGGTAGAGGAGAGGATAGTCAGAGGATAGGTAGAGGATAGTCAGAGGATAGGTAGAGGATAGTCAGAGGATAGGTAGAGGAGAGGATAGCCAGAGGATAGGTAGAGGAGAGGATAACCAGAGGATAGGTAGAGGAGAGGATAACCAGAGGATAGGTCAAGGAGAGGATAGCCAGAGGACAGGTGGAGGAGAGGATAGCCAGAGGATAGGTAGAGGAGATGATAGCCAGAGGATAGGTAGAGGATATGATAGCCAGAGGATAGGTAGAGGAGAGGATAGTCAGAGGATAGGTAGAGGAGAGGATAGTCAGAGGATAGGTAGAGTAGCTGATAGCCAGAGGATAGGTTTAGGAGAGGATAACCAGAGGATAGGTAGAGGAGAGGATAACCAGAGGATAGGTAAAGGAGATGATAGGTAGAGAATAGGTAGAGGAGAGGATAGCCAGAGGATAGGTAGAGGAGATGATAGCCAGAGGATAGGTAGAGGAGAGGATAACCAGAGGACAGGTAGAGGAGAGGATAGCCAGAGGATAGGTAGAGGAGATGATAGCCAGAGGATAGGTAGAGGATATGATAGCCAGAGGATAGGTAGAGGAGATGATAGCCAGAGGATAGGTTGAGGAAATGATAGCCAGAGGACAGGTAGAGGAGAGCATAGCCAGAGGAGAGGATAGCCAGATGATAGGTAGAGGAGAGGATAGTCAGAGGATAGGTAGAGGAGAGGATAACCAGAGGATAGGTAGAGGAGAGGATAACCAGAGGATAGGTCAAGGAGAGGATAGCCAGAGGACAGGTGGAGGAGAGGATAGCCAGAGGATAGGTAGAGGAGATGATAGCCAGAGGATAGGTAGAGGAGAGGATAGCCAGAGGATAGGTAGAGGAGAGGATAGTCAGAGGATAGGTAGAGGATAGTCAGAGGATAGGAAAAGGATAGCCAGAGGATAGGTAGAGGAGAGGATAGCCAGAGGATAGGTAGAGGAGAGGATAGTCAGAGGATAGGTAGAGGATAGTCAGAGGATAGGTAGAGGATAGTCAGAGGATAGGTAGAGGAGAGGATAGCCAGAGGATAGGTAGAGGAGAGGATAGTCAGAGGATAGGTAGAGGATAGTCAGAGGATAGGTAGAGGATAGTCAGAGGACAGGTAGAGGAGAGGATAGCCAGAGGATAGGTAGAGGAGAGGATAGTCAGAGGATAGGTAGAGGAGAGGATAGTCAGAGGATAGGTAGAGGAGAGGATAGTCAGAAGATAGGTAGAGGAGAGCATAGCCAGAGGAGAGGATAGCCAGAGGATAGGTAGAGGAGAGGATAGTCAGAGGATAGGTAGAGGAGAGGATAGCCAGAGGACAGGTAGAGGAGAGGATAGCCAGAGGATAGATAGAGGAGATGATAGCCAGAGGATAGGTACAGGAGGATAGCCAGAGGATAGGTAGAGGAGAGGATAGTCAGAGGATAGGTAGAGGAGAGGATAGTCAGAGGACAGGTAGAGGAGAGGATAGCCAGAGGATAGGTAGAGGAGAGGATAGTCAGAGGATAGGTAGAGGAGAGGATAGTCAGAGGATAGGTAGAGGAGAGGATAGTCAGAAGATAGGTAGAGGAGAGCATAGCCAGAGGAGAGGATGGCCAGAGGATAGGTAGAGGAGAGGATAGTCAGAGGATAGGTAGAGGAGAGGATAGCCAGAGGACAGGTAGAGGAGAGGATAGCCAGAGGATAGATAGAGGAGATGATAGCCAGAGGATAGGTACAGGAGACAATAGCCAGAGGATAGGTATAGGAGATGATAGCCAGAGGATAGGTTTAGGAGAGGATAACCAGTGGATAGGTAGAGGAGAGGATAGCCAGAGGACAGGTAGAGGACAAGATAGCCAGAGGATAGGTTTAGGAGAGGATAACCAGATGATAGGTTTAGGAGAGGATAACCAGAGGATAGGTAGAGGAGAGGATAGCCAGAGGATAGGTAGAGTAGTTGATAGCCAGAGGACAGGTTTAGGAGAGGATAACCAGAGGATAGGTAGAGGAGAGGATAACCAGAGGACAGGTAGAGGAGAGGATAGCCAGAGGATAGGTAGAGGAGAGGATATTGAGGCTGTTCTGAGGGTAAAAATTATGGGGGGTGCAGCTCAATATTGGAAGGTGTATATACTGTAGCTCTATTATACAACGGGTGGGTCTAATCCTGAATGCTTATTGGTTAAAATCACATTCCATTCAATGTCTATTCTACAAGTTACCACTGGCTAAAGCTATGACTTTGAAATGCCTATTTACTCTGTTCCATCTCAATGGGCAATCCACTATCTCATCAGCCCAGCCAGGCAATTTATAAACTTGATCTCCACTATAAAAAGCATCTCGACATTATCTCCCATTTTTAGCATTTGGCTTTCAACAGCTGACTCTCCAACATTTGGAACAACGTTTCAATATTGAAATTTGATCTCCAGCTGTCAAAACAAATCAAATCAAATTGTATTTGTCACATACACATGGTTAGCAGATGTTAATGCGAGTGTAGCGAAATGCTTGTGCTTCTAGTTCCGACAATGCAGTAATAACCAACAGTAATCTAGCTAACAATTCCAAAACTACTACCTTATACACACAAGTGTAAGGGGATAAAGAATATGTACATAAAGATATATGAATGAGTGATGGTACAGAGCGGCATAGGCAAGATACAGTAGATGGTATTGAGTGCAGTATATACATATGAGATGAGTATGTAAACAAAGTGGCATAGTTAAAAGTGGCTAGTGATACATCTATTACATAAAGATGCAGTAGATGATTTAGAGTACAGTATATACGTTTACATATGAGATGAATAATGTAGGGTATGTAAACATTATATTAGGTAGCATTGTTTAAAGTGGCTAGTGATATATTTACATCATTTCCCATCAATTCCCATTATTAAAGTGGCTGGAGTTGAGTCAGTGTGTTGGCAACAGCCACTCAATGTTAGTGGTGGCTGTTTAACAGTCTGGCCTTGAGATAGAAGCTGTTTTTCAGTCACTCGGTACCAGCTTTGATGCACCTGTACTGACCTCGCCTTCTGGATGATAGCGGGGTGAACAGGCAGTGGCTCGGGTGGTTGTTGTCCTTGATGATCTTTATGGCCTTCCTGTGACATCGGGTGGTGTAGGTGTCCTGGAGGGCAGGTAGTGATGCGTTGTGCAGACCTCACTACCCTCTGGAGAGCCTTACGGTTGTGGGCGGAGCAGTTGCCGTATCAGGCGGTGATACAGCCCGACAGGATGCTCTCGATCTGTAGAAGTTTGTGAGTGCTTTTGGTGACAAGCCAAATTCCTTCAGCCTCCTGAGGTTGAAGAGGCGCTGCTGCGCCTTCTTCACTATGCTGTCTGTGTGGGTGGACCAATTCAGTTTGTCTGTGATGTGTACGCCGAGGAACTTAAAACTTACTACCCTCTCCACTACTGTTCCATCGATGTGGATAGGGGGGTGTTCCCTCTGCTGTTTCCTGAAGTCCACAATCATCTCCTTAGTTATGTTGACGTTGAGTGTGAGGTTATTTTCCTGACACCACACTCCAAGGGCCCTCACCTCCTCCCTGTAGGCCGTCTCGTCGTTGTTGGTAATCAAGCCTACCACTGTTGTGTCGTCCACAAACTTGATGATTGAGTTGGAGGCGTGCGTGGCCACGCAGTCGTGGGTGAACAGGGAGTACAGGAGAAGGCTCAGAACGCACCCTTGTGGGGCCCCAGTGTTGAGGATCAGCGGGGTGGAGATGTTGTTGCCTACCCTCACCACCTGGGGGCGGCCCGTCAGGAAGTCCAGTACCCAGTTGCACAGGGCGGGGTCGAGACCCAGGGTCTCGAGCTTGATGACGAGCTTGGAGGGCACTATGGTGTTAAATGCCGAGCTGTAGTCGATGAACAGCATTCTCACACAGGTATTCATTCCTCTTGTCCAGATGGGTTAGGGCAGTGTGCAGTGTGGTTGAGATTGCATCGTCTGTGGACCTATTTGGGCGGTAAGCAAATTGGAGTGGGTCTAGGGTGTTTGGTAGGGTGGAGGTGATATGGTCCTTGACTAGACTCTCAAAGCACTTCATGATGACGGAAGTGAGTGCTACGGGGTGGTAGTCATTTAGCTCAGTTACCTTAGCTTTCTTGGGAACAGGAACAATGGTGGCCCTCTTGAAGCATGTGGGAACAACAGACTGGGATAGGGATTGATTGAATATGTCCGTAAACACACCAGCCAGCTGGTCTGCGCATGCTCTGAGGGTGCGGCTGGGGATGCCGTCTGGGCCTGCAGCCTTGCGAGGGTTGACACGTTTAAATGTTTTCCTCACGTCGGCTGCAGTGAGAGTCCGCATGTTTTAGTTGCGGGCCGTGTCAGTGGCACTGTATTGTCCTCAAAGCGGGCAAAAAAGTTATTTAGTCTGCCTGGGAGCAAGACATCCTGGTCCGTGACGGGGCTGGTTTTCTTTTTGTAGTCCGTGATTGACTGTAGACCCTGCCACATACCTCTTGTGTCTGAGCCGTTGAATTGAGATTCTAATTTGTCTCTATACTGATGCTTAGCTTGTTTGATTGCCTTGCGGAGGGAATAGTTACACTGTTTGTATTCGGTCATGTTTCCGGTCACCTGATTAAAAGCAGTGGTTCGCGCTTTCAGTTTCATGCGAATGCTGCCATCAATCCACGGTTTCTGGTTTGGGAATGTTTTAATCGTTGCTATGGGAACGACATCTTCAATGCACGTTCTAATGAACTCGCTCACCGAATCAGCGTATTCGTCAATGTTGTTGTCTGACGCAATACGAAACATATCCCAGTCCACGTGATGGAAGCAGTCTTGGAGTGTGGAATCAGATTGGTCGGACCAGCGTTGAACAGACCTCAGCGCGGGAGCTTCTTGTTTTAGTTTCTGTCTGTAGGCAGGGATCAACAAAATGGAGTCGTGGTCAGCTTTTCTGAAAGGAGAGCGGGGCAGGGCCTTATATGCGTCGCGGAAGTTAGAATAGCAATGATCCAAGGTTTTTCCAGCCCTGGTTGCGCAATCGATATGCTGATACAATTTAGGGAGTCTGGTTTTCAGATTAGCCTTGTTAAAATCCCCAGCTACAATGAATGCAGCCTCCGGATATATGGATTCCAGTTTGCAAAGAGTCAAATAAAGTTAGTTCAGAGCCATCGATGTGTCTGCTTGGGGGGGAATATATACGGCTGTGATTATAATCGAAGAGAATTCCCTTGGTAGATAATGCGTCGACATTTGATTGTGAGGAATTCTAAATCAGGTGAACAGAAGGACTTGAGTTCCTGTATGTTGTTGTGGCCACACCACGTCACGTTAACCATGAAGCATACGCCCCCGCCCCTCTTCTTACCAGAAAGATGTTTGTTTCTGTCGGCGCGATGCGTGGAGAAACCAGCTGGCTGCACCGACTCCGATAGCGTCTCTCCAGTGAGCCATGTTTCCGTGAAGCAAAGAACGTTACAGTCTCTGATGTCCCTCTGGAATGCTACCCTTGCTCGGATTTCATCAACCTTGTTGTCAAGAGACTGGACATTGGCGAGAAGAATGCTAGGGAGTGGTGCACGATGTGCCCGTCTCCGGAGTCTGACCAGAAGACCGCTTCGTTTCCCCCTTTTACAAAGTCGTTTTTTGGGGTCGCCGGCTGGGATCCATTCCGTTGTCCTGGGTGAAAGGCAGAACACAGGATCCGCTTCGTGAAAGTCATATTTTTGGTCGTACTGGTGGTGAGTTTACGCTGCTCTTATGTTCAGTAGTTCTTCTCGACTGTATGTAATGAAACCTAAGATGACCTGGGGTACCAATGTAAGAAATAACACTTAAAAAAACAAAAAACTGCATAGTTTCCTAGGAACGCGAAGCGAGGCGGCCATCTCTGTCGGCGCCGGAAGTAACAGTAATGAACGTGTTGGGAGCCAGGATGAGACAGACAGAGACAGACAGACAGACAGCTTTTCTCAGTCAGTCAAAATAATGAATCAGCTGTCATAATTTTTATGGACCTATACAAAGAAATGTCAATAGAAAACAGGTCAAACAAAACTAAATGCAGCTAGTTTGCAGTCTTTCCAGCTTCAGTTTGAAGTGATTGTGTTAGCTGTTTTGTTGGCTAGCTCCTCTTAACAACAGTGTCCTGACAAGAGAGCACATTTTCTATGCCAGGTGAAATCGCGCCTCATTGTTATAGATGTATCTAAATAAATGTCACTAGAAAACAGCTTAAACAAACTCAAATGCGGCTACTTTGCTGTTATTCTGGCTGCACTGTTTGACATGACTGTAAGCTAGCAAGCAAGGGATAAGAACGATGTCAGCCAGTATGGCAATGGAACATTTAGATCAAACAACTGGGCCGTGTCCATAGATGCAGAACAAAAAGCCTTAACGACTGGGTCGTGTCTCTGGAAACCGAACCAATAGAACTAACGACCAGAGGGCTTGGGGAGCAACATAACATTTGTGTCCAGACTATATCTCATGAATGAATGAAATAGTACAAATAAATTCAGAAAAATATAATATTTTCTGAAAATATGTCAATCATTATTTGAATATGTTGGTAACCTGTTGCATAACACACCCATGCCAATATATCCTCCAAACACCGGCTTCTCTGGCATTATCACTTATTTATCTTTTCTACATAATTCATATCTGGTTTTGGTCATTTATGTTTACACTGAAAACATTGTAACATCCTGAGAATTATCTTCCAAAATAAATAAAATATTTGAAATCATATTTTTTTGAGTGGCGGCAATGATTTAGCAGTGGAAGCCCGCCACTGCTAAATTAATATAGGGGAAAAACTGTTATGGTTCTGTGTTCAGTGGAAATTTGACCTCTTGACCTCTTCATGAAGCTCCATGGTTCTCTCCATAGGGCTGTATTCTCCATTACTGTTGCATCCTATCTGACGGCGGCAATCAGATTGTGACAGTTGTGAACAGTTTGCTACTGGAATTCATATTTTTATGCAGGCGCTGACTTTGGACAGCTTTTGTGGTTGTCCAAAGTATAAGTTTTGTGGTTGTTTTTGTACAAAAAAACTATCATTTTAGATTGAATGGCATGTTGATATTTTGATAGCTGTTGTCTTCTCTCCTTGAATTTGAACAACGCAGGATTGGATTAATGCTGCAACCTTTAGAACAAAGTAGCCATTTCATTTTCCGAACTTGGCTAATTAAACCAAGTATATTATGAAATACCGTTTGTTTTAATTGCCTTCCTGTGAGCCAGTTATGTGAAGAATGCGTACCAAAACATCTCACCAAGTAAAGCCTCATCAAATGACCATCTGCCTTGCAAATACATGTAGTCAAGTTTTTTATCTCTTGATTCAATCAGCTATCCACAGGAGGTTGGTGGCACCTTAATTGGGGAGGAGTGGCTTATGGTAATAGCAGGAGCAAGTGGAAGGGTCTCAAATACAACAAACAGTTTTTGTACAACAAAAAGTTTCCATGTGTTTGATTCCATTCCATTCGCTCCGTTCCAGCATTTATTATGAGCCGTTCTCCACTAAGCAGCCTCCACTGACATATATCCTCTTTTTGTTTGGCTCTGAAAACTGGAACTAGGCTATGATAGTTAATCTCTATTACAGGGGTGTCAAATTCCACAGAGGGCAGTTTCTGCAAGTTTTTTGTTTTTCAATTAAGACCTAGACAACCAGGTGAGTTCCTTACTAATTAGTGACCATAATTCCTCAATCAAATACAAGGGTGGTGTGAAGACCCACAGACACTTGGCTCTCAGTGGAATGAGTTTGTCACATGTTCTCTATTAGATCTTTAGCTCTTCAGCCATCAGCACTAAGTATACTTTTATTGCTCCATCCCTATAATCGTCATCTTATTTTTGGAGTTTGTTTGTGTTAAATCCCTCTCTCAGGCACAGCTGTCTGTCATCTAGCCTATACAGGCAGCAGCCTTAAAGGGTTGTTAACATTAAGGCTGGAACACTCCTGTTCCAGTTTAGATCTCACCATCCCAGAGCACTGCCTGATGCCTGCCTACTGAGAGACTTGGACGGAAGATAACTGCTGGGGTGACATTGCATCACACCACTCTCCAGACAGAGAACTGTCTGTCTCTCTGTCTGTCTCTATGCTGCTGTATGTCTGTCTGGCAAACATGGGGCACATCTGTGTCTGTCTCACCCAGGGGTCATGCAGATACAAGAGTTTGTCATAGTGTGTGTGTTACTTGAACTGTGTGTGTGTGTGTGTTTGTTAGGTGCTTGAGGGTGCTGCTGGAATTTCAGCAGCCTGGCCTTATATACTAGATGTAACATAGTAAATGTATATCCAGGACACTCAAATTAGTATGATATGTTACATTTGGTATGGTTAGACAAGACAGAAGGTTACTTAAGGAAAAAACTAAAGTAGGTTGGTGGGTCATGGTGGATGGGTGGACTTTGCGTGTTCGAATCTCATCAACTTTAGCTAATTAGCAACTTTGCCACTACTTACTACTTTTTAGCTACTTTGCAACTACTTAGCATATTAGCTAACCTTTCCCCTAACCCTAACTCTAACCTTAACCCTTTAGCCTTAACCCTTTAGCCTAACTCCCAATCCTAACCCCTAGCCTCGCTAATGTTAGCCACCTAGCTAATGTTAGCTTTAGCCACCTACCTAGCTAATATTAGCCACAACAAATTGGAATTCATAACATATCCTACATTTGCAAATTCGCAACATATCATTGGAATTCCAATTCATAACATAATGTATAAATTACAATTCATAACATATTATACGAAATGGATGATGGACATCCACAAATGAATACATACCATACTAATTTTAGTTTTTATTTCATTTAACTTTTATTTAACTAGGCAAGTCAGTTAAGAACAAATTCTTATTTACAATGACGGCCTACCGGGGAACAGTTGGAGTGTTGGAGTAATTGGAGTGTCCCGGATTTACATTAACTATGTTATGTCTACCCCTGAGTCCAGGTTGATTTCAGAGCACAGCATGTAGCTTTTCCCTGATTTGAAATTCAAATGAGGAAGTATGAAGCATCTACTGGGTCTGAGGCACAGAGGCAGCGCTCCTCACTGTGCTCTGTCTTTACCTGGAGACAACCAGCTCCTGTACCCCATGTTAACCTAATATACTGATCCCACTAATCGTTACCACATTACAACATGCTCAATTTATCATTAGAAAATATTAATGCATTATCTTGTTTGTATCATTATTAATTTATTACAGTACAATACAGTACCAAACCAGGAAAAATTAAGCCAGATGTTCTTTCCCTACAGATGTAGGATCATAATTTGATCACAGGTAATGTTAAACTTGGAGTGCATTTGAGGTTTTAAAAATATTTCTGAAGTTTGTAATTTCTACTTTGAAACTTGATTTTCTCTTGTGAAAAGATGTATCAACCCCTACAAAAAAAATCATTATAATTCACATTACCTGTTGTTGCAGAATTATTTTCCTGCTGTAGCAAACTGTCTCAAAATAAGATCATCTCTACAAACTGTATACAGTACTTTAGTACATGGGCTTTATAGTGCAGTGTGTGTTGAGGACAGAGTGTATGCTTTTTTCAGTGTCTACTCTGGGCTGTCATTACTGCTGGCCATGTGGACTGTTCCATGGCTCTGTGTTGTTGTAGTTGGGTGAATCTAGTCACATCTCATGCAGCGTTGCAGGGACGAGTCGGGAGGCAGTCACAGAGACGAGCCAAAGGCTTGGTCAGGGACACTGCTACTGAGAATACACACAGACAGAAGAGGAAACTTCACTTTACACTGCTCTCTAAGGTTAGCATGGTAAGATCTGGTTTCCGAGCCGGTCACGGGTGCACCTCAGCCACACTCAAGGTACTAAACGATATCATAACCGCCATCGATAAAAGACAGTACTGTGCAGCCGTCTTCATTGACCTTGCCAAGGCTTTAGACTCTGTCAATCACCATATTCTCATCGGCAGACTCAGTAGCCTCGGTTTTTCGGATGACTGCCTTGCATGGTTCACCAATTACTTTGCAGACAGAGTTCAGTGTGTCAAATCGGAGGGCATGCTGTCCGGTCCTCTGGCAGTCTCTATGGGGGTGCCACAGGGTTCAATTCTCGGGCCAACTCTTTTCTCTGTATACATCAATGATGTTGCTCTTGCTGCGGGCGTTTCCCTGATCCACCTCTACGCAGACGACACCATTCTATATACTTTCGGCCCGTCATTGGACACTGTGCTATCTAACCTCCAAACAAGCTTCAATGCCATACAACACTCCTTCCGTGGCCTCCAACTGCTCTTAAACGCTAGTAAAACCAAATGCATGCTTTTCAACCGATTGCTGCCTGCACCCGCATGCCCGACTAGCATCACCACCCTGGATGGTTCCGACCTAGAATATGTGGACATCTATAAGTACCTAGGTGTCTGGCTAGACTGCAAACTCTCCTTCCAGACTCATATCAAACATCTCCAATCGAAAATCAAATCAAGAGTCGGCTTTCTATTCCGCAACAAAGCCTCCTTCACTCACGCCGCCAAGCTTACCCTAGTAAAACTGACTATCCTACCGATCCTCGACTTCGGCGATGTCATCTACAAAATGGCTTCTAACACTCTACTCAGCAAACTGGATGCAGTCTATCACAGTGCCATCCGTTTTGTCACTAAAGCACCTTATACCACCCACCACTGCGACTTGTATGCTCTAGTCGGCTGGCCCTCGCTACATATTCGTCGCCAGACCCACTGGCTCCAGGTCATCTACAAGTCCATGCTAGGTAAAGCTCCGCCTTATCTCAGCTCACTGGTCACGATGGCAACACCCATCCGTAGCACGCGCTCCAGCAGGTGTATCTCACTGATCATCCCTAAAGCCAACACCTCATTTGGCCGCCTTTCGTTCCAGTACTCTGCTGCCTGTGACTGGAACGAATTGCAAAAATCGCTGAAGTTGGAGACTTTTATCTCCCTCACCAACTTCAAACATCAGCTATCTGAGCAGCTAACCGATCGCTGCAGCTGTACATAGTCTATTGGTAAATAGCCCACCCATTTTCACCTACCTCATCCCCATACTGTTTTTATTTATTTACTTTTCTGCTCTTTTGCACACCAATATCTCTACCTGTACATGACCATCTGATCATTTATCACTCCAGTGTTAATCTGCAAAATTGTAATTATTCGCCTACCTCATGCCTTTTGCACACATTGTATATAGACTCCCCCTTTGTTTTCTACTGTGTTATTGACTTGTTAATTGTTTACTCCATGTGTAACTCTGTGTTGTCTGCTCATACTGCTATGCTTTATCTTGGCCAGGTCGCAGTTGCAAATGAGAACTTGTTCTCAACTAGCCTACCTGGTTAAATAAAGGTGAAATAAAAAAAAATAAAAAAAGGTATATTCTGGATATTTGATTTAATGCATGGAGGGTTGCGTTCCCTCGTGGTCAAAGACTGTTGGCAAACCGAGTCGATGGCTGATTTGAATGTGATGGTAGTGCAATCTTATTTCTGTGTACCATTCCTAAACAGCAGTATTTGAGCTGACTTTCTTATTGAAGTAACCCTGTTGATGACTGAAGCTGTGCCATCACAGGCTTTAAGGATAACTATAGGACTATTTACTGTCAGCTGGGGACAATGAGGTATTGTCTTGCCATAGGAAATACAAGTCAATGATAGTCAATGAGTGTGTTTTCTGAATGGGCTAGACAGAGGGTGTTGATATGTCTACTGACTGACTGCTGGGCAATGAGCTGTCTCTCCCGTCTCTGTGTTCCCTCTTGCATCCCTGTCTTCCTCTCACTTCCTCAGTGTTGTCCCATAACCTCCTACTGCTGTCTGTCTGCTCAGGAGTTTTATTTTTAGCATCAGTTATTACACACTCTGCACTAGCCTCACTGATTCACTGGCCCCTCTCTCACATCGGTCTGTTCTGATGAGATAGGTGTTTTACTATTATACATCCTAGGGAGCTGCTATTTAATTTCAAATCAAATGTTTCTTGTTACATGCTCCCGAGTGGCTCAGCGGTCTAAGGCACTGCATCTCAGTGCTTGAGATTACAGGCTATCAGGCTAGGTCCTGACTGTTAGTCAACAGGGTGAGATATCACTACAGACCCTGGTTTGATTCCAGGCTGTATCACAACAGGCTGTGATTGGGAGTCCCATAGGGCGGCACACAATTGGCCCGGGTTTGGCTGGGTTAAGCCGTAATTTGTCAATATGAATTTGACTTGCCTGACTTGCCTAGTTATATAAAAAATAAAAACATGCGCTAAATACAACCTTACTGTGAAATGCTTACTTACAAGCCCTTAACCAACAATGGAATTTGGGCCTTGTCTTGACAAAGCATTATATCCTTCGTGTGGGACTCATTAAAGAAAAAATCTTTGTCCAGCTCGATGTGAATAATCGCTGTTCTGATGTCCAGAAGCTCTTTTCGGTCATAAGAGATGGTAGCTGCAACATTATGTACAAAATGAGTTACAAAAAAATCTAAAAATAAAAATAGCACAGTTGGTTAGGAGCCTGTAAAACGGCAGCCATCCCCTCTGGCGCCATTATAGCCTTAATGCGGTTTTATGCCCGTCTTTTATTTAAAGCTTCCCATCATCGCCCGTGGAGTACGATGGGAAGTGTCACTTTGTCCTTCTGAAGGGGAGCCAGAGCCAGCCAATGGAGGTTGCAGTGAGTCAGCAGGTTCTGACGCTGCATGCGAGGGTTTTCTCTCTCTCTTTCTTACATATCTGCCTCCCCCTTTCCCATCCCTCACTCTCTCTTCTTCCCTGAACAAATCTCCTCTCCTTTTTCAGGCATGAGACTTGTCATGTCCCACGCTCTCTCTGATCTGGTGGGATGATGTGTGTGCTTCATGCCTCATTGTTTTTCATCCCAGCTCAGACAGGAGGTGTCTGCTATTTGTGCTACTGTATCTTACAGCTATCCAGTACCTCAGGCAGTGGTGGTCGGTGCCATTTAAGATGAGGGAGGATGATTATTTTGTTAATGATCATGGCCTTATTTCCATTACAGCATATTGGATAACTGTCATTCATATTCCATTCACCCAGCTCAATGTAACAGTGATAGATTTAGGTTACTACATGATACTTAAATTATTCCTGTACCTATCATAAGGTTGCTACAACCTAGCCTATGAATGAGACTTTACAATGTAGGTACACACAGGTTGAGAGAATTGTGTGTAATCAAGTTGACAGTGATACATTCAATACCGCCATGCACACTCTTGCCTACATCTAGCTGATCTAGGGTGTCATCATTAGTCTCACAGTTGCAAACGAGAGTTTCTATTGGACAAATTCAGGTATGTTTATCTTCGTTCCATTTTCTAAGAAACGTTTTTCAACAGAATCAGTGGAATGAATACACCTCTGATCACACACAAACACAGTTCACTTTCATAGCAGCCACATAAAAACAGCATGATCAATTTGCTCATTGTATATATAATTCCTTTTTGCAACAATCTATGCGTTCTCCTCTTCTCACCTTTTCCCTTCGCTTGTAGACTGTGACCAGGCGAGAAAAAAAAACTTTCAAAGTCAAACGTTCATATCATGACTGCTAACTGCTACACACAGCCTACATCATTGTCACGTCATAGTCAACATAGCTACTAGAACTAACACGTTAGTAAACCCGCTACAATCATGCAGTACAGTTTAGCAGT
The DNA here is from genome assembly GCF_013265735.2 of Oncorhynchus mykiss. Lineage (NCBI taxonomy): Eukaryota > Metazoa > Chordata > Actinopteri > Salmoniformes > Salmonidae > Oncorhynchus > Oncorhynchus mykiss. The sequence continues at coordinate 77,933,152 of NC_048581.1, read as the reverse complement.
TACACCGGCGGGCTCCGGCGGCAATACATTTATAAAATCAAAAGCTTAACTTGACTTGGAAGAGTTCCAGTGGTGGATAGCCATAGACACCTAGCTAACCTAGCACCCCTTTCTCATTGAGCTGTGTGTTGGAGTAGGCTAAAACAGTGAAGAAAGAAATACAACTAAACATACAACCTCTCTCTCTTGCTTCTCCTTCACTTTGGAAGAAATTGATTTGTTCAAAACTGTATTTCTCTCTTTGAAAAAAACCCTCACCATATGTTATGCACTGTAGTGTTAGCTAGCTGTAGCTTATGTTTTCAGTACTAGATTCATACTCTGATCCTTTGATTTGGTGGACAACATGTCAGTTCATGCTGCAAGAGCTCTGATAGGTTGGAAGACGTCCTCCGGAAGTTGTCATAATTACTGTGTAAGTCTACGGAAGGGGGTGAGAACCATGAGCCTCCTAGGTTTTGTATTGAAGTCAATGTACCCATAATTAAAGTCAATGTACCCAACAGTTGTCACAGTGACATTCTATTGAAATGGATACTTGCATACTACCCTGCATGAATCTGCAGGTAGCTAACCAACCAGGTTCAATGTTAGCTAGCTGACATTCGGCTACAACTCGCAAAGCAAATGGCTCTGAGATATGAATAATAAGATCATACTCATAACGTTAGCTAGCGAGCCAGCTAGCTAACAGTACACTTTAACTTGAAATGAAAATTACTTTCTGTTGGTTTACCGTGTAATATCTGTTAACGTAGCTAGCTACACTATCTTATCCATCTACATAATGGATGGACGCCTCTCCCTGTCACGGATGCAATGGTTGCCCTTAGTTTGAAGATTTAATCCGGAGACAGGTGTTTTCTCCATCTCCTTAGCTATCATACTCTAATTCCACAGATTTCAAAACTCGGTCCAGAAGGTGGAGAGCAACGCTTACGCAGTTCTACTACTCGATACATTTTTTAAAAAGCCACGTTAGACAGGATTACCTACACATACTGACCAACTCAAATAGACAGAAGCGTGCTATATGGCAGACCAATCTGAACTCATCTCTTGGCATGTCCAGCTCGCTTATTAGCTCAGCCAATCATGGCTAGCGGGAAGGTTGCTGACAGCTCGCTCATTATCTCAGCCAATCATGGCTAGTGGAAAGGTTGCTGACTTTTTCTGTGGCTAAACCAACTAGGCTCTTAATTTAAAACTTCTAGGGTAGGGGGCAGCATTCTGAATTTTGGATGAAACGCATGCCCAAATTAAACTGCCTGCAGCTCGGGCCCAGAAGATATGATATGCATATAACTGGTAGATTTGGATAGAAAACACTGCGAAAACCTGAGAAAAATCCATTCAGGAAGTATTTTATTTTTTGGTTTTGTAGTTTTCTATTCAATGCCATTACAGTATCCATTGACTTAGGACTCCATTTGCAGTTCCTATGCCTTCCACTAGATGTCAACATTATTTAGAAATTGTTTCAGGCTTGAATTCTTATAAATGAGGGAGTAAGACCAGTCTGAATGAGTGGACCCTGACGTGTCACAGAGCTTTTTCATGCGCAATCCCGAGAGAGTGCATTTCTTGTTTACCTTTTATATTGACGACGATATTGTCCGGTTGAAATATTATAGATAATTTAGGCTAAAAACAACCTGACGATTGAATATAAACATCGTTTGACATGTTTCTATGAACTTTACGGATACAGTTTGGATTTTTTTGTCTGCCTGTTTTGACTGCGTTTGAGCCTGTGGATTATTGAAGAAAACGCGCAAACAAAACTGAGGTTTTTAGATATAAAGAGACATTATCGAACAAAAGGAACATTTATTGAGTAAATGAATGTCTTCTGAGTGCCACCATATGAAGATCATTAAAGGTAAGGGATTAATTTGATCTCCATTTCTGAGTTTTGTAACGCTTCTGCTTGGCTGGTACCTGGGCTATGTTCTCAAATATTCGTAAGGTATGCTTTCGCCGTAAAGCATTTTAAAAATCTGACACCGTGGTTGGATTCACAAGAAGATCATCTTTAAACCTATCTAAAATAAGTTTTGTTTTCTGAATTTTTAGAAATTAGTATTTCTGTATTTGAATTTGACGCTCTGCAATCTCACTGGATGTTGGCCAGATGGGACGCTAGCGTCCCACATACCCTAGAGAGGTTAAAAATTAAATTCATATTTACAGATGGCATACAAGAAGGCATATGAAAGTTCACATGTTCCAGAAGGCATTTCTGCCCAAAAACGCATTTTGATAAAAAAAAAAAGTTGAAGTAGTGAAGCCTAGTTTCCTGAATTGGGTCACATTTGCAAAAGGAAAAAATACTATTGAATTCATTTTAGAGTAAGGCTGTATATAGGGCAGCAGCCTCTAAGGTGCAGGGTTGAGTAGCCGGCTGGTAGCTGGCTACTGATAGCTATTTAATAGTCTGATGGTCTTGAGATAGAAGCTGTTTTTTAGTCTCTCGGGCCCAGCTTTGATGCACCTGTACTGACCTCACCTTCTAGATGACAGTGGGGTGAACAGGCCATGGCTTGGGTGGTTCATGTCCTTGAGGATATTTTTGGCCTTGCTGTGACATCGGGTGCTGTAGGTGTCCTGGAAGGCTGGCAGTGCGCCCCCGGTGATGTGTTGGCAGACCGCACCACCCTCTGGAAAGCCCTGCGGTTGCTAGTTGTCCTCCGGCTACACTATAGTAATAGGCTACTGCAAACAGTGTGTTTTTAATCAATTATTTGGTTACATTAATATATTTAGTATAGTTTTATCTAAAAATAACTTTTTCAATGTTTCACTATAAAAAAAAAAATGAAATTCAATAAGGATGGTCCTACCCCTCCTCTGACGATCCTCCAGTAACCTCAGGGATTCAGTGATGTTAATTGGTAGAGGAGTTGAGTAGTTGTGTGTAGCTCAGTGCAGCCAGTGAGATCACTGCAGAATGCGTTTTCCTGTTGTCGGTCTCTGATGTACATTCATAGGCCTATACACTTCAGCAGTCCCTGTGACCTCAGTTTCATCTTTCACCGTTTCATCTTTCCGCTGTGAAAAACATCAGAGATTTAATTAGCCTGTCAGGAGAAGAGCAAGTTTAAATCGGTGCTCATGTAAACTGGGACATTTGATTAGTGTCACTTTTGTTTTTATTTAAGATGACGGAGAGTTCTCACAAGGGCCAGCCTCTACAGTTGCTCTACATTTTAGCAGACGCTCTTATCCAGAGGGACTTAGAAGTTGAGTTCAAACGTTCTCATACTTTTTTCATACTGGTCCACTGTGGGAATCAAACCCACAACCAATAATGGACATTTTTCAAGGGGTTCATATATTTTTCATATGTGAAAATCAAGTCTGACATTTTAAAGTAGAAATGACTAACTTCAGAAGCCTTTTTAAACCTCAAATACACGTTTTTAATCTTCCTGCTGTGTTTCGGTCGATTTGAACCGATTTACAAGTTTTCTCTCTGAAAAATGTAGTTAATTTAATCTGATTGTCATAAAGTTCCATGACTTAACATTTTAGGTGCTTTATTTAACTTTTGTACACCTGTGGTGTTCCCGGTCAAAAATGACCGGTCATTAGAAATTAATGGGTGAGACGACAATTAGTGTATAAAATTGAGTTCAGGCAAATGCCCATTCATCATTGAGCACACGTACACACACACACCTCACTTCCCTTCTTGGCTTCCATGGCAACCCCCACGGGAACCTTTACCCAATATAATCTTTCCCCCACTGGAAACACAATCACAACATTATTTCAATAATATATACAACTTTTCTCGCAGCTCTGGTATGTAAAGCTTTTTTGAGGCCTTGCTCACAATACATTCTGTGGCAGCACAATTACCAAACTACATACTGTATGTGAGGCCCTTGATCATATCTTCGATCATGACACTGGTGAGGAGGAGAGAGTCCTTGTTAAACTTTGACACAAAGTAGTCTGTGATAAATAGCACAATATGCTTCTTCTGAGTATTTGTTATAGTCAAAATAATCCATACTCAAAAATGGGTTGTATGAGCTCAGGTCAATGAGAATTACAGGCCATGAATAGAAAATAGAAGTTCAAAACTTGTAATGTTCAGAAGAACGTACATTGATAAAAAGATGTAACACAACATTAGGTCATAATATATGTATTATTATGGATTTATTATCAGCTATAATGGGGCGGTCATATTGGACCAGGAACACAAAATTAATATGAAATGAACCCAACAGGAGGGTTAATATCCTGCTGGAGGATGGAGGAAATGGAGGAATGGAGGAAAGGTCTCCGACAACAGGATGATCAGATTAAGATCCTACATCTGTACATATTGCTGCATATAGTTTTACCATTATACATTTTTCATACGGTATATTGCAGAGCAGACCGGATTGGATTGTCCGCCATCACATTGATTTGTTGGCTCTGTGAAAAAACATGGCTTTGTTTTCTCTTTTCCCAGTGCTAACGTCCCTGGTCAAAAGGCTTTGTTGATGCTTTGTTGATGTTTGTAGGCGAGTAGCATAACAGCAGGAGGTGTGGAATAGTTGGGTCCCGAGGAGCAAAGGAGAGGAAACTACTCCTAGTCTCTCTGGGCCTGTCCTGTAGCTCTCAAACGGGTCAGATTGGATGGGAGATCCTGGCTGTGCCTCACCACAATGTACTTGGTGTATTCCTACTGTATGCTGGAAGTTTAAGCTCATTTACTGCATTTCTATACAATTAAAAAACCTTAAAACACTATTTGCAGAACAGCAAGAAAATGAATAATTATGATACCAGCCATTATCACCTTAGCTGCTGTAGGTTCATTCACCTCAGTCGATCTAAAAACACATAGCCTATTAGCTATAACAGTATAATGTTATATCCCTTAAAGGATGGAAATATGACAAATGATTCACACTGACACGTAGCATCAGCGACATTGTTAGAACTGTATTGTTTGCATTTTGATTATATGTGAATGTAGCTGTAAGGACCGACGCTGCAGGTACGGGGAGTCAAACATTTAATCAGGAACAGACATGAAACAAGACAGGAACAGCGTCAGCACACGGGTATACAAGGACATATGACAATCAATGCTGGAGCGGGGAACCAAACAGATAAAGGGGAGGTAATGACAGAGGTGATTGAGTCCAGGTGAGTCCAATAATCGCTGAGGGAAGGCAGGTGTGCGTAATGCTGGGGTGCCTGGCGCTCGCCAGGGAGGGGGAGCTGGAGCAGGTGTGACAGTAGGCCTATAGGGAAGATAGGCCATATGGAGATGTTCATATTGAAACATATTATATTTTTTTTAAGTTCCTAACTTGTTTGGTAAGATTAGTACAGATTTTCTCAGGGGACCCACATGGGGCCTGACTCCAAGTTTGGGAACCACTGTACTAACCTCTCCCTCTGCTTGCTTCCTCTCTCTGTCTCCTCTCTCTGTCTCCTCTGCTTCCTCCTGCATGCCTGCAGCCTGCCTCAGCCTCACCACTGAGAGCCACATGCTCACATCACTGTCTCCCAGTAGCTCTCTGCAGGAGTCACAGGACAATTTTAAAATGGCCTTTTGTCTGACATCTAGCAAACACACTGTCAGCAGCGTCTCTAGTGGCCTACCTTAGCGGACTGTGAGCTGGGGTAGTTCATATCACGTCTCAGGTCCGTGCTGCAAGAGGGCGGAGTTAGCCGTTTGAGAGAGTGGTGAATGTGCTGCTAAAAAGGCAAATCTGGGGGACGCAGGCTAATATAACAAACAAACCACTGTTTACGATTCCACTGGTTCGCAAAGAGGTCGGCGCGATTAAGCTCTGTCAGATCAAGAATATAAGCTTCCTAAGCTTTGATCAACGCTGGGAGCAATATTTAGATTTAGATTTTCTTTATTGTGTACAAAATATATATTTTTTATTATTTTTTTCAAATGAGAAAAATAACTAAGGTCCAGACCTCTGTTTTCATATGTAGTTACTGCCATGACTTAGATATATAGGCAATATACAGGATTATTTACAAGCTAACCAAGGCCAATGTATGTGTGAATGACGGTCTCATGTAATCTCTCTTTTGTATGTAGTGTGTGACTGTGAGATGGGTGAGGTGTCTGCAGCCTGTTATTATACCACAGTGCTACTTCACCCCTGATGCCTGACACAAAGATATCTCCTCTATCATGATGATGGCCATGAGCACAGCAACAAACAGTATCTCAAATCAAATCAAATGTATTTATATAGCCCTTCGTACATCAGCTGATATCTCAAAGTGCTGTACAGAAACCCAGCCTAAAACCCCAAACAGCAAGCAATGCAGGTGTTGAACCACGTTGGCTAGGAAAAACTCCCTAGAAAGGCCAAAACCTAGGAAGAAACCTAGAGAGGAACCAGGCTATGAGGGATGGCCTCTTCCTCTTCTGGCTGTGCCGGTTGGAGATTATAACAGAACATGGCCAAGATGTTCAAATGTTCATAAAGGACCAGCACGGTCAGATAATAGGTCTGGGACAGGTAGCACGTCCGGTGAACAGGTCAGGATTCCATAACTGCAGGCAGAACAGTTGAAAATGGAGCAGCAGCACGGCCAGGTGGACTGGGGACAGTAAGGAGTCATCATGCCAGGTAGTCCTGAGGCATGGTCCTAGGGCCCAGGTCCTCCGAGAGAGATGAAGAAAGAGAGAATTAGAGAGAGCATACTTAAATTCACAGAAGACACCGGAGAATACAGGAATACAAGTACTCAGGTTATAACAAACTAACCCTAGCCCCCAACACATAAACTACTGCAGCATAAATACTTGAGGCTGAGACAGGAGGGGTCGGGAGACACTGTGGCCCCATCCGATGATACCCTCGGACAGGGCCAAACAGGAAGGATATAACCCCACCCACTTTGCCAAAGCATAGTCCCCACACCACTAGAGGGATATCTTCAACCACCAACTTACCAGCCTGAGACAAGGCCGAGTATAGCCCACAAAGATCTCCGCCACGGCACAACCCAAGGGGGGGGGGGGGGGGCGCCAACCCAGACAGGAAGATCACATCAGTGGCTCAACCCACTCAAGTGACGCACCCCTCCTAGGGACGGCATGAAAGAGCACCAGTAAGCCAGTGACTCAGCCCTTGTAATAGGGTTAGAGGCAGAGAATCCCAGTGGAAAGAGGGGAACCGGCCAGGCAGAGACAGCAAGGGCGGTTCGTTGCTCCAGAGCCTTTCCATTCACCTTCACACTCCTGGGCCAGACTACACTCAATCATATTACCCACTGAAGAGATGAGTCTTCAGTAAAGACTTAAAGGTTGAGACCGAGTTTGTGTCTCTCACATGGGTAGGCAGACCATTCCATAAAAATTGAGCTCTATAGGAGAAAGCCCTGCCTCCAGCTGTTTGCTTAGAAATTCTAGGGACAATTGCAGTAGTCTAACCTAGAATTAACAAAATCATGGATTCATTTTTCTGCATCATTTTTGGACAGAACGTTTCTGATTTTTGCAGTGTTACGTAGATGGAAAAAAGCTGTCCTTGAAACAGTCTTGATATGTTCGTCAAAAGAGAGATCAGGGTCCAGAGTAACGCCGAGGTCCTTCACAGTTTTATTTGAGACGACTGTGAAACCATTAAGATTAATTGTCAGATTCAACAGAAGATCTTTTTGTTTCTTGGGACCTAGAACACGCATCTCTGTTTTGTCTGAGTTTAAAAGTAGAAGGTTTGCAGCCATCCACTTCCTTATGTCTGAAACACAGGTTCTAGCGAGGGCAATTTTGGGGCTTCACCATGTTTCATTGAAATGTACAGCTCATTGAAATGTTCATTGAAATGTGTCATCCGCATAGCAGTGAAAGTTAACATTATGTTTTCGAATGACATCCCCAAGAGGTAAAATATACAGTGGGGCAAAAAAGTATTTAGTCAGCCACCAATTGTGCAAGTTCTCCCACTTAAAAAGATGAGAGAGGCCTGTAATTTTCATCATAGGTACACTTCAACTATGACAGACAAAATGACAAAAGAAAATCCAGAAAATCACATTGTAGAATTACAGGCCTCTCTCATCTTTATAAGTGGGAGAACTTGCACAATTGGTGGCTGACTAAATACTTCCCCCCCACACTGTATAGTGAAAACAATAGTGATCCTAAAACGGAACCTTGAGGAACACCGACATGTACAGTTGATTTGTCAGAGGACAAACCATTCACAGAGACAAACTGATATCTTTCCGACAGATAAGATCTAAACCAGGCCAGAACTTGTCCGTGCAGACCAATTTGGGTTTCCAATCTCTCCAAAATAATGTGGTGATCGATGGTATCAAAAGCAGCACTAAGGTCTAGGTGCACGAGGACAGATGCAGAGCCTCGGTCTGATGCCATTAAAAGGTCATTTACCACCTTCACAAGTGCAGTCTCAGTGCTATGATGGGGTCTAAAACCAGACTGAAGCATTTCGTATACATTGTTTGTCTTCAAGGCTGCGCAACAGCCTTTTCTAAATTTTTTGAAAGGAATGGAAGATTCGATATAGGCCAATAGTTTTTAAAATATTTTCTGTGTCAAGGTTTGGCTTTTTCAAGAGAGGCTTTATTACTGCCACTTTTAGTGAGATTGGTACACATCCGTTGGATAGAGAGCCGTTTATTATGTTCAACATAGGAGGGCCAAGCACATGAAGCAGTTCTTTCAATAGTTTAGTTGGAATAGGGTCCAGTATGCAGCTTGAAGGTTTAGAGGCCATGATTATTTTCATCATTGTGTCAAGACTTGAGACACTTGAGTGTCTCTCTTGATCCTAGGTCCTGACAGAGTTGTGCAGACTCAGGACAGCTGAGCTTTGAAGGAATACGCAGATTTGAATAGGAGTCTGTAATTTGCTTTCTAATAATAATGATCTTTTCCTCAAAGAATTTCATGAATTTATTACTGCTGAAGTGAAAGCCATCCTCACTTGGGGAATGCTGCTTTTTAGTTAGCTTTGTGGTAGTATCAAAAATAAATGTTGTATTGTTCTTATTTTCCTCAATTAAGTTAGAAAAATAGGATGATCGAGCAGCAGTAAGGGCTCTTCAATACTGCACGGTACTGTCTTTCCAAGCTAGTCGGAAGACTTCCAGTTTGGTGTGGCGCCATTTCCGTTCCTATTTTCTGGAAGCTTGCTTCAGAGCTCGGGTATTTTCTGTATACCAGGGAGCTAGTTTCTTATGAGAAATGTTTTTAGTTTTTATGGGTGCAACTGCATCTAGGGTATTGCGCACGGTTAAATTGAGTACCTCAGTTAGGTGGTTAACTGATTTTTGTCCTCTGACGTCCTTGGGTAGGCAGAGGGAGTCTGGAAGGGCATCAAGGAATCTTCATGTTGTCTGTGAATTTATAGCACGACTTTTGATGCTCCTTGGTTGGGGTCTGAGCAAATTATTTGTTGCAATTGCAAACGTAATAAAATGGTGGTCCGATAGTCCAAGATTATGAGGAAAAACATTAAGATCCACAATATTTATTCCATGGGACAAAACTAGGTCCAGAGTATGACTGTGACAGTGAGTAGTTCCAGAGACATGTTGGACAAAACCCACTGAGTCGATGATGGCTCCGAAAGCCTTTTGGAGTGGGTCTGTGGACTTTTCCATGTGAATATTAAAGTCACCAAAAATTTGAATATTATCTGCTATGACTACAAGGTCCGATAGGAACTCAGGGAACTCAATGAGGAATGCTGTTTATGGCCCAGGAGGCCTGTAAACAGTAGCTATCAAAAGTGATTGAGGAGGCTGCATAGATTTCATGACTAGAAGCTCAAAAGACGAAAACGTAATTTTTATTTTTGTAAATTGAAATTTGCTATCGTAAATGTTAGCAACACCTCCGCCTTTGCGGGATGCACGGGGGATATGGTCACTAGCGTAACCAGGAGGTGAGGCCTCATTTAACACAGTAAATTCATCAGGCTTAAGCCATGTTTGTCAGGCCAATCACATCAAGATTATGATCAGTGATTAGTTCATTGACTATAATTGCCTTTGAAGTAAGGGATCTAACATTAAGTAGCCCTATTTTGAGATGTGAGGTATCACGATATCTTTCAATAATGAATGGAGGAAGTCTTTATCCTAGTGTGATTGCTAAGGCGAACACCGCCATGTTTAGTTTTGCCCAACCCAAGTCGAGGCACAGACACGGTCTCAATGGGGATAGCTGAGCTGACTACACTGACTGTGCTAGTGGCAGACTCCACTAAGCTGGCAGGCTGGCTAACAGCCTGCTGCCTGGCCTGCACCCTATTTCATTGTGGCGCTAGAGGAGTTCGAGCCCTGTCTATGTTGGTAGATAAGATGAGAGCACCCCTCCAGCTAGGATGGAGTCCGTCACTCCTCAGCAGGCCAGTCTTGGTCCTGTTTGTGGGTGAGTCCCAGAAAGAGGGCCAATTATCTACAAATTCTATCTTTTGGGAGGGGCAGAAAACAGTTTTCAACCAGCGATTGAGTTGTGAGACTGCTGTAGAGCTCATCACTCCCCCTAACTGGGAGGGGGCCAGAGACAATTACTCGAGACCGACATAGCTGATTTACACGCTGACGCTATGTTGCACTTGGTGACCTCTGACTGTTTCATCCTAACATCGTTGGTGCCGACGTGGATAACAATATCTCTATATTCTCTACACTCGCCAGTTTTAGCTTTAGCCAGCACCATCTTCAGATTAGCCTTAACGTCGGTAGCCCTGCCCCCTGGTAAACAGTGTATGATCGCTGGATGATTCGTTTTAAGTCTAATACTGCGGGTAATGGAGTTGCCAATGACTAGGGTTTTCAATTTGTCAGAGCTAATGGTGGGAAGCTTTGGCGTCTCAGACCCCGTAACGGGAGGAGTAGAGACAAGAGAAGGCTCGGCCTCAGACTCCTACTCGCTGCTTATTGGGGAAAACCAGTTGAAAGTTTCTGTCGGCTGAATGAGCGACACCGGTTGAGCATTCCTACAGCATTTCCCTCCAGAAACCATGAGAAAGTTGTCCGGCTGCGGGGACCGTGCGAGGGGATTTATACTAACATTACTATCTGTACTTACTGGTGGCACAGACACTGTTTCATCCTTTCCTACAATGAAATTACCCTTGCCTAATGATTGCGTCTGAAGCTGGGCTTGCAACACAGCTATCTTCGCCGTAAGGCGATCGTTCTCCCGTATATTATGAGTACAGCGACTGCAATTAGAAGGCATCATGTTAATGTTACTACTTAGCTTCGGCTGTTGGAGGTCCTGACGAACCATGTCCAGATGAAGCGTCCGGAGTGAAAAAGTTGAATGAAAAAATGTTAAGTGAGGGGAAAAAACAAAAATATAAACGGTAATTAGAAAGTAAAAACCGTAAAGTTGTCAGGTAGCAAAGTAAGGTTGGCAACAAAACGCACAGCAACACGTAAACAAGTCTGCAAGTTGAGACCGGAAATGGCGTCAACTGAAGCCAAGATACTTAGCTTTATCTCTATGGAATCCGCTACATTCTCTACTCTGCTCTTTCTCCCTTCAGACACAATTACAATGCCAACCCACTGGGCACAGTCAATTCAATGACCATTACATGTTGGTTAAATGTAATTTTATTGAAGTGACGTGGAAACAATGTTGATTCAACCAACGGGTGCCCACTGGGAACTTTGGTCCTGGAATACTCAAATGGGTTAGCAGTGTTTTCAGAAAGTATTCAGACAATTTACATTTTTCGACATTTTGTTACATTACAGCCTTATTCTAAAATTGATTAAATAGTTTTTTTCCCTCATCAATCTACACACAATACCCCATAATGATGAAGCAAAAACGTTTTTATTTTTTTGTTGCTAATTTATAAGAATAATGAATGAAAATATTTCATTTACATAACTATTCAGACCCTTTACTGAGTAATTGTTGAAGCACCTTTGGCAGCAATTACAGCATCAAGTCTTCTTGGGTATGACGCTACAAGCTTGTCACACCTGTATTTGGGGAGTTTCTCCCATTGTTCTCTGCAGATCCTCTCAAGCTCTGTCAGGTTGGATGGGGAGCGTTGCTGCACAGCTATTTTCAGGTCACTCCAGATATGTTTGATCGGTTCAAGTTTGGGCTCTGGCTGGGCCACTCAAGGACATTCTGAGACTTGTCCCTAAACCACTGCTGCATTGTCTTGCATGTGTGTTTAGATTCGTTGTCCTGTTGGAAGGTGAACCATCGCCCCAGTCTGAGGTCCTGAGCACTCTGGAGCAGGTTTTCATCAAGGATCTCTTTGTACTTTGCTCCATTCATCTTTTCCTCGATATTGACTAGTCTCCCAGTCCCTGCTGCTGAAAAACATCACCACAGCATGATGCTGCCACCACCATGCTTCACCGTAGGGATGGTGCCAGGTGTCCTCCAGATGTGATGCTTGTCAAACTGCAGCAACCTTGTACTTGTTCATATTAATTATATTTAGGCTAGATTCGGAGGAGGATTTACTCTACCCAGACACAGAGACAACAACTGATAAGCAATAGAACTCACAGGGCTGAGCTTGCTTTATGCATGTTTGCATAATGCAGGCCTATGCAACTGTAGGCTTTATATAAAATGTACTCACATCTGTCATCACTATGTTGATTTGATTAATTCCAGTTAATCATTTTGGATTGAAAGCGTATAGGCAGCCTAGCCAGCCCAATTCTAAATATAAACCAAATTTAATCACATTCACATTTTCTCATGACCCACAAATGGACTATAAATACATAACGTTACCAATTAGTTACCCTGATCAAATGGACGGCGCACATAGGCTGTATGCATCTGCTCTGGTTAGTAGCCTTCACACTGAAAAATGGTCTCGTTTTCATCCCATACAGCATGTCAGATCTCTAATGTTTAGGTGTAGCCTAGGCTGCTACAACATTTCTGTAATGAGTTTTTGCTTGTGTCTTTCTGGAGTGATTATGTGTTATCATCATTGCTAAATAAATTCCCGGAGGAAAGTGGAAAGCCTACTTGAGCGCGCACAAAGAAATGCACTACGTCAACCTCTCTCTTCAATCTAACTTTTAATGGATGATGCGATGGAAGCTATAAAATCATTCTGAATTGATTTCCACATCCCAGAAAAGACAGTAGTAGAAAGTTCCATATGTTCAGCAAGTAAAGCATTGTAATGTGCAAGAACCTTCCCTCTCGTTGTGTCCCCTAAAAGCCAATTATTGCAGGCCCTAAAACACAGTGGTGTTGATAAGCCTCTTGAGAACATCCCTGTTTCTTCTTACTTTCTTGTTGTGCTGCGCAGTTTGAATACGTAGACTTCATGATCGATGCGACTTTTCCCCAGAAGCTTGAATTTGATGTGGGCATTTATATGTTCTCTGCGTTTTGTTTTGTTGTTTAGGGGTTCTTCAATAAAAAGTCAACTAAATTTGCTAGCTAGCCAGCTACTGCACCTTCTACTGAAGTTAGCAAGGCAAGTTGAAATAAATTGCACTAACTGGACACAAAAATAAAGTTATGAAAACAATGTATAATCTACCTCCTCCGTCTCCTGTAATTTGAATAAACTAATTTCAATTGAATAATATCCCAAAAATGCTCAACTATCACTTTTCAACCTCTATCCAATAATGTCACCAACTCACCAAGCTTCTCAACACATAGAAATATGCTCTGCAGCACAACCGCAATACAACACAGTAGGTTTATTCTCTGATCCTAATCCTATGATTGGATGGACAACATGTCAGTTAATTTTTTATGTAACTAGGCAAGTCGGTTAAGAACAAATTCTTATTTACAGTGACGGCCTTTTCCCCAGCCCAACCTGAACGACACTGGGCCAATTGTACCCCGTACACTCCCAATCACAGCCAGATGTGATGCAGCCTGGATTCAAACCAGGGACTGCAGTGATGCCTCTTGCACTGAGATGCAGTGCCTTAGACTGCTGCGCCACTCACAAGTCCTTTTTCATACTGAAAAAGCTTTGATTGGTTGGAGGACGTCCTCCAGAAGTGGTCATAATTACAATGTAGGTCTATGGAAGGGGGCGAGGCCTACCCAGAGGAGGACAGAAGCTAGCTGTCCTCCAGGCTACACCATGGTGCTACCCCAGAGAGTGCTGTTGAAGTTACTATAGACCTTCATTGCAAAATAATGGGCTTTAATCAATTATTTGGTGACATATTCATATATTTAGGATAGTTTTATCTAAAAAGGATAACTTTTTTAGTGTTTCACAATTTTTATTTGTATCAAATTTCACTGAGGATGGTCCTCCCCTTCCTCCTCTGATGAGCCTCCAAGCGGGCTGTCATGTGCCTTTTACTGAGAAGTGGCTTCCGTCTAGCCACTCTAACATAAAGGCTTGATTGGTGGAGTGCTGCAGAGATGGTTGTCCTTCTGGGAGGTTCTCCTATCTCCACAGAGAAACTCTAGAGCTCTGTCAGAGTGACCATTGGGTTCTTGGTCACCTCCCTGACCAAGGCCCTTGTCCCCCGACTGCTCAGTTTGACCGGATGGCCAGCTCTAGGAGGAGTTTTGGTGCTTCCAAACTTCTTTCATTTAAGAATTATGGAGGCCACTGTGTTCTTGGGGACCTTTAATGCTGCAGACATTTTTTGCTACCATTCCCCAGATCTGTGCCTCAACACAATCCTATCTCGGAGCTCTATGGCTTGGTTTTTGCTCTGACATGCACTGTCAACTGTGGGACCTTTTTTAGACAGGTGTGTGCCTTTCCAAATCATGTCCAATCAATTGAATTTATCACAGGTGGACTCCAATCAAGTTGTAGAAACATTTAAAGGACGATCAATGGAAACAGGATGCACCTGAGCTAAATATCATAGCAAAGGGTCTGAATACTTATGTAAATAAGGTATTTCTGTTTTTATTTTAATACATTTGCAAACATTTTGAAAAAACCTGTTTTTGCTTTATCATTATGGGGTATTGTGTGTAGATTGATGAGGATATATATATATATATTTTTAATCAATTTTAGAATAAGGCAGTAACGTAACAACATGTTGAAAAAGGGATGGGGTCTGAATCCTTTCCTAATGCACTGTATAATTGACTTCAATATACCAATAGGTGTGAGTGCCTCACCGTTATAACTCATTAAAACGCACGTACTTCTTATGATCTATAATTCAGACCAGACACCCCCGTCCAGGGTAAGGTTTCATAATTCCATTTCAGACATTTTGTTCCTCATAAACGGGGAGATTTTACTGGGGCTATTAGAGCTGAGGTTAAGTGTCTTGGTCAGGAGCAGGTCAATACTGAACCACTGAGGACGTCAGCCCGTAACCATTATATAACTTGCTCTTGAACATGTAGGCTTCACTAAAACTCTGTTAAAGGATTACAACTGAAACAGAGTGATGTGATTTGATAACAGTGTGCGTGGCAATCCTGATTGAGCAGTAGACTAACAATAATATTTTTAAATAACTTCTCTTCCACGCTTCATATCAACTCAAAACTGAAACGGGTGAAATTATTTGATAACATTATTGTAGTTTAATTGTGTGACTTTGACAATTGTGATGTGTATAGCAGTCAATGATTAGGGGAGTTGTTTGTGTTGTTGTGCTCACCGATGCACTCAGGTTGTTATCAGCAGTTGGAGAAAACAGAGCTCTCAGTTCTCCTCAGCACCTGCATGCAGAGCTAATATAAACCACTCAGTCATGTAGAGAGCCCACACAGTGTTGTGTTATGAGTGGCACCCTATGGATGAATCACTGCAGTTAAGTCAGTGTAGATACGTAAGTACTAGTAGTCTTTAGGTCAGGTGAATTTACCCTATACATTGTAAAGCCCTTTGATCAACTCAAAAAGTGTTAAGAGCAATTCCACGTATACAGAGTGATGCTGAGACTCAGAGTTTTCACTTTAAAATGTATGTCACATAAAAACCAATTGCAAACCAATCATTGCAAAGGTAAACAAACCATACAAATGTGTCATGGACTTCACCAGTGACATTATCAGATCCCGATTCACGCTGAATGCGGAACGAAAGAGCTCGGTTTGTTTTTGAAGATTTCTGAAAAAGTTTTCTTGAAAAATGTTTGTTTACTAGTCTACCTGCCTACCTATTTAGCCTCAGTTGCTAGGACTGCTACTATATGTCCCAGGATACTGCCAAACCGCAAAGTCTGAAGAGCTACTGCTTGGTGAAGCAGCTAGCCTAGCTTCTAGCTATCAAGCTAGCCAGGTTTCCTTGAAAGTTTGAACATGGCTAACCGTGTTGCGGGCTCTTGTGACTGGGACCGCGGATAGTCCCGGGCTTGTGGCTGTTTAAATCCCTGCTGTTGGTTGCTGTTTCCATCAGCCCTGCTGGCTGGAATTGTGTGGAGTACCAGCGTTAGCCTACGTTGCTACCATGACAAAGATCAAAGCCGGTGGGAGTACCATCGAAGACAATGGTGTCTCTCTTTCACAGGTGACGGATCTTATAAACAAACAAAAAGAGTTCTACAAGAAAATAGCTTCAAGTGTTGTGCCCAAATACTGGTAGAGTCAACTAAAGAATGAACCATCTGACCAGAGAGGTCCAGGACCTGAAGAATAGTTTGCAGTTCTCCCAGGGTCAGCTCACTGAGTTTCAACCGGATAACAGCAAGATGACATCAATCTGTAAGTCATTTAGAAAGGACATCAGTTCAGTATGTGAATCCATGATAACTCTGACAGAGAAATCAGATTATCGCAAGGGGCAATCAAGGCAGAACATTGTTGTGGACGGAATTGTAGAATCTCCACATGTGACCTGCACAGAGCCTGAGGACAAAGTGAGGTAAATGATCACTGATGAACTGAAGATGAACCACAGGAAAATTGAGGTGGAGCGTGCCCACAGGACTGGAAAACCCACCACCGGTCCAGGTGACAGGCTCAGGCAGATAGTGGTCAAGTTCCTAATGTTCAAGGACAAGGTAGCTGTTCTGGAAAGAGCCAAGAACTTGAGAGGAATGCACATATTCCTCAATGAGGACTATCCTGAAGCTGTGTGCCAGAGGAGGAAAGAACTTATCCCAGCCATGAAATGTGCCAGAGCGCGTGGGAACATTGCTTACATCTGCTATGACAGGCTCATTGTCCACTCTCCCACCCTAAAGCCTGGAAGGGATGAGGTAGCCAAGCTTGTGGGTTCACAGCATCAACCCCACAGCACATACACACTTACACAAACCAACTGGTTGATGGACTGCTGAATGTTTTTTCTTGCTTTGTTTGTTCTTTTCCATATTAGGTCTATCTCTGATAAGCTACCCAGGAAAGGGTTAAAAATAGCCCAGGAGAGGACCAAAGTGCAGCGTGGTTAGTGTTCATCTTATTTAATAATAATCCAAACTGAACACTTCAAATGCCAAAACAACAAAGTGAAAACCGAAACAGTTCTGTCTGGTGCAGACACACAAAGACTGAAAATAACCACCCACAAAACACAATGGAAAACAGGCTACCTAAATATGGTTCTCAATCAGGGATAACGATAGACAGCTGCCTCTGATTGAGAACTATATCAGGCCAATCACAGAAATAGAAAATATAGAAAATACTAACATAGACTTCCCACCCCAACTCACGCCCTGACCGTACTAGATAAAGACAAAACAAAGGAATAAAGGTCAGAACGTGACAGTTGCCTTAGAAATAAGGTTCATGAAATCAATAACTTGTTAACATCAGACAACATTCATATATTAGCCATTTCTGAGACTCACTTAGATCATTCATTATTTGATTATACAACAGTACCAATACAAGGATATAACATCTATAGAAGAGACAAGAATTCCTATGGGGAGGTGTTGCTGTATATATTCAGAGTCATATCCCTGTAATGCTTAGAGAAGATCTCATGTCATGTGTCATTGAAGTGTTGTGGTTGTAGGTTCACCTGCCTCCTTCAAAGCCTATTATTTTAGGGTGTTTCTTTAGATCACCAAGTGCTAACAGTCAGTATCTAGATAAAGTGTGTGAAATGGTTGATAACAGAGTAGTCTATGTTCTGCATGACCTGAACATTGACTGCTACGCAACTAGTTGTCCTCTCAAGAGGAAGCTTCTTACTGTGACTAAGGCCTGTAATATGACCCAGGTTATCACTCAACTAACTAGAGTGCGTACCAATAGTAATTTATAGGAGATCATAGAAAAGGTTTTCTCTGGACTCTTTTGTTGAAGATGTAAAAAACAATATTTTGGTCTGATGTGTATGAGGAAGTGAATCCCAATGCAGAACTGAAAGTTTTGGTAAAATTATTCATGCCAATTGTTGACAAGCATGCACCTGTTAAGAAATGTACTGTGAGATCTGAGCCTTCTGTATTGATGATGAATTGAAACATGTTATGGTTCAAAGAAATGATGGAAAAGAGGTGGCATAGAGGTCAAGCTGCTCAGCTGATTGGTTCACAGACTGTAAAATTAGACATTTTGTGACTTAACTGAACAAAAAGAGGAAGAAGTTATATTACCAGAACAAGATAAATGACATAACATTGAACCATCGTATTTAAAAATAAAATATCTAATCATGAAAGAGAAGTATTGCTGTTTTTAATTTGGTCGAGTTTGTTTGGGAGAGGTAGAAAAACTATTGTTATCCATCAATAATGATAAGCCACCAGGTGTAGACAACCATGATGGGAAACTATTCAGAATGGGAGCAGACTGTATTGACACCCCTATTTGCTACATACAGTGCCTTACAAAAGTATTCATCCCCCTTGGCTTTTTTCCCATTTTGTTGCATTACAACCTGTCATTTAAATTGGATTTCATTTAATGGACATATTCAAAATAGTCCAAATTGAAATGAAAAAAATAAATTTAAAAAACAGAAAAGTGGTGTGTGCATATCTATTCACCCCCTTTGCTATGAAGCCCCTAAATAAGATCTGGTGCAACCAATTATCTTCAGAAGTCACATAATTAGTTAAATAAAGTCCACCTGTGTGCATTCTAAGTGTCACATGATCTCTCACATGATCTCAGTATATATACACCTGTTCTGAAAGGCCCCAGAGTCTGCAACATCACTAAACAAGGAGCACCACCAAGCAAGCGGCACCATGAAGACCAGGGAGCTCTCCAAACAGGTCAGGGACAAAGTTGTGGAGAAGCACAGATCAGGGTTGAGTTATAAAAAAATATCAGAAACTTTGAACATCACAGGGGGCACCATTAAATCCATTATTAAAAAATGGAAAGAATATGGCACTACAACAAACTTGCCAAGAGAGGGCTGCCCACCAAAACACGTTCGGTGTTCGCCAAAAGGCATTTGGGAGACTCTCCAAACATATGGAAGAAGGTATTCTGGTCAGATGAGACTAAAATTGAGCTTTTTGGCCATCAAGGAAAACGCTATGTCTGGCGCAAACCCAACATCTCTCATCACCCCGAGAACACCATCCCCACAGTGAAGCATGGTGGTGGCAGCATCATGCTGTGGGGATGTCTTTCATCGACAGGGACTGGGAAATTGAAGGAATGATGGATGGCGCTAAAAGGGAAATTCTTGAGGGAAACCTGTTTCAGTCTTCCGGAGATTTGAGACTGTGACGGAGGTTCACCTTCCAGCAGGACAATGACACTAAGCATACTGCTAAAGCAACATTTGAGTGGTTTAAGGGGAAACATTTAAATGTCATGGAATGGCCTAGCCAAAGCCCAGACCTCAATCCAATTGAGAATCTGTGGTATGACTTAAAGATTGCTGTACACCAGCGGAACCCATCCAACTTGAAGGAGCTGGAGCAGTTTTGCCTTGAAGAATGGGCAAAAATCTCAGTGGCTAGATGTGCCAAGCTTATAGAGGCATACCCCAAGAGACTTGCAGCTATAATTGTTGCAAAAGGTGGCTCTACAAAGTATTGACTTTGGGGGGGGGGGGGGGGGGGGTGAATAGTTATGCATGCTCAAGTTCAGTTTTTTTGTCTTATTTCTTGTTTGTTTTACAATAAAACATATTTTGCATCTTTAAAGTGGTATGCATGTTGTGTAAATCAAATGATACAAGCCTCCCAAAAATGTATTTTAATTCCAGGTTGTAAGGAAACAAAATAGGAAAAACATCAAGGGGGGTGAATACTTTCGCAAGCCACTGTACAGTATTTAACAAAAGCCTAAAGGAGTGTGTGTGTCCACAGGCGTGGAAGGAAGCTAAAGTAATTCCACTGCCTAAACATAGTAAAGCCCCCTTTGCTGGCTCTAACAGCCGCCCAATCAGTTTGCTGCCTGTTCTCAGTAAACTGAGAGACTTGTGTTTGACCAAATACAATGCTATTTTTCAGAGAACAACTACTGACTTTCAGCATGTATATGGAGAAGGGCACTCAACTTGTACCGCACTGACTCAGATGACAGATGACTGTCCTTGTCTATCAGTATATGAGTGTTTTGTTATTTGTCATGTTTTGTGTTTTATGTGGACCCCAGGAAAAATAGCTGCTTCTTCAGCAAAGCTAATGGGGATCGGAATAAACCAATAATAAAGCAATAAACTCTATGCACAAGGACTTCTTTTAATGATTTCCAATTAAATGTTACAAAAACACATTTACGTGAAGAACAGTGCAGATGCAATGTTTGTTGACAAAATGCGGCACAAACAGCACAGCCCGTCATTCTGTTACCGAACTTTGCAACAGAAAATCACATGGAAAAAACAAAAACATTTGTTGTCATTTAAGCTCAACGTCTGAAAACAGGTAATAAACATTTGTTGTCATTTAAGCTCAACGTCTGAAAATAGGTAATAAACATTTGTTGTCATTTAAGCTCAACGTCTGAAAACAGGTAATAAACATTTGTTGTCATTTAAGCTCAACGTCTGAAAACAGGTAATAAACATTTGTTGTCATTTAAGCTCAACGTCTGAAAACAGGTAATAAACATTTGTTGTCATTTAAGCTCAACGTCTGAAAACAGGTAATAAACATTTGTTGTCATTTAAGCTCAACGTCTGAAAACAGGTAATAAACATTTGTTGTCATTTAAGCTCAACGTCTGAAAACAGGTAATAAACATTTGTTGTCATTTAAGCTCAACGTCTGAAAACAGGTAATAAACATTTGTTGTCATTTAAGCTCAACATCTGAAAACAGGTAATAAACATTTGTTGTCATTTAAGCTCAACGTCTGAAAACAGGTAATAAACATTTGTTGTCATTTAAGCTCAACGTCTGAAAACAGGTAATAAACATTTGTTGTCATTTAAGCTCAACGTCTGAAAACAGGTAATAAACATTTGTTGTCATTTAAGCTCAACGTCTGAAAACAGGTAATAAACATTTGTTGTCATTTAAGCTCAACATCTGAAAACAGTTTTCGCTTGTGAAACTGCAAAGTTTTCTTTGTAATGGCTGTTTTTCAAGTAAATGTTTTTTTGTAAAAATGTTATTGGAAATCGTTAGAAGTAGTCCTTGTGCATAGAGTTGTATGTTTTGTTTAACTTTGCAATCATTGGTTTTTGATTGGCATGCACTTTAAAGTGAAAAATCTGAGTCTCTCAGCCTCACGCTTTTAAGGTGGAATTGCCCTTATATATATCTAATCCATTATTAGTATTAATTGTATAGTTCCACAGTTTGAGAGCCTCCCATTCGTTCTGCTCTGCACACAGATATGTATGTGATTCTCTGTGATACATTGATTCTTAACATGAAAAAAGCCAAAGGGTCCTTGATAATTATGCATCATGATGTTGAAGCGTAGCCCTATGGTACCAGTCTGCTGATAAATATGCCTGGTGTTTTTTGTTTTGTTAAAGACTACCAATAATCACACTGTGTGACCCTGATTTATCCCACTACAGTAAAAGGTTAAACAAGACAATGGTTTACTGGATTGACAGTAAGTCTTAAACAGTTAGCTCTTAGGCTCGGTAGTAAAGGCATTGACTGGGTGACTCTAAGTTAGGCCTCTCTGTGTTTAGATGCCAGTCACATTGAGCTCCCTGTTCAGCCCCTTTACTAGCTCCCTGTCACTGACACCAATATCACACAGAGTCCCTTTAACTTCTTCTCAGCGATGCTCTGATCCTAATAAGGAGATGAATGGCTCTATACAAACAGGAGAGTGAGCCGAGCTGGGACTGGACCCATGCCCACTTCCAGCTTCTCCATCTAAAATCCTGTCTCTCTCCCCCCAGAGCCTCTCCTCTCAGACTTTCCCAGCCTCTCCTCCAGCTTCTCCCCCAGCCTCTCCCAGCCTTAGCCTCTCTGGCCCCAGCTCTCTCGGTAGAATGACCAGGTCCCATGTGGCTGGACTCAGGATGTAATAACTAGGGATATTAATGTAGCCCGACAAGGAAGGAGAGTGGACAGAGAGGGCGATAGAAGAGGGACTGAACTACTATCGCCACAAACACTTGTCCCCCATGACTCCCTGACTTTCTCCTTCCCAGGCAGACGGACCAAAACATGCTAAATGGTACCATTTGACAGAGAAAGCCGAGACTCTTTTTTTCTGCTAAAACGGCTCTTTAGTGACTGTCAGCGAATGACAAGCTTCATGTAAGAAGTCATTGTTTTCATGTTTCCAAGAAAATGGGATAGAGTTCACTATGACAATATTTTCATTTGGCAGTAGAGCATGTGCCAATCAGGGATAGGATGTCCCAAGGCATGCCTGTTCAACTGTCTCCCTCATACAGAAAAGTGCTCTTCTCTTTGTTGAATGTTTTATACGCTTGAGCTTTTTGTCTCTCTTAGTTGACATCTTCATTTCTTTTCATTTAAGATGCATTTGAAGAATGTGTGTGTGTGTGTGTGTGTGTGTGCACACAATTATAGACTTGCCAATGTGTGAAGTCTTAAATTATCTTTGAATGTGCCAGAAAGGAGAGGTGTGGAAAGGAGAGGTGTGCCAGATGAACACATTCATAGCAAGGGAAGTGTTGACTCATTGTATGAGTACAATGGCAACACAGCAGAGAATGATACAACACTGTACACACAGAAACAGTTAATATACTGTACTGTGCTTTTGAACTTTTCAGATTAGGTTCAAATAGTATTTATTGACACTGTTCTTGTTCTTCTGGTATTTTCACTTTTTAGAGGACAAAACTGTAAGCCTTCATACCTACATGTCTATTGACTATTGTTCTATACAAAAATGAAAATCCTTAATTCCCTCACACTCTGTGGTATGTTTTGTTATATTCTGGTTTCTCATCTCTATGGATTAGTCTAACATGCCATTGGCCCGAGCCTCACATGTCCTTCTCATTGGTACTCTTCAAAAGAGGTCCTTGAATACAGTAGTATACTGTACCATCAGGCTGGCAGACTGAATGTGTAGATCTTCTACTATTGAGTTGGTGAAGCTAATATAAGTGGACAGGCACCTTTAACTCCAGACCACATACCAGCAATTCATTCCATTCCCAGCCAAGACAACAGGGAGGCAGTCCTCCTGTGTGCTGTTTGTTTTTAGTGTTGGACTCAATGTAGCTTAAGGCTCCAACTGCCAGTGGGTATGTATGCAGATGCTTGAGTAAACACCTGTCTGTGGCCACTGCCTCTGTCTAAACTCATAGATGCTAGATTCTATCAACAATGGAGTAGTTACTGGTTTAGCCAGTAGACTACATGTATTTGTGATTCCTGTGAAATTATGTTGTGTATTGGTTGAGTGTACAGATGTAGGATATGAATTTGAGCCAGTTTGTTACAGCAGGAAAATAATCTTACAGAAGCAGGAAATATTAATTAGTATGTGGATTATAATGAATGCACATTTTTGTAGGGGTTGATACATTTTTTGTAAAGGAAAATCAATTTCAAAGTGGAAATGACAAACTTTGGAAGCCATTTTAAACATCAAATACACTACAAGTTTTACATTTCCTGCATTGCTGGAAAGTTCTCCTGCGAATGGGTGATCTACAGCAAGGCCTTTGATCTCACACCGTTGCAATGAAACACCTTTAGAAATGATGTGTCCGACCAGAGATCATGCCATGGATTTGTAACTTCCATTCCAGGCGTAGCCAGGGGATAAGATACCATGAGACTCTATCCCAGGCCCAAGATCACTCCTGTGGCGTCCCCCAGGGCACACAGCTCGGTCCAATTGTATTTTTGGCTCACGTCAATGGTGCATCAGAGGGTACCCTATCCAACTCCTGGGCCTTTGTCATTGACCTAAACCTCATCGAATCAAGACCAATATGTGACACTTCCACCATACAGCAGGACCTCAACCAACTAGCTGACTGGTCAGAACAAAACAAGATGAAGCTCAAACCGACAAAGTACAAAGTCATGTACACCTGTTTCAACCACAATCATGACCCACCTCAGCCATTATCCATCTCCGGACACACATTTGAGGTGGTGTCCTGCGCCAAAGCGCTCATTGTGACATTCCAAGGCAACTTAAAATGGGACACACATCTCAGACATTACTAGGGCTGTTGCGGTGACCGTATTACCGCCACACCGGTGGTCATGAGTCATGAAGGCAGTCAATTTCCACGTCACTGTTTAGTCATGGTAATTAGGCTTCTCCAAAATCTGATGCTGCTGATGTTCATTAGTAACCTAGCAAACTTGCTAACTGCCTGGTACTCAGCACTCTAATGTCCCTCTAATCGCTCTGACATCAATGCAAATGTATTCGAAAATCGAATCAAACACTTAATGAGAGCCCATGCTTTGTGTACACTAGGCCTACTATATATTTTTCTCAACTTTCCTAATATTAACCACATTGTTTATCTTTACAACAGTATTATAGCCTACCTGTCTGGCATGAAAATAAACCACGAGGAAAAGTGTCCTCCATTTGCTATTTAAGTGCATAGATTACATGTATGTTTTCCCGCTGCCCTTTTCGAGACAAGTGCATGATAATGGTCCATTCTAAATCAAAACAGATTTCCCACATATATTATTTAGTATATGTGAAAACAAGATTAAATCATGAATAGTCTGATGGGTGACAATATTAGCCTATCACTTCTGAATTATACATTATCACTTGTGAATGATGCCCAGCATAAGAAATTACCTTTTTTTTGCAACTGTTTCTAATCATAGTTGCACATCTCATGTAGCCTAGCCCATAGGCCTATACGTTTTGATAAGGTCTGTATCACAACTAGAGTGGCCAATAACTTCTTACAATTAAGCACATTAATCCACTTTACAAGGGGTTTAGAGCCTAACTGGCATACATAAGCAGCGCATATGTTTCAAGATTGGGGAAGACAATTTTCACAATAAAAATGCACCTTTTATAATAAAAGCATTTCATGCATAATCAAATCAAATCAAATCCAAATCAAATGTATTTATATAGCCCTTCGTACATCAGCTGATATCTCAAAGTGCTGTACAGAAACCCAGCCTAAAACCCCAAACAGCAAGCAATGCAGGTGTTGAAGCACGTTGGCTAGGAAAAACTCCCTAGAAAGGCCAAAACCTAGGAAGAAACCTAGAGAGGAACCAGGCTATGAGGGGTGGCCAGTCCTCTTCTGGCTGTGCCGGGTGGAGATTATAACAGAACATGGCCCAGATGTTCAAATGTTCATAAATGACCAGCATGGTCAAATAATAGGACTGGGACAGGTAGCACGTCCGGTGAACAGGTCAGGATACCATAGCCGCAGGCATAACAGTTGAAACTGGAGCAGCAGCATGGCCAGGGGTACTGGGGACAGCAAGGAGGTAGTCCTGAGGCATGGTCCTTCGGCTCAGGTCCTCCGAGAGAGAGAGCATACTTAAATTCACACAGGACACCGGATAAGACAGGATAAGTACTCCAGATATAACAAACTTACCCTAGCCCCCCGACACATAAACTACTGCAGCATAAATACTGGAGGCTGAGACAGGAGGGGTCAGGAGACACTGTGGCCCCATCCGATGATACCCTCGGACAGGGCCAAATCACATTTGTGGTCATTTTTGATAATGGTGTTTTCCTGCTAATGGAACATTTGCGCTTGTAGCCTACTGCCATGTGATCATTGCTGCGCTTATAATGTGAAGAAATATTTGTCCACACCAATTCAGCATCGTTCACATCCTCTTAAACTTTAGCCCCACCCAACTTTTTAAGAATTCACATGTGAGGCCATGTACTAAACAAGCAAATATTTCAAGACTAAAGGCTGGTTTATACTACGGGTGTGTTTGTAAATTCAATCTGGAGTGCCAGAATGCACTCTGGGCGTTTGTAAACTCAGAGCGTTGTCAGATTGTCCGTAAACTCAGAGCTTTTCGCTCTCGGAGTGTTCAGAGCGCACGCTGGACACTCTGGCCAAGGAGTAGGGTTGATCCGAGCATTCTGACCTTACAACAATAGTCAAGCACCCAAGCTAACTGGCTAATGTTGGCTAGCTTTCTAGTTAATTCCAGACAAAAATGAGGGAACAGCTCACTCTGACCATTTACTCGCCCTAGCAGAGCTGGTTAGGCGTTTTTTTAATGTTATCCAGAGCGTTGGTGACTGCAACTGTGCTGCTGGCAACAATTTAATTACGCTTTTTTGGCAACGGAATCGGAGTAGATAGCCAGCTACATTGTCGCAGTGACATCATTCTATTGAAATGGTTACTTGCATAGTGGAGTCTTTTGTTTAGACATGTAGCTAGCTAGCTAACTAAACAATGAACCATAATACAAACTCATACTGTTACTACCCCTGCATGAATCTGCAGGTAGCTAACCAACCAGGTTCAATGTTAGCTAACTAGCTAACATTAGGCTATAACTAGCAATGCAAATGGATCTGAGATAAGAATAATATTACTACACAGATCAAACACGTAACATTGGCGAGCCAGCCAGCTAACGTTAGCTAGCTAGCTAACAGTACACTTTAACTTGAAATGACTAAATTAGAAATTTGTAATATCTGAAAATGTAGAGCCTAGTTGGTTAGACTATATTACATGGATGGACACTTCTCACTCTCTGTCACGGATGCCATGGTTGCCTTAGTTTGAAGATGTAATCCGGACAGAGGTGTTTTATACATGTTTTATATGTGTTCTCTTTTCGACTCCATCTGCATATTTGCAATCAAATGCCAGTATTATCTCCATCTCCTTAGCTATTATACTCTAATTCCAATGTGCATTCCATTGATTTCAAAACTCGGTCCTCCAGAAAGTGGAGAGCAACACCTTTGCAGTTCTACTATGTGATATATTTAAACAAAAAACTGCAGTAGAAAGAATTACCTACACATACTGTTATAGACAGAAGCGTACTACATGGCAGGCCAATCCAAACTCATTTCGGGCCATGTCCAGCCCATTCATTATCTCAGCCAATCATGGCTAGAGGGAAGGTTAGGCTTGTAATTTAACAATTTGATTCATATTTACAGATGGCATACAAGTATGTTAATAAGGCACATGAAAGTTCACATGTTCCAGAAAGCTTTTCTTCCCCCAAAAATGCATTTTGATTAAAAAAACAAAAAAAACATTCAAATGCCTTTCTTGTGAAGTAGTGACGTGCAACATATGCCTAGTTTCCTGAAACAAGTCACATATTGTCTGCTGGAAGGCTGACCTAGTCAGCCATAAGATCCTCCATTTCAAACAGCTTGCCTTTATGGATTCTTCATTCAGTTGATGGTGGAACACACACAAAAACATGCGCACACACACACGCACACACAAACTCACACACACACATGCGTGCATGCATTCACACACATGCGCACACACAAGCAGACGCACAGACACACAGACACACACACACAGACACACACACACACACACACACACACACACACACACACACACACACACACACACACACACACACACACACACACACACACACACACCACCCTCCTAATAGCCTCAGGATGAGCCTTGGATGACTGTTTCAGCACCACCATACTGCTCATGTCAGTCTCTTCACCATTGGGAACGCTGTGAGCTATGATCACTGCTGCCATTAGATGGATGGAGGGTGCGTGGATCTCATTACACACAAGTCTCTCCCTCTTTCTTTCACTGTCCCTCTTCCTATCTTCTTGGTCTTATCTTCTGAATTAATGCTGATCAGATGGTATCTCTGCCTCCAAGCTACTCCCTTGCCAAGCCTATGGGCCTATGAAGAAGTGTGAGCGTGTGTTTGTGTTGTGTGTGTGTTTGTGTGTATATCTAAGTGTGTGTTTGTGTTTGTCCAGTGGTACTCTTTCCCCTTCACGGACAAGGCCAACAGGACAATTAGCCTTTCACCTGATGTGCAGCGCCAGCACAACCGGCTCCTTTTATCCCAAGGGGCAGGCAGCAAGTCGTCCCACTGAAAGAGAGAGAGGGACAGAGAAAGAGAAAGAGAAAGAAAATGAAAGGTGTGTTTGTTTTGGTTGATAGTTGCCCTTTCTGGTTCCATGTGTTTCAGTGTGTCACAGGGATGTACAATAGTCCTTTGTTCCCAGGTGTTCCCTGTCCTGCCTGCCCTGGTATTACAGCTCTGACTGAGGAGTGCTGCAATAGAGGTCATGTTCAGAGGTGTGTGTGTGTGCAGTGTTTTCCACTGGCGCCAGCTGTCGGCTATACCGCGCCCTCTCACTAGAAGGAACGATATGCATCGAATAGCGATCTATTGATAGGACAGGCGCCTGTTAGTTACAAAATGAGCGATGACAGGGAAACACTGTTGATGCTTCTTCGTCTATGTGAGTCAATTTGCATGTCCCGTATAATGTGGTAACGATGAGTCGAAATCCACTTAGCCTATTGTTTTCTGGCACATTAATTTATTTTATTTAGCGTGTTTCATATGCAGCCATGAAGTGCTGACGCATAGGCTTACCCGATGACCAAACCGGCGCCACACGTGTGTCCGCGCGCGCATGTTGAGTTTATCTATCCCCACAAGACACGTTCATGACACGCAGCTGTGAACCAACTGTGAACCAACTATATTAATTTGGGGAGAGGTCGAAACATATATGAAACATTCATGGACATTTAGCTAGCTTGCTGTTGCTAGATAATTTGTCCTGGAAGATAAACATTGTGTTGTTATTTTACCTGAAATGCATATGGTCCTATTTCTGCTGGATCTTTGTAGAATATTTACCCATTTTGAGTCACACAAAATCATGTGTACTCCGACTATTAATCCACAGATAAAAAGGGGAAACCTGGTTAGTTTTATTTAGTTTTCTTTGATTAAGCTCTCATCATCATTAATATAATACTTTATTTACAATGTATGAATAAAACTTACGGTTTCTTTTTCTTTTCTTGTTTTTGGCAAAAAGTAAACATCTAGAGAGTCTCAGTATTGCCCAACCCCCCCTCCTTGCGAGTGAGGAGTGCCGGTGGAGCATCATGTCTCAGCTTCCTAAAAGAAAAATCTAGCTTCCAAAAACTAAAAAGAAATTTAAAGAAGACAGGAGAGAGAAAAGAAAGAGCGATAGTATGTCACACAATTTTTCACAAAGGAAGGTGGGTGTAGTCCATGAGAGGTAGAAATGAACCTGATAGCTTAGTCCATAGTAAAATAGGCAACTTTTGCTCCCCTAACATTAGAGTGTTTACATTTCGCTCCTCTTTTAGCCGACATTTAATCAATGCAGGCAAACTTTTATCAAGCTATTCATGCTAAATTGGTGTCTGGTGCCAGGCCCAACAGATGCAGCTTCCGGCTCAGCAGCCCTGTCTCCCCATACCCCTGAACCAGCCCTACTCCCAACTGAAGAAGGAGGTGAGCAGCATTGTGTTGAATGACATGTCATTTGGCATAATTGCAAGTACTGCAATGCATTGAGGACAGGAATGTGATTCTTCAGTCAGGAAAAATGTCCCTTGACACAGAGGCAGCCAATATCAGAGCCTTAAAGGAAGAGATGCAGGCTCTTAGAGATGGATGGGAGTCTCCTGTCTGAAGCAACGCTGATTGCTAAGCAAATGGATGTTGCACCGCAATTTAGCAAGGAACAAAGCCGCCAGAGGAAAGGGAAGAGATTCCATGATGAGACTTTTCAAGAGGAGCCAGCTCAGGACAGTTCAACAATGGTGTTTCGGAACAGTGTTTTTTACTGCTATTGACAACATCATAAGTGACTTGGACACTAGGTTCCACACCACTGCAAAAATGGTAGAATTATTTTCTGCTGTTCTGAAAGTTGGGCAGATTAGTGAGGATAAAGTCCCTTCTGTGTGCCAACCACTGATCATGAACTATTCCAGAGATCTTACACCTGAGTTTCATAATGAAGTAAGACACCTGAACACTGTATATGCTGCCACTTTCCCCCCTAACTTGTCCCCTCTTGGTCTCCTGAATGCAATTTGTAAGATGCAGCTGCAAAGCATTTTTGGAAAAGCGTGCATTGCTTTACGTATATTTTGCACACTGCCTGTGACTGTTGCTGGTGGCGAGAGAGCTTTCAGTAAGCTAAAACTGATAAATAAAACTATTTGTCCACTATGTCCACTATGTCCCAGGACAGGCTTTGCAGTCTTGCCATGCTGTCCATTGAAAGTCAGTTAGCTAGAAAACTGGACTTCAAAGACTTGATCAGTGACTTTGCTAGCAAGAAGGCTCGGCGCTGGGCTCTTGGTGGGTAAGGCTGAGCAACGGCCAGTGAATACTGTTAAATGGCATGGCTATGGATATTGGATCACTACGCACATGATGACCACAGACTGAGAACAAGACTGAGAACAAGATATATCTCAAAGTAATGGCTGGATTGCCATAAAATTTGTGGCGCACAGTCAAGACCCCAAGTGGAAGAAACCTATTGATTTGGTGACCTCTTGACCTTTCCTCTAGCGCCACCATCAGGCCTTTTCATTTCCATTTTGTTTTCCATTTTCCATTTCCACTTTTACAGCTGCTTATTGTCTAGTTGGTGTGTATACTTAGTTCAAAAATCTGCTGCTGATTTTATTATTTTGTTTGTTATATCATTCTATAGATGATAATGTTAATTTATTTTAATTGAAGAGGTTAATGTATATTTAAGTTATATTTATTTTAAATTGTTCATTAATGTTAAGAGAATTTTCCATGCAAGAATTTTACCATGAATATTACATTTACACTGTAAAAGATGGCCTTTAGCACATTTCAGTCTGGCATCAAATAGTGAATTCCACTGTATGCAGAATGTTGCATGCATGTCCGCACAGTGTTATATTTTCACAGCTCACTGTCAGTAA
This sequence comes from Oncorhynchus mykiss, assembly GCF_013265735.2. NCBI lineage: Eukaryota > Metazoa > Chordata > Actinopteri > Salmoniformes > Salmonidae > Oncorhynchus > Oncorhynchus mykiss. Next base: position 77,901,992 of record NC_048581.1, on the reverse strand, counting down.
ATATCGTATAGTAAATATTGGACTATAAGAGAGTTGCAAGCCTGCAAGGGTAGAGTTATTTAAAGCTTTGAATGGGTCGATTGGGTTCTGGAGGTGTGTGGTTACAGCAATTGGGCAGGGTTGGTGTGGCCTGTGGTGGTGGTGCCCAATGTTATATCTTTTCATGGGGCCCAAAATCCCTGCACCCCTGCTTACACTGGCCTTACCTGAGACATGCATCACACACAGCCTTTAGTTATAATTCTGCATGTTTCTTATTGAAAAACAGCCTGTTGAAAATATCAGAGATGATTAAAGAAAACAGAAACTCAGTCCTATAAGCAAGGAGATAGTTAATGACGATGCAGGACGGTATGGAGAGAAGTGGCAAATCACATCCACCACACAAACGCACAACTCATTTGTATATCCTCTGACATACTGTATCTCAGTAGGATGAAATAGTAACTACCATCAATCTGAATGTGGATCATCACAACTCTACACACATAAAAAAGCATTTTGTGAACTAACACTCGCACTTGACTTTTTCTACCTCTTAGTTGATAGCTACTTTATTGAGAAAGAATGTACTTACTATGACTGTGATATGTGATTTTCTCACCTAGGTATCTTGAGATGAATTCACTAACTGTAAGTTGCTCTGGAGAAGAGCGTCTGCTAAATGACTAAAATATGTAACTACGATATGAGAGATCAGAACATTGGAAACACTAGCGTGACTTGACTAGCAGTTTGTGCCCCCGAGTCAGGTCTTGGATAATTTAGTAGAACCTTAGTGAGAGGCATTATGGGTAGCATGTTGGCCATGACTTCACCCCCGCCTGTCCTCCCTACCCTCCCTCTCTCCTCCACCCTCCAATCTGACTGTGAATCATCCCTCATTCAGATCAGATTGATGGTTTTATAACTGACAGCATTTCACTAAGGGTTCCAATTACATGGGAATCAGGGCCGGCATACTAAACAGGCAGGTATATGTGAGAGGGTTGTCTGCTATCGATTCCCTCTGCTCTGATCTGACAAGCAGCCCATGTAGGGAAGGGGGGAGGGTGCGCCGATGGCCATACTGATATGCAGGATCAGGATTAGGGAGTTTTAAGCTGTGTTGGGGCCCTGTGAGTGGTGTATTAGGGTTGGTCCTCCCCTGCCTGTGTGCGTGTGTCTACGTGTGTGTGTGTATGTGGGCTAAACTGCTATAAACTGAACCAAACTGGTTTATTTTGGAGCTGGTTTGGTGTGTGTGTAGTCTGTCTCTTACTGCACAGTTGGTCTGTAGCGGAGGGGATGGTCTGGATGAAGGTCTGGAGAGACAAGGTCAGCCAGGCTATCAGTAAGGCCCCTGGGGTGGAGGTACTGTTCCATGAGTAGCACTTTGTGGAACAGCTTGTTGGCTGTGAAGCAGTCAGCTCCCTATTCTGCCGGAGAGCTCACACACACACGTATCAATATACACACACACACACACACACACACACACACACACACAGGCCCTTTGCCGCAGTGACGCATACCCCCAGTGGAAGGAGAGGTGCAGACCATGAGATGAGCCTCCACACACTTTCTCTCTTTAGAGCCTCCACACACTCTCTCTCTCTCTCTCTCTCTCTCTCTCTCTCACTTATAAACACACAACAATGTTTGTGTGTGTGTGTGTGAGTGTGTGTGTACATGGTGCCTGTTTTAGAATTCGGCTGCACTCACTGTTTGTGTACATTTGAGAGCTCCCATGTGAGAAGCTGCAGTACTGTAGGTGTGAGTCTGTTGAGAGGCTGTGAATATGCTGGCTGGCCCAGTGTGAACTATATGACTCAATCTCAGTGTGAGATTGTTATGCAACAGCGAAACCTTCAGTATGGTCTGTATTTATCTTTGTCTTTGCGCATGGATTCGTGTAGCCTATCTGGACACCTTTGGTTTGTGTGTGGGGGTGTTTGGGTGAAACAGAAAGACATGGTCTCCTGCTTAATAAGGACATGATTAGGAGGGAGCTGGCTGGCACTTGTGCAAAATATGTGTGAGTTCAGTCAGTCACTGCTGTGAGAACAGGGTGGGCTCTGAGTCTGGGGAATAGGGCCTGCTCTACGTTGACACACCAACACACAGAGCCAGTAGATATACTGTAAGCTAGTAGAGTGTACACATCTTTCACACTGCAGGGGATGAATGTCAATAAAAGTACAATCACTTGTATTTATACATGTTACACAGCTAGCTCAAGGACACCTGCCTCGTTTCACCATGCTGCTGCTTCTAGTGATGGATTTTTACTTGTCTAATGTTAGATACTACTGTGAGATACTACTGTGAGATACTGCTGTGAGATACTGCTGTGAGAAACTACTGTGAGATCCTACTGTGAGATCCTACTGTGAGATACTACTGTGAGATGCCGGCAGCTGTAGTGGAGAGTATTATTGTCCCATGGCACAGTGCTGTTGTTATTAGGCAAACATCAATGAAAACAAAACATATTTCGGTACATTTTTTGTTATTCTCATTCTGTTGAAACGTTTTACAGTTTAAAAACATTTCTTCAGGAGTTTTTCTAGAATACATAATTCTATTATGGTTAGACATGAATGTAAAGTACGGTATATGGCTTTGGTAAGACTGAATGTACACATTGTAGTTATTGTAGTAAACTAAAACTGAAACTAAAACTAATCATGAAAAAACTATTTAGTAAACTGAAATAAAATAATTAACAAACCCTTTTGAAAAACTAAAACTACACTGAAACTATTGTCTTTGACTAAAATAAAATACAAACCATCATGAATTATGTTCAGTTTCTGTTTTTTTGTGGGGCAAAAATTGAATGTGGAGTGTTTCTTTTTATGGGGCTTTCAAGCTTCTGATGGGTCACATTGAGATTGACTTTATAATATAAAGGTAGATTCAGCGGGAAGATGTTGCCACGAGCAGCACCACAGATATTGGGATCGTTTGAGTGGTAAGGCTAAAGAAACCGACTAGACGAAAGTCGAGGAGTGAAGTCGGGGAGGTGCATCTGCGACCACTAATGTGGTTTTCCAACAGCAAGGCTCAGTTCAACATGGCAGTTTTGCCATGGTTTATAAAAATAAATAAATTATAATGTCGAAATAAACATGTCTCCAACCCCTATATAACACACTCACTAACAGAAATCATAATATAATATTGTGTCTGTACACATTGTACAATCAATTAGTGAGAGAGAGCCTCCTCAAATATCACATTTATTTGCATATATCTACTGCACACATAAATCACAGCAAATTTGTTCCTGTTTCATTCATGTCTCTGGTCATGTTCGCGTGCGTCAAACAAAAACACCCTAATGATTGGTTGACAATAGAGCCTCCCAAGTTGGTCAGTTTTTATCCCCAGAATGCAACAAACTTTGAAAGGTGTTAGTCACCAACTTAACAAAAGTGATCAGCTCAAACCCGCCTACTGAGAAGAGCATGATGCAAGACTTTGCTGCAGGGGAGTTTAGCCTCGTGATTAAGCGCTCCTGCTTGTTGCTGAAGTTGACCCACTACTACAGTTTAAAAAATAGTCAAGGGGATCTGAAAACTAACTGAAACTAAACTGAATTTCAAATAAAAATCTTCAAACTAATGGAAATAAAAACTAATATAAAAACACATCTATATTAACCTTGATGTACCGTATAGGGCTTTGCAGAAAGCTATTATGTAGTCTGAACTTAATTTAACCTTTCAAAAAAAGACTCAAAAGCTCTTGCAGTTTAATTACAGTTGCTTAAAGGGGAACAGCACCCGCTGATTAGGCCTAATTTTTTGGCTTGCTCCTCAAGAAATGCTGGCGGCTATGACCGAAGCCAAACGGGAGTTGGGGGTGTGGTTTGATGTGTGTGTTTGTTGGGTGTGTCCTTGCCTCCACCAAGACACACCCATCTGTCAGAACCTTTTCCCCCACTCAATCACAACAAACAAACCTCCTGCAGGTTGAGTTCAATAACTACAGGCAGATAGATGTATGGTGATATGCCGGAGGAAGCTTTGAATAGGTCTGTGACCTACAGAGTAATATGAGAAAAATGGAATGGCTGAATTTATGTTGATATTTTAAACTACGTGTTTTGATAACTTTCAAATGTAGTAACAGGTCCATGTAGATACATGTGCATCTTTCACATTTCATTGTCATTCCCAGCCAATACAGATACTGTGCCTATTGGCATTTTGTCTGGTGGGAATGGGGCTACCTTGGCAAACATGTCAGAGTGGTCATACCTTCCTGTGTGGTGTCCGGTATACAACAGTAGTTCCCTGATCCTGGTGCAGAATACACAGGATTTCTCCGTCCCAGTATTGACTGATAGCATTCAATTCAATAATAAAAAAAGACAGTACAAGTGAAAGTTGTGTCTAGTCAAATGTTTATGCCTTGTGCCAGGTCTCTCTCTATTCACAGACGTCAGCATCAAGTTTGTCTGTCGGTCAGGACTCCATCACATCATCTTGCAAGTGCTGGCTCAATAGATGCATCTGTGAACACATACACACATGGTCACTGTTCTATTACCAATGGCAGTTAGGATAGGTGATAGCTGACAAACAAACATATACTATGTTGAAGTTTGAACAGGTCAGACTAAACCTACTCAATTCTGGTCTCCCCATCGACGACCATTGGTGAGCAGGCTAGAGGTGAGGCCTTTGCCAGAGCCCCATTGATGGGCATGGCAGCTTAGATCGTCTCCTGGTCCCTCATCAAAGATACTGGTTGGTCACACACAAACACACACTCAGAGCACTGATTACATTATCAATGGTAGTTATGATTAGCATGGTGGAACCAACCTGGTCACTGCATTCACCTTTCTATTTCACTTCAGATATCATGATGTGTGAAGTGAAATAGGTAAACTCAGCAATCAGGCTGGTGTCACCAGGCTAGGCTATATGAGGTAAATTGGGACAAAACTCAACTGTCACCAACTTGATTCAAGTGTCCTCTCTGTTCCATTTATAGCCAAGTGGTAAATTGCATTTTGTTATAAAGAAAAGACAAAGCTTTTTGATAATGCAAATCTGAACCAAAATGACTACTAAGTGTATCTGCTTGGCTTGGTAATTAACCTACTAGTTTATCAAACCGGGTATTTTTTTGTGCAACTTTTCACATAACACACATTACCGTTGTTGATGAAGCTGTCTGTGTCATAAGGGCAGTGACTCGGGTCAAGCTAAATCCAGGTTGTCACTAGTTACCACAGCCACAAAGTCATACAGGCTGCCTATTTCAACAATTTCTCTTCTTAAAATGTGATTTCAAGGGTTACTAACCGTAGACCAAAAAGGACATTTTTGTTTTTATATATTTTTTACGATATAGTTAATTTAGACTTTGTGGCTCTGGTGGACACCCTAATTATATGCTTTACAGATGTAGACTGATTGTACCTCCAGATTGGATTAGATTCAGGCTGGTGACGCCGTTACGGTTTGTTGCTCCTATTTCACTGTATTTTCTGACTCAGACATGAGTTAGATAACATCATAACGGCATCCATTATTTTGTTTCGCCCTAGACAATACACTTGAATGACCTACGAACTAATTTGCAAATCTGACTTGTAGGCTAATATTAGCTAGCCTGTAGCTAGATAGCTAGCCTGCCTTGGTAGTATTATGAAATGATTACTTTACATAACCAGCAGTATGTAAACAATACACAATATCTAAACAATACACAAACTTATATGAGCTACAACCTAACTAAGTTGTAATGATGTAGCTATAGCTAGTTAAGTTATCTAGTTAGCTATGCTAACGTTAGCTCAAATGTTAGTTAGCCTGCCTCGCTTTATCAAAAGATAGCTACCTACATAACCAGCAATAACGTTAGCTGTACCTATTTCACTGGTCATCCCCAAAGCCAACAGCTCTTTGGCTGCCTTTCCTTCCAGTTCTCTGCTGCCAATGACAGGAATGAATTACAAAAATCACTGAAACTGGAGACTTATATCTCCCTCTCTAACTTTAAGGATCAGCTGTCAGAGCAGTTTACCGATCACTGTACCTGTACACAGCCAATCTGTAAATAGCACACCCAACTACCTCATCCCCATATTGTTATTTATCTTCTTGCTATTTTGTACCCCAGTATCTCTACTTGCACATCCTCATCTGCACATCTATCACTCCAGTGTTATGCTAAATTGTAATTATTTTGCCTCTATGGCCTATTTATTGCCTTTACCTCCCTACTCTTCTACATTTGCACACACTGTACGTATATATATTTAAAAAAAAATATATATATATTTTTTTTCTAATGTGTTATTGATTGTACCTTTGTTTATGTGTAACTGCTTTGCTTTATCTTGGCATGGTCGCAGTTGTAAAAGAAAACTTATTTTCAACTGGCCTACCTGGTTAAATAAAGGTGAAATAAAAATGTAAAAAAATAAAACATTTACGTCACTTTTGTTTTGAGCCGATTTCGTCTTGGGCTTTGAACGGAGCACCTGGCACACGCCCGGGAGGCAGCCCGATTCCAAAACAAGTAAGGAAGACAATGAAAACATTGAGATAATCAATAACATTCTGTATATATGTTTTCACATAGAACCCTTGCAATATTAAAGTTGCTCCTATCTGAGACGCAGATGTCTCAACTAGGCACCTGGAAATGCAAATGCCCTACGCTAAATGCTAAATGTACTCGTTAAAACTCAAACGTTCATTAAAACACACATACAGGGTATTGAATTAAAGCTACACTCGTTGTGAATCTAGCCAACAAGTCAGATTTTTAAAATGCTTTTCGGCGAAAGCATGAGAAGCTATTATCTGATAGCATGCAACACCCCAAAATGCCTGAAGGCGACGTAAACAAAATAATTAGCGTAGCCGGCGCTACACAAATAGCAGAAATAAAATATAAAACATTCATTACCTTTGACAAGCTTCTTTCTTGGCACTCCTATATGCCCCATAAACATCACTATTGGGTCTTTTTTTCGATTAAATCGGTCCATATATACCCAAAATAGCCATCTATGGAAACTGTGTAATTCAGAAAAAAACATTGTTTCAAAACGCTGCGTCATTTTTTAAAATTAAAAAAGTTGACGATAAACTTTCACAAAACACTTCGAAATACTTTTGTAATCCAACTTTAGGTATTAGTAAACGTTTATAATGTATCAAAAATGATCACGGGGCGATGTGTATTCAATAGCTCCACGTCTTGAAATCATGGTCGGAAATCTCTCCTCCAAAACATCCTGTCGGAGACCGGAAGAAATGGAATCCCTTTCCTTTGTTTTACCAAGAAATAACTCTCAGGAAAATGACGACAATGGCGACATCGTGTGGAAGCTGTAGGAATTGCATCCTTGGTCCTATTTAATTTGGTGTCCTTTAAACAATACATGCAAGTGGCGCATGAATATTATTTTCAGCTTTCAGTGACCAGTTTTTCTTGCGCTTTTCGATGAAACACACGCTCTGTTATAGTCACAGCCGCGATTTAACCAGTTTTAGAAACTTCAGAGTGTTTTCTATCCACACATACTAATCATATGCATATACTATATTCCTGGCATGAGTAGCAGGACGCTGAAATGTTGCGGGATTTTTGACAGAATGTTCGAAAAAGGAGGGGGCAGACTGAAGAGGTTTTAACAGGCACAGAATGACTAACCAGATAAAACAATACTGTTACCCGTGTTTCCTCTAGTCACATCAATGGAATGAGAACGCATGCAATGACTAAGTAGTGCACGATATAGGTTACTGGCTGACTGTGACCTTTGTAGTGAGAGTGTGATTTGAAACAGGAACTTTGAGTTAGGTTGCCCTTCTGCAACATTACCATAGCTCTGAGACAGATAGGAGGAATTAAGTCAGTGGAGGTTGCTGAGGGGAGGACGGCTCATAACCATGGCTGGAATGGAGTGAATGGAATGGTATCAAAAACATGGTTTTCATGTGTTTGATACCATTCCATTTACTCCATTTCACCCATTCCAGACATTATTATGAGCCGTCCTCCCCTCAGCAGCCTCCACTGAGTCAAGTGTAGTGCACTATATAGGGACTAGAATGGGATTTAAGAAAGTTAGCTTTAGCTTGCACATTACACCCTTCTGTAAAATTACCATAGCCCTGAGACAAAGAGGAGGAGTCAAGTGCTGCTGACCTTGTTTTCACCTGCTGTTTCCTCTGAGCTCCCAGCATGCCGCAGTAATGAGAAGCCCAATGGCTGTGATTATTCATGTGAGCTTCAACCTGCGCAGAGGTCACAAGCATGCCACATGAGCGTGCCATAGTAAGCAGAGGAGTCGTTGGGTAACAACCAGAGCTAAGCTGTGAAATTGCTCCAGCTTCTTTTGCAGTCAAGAACTTAAAGTGATGCTCCACAGCTTTTGTATCATTTCACTCACAAGCCAAAACCATACCATGAAAATTGTGCACAATTGTGTACTATGTCATACATTTTGTATTTTTTTTGTTGTTGTTGCAATTTGTATGATATGTTCCGAATTTGTAAGTGCTTAAGATCCCAGACTGCATCTTTAACACAGTTAAACACAGAGGAGGTAAGACATCAGTCACAGAGACAGGCATCCACTGTGTTATAATAACAACGTCATGAGTATCCACGAGCCACAACGCAATTTACTATTGGACTCATAGGACTCATACACAGTGTGGACTGCATGGGCCTCTATGAAGCTCTGGCAGTGGACAATCAACATGTAAAAGCTTTGGAAATGCTTTACCACAGAAGTGTAGCCTTCAGTGTGACCACAATAGCAGGCAAAGCCTGGCCTGGTTGAGCACAGATCTGAATGTTCTTTAGCCAACTCGTTTGTCATGTGTTGTTATGACTGACAATACAAAATGATGGAGCAGAGGAGTTGGCTAAAGCACAAGTTACAGTACCAGGCTAGGAAAAGCCAATGATGAACAGACAGAGGGAAATACTAAGTGTGGTAAAGATATTTGTTACAGTCTTCTTTCTTTGGGCCTTTTCCCTCACTAGGCTCTTTGTCTCTGAGCCTCAGTAGTCATGTCTAGTACAGTTCCTCCCTGGATGTAAGTATGCCTGTTAGCTGTGAAAAACAAAGACTTGATCCAGCATGATTCCTCATAAACTTGCATGGCTTTGTACAGTATGACATGAGGGATGTATACAGTATAATTTGATGTCCACTTGGAACTAAGTTAGTCTGTTACATTTAAAGAACATTTTCATATTCTCACATATTCTCACATCTATATATACTGCCCACAACCGTAAGGCTCTACAAAGGGTAGTGAGGTCTGCACAACGCATCACCGGGGGCAAACTACCTGTCCTCCAGGACACCTACACCACCCAATGTCGCAGGAAGGCCATAAAGATCATCAAGGACCCCAACCACCCGAGCCACTGCCTGTTCACCCCGCTATTATCCAGAAGGCGAGGTCAGTACAGGTGCATCAAAGCAGGGACCGAGAGACTGAAAAACAGCTTCTATCTCAAGGCCATCAGACTGTTAAACGGCCACCACTAACATTGAGTGGCTGCTGCCAACATACCAACGCAACTCCAGCCACTTTAATAATGGAAAAATGTATGTAAAAAATGTATCACTAGCCACTTTAAACAATGCCACTTAATATAATGTTTACATACCCTATATTACTCATCTCATATGTACATTCCGACAATGCAGTAATAACCAACGAGTAATCTAACCTAACAATTTCACAACAAGTACCTTATACACACAAGTGTAAAGGGCTGAAGAATATGTACATAAAAATACACTGCTCCAAAAAATAAAGGGAACACTAAAATAACACATCCTAGATTTGAATGAATGAAATATTCTTATTAAATCCTTTTTTCTTTACATAGTTGAATGTGCTGACAACAAAATCACACAAAAATTATCAATGGAAATCAAATTTATCAACCCATGGAGGTCTGGATTTGGAGTCACACTCAAAATTAAAGTGGAAAACCACACTACAGGCTGATCCAACTTTGATGCAATGTCCTTAAAACAAGTCAAAATGAGGCTCAGTAGTGTGTGTGGCCTCCACGTGCCTGCATGACCTCCCTACAACGCCTGGGCATGCTCCTGATGAGGTGGTGGATGGTCTCCTGAGGGATCTCCTCCCAGACCTGGACTAAAGCATCCGCCAACTCCTGGATAGTCTGTGGTGCAACGTGGCGTTGGTGGATGGAGCGAGACATGATGTCCCAGATGTGCTCAATTGGATTCAGGTCTGGGGAACGGGCGGGCCAGTCCATAGCATCAATGCCTTCCTCTTGCAGGAACTGCTGACACACTCCAGCCACATGAGGTCTAGCATTGTCTTGCATTAGGAGGAACCCAGGGCCAACCGCACCAGCATATGGCCTCACAAGGGGTCTGAGGATCTCATCTCGGTACCTAATGGCAGTCAAACTACCTCTGGCGAGCACATGGAAGGCTGTGCGGCCCCCCAAAGAAATGCCACCCCACACCATGACTGACTCACCGCCAAACCGGTCATGCTGGAGGATGTTGCAGGCAGCAGAACGTTCTCCACGGCGTCTCCAGACTCTGTCACGTCTGTCACATGTGCTCAGTGTGAACCTGCTTTCATCTGTGAAGAGCACAGGGCGCCAGTGGCGAATTTGCCAATCTTGGTGTTCTCTGGCAAATGCCAAACGTCCTGCACGGTGTTGGGCTGTAAGCACAACCCCCACCTGTGGACGTCGGGCCCTCATACCACCCTCATGGAGTCTGTTTCTGACCGTTTGAGCAGGCACATGCACATTTGTGGCCTGCTGGAGGTCATTTTTCAGGGCTCTGGCAGTGCTCCTCCTGCTCCTCCTTGCACAAAGGCAGAGGTAGTGGTCCTGCTGCTGGGTTGTTGAAGTGGTCTGTGGTCACCACCTGCAGAACCACTCCTTTATTGGGGGTGTCTTTCTAATTGCCTATAATTTCCACCTGTTGTCTATTCCATTTGCACAACAGCATGTGCACTTTATTGTCAGTCAGTGTTGCTTCCTAAGTGGACAGTTTGATTTCACAGAAGTGTGATTGACTTGGAGTTACATTGTGTTGTTTAAGTGTTCCCTTTATTTTTTTGAGCAGTGTATATGAATGAGTGATGGTACAGAACGGCATAGGCAAGATGCAGTAGATGGTATCGAGTACAGTATATACAGTGCCTTGCAAAAGTATTCGGCCCCCTTGAACTTTGCGACCTTTTGACACATTTCAGGCTTCAAACATAAAGATATAAAACTGTATTTTTTTGTGAAGAATCAACAACAAGTGGGACACAATCATGAAGTGGAACGACATTTATTGGATATTTCAAACTTTTTTAACAAATCAAAAACTGAAAAATTGGGCGTGCAAAATGATTCAGCCCCCTTAAGTTAATACTTTGTAGCGCCACCTTTTGCTGCGATTACAGCTGTAAGTTGCTTGGGGTATGTCTCTATCAGTTTTGCACATCGAGAGACTGACATTTTTTCCCATTCCTCCTTGCAAAACAGCTCGAGCTCAGTGAGGTTGGATGGAGAGCATTTGTGAACAGCAGTTTTCAGTTCTTTCCACAGATTCTCGATTGGATTCAGGTCTGGACTTTGACTTGGCCATTCTAACACCTGGATATGTTTATTTTTGAACCATTCCATTGTAGATTTTGCTTTATGTTTTGGATCATTGTCTTGTTGGAAGACAAATCTCCGTCCCAGTCTCAGGTCTTTTGCAGACTCCATCAGGTTTTCTTCCAGAATGGTCCTGTATTTGGCTCCATCCATCTTCCCATCAATTTTAACCATCTTTCCTGTCCCTACTGAAGAAAAGCAGGCCCAAACCATGATGCTGCCACCACCATGTTTGACAGTGGGGATGGTGTGTTCAGCTGTGTTGCTTTTACGCCAAACATAACGTTTTGCATTGTTGCCAAAAAGTTCAATTTTGGTTTCATCTGACCAGAGCACCTTCTTCCACATGTTTGGTGTGTCTCCCAGGTGGCTTGTGGCAAACTTTAAACGACACTTTTTATGGATATCTTTAAGAAATGGCTTTCTTGCCACTCTTCCATAAAGGCCAGATTTGTGCAATATACGACTGATTGTTGTCCTATGGACAGAGTCACGCACCTCAGCTGTAGATCTCTGCAGTTCATCCAGAGTGATCATGGGCCTCTTGGCTGCATCTCTGATCAGTCTTCTCCTTGTATGAGCTGACAGTTTAGAGGGACGGCCAGGTCTTGGTAGATTTGCAGTGGTCTGATACTCCTTCCATTTCAATATTATCGCTTGCACAGTGCTCCTTGGGATGTTTAAAGCTTGGGAAATCTTTTTGTATCCAAATCCGGCTTTAAACTTCTTCACAACAGTATCTCGGACCTGCCTGGTGTGTTCCTTGTTCTTCCTGCACTTTTGACGGACCTCTGAGACTATCACAGTGCAGGTGCATTTATACAGAGACTTGATTACACACAGGTGGATTGTATTTATCATCATTAGTCATTTAGGTCAACATTGGATCATTCAGAGATCCTCACTGAACTTCTGGAGAGAGTTTGCTGCACTGAAAGTAAAGGGGCTGAATAATTTTGCACGCCCAATTTTTCAGTTTTTGATTTGTTAAAAAAGTTTGAAATATCCAATAAATGTCTTTCCACTTCATGATAGTGTCCCACTTGTTGTTGATTCTTCACAAAAAAATACAGTTTTATATCTTTATGTTTGAAGCCTGAAATGTGGCAAAAGGTTGCAAAGTTCAAGGGGGCCGAATACTTTCGCAAGGCACTGTACATATGAGATGAGTAATGTAGGGTATGTAAACATATAAAAGTGGCATTGTTTAAAGTGGCTAGTGATACATGTATTACATCAAGACGGCATCTTGCATTAACATCTGCTAATCACGTGTATGTGACAAATAAAATTGTATTTGATTTGTGTGTGCGTGTGTGTGTGTGGCTCCTTCCCTCCGACTCGTCTCTGTGGCAGTGACCTTGTGTCATAAACGCTTGATTCCACTAACAGATTGCATCACAGATGTCACATAGTGCTGGGGGCTGCAGAGATTGGCTAACCAGGTTTCTTCAGGAGTAAGAGACAGGTGAGAGGAGTGGGGCACACTTTGTGAAAGTGAGAGATTGATAGAAAAAACAGTGTTGCGCTGCAAATCTCCTCCTGGAAAAAACAACAACAGCCAAACCTTCCCTGTTATTTCTATTACAACGAGTGAGCATTTATCTGGATGTGTTTCAATCAATGATCCCCAGGTCTGAAGTTAATATAGTTTGTTTCTGATGGAACCGAGCATGTGCCATGTATTATGTCTGATTAGATTCAGCTGCTTCTCCTGGGTTAGGACTTTTACACCCTGTTGGAATGGTGCCTCAGATGTAAGACTATAACATACTCTATGACTGATCTGGTTTGGTCATGAATGATTCCTTAGGGTGAAATAGATTTCAGAGCTCAGAGATAATTCAACTTGAACCCTACTCTACATTTTAAAAGTTTTGGGTCTCTGTTCATATCTTTGTGGTTTTCTGTATGTGTGTGTGTGTTTATGTGTGCGTGTGAGCAAACGACTCAAGTGTGTGTCTGTGCATGCATGCTTTCCTTGTAGCCGCTGCCTTGTGTCCCCTGCTGATAAACTTGCCAACACAAAGGTAATATAAATGCTAAGCATGAGATGGCTGGTTTTAGTTCCTGATGTACTGATGATTTCTCATTGTCAAGTGGCTCTGGTGTGCAGCCTTAACACCAGCACATGATAATTACAATGTCACCACAAAGAGCTTCACTGTTATTATTTGCGGTAGTGCAATGCGGTGCAGCTGCAGAGATGTGCCTCTATCAGCTGCTTGCTGTAATGGAGCCGTCAACAGATAGCTAACTGCTCATTATTCCAGCCCTATCAGATCGCAAAGGGCATCAAGCTTAACCAGCTTAACCAGCAGCACCACACCTCCTTCCACCCAGGCCCAGTCTCACTGTCCTCATCTGCAGTCAAGGTCACACCCACCACAGAGAAGCACCATTTGTACAACATGCAGACTAGTACAATTGCTCTCACACGGTTGGATCGGACTCTTCTGATAAATCTGTTGTACACTCAGTGAATGAGGGTATGAGATCTTAGGACACATCCATCCGTCCAGGATCACAGAGTTTTTAATTAGTCAAATGGACAGGTTGGTTTCTTCCTCAGCCTAGAGACCAGCTCTTTATCCCTGTACTGCTGGCTATGTGCCACCCCTCTACAGCCCCCCACACAAAGAAACCCATATGGCATGGCCCTGTGCCACTCTCGGCCTGCCTGCCCGAGCACTAGGGCAACATGCTCTAAATGGGCTGTGTGTGTGTGTTGTACGTGTCTATGTGTGAGTGAGCGGTGTGTGTGTGTTTGTGTATATGTGTGTTTGAGAGAGAGCGACTGAGTGAGTGAGTGAGTGTGTGTGGTTAGTGCTTCAGGCTCATAGGGATAATCTTGTGATAATCTTGTGATTTGTTGCAAAGAATAGTTGAGAGCTCTCTCCCCTGCCATAGAGGCTCCTCCCCTCCTCCGTCCTCCTCTCTTCTCTTCTCCTTCCGTCTGCTTGCCTTCCCACTGTGCTCTGGTTATGTCAGCCAGCATGAAGCTCCTCACCCACAGCACCCTGCAGTATTTTGCATGCTGATGGAAGAATGGCTGTAGATCGGTATGCCATATACACTGAGTATACAAAACATGCTTTTTCCATGACATAGACTGACCAGGTGAATCAAGGTGAAAGCTATGATCCCTTATTGAGTTCACCTGTTAAATCCACTTCAATCAGTGTAGATGAAGGGGAGGAGACAAGTTAAAGAAGGATTTTTAAGCCTCGAGCCTATTGAGACCTGAATTGTGTAGGTGCATTGTATTTCCAAGCCACTGTAAGGCACTTTTGATTACATCTTCATCAGCACTCATTAACTATGCATTGAGTAGAATGCTCAGTTGGGCATCAATACAAAACGAACGTTCAAAACAATATTGTAACAAAACATGCAACCCATGAATACTCAGTGTATACCTTCTATAATGTTGGTAACTGTGATAAGGGAATGTGATGTGGAACTGTGCCAAAATATATTTGGTGTGTTGACTGCTCTCCCTGGGTGTTCTGGGAAATGCTTAGCTGGGGCTGTATGGAGAGAAATAGGGGGAGGCACACTCACACATACACTCACACACAAATCAAAGTTTATTGGTTGCATTCACAGATCCACAGATGTTATGGCAGGTGCAGCGAAATGCTTGTGTTTCTAGCTCCGTCAGTCCAGTAATACCTAACAACTACCACTGTCCTGCTGTTGCCTTCTGTTGCTTTGTGTCACGCCTTCCGCCGGAGTTGGCTCCCCTTCCTGTTCGGGCGGTGCTCGGCTGTCGTCGTCACCGGCCTACTAGCCGCCACCGATCCCTTTTCCTTTTTCTGTTTGTTTTGTATTATTAGTTTCACCTGTGTCCTATTATGTTTTCCTGATGGGCTTCCTTATTTAACCTTTCTGATCTCCCCATCCCGGATCCGGGATCGTGAATACAGACTCAAGCTCATTACCATAACGCAACGTTAACTATTCATGAAAATCGCAAATGAAATGAAATAAATATGCCATCTCTCAAGCTTAGCCTTTTGTAAACAACACTGTCATCTCAGATTTTCAAAATATGCTTGTCAACCAAAGGAAAACAATAATTTGTGTAAAAGTAGCTAGCTAGCGTAGCATTTAGCATTAGCATTAGCGTTAGCATCCAGCACGCAACATTTCAACAAAAACATAAAAGCCTTCAAATAAAATAATTTACCTTTGAAGAACTTCAGATGTTTTCAATGAGGAGACTCTCAGTTAGATAGCAGATGCTCAGTTTTTCCAAAAAGATTCTTTGTGTATTAGAAATAGCTCCGTTTTGTACATCACATTTGGCTACCAAAAAAAACAGAAAATTCAGTCCTCAAAACGCGAACTTTTTTCCAAATTAACTCCATAATATCGACTGAAAACATGGCAAACGTTGTTTAGAATCAATCCTCAAGGTGTTTTTCACATATCTCTTCGATGATATATCGTTCGTCGAAGCATGGTTTCCCCTCTCAATCAAATGGAAAAATACTGGCACATGGCTTTGCGCACCAGTTTCGACGCAGGACACCAGGCGGACACTTGGAAAATGTAGTCTCTTATGGTCAATCTTCCAATGATATGCCTACAAATACGTCACAATGCTGCCGACATCTTGGGGAAACGGCAGAAGGTCTAAGCTTATTCCTGTCGCATTCACAGCCATATAAGGAGACATTAGAAAACAGAGCTTCAGAAATTCTGCTCATTTCCTGTTTGACGTATCATCTTGGTTTCGCCTGTAGAATGAGTTCTGGGGCACTTACAGACAAAATCTTTGCAGATTCTGAAACTTCAGAGTGTTTTCTTTCCAAAACTGTCATGCATAGTCGAGCATCTTTTCGTGACAAAATATCGCGCTTAAAACGGGAACGTTTTTTATCCAAAAATGAAATAGCGCCCCTAGAGATGCAACTGGTTAAGGCTAGTAAACCCGCCCGTGTTTTGTGCAGGATTATTCTTGTGTTACGTGTTGTGTTGTTGGGTGTGTTCGTGCTCCGGACTGGGTACCCTGTGTTTTGGGTTGGTCTGTATTTTTTCGCGCCCTGTGTTTTGGGCATTGCTTTTTGGTGCCATATTAAAGTGCACTTCTCCCTTTGGAATTCTCTGCTCCCTGTGCCTGATTCTTACCTCACACACCTAGTCCCTCGTGACACTTTGTCTGGATTCTGGATGACTCAGTGGCGTACGGCGATTCGCAGCTACTTCTTACAAGTTTTTTAGCTAATCTCACGATTAGCTATAATAATTATAGCTAATCTCATGAATATGTTGCTGTTTTAAAGCTAATTTCCTGACATTCTACACATATTGCCATGGGGCAGAGAGAATACATTTCAGTTTTATAGCTAATCTCATTTTTTTCTACACATTTCCCATTATTGAAGGTAATTTCCTGTGCAATTATGTTCATATTGTCATTTGGCCAAAGCTCTAAAGTGCAGCCAAATATTTAGCTGTGCAACCAGCAGTTTATTTTGGGTGCAAAATAAACTGCTGGTCGCTAAGTGTGTCGTTGATAAGTGTGTGCTGATACTGATAGGATCGAAAGAATGGGAGCACAACACTCGGATCAAGTTTCTCCATTCAAATCTTTCCTTTAACATTCAATTTATTTCACAATACTGATGATAGATCAGCGCTTAGAGAGATATTACTGCCTACGGCTGCAAATATTGAGGCGCCTGATTTTACCCAATAAAAATGCATTAAATCCATGATTTGGCACATCATATGTTAAGCTACACATGATGAAATATGTTGAGATAAATTACAGACAGTAGCCTACAAGTAGCAAAATAGAACTTGATTGATTGATTGAACATGAAATGTATTTCAATATGATTGAAATATGCTTATAGTCTACTAATATTAATATTTTAATACAGTCATCTCTGTATTCATTTCAAGCATCCTTTTATACGTCACTTTGTTGTATCAATTGTAAAGACATTGGCAACTGTGTGTTTGTAGTCAACTTTGTTCTGAAGTTATCAGCGGTCACAGAGATATGGATAAACCATGTGATGTTTAGCGGAGATCTTCTGTGAATAAAGTGACATGGTATGGCAGAGAAGTATCTAAGGATGCACTTTGCTAATCTACAGAGAAGTATCTAAGGATGCACTTTGCTAATCTACAGAGAAGTATCTAAGGATGCACTTTGCTAATCTACAGAGAAGTATCTAAGGATGCACTTTGCTAATCTACAGAGAAGTATCTAAGGATGCACTTTGCTAATCTACAGAGAAGTATCTAAGGATGCACTTTGTTAATCTACAGAGAAGTATCTAAGGATGCACTTTGCTAATCTACAGAGAAGTATCTAAGGATGCACTTTGCTAATCTACAGAGAAGTATCTAAGGATGCACTTTGCTAATCTACAGAGAAGTATCTAAGGATGCACTTTGTTAATCTACAGAGAAGTATCTAAGGATGCACTTTGTTAATCTACAGAGAAGTATCTAAGGATGCACTTTGTTAATCTACAGAGAAGTATCTAAGGATGCACTTTGCTAATCTACAGAGAAGTATCTAAGGATGCACTTTGTTAATCTACAGAGAAGTATCTAAGGATGCACTTTGTTAATCTACAGAGAAGTATCTAAGGATGCACTTTGCTAATCTACAGAGAAGTATCTAAGGATGCACTTTGTTAATCTACAGAGAAGTATCTAAGGATGCACTTTGCTAATCTACAGAGAAGTATCTAAGGATGCACTTTGTTAATCTACAGAGAAGTATCTAAGGATGCACTTTGTTAATCTACAGAGAAGTATCTAAGGATGCACTTTGTTAATCTACAGAGAAGTATCTAAGGATGCACTTTGCTAATCTACAGAGAAGTATCTAAGGATGCACTTTGCTAATCTACAGAGAAGTATCTAAGGATGCACTTTGCTAATCTACAAGTGGTCTGATGCAGGCATTAATTACAAGCATTTTATAATAATAAGTTATAATTATACATGTTATTTGGCAGACTACTTTCAGGGTACTCATGGACATCTTACATTAATCGAATCCCCGAGCTGACAAGGTACAAATCTGTCGTTCTGCCTCTGAAAAAGGCAGAGGCCGTCATTGAATATAATAATTTGTTCTTAATTAACTGACTTGCCTAGTTAAATAAAGGTAAAATAAAAAATTTAAAAAAATTAGGCCTACATAAATGCAAGTGAAGTGCATAAAATCATAAAAATCTATATTTTAGTCAAAGGACCAGACAAAACAGGACAGATAAAAAGAGGATAGAGGGGTAGGGTAGAGGATATGTACCCGGTTTAGATAAATGGTTTAGGGGGTAGAGGAAATTCAGTTTAGATTTAGGGGCTAGGGTAGAGGATATGAACCCGGTTTAGGGCAATGGTTTAGGTTTAGGGGGTAGGGTTGGGTAGAGGATATGACCCCGGTTTAGGGTAATGGTTTAGGTTTAGGGGGTAGGGTTGGGTAGAGGATATGAACCCGGTTTAGGGTAACGGCTTAGGTTTAGGGGGTAGGGTTGGGTAGAGGATATGAACCCGGTTTAGGGTAACGGCTTAGGTTTAGGGGGTAGGGTTGGGTAGAGGATATCAATCCGGTTTAGGGTAACGGTTTATGTTTAGGGGGTAGGGTTTGGTTTGCTTGGGAAGAGGATATGATCCTGGTTTAGGGTAACGGTTTAGGTTTAGGGGGTAGGGTTAGGTAGAGGATATGAACCCGGTTTAGGGGGTAGGGTTACGTTGGGTAGAGGATATGAATCCGGTTTAGGGTAACAGTTTAGGTTTAGGCGGTAGGGTTGGGCTGGGTAGAGGATATAAACCCGGTTTAGGGTAATGGTTTAGGTTTAGGCGGTAGGGTTGGGCTGGGTAGAGGATATAAACCTGGTTTAGGGTAGAGGTTTAGGGGCTAGCACGCTTGGAGTTTGCCAGAAGGCACCTAAAGGATCTCAGACCATGAGAAACAAGATGCTCTGGTCTAATGCAACAAAGATTGGTTTGGCCTGAAACTAACTGTTTGGCCTGAATGCGAAGCGTCACATTTGGAGGAAACCTGGCACCATCCCTACGGTGAAGCATGTTGGTGGCAGCATCATGCTTTGGGGATGTTTTTCAGTGGCAGGGACTGGGAGACTAGTCAGGATTGAAGCAAAGATGAACGGAGCAAAGTATAGAGAGATCCTTTATGAACACCTGCTCCAGAGCGCTCAGGATCCCAGACTGGGGTGAAGGTTCACCTTCAAGGACAATGACCCTAAGCACACAGCCAAGACAACGCAGGAGTGGCTTCGGGAGAAGTCTCTGAATGTCCTTGAGTGACCTAGCCAGAGCCTGGACTTGAACCCGATTGAACATCTCTGAAGTGATCTGAAAATAGCTGTGCAGCAACGCTCCCCATCTAACCTGACAGAGGTTGAAAGGATCTCCAGAGAAGAATGGGAGAAACTACACCAATACAGGTGTACCAAGCTTGTAGCGTTATACCCAAGAAGACTCAAGACTGTAATCACTGCCAAAGGTGCTTCAACAAAGTACTGAGTAATGGGTCTGAAAACTTATGTAAATGTAATATTTCAGTTGTTTATTTTTTATAAATTAGCAAAAATGTATTTGCTTTGTCATTATGGGATATTGTGTTTAGATTGATGAGGAGAATTAGGCTGTGACCTCACAAAATGTGGAAAAAGCCAAGGGGTCTGAATACTTTCCCGAAGGCACTGTATATGATGAAGAGGAGTGGACCCAACACTGATCCCTGGGGGACACCTTATGAGACAGTACAACGTTAATAACGATGGCTTTGGGAAACAGCTGTGAGATTTAACAATGCCCCTACAAAGGTTCTAATGATGAACTTAGCCTGAAGATGCTTTTTTGAAACGGGCCCTAACCCATATTACTGGCACAACATTTTAGTGCAGGGTTTCCCAAACTCGGTCCTTGGGCCCACCCTGTGTGCATTTTGGTTTTTGCCCTGGCACTACACAGCTAATTCAAATAATCAAAGCCTGATGATGACTTAGTTATTTTACATTCATTAAAAATTCATAAAACCATGTTCTAAAACTACTCGCCACGCCATTAACCATTTGTTCACAGTCTTGTTACCTCATTGGCTAGCTAGCTAACTATTTAGTAACTTTACCAGCATATCCAAACATTTTGGGGGCTTCTTCAGGAGATCAAGGATCATTGCAAAAAAATAGTGATAGATCCCTTGCACATCTTCATCACAAACCTGACGTTTTTAAGAGACAGTGTACAAGTTTCTATTTAATGCATCTTAATAGGAAAATAGTGCTTTTACACAATGAAGAAACCTTATATTCCAGAAATGACTTTGCAATTTCAAGGACAGTATCAACATTTTAGCTTTCCTAATAAACATGTCTTTACAGTGTTACATATTAGTTTCTAGGCCACAACATGCACTTCAAAAGTAGTTAGAAGTGCCCCCCCCCCCCCCCCCCCGCGCCTTGCAGAGGCTGCAGGGGTGTGTGGTACGCCAGTGGGATGACACTTTGTGTTGTTGTGGCTAGCTAGTGAGAGCTCTAAGTCAGCAGCATCCACTGAGCCAGCAAGCCATTTATCCTCTCCTTCTGTGATCGTTCTATTACTCCACACACAGCAGGAAATGCAGCATGCCCACCCCAGGTTTCTGCTATACAGTGGGGTGTGTGTGTGAGTGTGTCGTGGGGTACTGGCAGGAGTCAGCTGCCTCTGGGCTGCAGCAGGATGCCAGTCAGTTTGTGCCTAGATGGCACTCCTACACCAACCGTCCCAATGGACCCATGTGTCTGCACTGCAGATTTCCCAATCTGAACATAGTGCACCGTCATTCTGATGGGGCACTTATGCAAATGTATACCCATTCACTTTGGCACAAAACGTTTCGATTCCGGCGATCAAGGCTAAATGAGTTCTGCTGCACCATCTCTGCACTTATTTTAAAAAATTATATTACTGTCATAGAAAAATCAGACAGTTTATCTTTTTATTTTGTTTATGCATCCCCTTACAAAACAATCCTGATCAATATAAGTTTTTGTCCACTTAAAAGTAATCTTACTAAAACAAAGTCAAGTGAAAAACACTGTCCTCTCTAATTTCCTTTGATATGCTAAGGTTGTGTTGCTGTGATGAATGATGTCAATGCTACATTGATCCCTTAACTAAATTCCCCAGTCAACCGTTTCTGATGCTTGACCCGATATGCTCTAGGGTGCATCAGCAATCCCACAATAACTCCTGTGTATCGACCCCTGATCTGCCTTGATCCCTGAGATACATGCAGTAAAAACATGTCCCTATAACTCAAGCCGGCCAGTGAGGAGATGAAATGTGCTGTGAGGCTTCTGACACCCACCATTTTCACCTTGATGTATGTCTCTCACTAAATCTGCTAGGGTTGAAAGGAAATGTGAAAAGACATCTTGGAGGTGACCATTTATCAACAGCAGCAGCAGCTCTGGTCTGAGAGAGAGGCGCCAAGCCCTTCCGCAACTAGTGGAGCATGTTAGCTCATATTAGACCAAGTCTGGAAAGCTCCTCGTAGGCACACAACATTAGCTTTCACATGGACATGGATTATGCAATATATTAGCATAGAAACACATTCATTGTTGGGAGTAGGCCATTTAAATCACAGTTAAAACACCATTTATGTGACCCTTGCCTACCTGTGGAGATATCCTCTGTTAAAAAAGTGGAGATAATCTGAGCTGTGAACTAGCCAGGCTAACAGTGTTGGAAGGAAACAATGTTGGCATTGTTTCATTGCTCACAGCAGGGTCATGAGAGGAGGCTTGGATTTCATAACCAGCATTTGTATCGTAGCGGGCAATGTTTTTTAACCATAATGTCATTAAGGCCCGGGTAGTCGATACATGGATGCAGGGTCTTGTCCTTCTTCTCCACAAAGAAGAACCCTGCGCTGGCGGGGGAGGCAGATGGGCGCATAATCCCTGCAGCGAGGGAGTCCTCAATGTACCCTTCCATCGCTTTGGTCTCCGGACCCGACAGGGAATAAAGTGCCCAGGAGAATGTTGATTGCACAGTCGTAGGGCCTATGCGGAGGAAGAGATATGGCACTGGCAGAGTTGAAAACCTTCCGTATGTCCTGGTACTCCACGGGAACGGTGGAGAGATCCAAGGCTTTACCCAAGCCCGCCGGGAGACGTCCTGGGGCAGGTTGCACTGACTTCAGACAATGTTCATGGCAAAATGGGTCTTGTAGATGACATGGAACCAGTGGGTTTGGCGACGAGTATGAAGCGAGGGCCAGCCAACGAGAGCGTACAGGTCGCAATGGTGGGAAGTATATGGGGCTTTGGTGACAAAACGGATTGCACTGTGATAGACTGCATCCAATTTGTTGTGTAGGGTATTGGAGGCTATTTTGTAAATGACATCGCCAAAGTCGAGGATTGGTAGGATGGTCAGTTTTACAAGGGTATGTTTGGCAGCATGAGTGAAGGATGCTCTGTTGCGAAATAGGAAGCCAATTCTAGATTTAACTTTGGATTGGAGATGTTTGATATGGGCCTGGAAGGAGAGTTTACAGTCTAACCAGACACCTAAGTATTTGTATTCTAAGTCAGAGCCGTCCAGAGTAGTGATGTTGGACAGGCGGGTAGGTGCAGGTAGAGATCGGTTGAAGAGCATGCATTTAGTTTTACTTGTATTTAAGAGCAATTGGAGGCCACGGAAGGAGAGTTGTATGGCATTGAAGCTTGCCTGGGGGGTTGTTAACACAGTGTCCAAAGAAGGGCCAGAAGTATACAGAATGGTGTCGTCTGCGTAGAGGTGGATCAGAGACTCACCAGCAGCAAGAGCGACCTCATTGATGTATACAGAGAAGAGAGTCGGTCCAAGAATTGAACCCTGTGGCACCCCCATAGAGACTGCCAGAGGTCCGGACAGCAGACCCTCCGATTTGACACACTGAACTCTATCAGAAAAGTAGTTGGTGAACCAGGCGAGGCAATCATTTGAGAAACCAAGGCTGTCGAGTCTGCCGATGAGGATGTGGTGATTGACAGAGTCGAAAGCCTTGGCCAGATCAATGAATACGGCTACACAGTAATGTTTCTTATCGATGGCGGTTAAGATATTGTTTAGGACCTTGAGCGTGGCTGAGGTGCACCCATGACCAGCTCTGAAACCAGATTGCATAGCAGAGAAGGTATGGTGAGATTTGAAAGACCTTAGAAAGGCATGGTAGGATAGATATAGGTCTGTATGAGTAGTGAGCGATTGGAAACTCCCCGTACGCTCACAAGTGCACTCGTACTTACTGATGAACCTGGTCTTTTAATTTGCAGGTAGATAAGAAATGTCCCATAGCTCCACAATGCAGACAGATCTTGGTGTTCAGTCTACGTAAGCGCTCAGCAGGAGAAAATCTATCCCTGCCCAGTTGCTTGGGCTCCGGAGGAGGCGAGTCGACAGACTAGGGGATCTCAGAGGGAACTCGGGTGACACCGGATTCTCTCAGAAATGCAGACTTCAGGGATTTCAGGTATTCCTCTGAGGGGAGGTGGAATCCGAGAATGAGTGAGGGCGACAGGGAACAGATCCCCTCTTCCTCCTATGTTCACGTAGTCGCCCATCGTTCCAGATGGTCAAGGCTATGAGAGAGTCAAGGTCTATGGGCAGCTCCCGGGCTATGAGCTCGTCTTTAAATCACCTCCGATAATCTGTAAAGGAACATGTTGAACAGGGCTTCTCAGCCGCCAACAGGAACTCTCAGCCGCCAACATGCGAAAATCACACACTTTTCGTACCTTTGCCCTAAAATTCCTCCAGACTGAAGCAAACAATGGACTGTTGATCCCACACCACCGTAGCCCAGGCAAGGGCACTCCCGGACATCAGCGTTATCAAGTACGCTATCTTCAAGCGGTCCGAGGGAACGAAGAAGGCTGCAGCTCGAAGATGAGGGAGCACCGGGAGAGAAAAGCCCGGCAGGTTCTAGAATCTCCAGCGTATCGCTCTGAGGAGGTAAGCGAGGTTCTCGGGACACCGGCGTAGGCTGGGAAGAAGTGCCGCTAGTGGCGGGAATGCTGAGAGTCTGGGGGATTAGTGTTGTGGCTTGCTGCCTAGTTGGGAATCTGTGGAATTTGTCTAGCAATGTATTGAACACATGGTCATGGCGTTCTGTCAAGGTATGGAGTCCCTCCATAAGGTAATGCAGTAACTCCTCCTGTCTTCCAATTGTGGCTCCTTGGGAGGAGACAGCGTTGCGGAGATGGTCTGAGTCTGCTGTGTCAGTCATTGACAGTTCGTATTATCACTGATCAGGCTAAGAGCGAATTACAGTGCATTCATCTTAAGATAGCTAGGTGAGAAAACCACATACAGTGGGGCAAAAAAGTATTTAGTCAGCCACCAATTGTGCAAGTTCTCCCACTTAAAAAGATGATTTACATCATAGGTACACTTCAACTATGACAGACAAAATGAGAAAAAAAATCCAGAAAATCACATTGTAGGATTTTTTTATGAATTTATTTGCAAATTATGGTGGAAAATAAGTATTTGGTCACCTACAAACAAGCAAGATTTCTGGCTCTCACAGACCTGTAACTTCTTCTTTAAGAGGCTCCTCTGTCCTCTACTTGTTACCTGTATTAATGGCACCTGTTTGAACTTGTTATCAGTATAAAAGACACCTGTCTACAACCTCAAACAGTCACACTCCAAACTCCACTATGGCCAAGACCAAAGAGCTGTCAAAGGACACCAGAAACAAAATTGTAGACCTGCACCAGGCTGGGAAGACTGAATCTGCAATAGGTAAGCAGCTTGGTTTGAAGAAATCAACTGTGGGAGCAATTATTAGGAAATGGAAGACATACAAGACCACTGATAATCTCCCTTGATCTGGGGCTCCATGCAAGATC
The DNA here is from genome assembly GCF_013265735.2 of Oncorhynchus mykiss. Lineage (NCBI taxonomy): Eukaryota > Metazoa > Chordata > Actinopteri > Salmoniformes > Salmonidae > Oncorhynchus > Oncorhynchus mykiss. The sequence goes on along the minus strand of NC_048581.1, from coordinate 77,876,475 downwards.
TCACCCCGTGGGGTCAAAATTATCACAAGAACGGTGAGCAAAAATCCCAGAACCACACAGGTGGACCTAGTGAATGACCTGCAGAGAGCTGGGACCAAAGTAACAAAGCCTACCACCAGTAACACACTACGCCGCCAGGGACTCCAATTCTGCAGTGCCAGATGTGTCTCCCTGCTTAAGCCAGTACATGTTCAGGCCCGTCTGAAGTTTGCTAGAGAGCATTTGGATGATCCAGAAGAAGATTGGGAGAATGTCATATGGTCAGATGAAACCAAAATAGAACTTTTTTGTAAAAACTCAACTCGTCGTGTTTGGAGGACAAAGAATGCTGAGTTGCATACAAAGAACCCCATACCTACTGTGAAGCATGGGGGTGGAAACATCATGCTTTGGGGCTGTTTTTCTGCAAAGGGACCAGGACGACTGATCCGTGTAAAGGAAAGAATGAATGGGGCCATGTATTGCGAGATTTTGAGTGAAAACCTCCTTCCATCAGCAAGGGCATTGAAGATGAAACGTGGCTGGGTCTTTCAGCATGACAATGATCCCAAACACACCGCCCGGGCATCGAAGGAGTGGCTTCGTAAGAAGCATTTCAAGGTCCTGGAGTGGCCTAGCCAGTCTCCAGATCTCAACCCCATAGAAAATCTTTGGAGGGAGTTGAAAGTCCGTGTTGCCCAGCAACAGCCCCAAAACATCACTGCTCTAGAGGAGATCTGCATGGAGGAATGGGCCCAAATACCAGCAACAGTGTGTGAAAACCTTGTGAAGACTTACAGAAAACGTTTGACCTCTGTCATTGCCAACAAAGGGTATATAACAAAGTATTGAGATAAACTTTTGTTATTGACCAAATACGTATTTTCCACCAAATTTTGCAAATAAATTCATTAAAAATCGTACAATGTGATTTTCTGGATTTTTTTCTTCTCATCTTGTCTGTCATAGTTGAAGTGTACCTATGATGGAAATTACAGGCCTCTCTCATCTTTTTAAGCGGGAGAACTTGCACAATTGGTGGCTGACTAAATACTTTTTGCCCCACTGTATCTTAGTCGTAGTAAGTACAGTCGTGGCCAAAAGTTTTGAGAATGACACAAATATTAATTTCCACAAAGTTTTCTGCTTCAGTGTCTTTAGATATTTTTTTCAGATGTTACTATGGAATACTGAAGTATAATTACAAGCATTTCATAAGTGTCAGTGATTTTTATGTTTTTCTGCCGTGCATAATATGTAGTGTACCATACTAAAATACATTTTAATAATCATTTGATTTATTCTACTTTTTAAAATGTAGATGTTCCAAAGGCGTGCATCAGCGGCTTGTACGCATGGAGGCTTGGAGATGCTAAACGTGTTTATGTTAATGCTAAATTACAGTGAGACCGGCAGCCTTGGTTTGGAACCGATTCAACAGACTCAGTATGATAAAGGTCAGAAGTTGTGACAGAGTCATAAAATATGTACTTTTGTCGCTTTTTGTATTAATATTCTTCCCATGAGCCACTTTGATTTGGTATGTGTGTGTGTGTGTGTGTGTGTGTGTAGTCAATAGGGTGTCATTAATACGTCTCACTGAACCAGTCAAACAGAGAGCCAGTTGAGTATGTTATCATTGGGGCTGTTTAAAGCCAACGGTGCTACGTGAGTGGGAGTGGCTCTGGCCTACTATCCCTACTGTTCCCCTTTGAGTACAGGTGTTTCAGGCAGGTAGGAATGTGTATTAATGAGGCGGATCTTTCGATGTAGTATTCACTGTATTTCTCCCTCCTTAGTGAGGAAGAGATGAGGCCACTTTGCCTGCAACCAGGCCTGCAGGTAGCCTGGCGGGTAGGAGTGTTGGGCCAATAACCGAAAGTTTGGTGGATCAAATCCCAGAGCTGACAAGATAAAAAATCAGTCGTTGTGCCCCTGAGCAAGGCAGTTAACCCATTGTTCCCCGGGCGCTGGTGACGTGGATGTTGACGTGGAGGCAACCCCCCTCACCTCTCTGGTTCAAGAGGGGTTGGGTTAAATGTGGAAGACACATTTCAGTTGAATGCATTCAGTTGTACAACTGACTAGGTATCCCCCTTTCTTCTGTTGGCAGCCGTCAGCAGGAGCTCAGAGGAGTTGCAGGAAGTATTTACTGATAGGAGAGAGGGGGAGGGCCACAGAGGTGTAAGAGTTGGAATGTGCTCGGGGCCAGGGAACAGCGGAAGCACAACAGCTCAGAACACACATGACGGCACCTTGTATCTCAGAACAATGCCTCAGGCAGTGTTTGAATACATTCCATCAGTGTTGAAATGGGTCCGTTAGAATGCACTGTGTAGTACGTGTGTGATGATCAGAGAAATGTTAGTTACTGTAAGTTACAGTTGATAAGTTACGGTGAGTTACATTTGATAGAGAAAGTTACTGAGTTACAGTTGATAGAGTCACTGTGAGTTGCAGTTGATAGAGAAAGTTACTGTGAGTTACAGTTGATAGAGAGTTACTGTTAGTTACAGTTGAGAGCCCTGAGGCTATACAGCTTCTTCAAGAAATCAATATGAATGTGGTCATGCCTCTAAATGAAGTCATGGTGCTGTGTGTGTGTGTGCGTGTGTGTGTGTGTGTGTGTGTGTGTGTGTGTGTGTGTGTGTGTGTGTGTGTGTGTGTGTGTGTGTGTGTGTGTGTGTGTGTGTGTGTGTGTGTGGAGATGGATATGAGCTGGCATCAGGTGAGGTGACAGGTTGGTAGTCTCAAAAACCTGACTCTAGGCAACACAGTGACTAGCATCTGGTTTCACTGATGGACTGTTTTGGCATAGATGAAGTATCACTGCCTACGTCGATAAGGAGGGGGGGGGGGGGGGGGGGGGGGGGGGATCAGGGGACTCTCTCAATAAATCACAAGGTAGACATGCCAGAACGTTACAACTCAAAACCAAAGTTTTAGTTAAGTTAGTATGTAGATGCCAAAAGAGTACATCCTTGAAACAAGACCCTTCCCACTGGGCAAAAACTGTTTGAAACAACATTGTTTCCATGTCATTTCAATGTGATGACGTTGAATCAACGTGGAAAATGAATTGGATTTGCAAAATCATCAACGTAAGGGAATTTAATATTTTTTCACCCATCTTTTTCCCTAAATCCAATGACATGGTAAAATTTTTTGTTGAATTCATCCAAATGTCAATCTAAACTAGATGTTGAAATGATATCCGTGCCCAGTGGGTAGTCACTGTGTAACCTAGGGTCAGGTTTTTTGAGACTAACAGGTTGGCAGGCCAGGCAGAGCTAGGGCTGTGTGTGAGAGAGTAAATACTTTGACTCTGAGAGGAGCTGAGGCCTGGCATGGGAGGTCTCTCTCTGTCCTGAACCATCACATCACACACACAGCAAGCATCACGCTCAAATGTACTACATTAGATGGGGAATGGGGTGTCATCCTTTCAGATGTACCTCCAGTCTCTTTCTCTTTCTATGCAGTGATGCTTTATCTTTTGATCTGCCTCTGTGATACAATTACTGTGTGTTCTGGCTCCCCGTCTCTCTTCCCCACCTCTTCTCTCAGCATGCCAATATAGGTTTTAAATAAATAAATATTTCACTTGATTGCAATGACCTGACATTGAAATAGCAGAGCAGGCAAGCTAGCTTTAACCTTCCCAGTTCTTGCGTGTGCTAATGAGAGAATTAAGGAGGCAGGGGTTCACGTGAGAGAAATTATCATTTATTCCCTCATTTCTAAACCAGTTCCTCCTCTACACCATGCAGCTACAGCATGGAAATGGACAAAGGTGATTATTCATTGACGACCACTGAGAAGAATGGATTTTCAATGGGATTTGAGGGGAGAATTGGCCAGCCACTTGTAACAGCCCTCCCACTGCAGATGACTGTGTCTTGGCAGGTTCTCACTTGGTCAGGAAAGAGATGAAATAGTGGAGCAGGTTATCAGTGCCAGTGAATGACTCCCAGCGGTTGGTCCACAGTGGGAGGGATGTACTGTGTGTGTGGCTAGGCCTAAGTCCTGTTGTCAGCCTGGCGTCTAGACAAAGCAGATTGTTGGTCCCCCTGGTAAGGGAGCTGTGTGGTCCTGACAGAGCAGAATAACACTAATGTTTGGCATTCATTTCTGTAGACTCTAGACTATCTTTTAAATCAGCTTTCTCCCTCTGTCCTAATTTCTTATTTTCATCCTTCCTCTTGATCCCTCCACCCTCTTCCCTGCCTCTTCCGCTGGCCTCCCATCCTTCTTTCTTCCTCCATCTCTTGTCTCCCCTCAACGGACAGCGCCATCACATACGCTGCGCCGGAGGAGAAATAGTGTTACCATGGCAACTGAGACTCTGAACTGAGCCTCTCTCTCTATCTCTCTCTCGCTCTCTCTCTCTCCTGTGTAAAGAGAGAAAGAACGGGCCCCAATACACAATTATGACAGCATGTTGAATATCTTAAATACTCTATTGGGTAATATATAAGAATGTGCTTCTCTTTTTAATGAATAATTACAAGATACTGTACATCAAACCATTCAATTGCTGGTTAGAGACAAATATAGCCTACATACAGTATTGTATAGGAACACATGGGCTCCCGAGTGGTGCAGTGGTCTAAGGCACTGCATCTCAGTGCTAGAGGTATCACTACAGACCCTGGTTCGATTCAAGGCTGTATCACAACAGGCCGTGATTGGGAGTCCAATAGGGTGGCACACAATTGGCCCAGCGTCGTCCGACTTAGGGTTTGACCGAGTAGGCTGTCATTGTAAATAAGAACTTGTTCTTAACTGAATTGCCTGGTTAAATAAAAAATACAAATAATAAATAAACATGCCAGTGTGCTGCTTGTGGGGGTAGATGAACAGGTGTTCTCCTCTGCAGAGATCCTGGTGCTGCATGTGTCCCAGACAGGGCTGTTATATGGCTAATGGGTGTGACAGGAAATGAATGTGCACCAATGTGTTCTGAGGGCTCCTCTGTGACATCAGCCAGTGTTCATTTAGTAATTTATCTGAATCCATAAAAGATCTCCAGATAGGAGACCCAATTAGACCTGAGGAATGAGGCGGTTGGCGATGACAATGCAATAAGGATGTGTATGTGTGTGTGTATTCAATGTACTGTAACTCTTACCCAATCAGAGTAAAGCAGTGCCATATTGGATTGCATAGCTCCTTAAATCATGCAGGGCCAATACACAGCTAGGTATTGATCTGGCCAAGAGGCTAGGTGTGGTTGTCATACGTTAGTGGATGGGAATTAACATGGAGTGGTTGGGTGCTTGTTAATGCTGTATGTGGGATGGAACTAACAGTGGTAGTTTGAGCAACCAGGAAGATATTCTGGCTGAGGTGAAGATGGGAGCTAAGTTGGTGCGTGGCTTTCAAACTGGTGTCTTTGTTGTCAGATGCATGTGAACAACTCCAAAGCCAATGTACACACGTTCACATGGTTCCCTCAACCCAACCACAGCTGTAGATTAATCCCTCATGTCATTTACCACATAGGGATGTTCAGAGGAGATGTCGGCATGTGTCTGAATTGAAGAAATGTATGAGATGTGCCACATGGGGGAAAGACGGAGACCCACGTTGTTTGATTTGTGAGATTCCCCTGTAGCACTGAGATTCTGAGAATTGACAGTGAGGTGGTGATAGATAGATGATGTTAAAGACACACACAACTGTTTACATTGGAACAGTATCCACATAGGAAGTCACGGCTGCACCGTGTGTGTGTGTGTGTGTGTGTGTGTGTGGGGGGGTGGGGGGGTGGTTCTTTGCAGTAATTTCCGTGATTCAGCCACAGAGGGGAAATTGATTTAGCAGCGTAGCCCAGAGACTCAGCTGGATCAGACAGCCAGGGACAATTAGCCCCCGGTGCAGAGCAGTCACACACCACTCACAGTCACACACACTGCCAATTTGTCCCACAGAAGGCGAATTAATGCCTGTCAATTCCATGTGATTGTAAGTGATGACACAGAGGAGGATTGCCTGTCACGGTTGTCTCTTCATTCTACTTTAAGCACGCTGCTGCATGGACTGTATGTCACAATCTTAAACCTTCAGCCTCTGTCTGTTCCTCTAACCCTGAGAGAAGTGGTCATGTTTCGGTCTCTGTCCACTGGGGATGTTGACAGCAGCCCACTCGCTCAGCCTACAGTACCTTACCCACAGTGCATTATGGTGATGGGATTTGTGCCGTGAGGACAGCAGGACCGCAGGGGTCAGATAGAGATTGGATTAGAGACAAGTTTTTCTGAGTTGTGTGTGACACTGAATATAACTGGCATCAGATTGGCTTATGGTGGCCCCAGCAGGGTCGGCTCGTTTGGGGATCCTGCCATCGTGGATGGGTAATCTTTTACTTGATAGAGTGTCAGTGGAAAATGCGTCCCTGTGTCAGATGCCTGTCTAAATGTGTATACCCTGACAGTGTAGTTATGGGGGAGGACTATTTGGTATAATGGGCGTTGCCATCAACACCCTCACCTTCCTGGATTAACAGCCACAACCTATCCCATCCCTCTGGCATTCCAAATAACAACTATGCTACTGCATGACTATAGATACAGTGCATTCGGAAGTATTCAGACCCCTTGACTTTTTCCACATACAGTGCCTTGCGAAAGTATTCGGCCCCCTTGAACTTTGCGACCTTTTGCCACATTTCAGGCTTCAAACATAAAGATATAAAACTGTATATTTTTGTGAAGAATCAACAACAAGTGGGACACAATCATGAAGTGGAATGACATTTATTGGATATTTCAAACTTTTTTAACAAATCAAAAACTGAAAAATTGGGCGTGCAAAATTATTCAGCCCCCTTAAGTTAATACTTTGTAGCGCCACCTTTTGCTGCGATTACAGCTGTAAGTCGCTTGGGGTATGTCTCTATCAGTTTTGCACATCGAGAGACTGAAATTTTTTCCCATTCCTCCTTGCAAAACAGCTCGAGCTCAGTGAGGTTGGATGGAGAGCATTTGTGAACAGCAGTTTTCAGTTCTTTCCACAGATTCTCGATTGGATTTAGGTCTGGACTTTGACTTGGCCATTCTAACACCTGGATATGTTTATTTTTGAACCATTCCATTGTAGATTTTGCTTTATGTTTTGGATCATTGTCTTGTTGGAAGACAAATCTCCGTCCCAGTCTCAGGTCTTTTGCAGACTCCATCAGGTTTTCTTCCAGAATGGTCCTGTATTTTGCTCCATCCATCTTCCCATCAATTTTAACCATCTTCCCTGTCCCTGCTGAAGAAAAGCAGGCCCAAACCATGATGCTGCCACCACCATGTTTGACAGTGGGGATGGTGTTCAGCTGTGTTGCTTTTACACTAAACATAACGTTTTGCATTGTTGCCAAAAAGTTCAATTTTGGTTTCATCTGACCAGAGCACCTTCTTCCACATGTTTGGTGTGTCTCCCAGGTGGCTTGTGGCAAACTTTAAACAACACTTTTTATGGATATCTTTAAGAAAAGGCTTTCTTCTTGCTACTCTTCCATAAAGGCCAGATTTGTGCAATATACGACTGATTGTTGTCCTATGGACAGAGTCTCCCACCTCAGCTGTAGATCTCTGCAGTTCATCCAGAGTGATCATGGGCCTCTTGGCTGCATCTCTGATCAGTCTTCTCCTTGTATGAGCTGAAAGTTTAGAGGGACGGCCAGGTCTTGGTAGATTTGCAGTGGTCTGATACTCCTTCCATTTCAATATTATCGCTTGCACAGTGCTCCTTGGGATGTTTAAAGCTTGGGAAATCTTTTTGTATCCAAATCCGGCTTTAAACTTCTTCATAACAGTATCTCGGACCTGCCTGGTGTGTTCCTTGTTCTTCATGATGCTCTCTGCGCTTTTAACGGACCTCTGAGACTATCACAGTGCAGGTGCATTTATACGGAGACTTGATTACACACAGGTGGATTGTATTTATCATCATTAGTCATTTAGGTCAACATTGGATCATTCAGAGATCCTCACTGAACTTCTGGAGAGAGTTTGCTGCACTGAAAGTAAAGGGGCTGAATAATTTTGCACGCCCAATTTTTCAGTTTTTGATTTGTTAAAAAAGTTTGAAATATCCAATAAATGTCGTTCCACTTCATGATTGTGTCCCACTTGTTGTTGATTCTTCACAAAAAAATACAGTTTTATATCTTTATGTTTGAAGCCTGAAATGTGGCAAAAGGTCGCAAAGTTCAAGGGGGCCGAATACTTTCGCAAGGCACTGTATTGTTACGTAACAGCTTTATTCTAAAATTGATTAAATAGTTTTTTCCCCTCATCAATCTACAAACAATACCCCATAACGACAAAACAAAACCAGGTTTTAGACATTATTGAAAATGTATTTAAAGTAAAAACATGAAATATCACATTTACATAAGTATTCAGACCCTTTACTCAGTACTTTGTTGAGCACCTTTGACAGCAATTACAGCCTCGAGTCTTCTTGGGTATGACTTTACAAGCTTGTCAAACCTGCATTTGGGGAGTTTCATTCTTCTCTGCAAATCCTGTCAAACTCTGTCAGGTTGGATGGAGAGCGTCGCTGCACAGCTATTTTCAGGTTTCTCCAGAAATGTTCGATCTGGTTCAAGTCCGGGCTCTGGCTGGGCCACTCAGGGACATTCAGAGACTTGTCCCAAAGCCACTCCTGTGTTGTCTTGGCTGTGTGCTTAGGGTCATTGTCATGTTGGAAGGTGAACCTTTGCCCCAGTCTGAGGTCCTAAGCACTCTGGAGTAGGTTTTCATCAAGGATCTCGCTGTACTTTTCTCTGTTCATCGTTCCGTCAATCCTGACCAGTCTCCCAGTGTCTGCCGCTGAAAAACAGCCCTTCTCCCCCGATTGCTCAATTTGTCTGGGCGGCCATCTCTAGAACGAGTCTTGGTGGTTGCAAACTTCTTCCATTTAAGAATGATGGAGGCCACTATGTTCTTGAGGACTTTCAATGCTGCAGAAATGTTTTGGTACCCTTCCCCAGATCTGTGCCTCGGCACAATCCTGTCTCTGAGCTCTAAGGACAATTCCTTCGACCTCATGGCTTGTTGTTTTCTCTGACATGCACTGTCAACTGTGGGGCCTTATACAGATAGGTGTATGCCTTCCAAAATCATGTCCAGTCAATTGAATTTACCACAGGTGGACTCCAATGTAGTTGTAGAAGGTCTTAAAGATGATCAATGGAAACAGGAGTCACCTGAGCTCAATTTCAAGTCTCATAGCAAAGGGTCTGAATACCTACGTAAATAAAATATTTCAGTTTTTTTTTTTTTATATATTTAAAATGTCTAAAAACCTGTTTTCGCTCTGTCCTCATAGGGTATTGTGTGTAGATTGATGAGGAAAAAATACAATTTAGTACATTTTGAATAAGGCTGTAACATAGCAAAATGTAGAAAAAGTCAAGGGGCCTGAATACTTTCCAAATGCATCGTATCTTATCAATTCTATATATAATTCTATGTGACTTACTTTTACTTCATATTTTTATTATTTTATGATTATGATTTACTCATTATGATTGGGTAATTACCACTATTACTCTATGGTGAGGATTTCTCACTGTTCATTCTATATGCTCAGAATCATAATGCTGTTGAAATTACCAGTGACTATCAGAGCTAATAATATTCAGTCCATGATCTTGCCTGCAGCTAAATTAATTACAGGACCATCTCTGTGATTATCGTCTCAACTGCTGAAGTGCTGCTTGCTTAAATAAAATATGGATTGTCTGATTTGAGAGATTCCTGAAATAAAGTGAGTGTCCTTGACGACAAGGCGGTTTTCAGCGGCCAGTCATCACAGGAAGCAGAATTAACAGTGATGCTGTGCTCCTGGCAGTAGTTTCTTATTGAATGAGGTTGGGGTTCTTTCCCTGCTACCACATGCAGTACTGGTTATCTGTCACACACTCTGTGATTGCTGTATATGGCTCTGGAGGCAAGGGAATGACTGCTACCACAAGAGATGAATCACATTAACATATGCCATTTTGAAATGTAATCTTGCTATGTCATGCCTTGCCATCACTACTGCCTGAGGAGTACCTAGTTGGTATTGGCACCATCTTGGCACCACCTACTGTTTAGCAAACTCTCTTTTTGTATCATGCAGGCCACTTTACTTTCATATTGATAAGACTAAGAATTAGACTAAAAAGTTTTTTTTTGTGTTATTTTCCCCCAGGTTAAAGAGAGGTTGCTATGCCAACAGAGCTTGGCTCTGAGTCACAGGTGAAGAAGGCAGCCGAAGAGTCCTCCTGGCAGAAGGGGGCAGCAACAGGCATGCAGGACTCGGCTTTAGACGCAAAGATGGCCAAACAGGTAGGAGAGCAGAGGTTCAATCTATACCACAATTAGGGCCTTGTGTTTTTCCTGGTTAGATCACACGCAATCTCGTCCTACATCAACCCTTGACAGATATTTGCACATGTTTAGTGGCCATAATTATAATAGACATTCATTTATTGTCAATTTCCCCTGCGACTATGAACTTCACCTGTGACTATGACTGTCCCTATGTAAAGGACCAGGACTCCAAACTGATTGACGACCACAGGGAAATAGACGACGTGTCAGAAAAGACCACCCCAAGCAAGACCCCCAAGTCCCCCCAGAAGACTTCCAAACGGCCAAAGACTGTTCCCTTCAAGGTCACTCTACTGGACACCTCTGACTATGAGGCAGGGATTGAGGTAAGCATGGATAAAAGGAAGAATTTCATCCCTGAACAGAACCATGCTGGAGGTTACGTCCAGAACGGGTTTGAATGAACCAGTCAAAAAATATAACAGTGAGAAATGTTCCTCCAATTGTATTATTTTTGTCCTTTTGGCTCCACCAGCAGATTCAACTAGTTCCTTTACTTTGGAACATTGTGTCTCTTTTGTGTTTACTGTACGTTATGAAGCCGCTGAGTGCAGATAAGGCCGTTATAAAGCAGATGAAAGAGAGGGCGTCATGCGTGGTGTAATGGTGTGTGTGGTGTAGCAGCTCCACTGTGAAGCTCTCCACACGGAAAGGCCAATGCAAGGTTACACATTCTCTGCCACAGACACAGATTCCAGTCATTAGAATAAGTGACACATAGAATATAGTGGAGGAAAAGCAGGCTCACCCGCTTACAATGCCTGGTATCACAGCACCATCACCAAACAGGACACGTCTTCACGATGGTAGGGAATGCTTCATGGTGGTAGGCAATGCTTCGTGATGGGAGGGAGTGCTCACTGTATTCAGTTAGAAAATGGGTCAAGAGAAGCACCCTTTGTTGAAGGAGTGATGTGTGAACTCTTAGAGATGGAGAAACCTGTATTTATTGGCAAGAGCACTATACTGTTGCTGTCTTGTGTCTTCTAATGGTAGCTAGTAATGCATATACTATATGGCTTTATCACCATGCTTCAGGGACTGTTTTGTGATGCATAACAAGGAGTAAGTGTCTGTCTGTCTGTCTGTCTATCTGTCTGTCTGTCACTGTCCCTCCCTGTATGTTTGGGATGGTGGATGTAAGTCTCCTCTCCCTGGCCAATCTGTGCTATCCTGGCAGGCTATGCCACGCTCCTCTTCCATAGCCCCTCCTAAACATGGGCGATTCCAGCATTATTGATGTTCCATTTGCATGCAAAATCACAACTTGAATGTCTCACAGAATGGACAAACAAAATATAAATTAAACTTTTTGTGTGTGTGTGTCTATAGTACTCCTTGTTGGGAGTGTATACTTTCCTTGTTGCCAATGATTTTAATTCCCCACTATATACTCCTGCTTCCTGTCTACAAGCAAAAGCTCAAACAGGAAGTACCCATGACATGCTCCGTTGCTCTGATATGGTCCTCTGAATCGGAGGATATGCTACAAGACTGCTTTCCTAGCGCTGACTGGACTATGTTCAGGGACTCCGCCGATAGCATTGATGAGCTAACCACCTCCGTCACTGGCTTCATTTGGAAATACATTGCCATCATTGTCCCCACAGTGAAGGATCCCTGCTTCCCCAATCAAAAGCCCTGGATTAACACAGAGGTTGGCGCTAAGCCTAAGGACAGGGCTACCGCACTACCGCACACAGGGCTACCACAGCCAAATCCAAGGCTGAGGGCACAAACAAGCACAATAAGAACCATCAAACAAGCAAAATGACAATATAGGAACAAGGTGGAATCCTATTACAGGCTCCACTGCCCGCCGAATGTGGCAGGGACTACAGTCCATTACGGATTACAAAGGAAGACCCAGCCATGATCTGCCCCGACATACTCAATGCATTTTATGCACACTTTGACAAAAACAACACAGAGCCATGCATGAGGGCCCCCTCTGACGCAGGGGACTGGGTGATCTCGCTCTCTGAGGCCAACTTGAGGTAAGGTTTTTAATCAGGTCAACACTCATAAGGCCACTGGCTGAACGGTATTCCAGGGCGCGTTCTCAGAGAATGCGCAGAACAGCCGGCAGGCATATTCACATTCATTTTCAACCTCTCCTTGTCCGAGTCTGTAATCCATACATTTGTCAAGCTGACCACCATCATTCATGTTCCCAAGAGCTCTAAGGCTACCTTCCACAATGACTAGCACCCTGTAGCACTCACATCTGTAATCATGAAGTGCTTTGAAAGGCTGGTTATGACACACATCATCCCAGACACATCATCAATTGCACTCCACACTGCCATCACACACCTAGATAAGACAAATACCTATGTGAAGCATTGGATTCACCATAGTCCCTTCCAAGCTCGTCACCAAGCTTGGGACCCTGTCTGTGTAGTGCGTGCGTCTGTCTAGCACTCTGTGTGTAGCCATTTGATATGATAACCATTTTGTGGGTTGACAGCAGTACTTTCCCCAAAACCTTCTCAATTAAACGTTAACTGCAAAGTAGGCTTACCTGGCAGAAGAATATCATTAGTAAATATATCATTTGTATCTATTCCTCACTCGCTAGATGGCAATTAAAGGAGAGTTACATTCAAATATATAAATGTGTTCATTTTATTTCAGACCTAATTAAAAAACAATTCTGTTTTTTAAGTGGTTTAAGGTTTTACATGGACTCAGAACATCCAATGTCTTTGTTCCTCTATGAACAATTGTAAATCTAAATCAGGAAATATTAAACTGAGAACATATTTTTGGAAAATATAAAACATCATTTGGAGAGAAAAAAATCGCAGATTGATAAGGTTGTTTATGAACCATTATTTTACCAGGTATATTGACAGAAAATATAGAGCACTACTTTGAGAGTTGCAGGGGACAGGAGAAGAGAAGAATGTGCCTATTTGAAAGCTAGAAAAGTAGCTCTCATGCTAAAAAGGTTAAAGACTTGACACCCAAGACAAAGACGGTTCTCTCTGCTTCCGCATATAAGTGGTACCAGAGCATCAAGTCTGACACAAACAGGCTAGTGAACAGCTTCTATCCTCAAGCCACAAGACTGCTAAATTGCTAACAAAATGGCTACACGGGCTATCTGCATTGACCGTTCGATTGTATTTTTATTTATGCACACACACCACACACTGACACTCCAACACACACACATTATGTTCTTCTATCCTCGTGGGGATCTAAAATGTATTTCCATTCAAAATACTATTTTTCCTTCACCTAACCCGTAACCCAAACCCTAAACCTAAACCTAAACCTAACTCCTAAACCTAACCTCTAACCCCTTATCCTAACCCTAATTCTAACCCTAATTGTAACCCTAACCCTAAATCTAACCCCTAAGCTTAAAATAGCCATTGTCCTCATGGGGACGTGGGAAATGTCCCCACAACAGAGCATTTTCCTTGTTTTACTCTCCTTAGGTACCCACAAGGATAGAAGAACCAACCCACACACAACGCGCACACACATGCATACTAACTCTACACACACACATGCAATTATTATACAGTATACACGGCTGCTACTCTGTTTATCATGTATCCTGATGCCTAGTCACCTTACCCCTATGCATATCTAACCCTACCACTCCAGTATCCCTGCACATTGAAATATGTTCTTGACCCTGTATACAATATAGCTGACTTACATTCTTGTACTCTTTTTTTTATTTATATTTCTAGTGTTTTCGTTCTACTTGACTTAAAAATGTTATAGTAACAAAATCTATCAAGTAATCTAACAAATTAACAACAACTACCTCATACACACAAATACACACACATGTGAAGGGATGAATAAGAAAATGTACATATAAATATATGGATGAGCGATGGTGTCACGCCCTGACCTTAGAGATCCTTTTTATGTGTTTATTTTGGTTTGGTCAGGGCGTGGGTTGGGGTGGGCACTCTATGTTTTGTGTTCTATGTTTTCTATTTTCTATCTGTGTGTTTGGCCGGGTGTGGTTTTCAATCAGAGGCAGCTGTCTATCGTTGTCTCTGATTGAGAACCATACTACCATACTACTTTTCCCACCTGTGTTTTGTGGGTAGTTATTTTCTGTTTTGTGTGTCTGCACCAGACAGAACTGTTTTGTTTGTTCCGCTTTGTTATTTTTTGTTCTAGTGTTCAGTTTTATTAAAAATCATGAACATGTACAGTACCATGCTGCACCTTGTTCCTCTTCATACATTTGTCAATGTATGTGATGTGATGACCGCTAGCAGTGGCTAATTGACCACTAGCTAGTAGCTAGTTATCTGGCTAGTTACTGAAGGGGGTTCCGGTTCTATAAAAAATAGCAGATCCATACCACATTGGGTGTGGCGGGTTGCAGGAGAGTATGTTCAGTCCGTAGATGGAAATGGAGATTAAAAATATTAAAAATATATACGAATAAAAACGAGATATACAGTGGGGCAAAAAAGTATTTAGTCAGCCACCAATTGTGCAAGTTCTCCCACTTAAAAAGATGAGAGAGGCCTGTAATATTCATCATAGGTACACTTCAACTATGACAGACAAAATGAGAAAAAAAATCCAGAAAATCACATTGTAGGATTTTTAATGAATTTATTTGCAAATTATGGTGGAAAATAAGTATTTGGTAAATAACAAAAATTCATCTCAATACTTTGTTATATACCCTTTGTTGGCAATGTCAGAGGTTAAATGTTTTCTGTAAGTCTTCACAAGGTTTTCACACACTGTTGCTGGTATTTTGGCCCATTCCTCCATGCAGATCTCCTCTAGAGCAGTGATGTTTTGGGGCTGTTGCTGGGCAACATGGACTTTCAACTCCCTCCAAAGATTTTCTATGGGATTGAGATCTGGAGACTGGCTAGGCCACTCCAGGACCTTGAAATACTTCTTACGAAGCCACTCCTTCGTTGCCCAGGCGGTGTGGCATGTGGCAGGGTCTACAGTCAATCACGGACTACAGGAAGAAATCCAGCCCAGTCACGGACCAGGATGTCCTGCTCCCAGGCAGACTAAATAACTTTTTTGCCCGCTTTGAGGACAATACAGTGCCACTGACACGGCCTGCAACGAAAACATGCGGCCTCTCCTTCACTGCAGCCGAGGTGAGTAAGACATCGTTAACCCTCGCAAGGCTGCAGGCCCAGACGGCATCCCCAGCCGCGCCCTCAGAGCATGCGCAGACCAGCTGGCCGGTGTGTTTACGGACATACTCAATCAATCCCTATACCAGTCTGCTGTTCCCACATGCTTCAAGAGGGCCACCATTGTTCCTGTTCCCAAGAAAGCTAAGGTAACTGAGCTAAACGACTACCGCTCCGTAGCACTCACTTCCGTCATCATGAAGTGCTTTGAGAGACTAGTCAAGGACCATATCACCTCCACCCTACCTGACACCCTAGACCAACTCCAAATTGCTTACCGCCCAAATAGGTCCACAGACGATGCAATCTCAACCACACTGCACACTGCGCTAACCCATCTGGACAAGAGGAATGCCTATGTGAGAATGCTGTTCATCGACTACAGCTCGGCATTCAACACCATAGTACCCTCCAAGCTCGTCATCAAGCTCGAGACCCTGGGTCTCGACCCCGCCCTGTGCAACTGGGTACTGGACTTCCTGACGGGCCGCCCCCAGGTGGTGAGGGTAGGCAACAACATCTCCTCCCCGCTGATCCTCAACACTGGGGCCCCACAAGGGTGCGTTCTGAGCCCTCTCCTGTACTCCCTGTTCACCCACGACTGCGTGGCCACGCACGCCTCCAACTCAATCATCAAGTTTGCGGACGACACAACAGTGGTAGGCTTGATTACCAACAACGACGAGACGGCCTACAGGGAGGAGGTGAGGGCCCTCGGAGTGTGGTGTCAGGAAAATAACCTCACACTCAACGTCAACAAAACTAAGGAGATGATTGTGGACTTCAGGAAACAGCAGAGGGAACACCCCCCTATCCACATCGATGGAACAATAGTGGAGAGGGTAGCAAGTTTTAAGTTCCTCGGCATACACATGACAGACAAACTGAATTGGTCCACTCACACAGACAGCATTGTGAAGAAGGCGCAGCAGCGCCTCTTCAACCTCAGGAGGCTGAAGAAATTCGCCTTGTCACCAAAAGCACTCACAAACTTCTACAGATGCACAATCGAGAGCATCCTGGCGGGCTGTATCACCGCCTGGTACGGCAACTGCTCCGCCCTCAACCGTAAGGCTCTCCAGAGGGTAGTGAGGACTACACAACGCATCACCGGGAGGGAAACTACCTGCCCTCCAGGACACCTACACCACCCGATGTCACAGGAAGGCCATAAAGATCATCAAGGACATCAACCACCCGAGCCACTGCCTGTTCACCCCGCTATCATCCAGAAGGCGAGGTCAGTACAGGTGCATCAAAGCTGGGACCGAGAGACTGAAAAACAGCTTCTATCTCAAGGCCATCAGACTGTTAAACAGCCACCACTAACATTGAGTGGCTGCTGCCAACACACTGACATTGACTCAACTCCAGCCACTTTAATAATGGGAATTGATGGGAAATGATGTAAATATATCACTAGCCACTTTAAACAATGCTACCTTATATAATGTTACTTACCCTACATTATTCATCTCATATGCATACGTATATATTGTACTCTATATCATCGACTGTATCCTTATGTAATACATGTATCACTAGCCACTTTAACTATGCCACTTTGTTTACATACTCATCTCATATGTATATACTGTACTCGATACCATCTACTGTATCTTGCCTATGCTGCTCTGTACCATCACTCATTCATATATCCTTATGTACATATTCTTTATCCCCTTACACTGTGTACAAGACAGTAGTTTTGGAATTGTTAGTTAGATTACTTGTTATTACTGCATTGTCGGAACTAGAAGCACAAGCATTTCACTACACTCGCATTAACATCTGCTAACCATGTGTATGTGACAAATAAACATTTGATTGATTTGATTTGGTGTGTTTGGGATCATTGTCATGCTGAAAGACCCAGCCACGTTTCATCTTCAATGCCCTTGCTGATGGAAGGAGGTTTTCAAAATCTCACGATACATGGCCCCATTCATTCTTTCCTTTACACGGATCAGTCATCCTGGTCCCTTTGCAGAAAAAACAGCCCCAAAGCATGATGTTTCCACCCCCATGCTTCACAGTATGTATGGTGTTCTTTGTATGCAACTCAGCATTCTTTGTCCTCCAAACACAACGTGTTGAGTTTTTACCAAAAAGTTATATTTTGATTTCATCTAACCATGTGACATTCTCCCAATCTTCTTCTGGATCATCCAAATCCTCTCTAGCAAATTTGCTTCTTGTAGCACTGATTCCAAAAAGTTTTGGGACACTGTAAAGTCCATGGAGAATAAGAGCACCTCCTCCCAGCTGCCCACTGCACTGAGGCTAGGAAACACTGTCACCACCATTAAATCTAAGATAATCAATCATTTTAATCAGCATTTTTCCACAGCTGGCCATGCTTTCCACCTGGCTACCTCTACCCTGGCCAACATCTCAGCACCCCTGCAGCAACTTGCCCAACACCCCCCCCCCCCCCACTTCTCCTTCACCCAAATCCAGACAGCTGATGTTCTGAAGGAGCTGCAAAATCTGGATCCCTACAAATCAGCTGGGCTAGACATTCTGGACCGCTCTTTCTAAAATTATCCGCCAAACCTCTCTTCCATATCGCCTGACATCCCCTAAGATTGGAAAGTTGTCGCGGTCATCCCCTCTTCAAAGGGGTATTTCGCAACAAAGCCTCCTTCACTCATGCTGCCAAACACACCCTCGTAAAACTGACTAGCCTACAGATCCTTGATTTCGGTGGTGTAATTTACAAAATAGCCCGCGACAATCTACTCAGCATACTGGATGTAGTCTCTCACTGTGCCATTTGTTTTGTCACCAAAGCCCCATATACTACCCACCACTGCGACCTGTATGCTCTTGTTGGCTGGCCCTCTCTACATATTATTCGCCAAACCAACTGGCTCTAGGTCATCTATAAGTCTTTGCAAAAATTCACCACGCTGTCTGTGCGGGTGGACCATTTCAGTTTGTCTGTGATTTGTACGCCAAGGAACTTAAAACTTTCAACCTACTCCACTACTGTCCCGTCGATCTGGATGGGGGAGTGCTCCCTCTGCTCTCCTTTGTTTTGTTGATGTTGAGTGAGAGATTATTTTCCTGACACCACATTCCCAGGGCCCTCACCTCCTCCCTGTAGACTGTCTCGTCGTTGTTGGTAATCAGAACTACCACTGTAGTATCATCTGCAAACTTGATGATTGAGATGGAAGCGTGCATGGCCACGCAGTCATGGGTGAACAGGGAGTACAGGAGAGGGCTGAGAACGCACCCTTGTGGGGCCTCAGTGTTGCGGATCAGTGGGTGGAGATGTTGTTTTCTACCTTCACCACATTGGCATGGTCCGTCAAAGTCCAGGACCCAGTTGCACAGACCCAGGGTCTCGGGCTTAATGATGAGTTTGGAGTGCACTATGGTGTTAAATGCTGAGCTGTAGTCAATAAACAGCGTTTTTACATACTGTAGGTATTCCTCTTGTCCAGATGGGATAGGGCAGTGTACAGTGGGATGGCAATTGCATCGTCTGTGGACCTATTGGGGCGGTAAGCAAATTGGAGTGGGTCTAGGGTGTCAGGTAGGGTGGAGGTGATATGATCCTTGACTAGTCTCTGAAAGCACTTTATGATGACAGAAGTGAGCGCAATGGGGCGATAGTCATTTAGTTCAGTTTGCGTGAATGCTACCATCAATCCACGGTTTCTGGTTAGGGAAGGTGTTAATGGTCACATAGGGAACGACATCTCTGATGCACTTGCTAATAAACTTGCTCACCTAGTCAGCGTATAGTCAGAATTTGCTTGGAAGATAATGCGGTCGGCATTTTATTGTAAGGAATTCTAGGTCGGGTGAACAAAAGGACTTGAGTTCTTGTATGTTGTTAAGATTACACCATGAGTCGTTAATCATAAAGGCATACACCCACGCCCTTCTTCTTACCAGAGAGATGTTTGTTTCTGTCGGCGCGATGCGTGAAGAAACCGGGTGGCTTTACGGACTCTGACAACATATCCAGAGTGAGCCATGTTTCCGTGAAGGCAACTCATGCTCTAATTTCGTCCACCTTGTACATTGGCGAGAAATATGCTCGGAAGCGATGGATGGTGTGCTCGCCTTCTGAGTCTGACCAGTAGGCCGCTCCATCTGCCTCTGGGATAAGATTGCATGTCCAGGGTGACCGCGTTGTTTTGGGTCGGCCTCTGGGATAAGATTGCATGTCTAGGGTGGAGGTCCGAACACAGGATCCGCTTCGGGAAAGACATATTCCTGGTCGTAATGATGGTACGTTAACATCGCTTTTATATCCAATAGTACTTCCCGGCTGTATGTAATAACACTTGAGATTTTCTAGGCTAACAATGTCAGAAATAATACATAAAAAAACAAATAACTGCATAGTTTTCTAAGGACCTGAAGCGAGGCAACCATCTCTGTCGGCACCATCTAGCTGTTTATTATCAACTAGTACTACTGATATTGAAGACTGCATTGTTGGGAAAGAGCAAGCAAAGAAGGCATTTTTTCCCAACAAAAGGCACGTTATTACAGACAGACATAGTCCTCAGCACCAGCCCTCCCCCAGACGACCCCGCAGGTGAAGCCGGATCTGGAGGTCCTGGGTTGTGGCCTGCAGTTATGAGGCCAGTTGGATGTACTGCCTAACTCTCTAAAACTACATTTGAGGCAGCTTATTGTTGAGAAATTAACATTCACTTCTCTGGCAACAGCTCTTTTGGACATTCCTGCATGCCAATTGCACACTCCCTCCTTTTATTGTAGCAAGCACAAGGTGTACCCGTGTAATAATTTATCTGTTATTTTACCAGGTAAGTTGCAGCAAGAACCTGAGGAATAGTTACAGGGGAGAGGAGGGGGATGAAAGAGCCCATTTTACACTGCGGATTATTAGGTGACCGTGATAGTCAGATTGGGAATTTAGCCAGGACACCAGGGTTAATACCCCTACGATAAGTGCAATGGCATCTTTAATGACCGCAGAGAGTCAGTAAAGACAGCATCCTACACAGGGCAGTGTCCCCAATCACTGTCCTTTGGCATTGGGATATTTTTTAGACCAGAGGAATGAGTGCCTCCTACTGGCCCTCCAACACCACTTGTAGCAGCATCTGGTCTCCCATCCAGGGACTGACCAGGACCCACCCTGCTTAGCTTCAGAAGCAAGCCAGCAGTGGTATGCAGGGTGGTATGCTGCTGGCTTTTTTAATAATAATCATGTTGTTTAATCAGCTTCTTGATATACCATTCCTGTCAGGTGGATGGATTATCTTGGCAAAGGAAAAATGCTTACTTACAGGGATGTAAACAAATTTGTGCACAACGTTTTAGAAAAATAAGCTCTCATTTACAATTGCGACCTGGCGAAGATAAAGCAAAGCAGTTCGACACATACAACGACACAGAGTTACACATGGAGTAAAACAAACACACAGTCAATAATACAGTATAAACAAGTCTATATACGATGTGAGCAAATGAGGTGAGATAAGGGAGGTAAAGGCAAAAAAAGGCCATGGTGGCAAAGTAAATACAATATAGCAAGTAAAACACTGGAATGGTAGATTTGCAGTGGAAGAATGTGCAAAGTAGAAATAAAAATAATGGGGTGCAAAGGAGAATAAATAAATAAATAAATAAATACAGTAGGGAAAGAGGTAGTTGTTTGGGCTAAATTATAGGTGGGCTATGTACAGGTGCAGTAATCTGTGAGCTGCTCTGACAGTTGGTGCTTAAAGCTAGTGAGGGAGATAAGTGTTTCCAGTTTCAGAGATTTTTGTAGTTCGTTCCAGTCATTGGCAGCAGAGAACTGGAAGGAGAGGCGGCCAAAGAAAGAATTGGTTTTGGGGGTGACCAGAGAGATATACCTGCTGGAGCGCGTGCTACAGGTGGGTGATGCTATGGTGACCAGCAAGCTGAGATAAGGGGGGACTTTACCTAGCAGGGTCTTGTAGATGACATGGAGCCAGTGTGTTTGGCGACGAGTATGAAATATGGTGCCAACACTTCACATGTTGCGTTTATATTTTTGTTCAATATATATTATCAAAAGCTAAGGCTTGGCTGATATCCTCCTATATAAGCCTCCTATATATAGATATGCAACATAACAGAGCAGAAATATTGTACAATTTGAGGGTCAAATGACATCCCTCTTCTGCCCAATAAAATTCCTCAACAAAACCCAGTGACAGAACAATGGGAAATCTATACTCATTCAATTTTGCGACCCAGGTGCAGTCAAGTAGAAATTAGAATATTGTGGTATTGTGAGCTGCCCTTAGGATACTTCCGGTATGTGAGTGTGTTTCTGATATAAGAATCTCTAGAATATTTCCCTTGCTTTTATCAATCTTTCTCAAAAGAAAATGTCGCCATTTTTTAAATTTCAAATACTCTCAAGCAACTCAAGCTGTTCTCAGCACTGGAAATAAAACTCCACATTATGATTTTCAAAGCCTTTATGCAATGAAGTATCATTTGCTTCCTTTTGTACTTCCATTCATTGCTACAAAATGATGTACAAATCAACCCTCTCTTTTTACTCATCCCTGCGGCTGCTGCAGTATAACGTTTATCCTCACCTCACTCCTGGCCTCCCACCGAACCCCTTCCTGTGTTTAATTGGTGGGTTGGAACGTCAGGCCTGCCATATCAAACCTCCTCCATGCTCCAGGAGTTGATAATAATAGCGTTGAGGGAAGGCAGGCACCCCTTTGTGACAATTCTCACTGGAGGAGTTGCCCCATCCAAGGGTTAATTAGCCTGTCTTGTCATGGCTGCTTGGCTCTGGCTCCCAAGGTGCCACAGTGGAGAGAGGGGAGACGGGGCTACGCACTCCCACACTTCCCTCACCCCTTCCTTCAGTTCCCTGGTGTATACTCTACCAGGTCATGCATGGATGAGCTGCACTCTGTTATTGTGTAGAATGGAGCTATTTTGGGAGCCATATATTTTTTTTAAATGCTCTGTGACTCTGACAATGAGTTTGTTTGTACACTTTGCAATGGTTTCAGTGTGTTACTTGTGTTTATTTTGAGAGAAAATGCTTGTCATTTGCTGTGGAAGTGCTCAAAGTGGAGTTAAATGAATTGCACTGTTAAAGGGAGTGTCCATGGAGAAACGCCTCAATGCCTTAGTCACTGGATATATTAAGATCCTAAACATGCCCATACATACTGTATCTTTACAGGTCCAATGCAGACATTCTTTAAAATATCAATATCAAATATTTTCTGGGTAACAATGAAGTACCTTACTGGGATTGTTTTAAATTAAAATGGCCAACAAAAAAAACAAAAAAAAATTGCTACTTAGCAAAGACCAATTTCTCAAGCAAGAATTTTGCTAGGACTGTCTGGGAGTGGTCTGAGTGGGAAGGGTAAATCCAAAAACGAACTGTTGGCAGAGAGGTTTAGAGCTCTCTTTCTTATTGGTCTATTAACAAATTTACCCCCTGGTGATGAAATTTCAGGTGTTCTTTTCAAATAGGTTACACTAAAATGGCATCATTATTTTCACAATTTTACAGTATTATTCCAACCTCATAGTGGAAATATATATAAAACACAGGAAAACTGGGCCTTTAATAGCTATACAGTCCACTCCATACAGACCCCACAACCACATCCATGTCTTCTCCCCACAACCATGGGGACTGTGGTGAGTGACAGTAAGAGTTCATAAGTGCTTCCAGAGTCTTGCCCCACCATCTCTTCAACCATAATGAGCCAAAGGAGACACTCCCTCCAGCTCTGGCCTTGAGATATAAAGGAACAAAAAAATAGAGGGAGAGAGCATACATCTGCATCTGTTTCCCTGGCAACGACTTGCTCTGTCTGCCTGCCACCACGGAAACCAGGCTCCAGGGAAAGCAAGCAGTGAGCAGCACAGAAGCTTGCTCCCTGGAGAGCAGCACACACAGTTCACACACACAGCTCGCTGGCTATGACCCCAAGGGAAAAGCGTGTGTGTATCTGTGTGTGTGCAGCAGCACCCATAGTCTGAACTCTGGGATCTACAGACCAGGGTACCATGCTACTGTGCTGGTTTCAGAGTGATGTTTTGTTATGTACAAATGTGTATTTGAAATTACACACAATCGTTTTCCCCTATTTTTGTTCAAGTTACATGAAGGTATAACATCGCTAGAATGATTTGCGAAAGTGCTGCCCCATCAGTCAACTATCTTGGCTAGAATTTCTTTGGACATTTGAGCAACTTCACAACTATTTTCACACATATTCGGTCTTTCCTTCCCAGGAATGTGATCAGAAAGTAAATAATTTGGTTACAGTTAAGTGAGTGACACGTATCATGCAGAAAGCAATCTTCCTCTAAAATTCTGTTTTAATTTTCCAAGTCAAGTATTTGATGAATTCTAACTGTAACACAGCACTCAAGGGAAGAGCTGTTATAGTCTGTAGACAACAATAGATAGTAGCTGGTGTCAAGATGGCTTCCCTATCTGGTTGGGGATGATGTTGGGGAGAGACACATTCTGTTGTGTTGATACATTTGAAGTTACATGACACTCTAAGAAACGTAATTCCAGTAATACAAATGTGTGCTTGTCAACAAAACCATGCAGTCCATTTCAAAAATGTACCATGGTAGTACAATGAAAAAAATACCATGGTATTATCATGTTTTTTTGATCACTACCATAGCAGGAAAATACCATGGTACTGTTGCAATACCATGGTATTTTCCTGCCATGGTACTGACCAAAAAAACATGATAGTACCATGGTAGTTTTTTCATTGTACTACCATGGCAGGAAATTACCATGGTATTGCAACAGTACTTTTCCTGCCAAGGCAGTGACCAAAAAACCCTATTTCTTAAAATTGTACTAGCTACCATGGTACAAAAATGAATCATGGTAGTACAATGAAAAAATACCATGTTTTTGTACTAGCAGCATGTAGTGACACATGAATGCATGGTAGTTGTTTACAATGTATTATGATTGTCTGTGTCTCACCATTTTTCAGGTAAAGTGACCAAAAACAAAGTAATTTATGGTACTCACATAATGCAACATTGACTACTCGCTCTGCAATGGAAAGGCGTAGGCCTAGTACCCTTTTAAACCCCTTTAGCTCATAGTGAAAACCACAACACACATGGTCTAGTAGCATAGTATATCCTTTTAAACCTTGGGACCTGGATAGGGTATGGTGAGAAGAATGAAGGGAGTTTGTCCTGTTGCCATGATTACGACAAGCTAGCTTGACTGGCGCTAACTTTAGCCGACGTTAGCTTCTATGCTAACAGATTTTTATAAATTAATTCAACTATCCAAACATCATAAAAAAATATATTATATCATTACACTCCGCGTAACTGGGTGTTTCGCATGCTTTACAATTGCTCACCGTGATGATAATGTTTAAAATATTACATTTATCTGGTGCTTCTCTTTTCAGTTGGCTCTCTCATTCAACTGACTCATTTACTAGGCAGGTTAGCGTGAGAGTGAGAGCACGTGATGCAACCCCTAGAGCGAGCAGCTCCCTCTATGGGCCGAAACAAGCGCAACACCCCTTGACTATAAATACAGTAAATTATTACAAAATACCACGGATTAGGCTACCATATATTTTACATTCTCCCACATTTAAGGTTGGCAAAAAAGGGAACCCAAAGATGAGCAAAAAAACGGTACTATTAATACAGAAAGTATTACCCCTATTTCCCTTTTTCTTTGATGTTACAGACACATTTGGACCAACAGTACTTCCTGCCTCTAACTTTATCAAAAACGTTCCCATACTGGTATATAAATTCATCAATATAATACCAACCAAACTCTTTTGACCTTGTTTTTATTTATTTAATGTATTAGACTGCCATTGTGCTATGGTAACAGACAATTAATAAAGATGGTACCATATGATAATTATTGGTACCATTTATCATAATTGTGAGTTACCGTGGTATAATGTAGGATGCCGGTTAAAACCATGGTATTTCCAGGATCCACGTCTACCGTGTTATGAATGATGCAATACCATGGTATTATTTAGGTGCATGGCAGTAACATCATAATTGAAAGCTAAAACCATGGTACATTTCCATGATTCAGATTTATACCATGGTATAAATTATGCAGTACCATAGTAATATTTAGGTATAATGGCAATACCATTGTAGTACCATCATGATTCAGACTATACCATGGTATAAGTGAAATGAGTAGTACCATGGTATGAATGAAAGTACCATAGTAGTACCATGGTACATTTTTGTATGGTGTGCCGTAATGCTTTAATTAGTGAGACCAGGTCACATGGTCAGAAATCACCTGACCCTTGATTAAATAACACTTTATTTGTGGCACGTGTGTTTGTGTGGGTGTTTCTGCAGAAGCACTGCAAAGGACAGGCCTTGCTGGACATGGTGTGTGAGCACCTCAACCTGCTGGAGAAGGACTACTTTGGCCTGATGTACAGCGATGCAGAAAGCCAAAAGGTCAGTGCTTTGTCATGGAGATGCTGTGACCATTAATTTACCACTCCTGCTCTTTTTTCCTCCTTTCCTCCCCTGCTCTCTTTATCCCCCATTCTTACTTCTTCCTCTCATGAAGTACTGTCTTCAGAAAAATCATAATAACAGATGACATAGCTGGAGGAGGAAACATCAGAAAACATGGCACCCTAAACTGGCAATGGTGAAAACATGGCACTCTAAACTCCTTAGAAAACATTTGAACACTTCATCATCATAGCCTACATTAGAAAGGCTGACTAGTGCTCCTCTGATGTCTGTTGACTCTCCAAACGACACCAGGAAGGGTAATTGTACTAGAATGGATGTAATTAGTTATTACGCCACTGGCTAAGATTTGGCACTGAGACAGAACTGAATGGTCATGACAGTCAGTTAGCTGGTAGTAGGGTTGTTTTGAGGATGTGTGTTTTGGGTTTACCTTACCTCTGTACACCTCAACCACAGGCAAGGTATGTAATGCAGGCCCAGCTCCACGAGGGGGAAAAGAGGGCCTAGCCCCCTCAATTGAAACTTATGCCGCCTCAGTTTAAGTTTTATGTCCCTATATAAAAATAGCAAAAAATACCAAATGATTGAGTGACAAGGTTGTTGCAAAATCTGTTGAGGAGGAGAGGGTTGAGGAGGTAGGCTTGAAGTGCTGGACATCTTATTATGACATGAATTATCTGAATTAAGTTCACAGAATTATACCTAGGAGTAACAGCTTCTATTAAGGAACTTTTTATGTCCTTTGAGCTAGCTAGCTAACAAGCTTGTGTGCACAGCTGCACCAGAATTAAAAACACGTCTTACCTTTTTGTAGTTGATAAATCCAAGATATAACGTGATAACTAGGCGTATAGTATCCTTAACTAGTGTTGAAAATGTTAATCCATTCACTATCTTCTGAATCATGCTTGTAACGTCATAGTAGTCTTTGGAGGAGGGAGGGGCAGATGGCCTAAACACCCACAAACCGACAAAGATTTTCAGCTGGCAGGCTGAAAATAAGTTTCTCAGTGACAGTCAGAGCTTTGCGTAGGCGCTTTATTTGGTTACTTTGTGGGACTAGAAAAAAAGGCCTAGAACGTAAAATAATGTTACTAATCAGTTCCCATTTTTTAAAATAACGGTTCTGTTCCGGAACAGTTTTGATCACTTTCATTTCTGTTTCTGTTCCTTGAAAAACATGTTTATTTTACGGTTTTTGGTTCTGTTCCATGAACTGGTTCCAACTCCTGAGTATTAGCCTTAGCCTATTTACCAAGCTTGAACCAGATAATATGCCATGATGTATATCGGAAATTGGCTTCGCCAAAGTACCCAAGCAAAGCCAAAAGGAGAAGGAGAGCAATGAGCAGCAGCAGCAACAGCATCAAACCACCATGATGCCTGCTGAGCTCCAGCTAGCTCCACGTGCAGATCCTCCCCACCCTTCCACAAGCACCATCAGGATAATGGCTCCACATCCCCCTCCAGCGACTGTTTCTGATGATTTTGAAACAGAGGAGCCAGCCCAGGTTAAATCAAATCAAATTGTATTTGTCACATACGTGTGTTTAGCAGATGTTATTGCGGGTGTAGTGAAATGCTTGTGTTTGTAGCTCCAACAGTGCAGTAATATCTAACAAGTAATATATAACAATTTCACAAATATACACACACATCTAAAGTAAAGGTATGGAATTAAGAATATCTAAACATTTGGGTGAGCAATGTCAGAGCGGCACACGCTAAGATAGAATAGGTAGAATAGGATAGAATACAGTATAAATATGAGATGAGTAATGAAAAATATGTAAACATTATTAAAGTGACTAGTGTTCCATTTTTAAAGTGGCCAGTCTATGTTTATAGGGCAGCAGCCTCTAATGTGCTAGTGATGGCTATTTAACAGTCTGATGGCCTTGAGATAGAAGCTGTTTTTCAGTCTCTCGGTCCCAGCTTTGATGCACCTGTAGGGACCTTGGCTTCTGGATGAAAGCGGGGTGAACAGACAGTGGCTCGGGTGGTTGTTGTCCTTGATAATCTTTTTGGCCTTCTTGTGACATCGGTTGCTGTAGATGTCCTGGAGGGCAGGTTCCTTGCCCCCAGTGATCCGTTGGACAGACCGCACCACTCTCTGGAGAGCCCTGAGGTTACGGGCGGTGCAGGTGCCGTACCAGGCGGTGATACAGCCCAACAGGATACTCTCAATTGTGCATCTGTAAAAGTTGAGGGTTTTAGGTGCCAATCCAAATTTCTTCAGCCTCCTGAGGTTGAAGAGGCGCTGTTGCACCTTCTTCACCACACTGTCTGTGTGGGTGGACCATTTCAGTTTGTCCGTGTTATGTACGCTGAGGAACTTGAAGCTTTCCACCTTCTCCACTGTGGTCTTCTCGATGTGGATAGGGGGGGGGGGGGGGGGGGTCATGGGTGAACAGGGAGTAAGTACAGGAGGGGAGTGAGCACTCATCCTTGTGGGGCCCCAGTGTTGAGGATCAGAGAAGTGGAGGTGTTGTTTCCTACCTTCACCACCTTGGGGGCGGCCCGTCAAGAAGTCCAGGACCCAGTTGCACAGGGTGGGGTTCAGACCCAGGGCCTTGAGCTTAATGATGAGCTTGGAGGGTACTATGGTGTTGAATGCTTATTTATAGTCAATGAACAGCATTCTTACATAGTTATTCCTCAGGTCCAGATGGGATAGGGCAGTGCGATTGCAACTGCATCGTCTGTGGATCTAACGGGGCGGTAAGCAAATTGAAGTGGGTCTAGGGTGTCAAGTAAGGTAGAGGTGATATATGATCCTTGACTAGTCTCTCAAAGTACTTTGTGATGATAGAAGTGAGAGCTACGGGGCAATAGTCATTTAGTTCAGTTACCTTTCTTTCTTGGGTACAGGAACAATGGTGGACATCTTGAAGCATGTGGGGACAGCAGACTGGGATAGAGAGAGGGCTGCCCCCAGGTGGTGAGGGTAGGAAACAACATCTCCACCCCGCTGATCCTCAACACTGGGGCCCCAGAAGGGTGCGTTCTCAGCCCTCTCCTGTACTCCCTGTTCACTCATGACTATGTGGCCATGCACGCCTCCAACTCAATCATCAAGTTTGCAGAAGACACTACTGTGGTAGGCTTGATTACCAACAATGACGAGACGGCCTAAAGGGAAGAGGTGAGGGCCCTCGGAGTGTGGTGTCAGGAAAACAATCTCACACTCGAAGTCACCAAAACAAAGGACCCCCCTATCCACATCGACCGGACAGTAGTGGAGAAGGTGGAAAGATTTAAGTTCCTCGGCGTACACATCACGGACAAACTGAAATGGTCCAACCCCACAGACAGCGTGGTGAAGAAGTCGTAACAGCGCCTCTTCAACCTCAGGAGGCTGAAGAATTTTGGCTTGTCGTCAAAAACACTCACAAACTTTTACAGATGCACAATCGAGAGCATCCTTTCGGGCTATATCTTCGCCTGGTATGGCAACTGCTCCGCCCACAACCGTAAGGCTCTCCAGAGGGTAGTGAGGTCTGCACAACGCATCACCGGGGGCAAACTACCTGCCCTCCAAGACACCTACACCACCCGATGTCACAGGAAGGCCAAAAAGATCATCAAGGACAACAACCATCCGAGCCATTGCCTGTTCACCCCGCTATCATCCAGAAGCCAAGGTCAGTACAGGTGCATCAAAGCTGGGACCGAGAGACTGAAAAACAGCTTCTATCTCAAGGCCATCAGACTGTTAAACAGCCATCACTGACATAGAGTGGCAGCTGCCAACATACTGACTCAAATGTCTAGCCACTTTAATAATAAAAATGTGGATGTAATAAATGTATCACTAGCCACTTTAAAAAAATGACACTTTATATAATGTTTACATATCATATATTACTCATCTCAAATGTATATACTGTACTCTATACCATCTACTGCATCTTGCCTATGCTGTTCGGCCATCGCTCATCCATATATGTACAGTATATGCACATGTTTTTTATTTTTTTTTATTTTTTATTATATTTATTTTTTATTTATTTATTTTTCATTCCTTACACTGGTAGTTGTTGTGAAATTGTTAGATTACTTGTTAGATATTACTGCATGGTCGGAACTATTAACATCTGCTAACCATGTGTATGTGACCATTAAAATTTTATTTTATTTGATAGAGCGCAGCGGTGATTTTGCGCCAGCTTCTTGTTCAAAACCATTTGCACTTTTATGTTTATTGTGGTATAGCGTGATATAAATGGAATTCAATATAATTCCAATTCAATAACCCAAATGCTATACCCTGGGTATAGCTACATATCGGTGTGTTTCATCATAGAAATAGATCCATTCTATTACGGTTTTATTGGTAGGCTATTGGGTTTCGTGGTTGTAAATGGAACTGTACGTATTGGGAACATATTTATGTTAGGCTGGCATTGCTTAATTGATTACGTGGGTGGATTTTGATTCACTGAAGTGTATTTTGCCATATCACAATGTGTTTCTGAAGGGGACATATATATAAGCCTATTTATTTGGTAAATTTGCTTTTTGTTTACTGAGTTTGCTTATTGTTAATTTAACTAGCCTAAATATAGATTCTGTCATGCCTTTATTGATCAGATATTTTATTTACTAGGCCTTCTGTATGACTTGGTACCACTGTTTTGTTCTGTTCGAATTCGCAGAATTCTAAACCAAACTGCTATTAAGTCATTTTGTTTGCACCTATTACAAACAACCTATGTGAATGCAGCCGTTCGCACAACTGTCTTACCAAAATAATGCAAACTAAATGCTGAAACTGGTAGCCTTACTTTCAGCATTTAGTTTGCATTATTTTGGTAAGACAGTTGTGCGAACGGCTGCATTCACATAGGCTGTTTGTAATAGGTGAATTACACTATATATATTATATATACAAAGTTAGCCATACCCATTCCTGACGTGTGTATAAAATTGAGCACACAGCTATGCAATCTCCATAGACAAACATTGGCAGTAGAATGGCCTTACTGAAGAGCTCAGTGACTTTCAACGTGGCACAGTCATAACATGCCACCTTTCCAACAAATCAGTTTGTAAAATTTCTGCCCTGCTAGATCTTCCCCGGTCAACTGTAAGTGCTGTTATTGTGAAGGTGAAAAGTCTAGGAGCAACAATGGCTCAGCCGCGAAATGGTAGGCCACACAAGCTCAAAGAATGGGACCGCCAAGTGCTGAAATGCGTAGCGCGTACAAATAGTCTGTCCTCGGTTGCAACACTCACTACCGAGTTCCAAACTGCCTCTGGAAGCAACTTCAGCACAAAAACTGTTTGTCAGGAGCTTCATGAAATTGGTTTCCATAGCCAAGCAGCCGCACACAAGCATAAGATCACCATGCGCAATGCCAAGCGTCGGCTGTAGTGGTGTGAAGCTCGCCGCCATTGGACTCTGGAGCATTGGAAACGCATTCTCTGTAGTGATGAATCACTCTTCACCATCTGGCAGTCCGACGGACAAATCTGGGTTTGGTGGATGCCAGGAGAACGCTACCTGCATTCTGCCAACTGCATAGTGCCAACTGTAAAGTTTGGCAGAGGAAGAATAATGATCTGGGGCTATTTTTCATGGTTCAGGCTAGGCCCCTTAGTTCCAGTGAAGGGAAATCTTAACGCTACAACATACAATGACATTCTAGAAGATTCTGTGCTTCCAACTTTGTGGCAACAGTTTGGGGAAGGCCTTTCCTGTTTCAGCATGACATTGCCCCGGTGCACAAAGCAAGGTTCATACAGAAATAGTTTGTCGAGATCGGTGTGGAAGAACTTGACTGGGCTGCTCAGAGCCCTGACCTAAACCCAATCAAAAACCTTTGGGATGAATTGGAACGCCAACTGCGAGCCAGGTCTAATCGCCCAACAGTCCCTGCAGAAATGCTCCAACATCTAGTGGAAAGCCTTCCCAGAAGAGTGGAAGCTATTATAGCAGCAAAGGGGGAACCAATTCCATATTAATGCCCATGATTTTGGAATGAGACATTCGACGAGCAGGTGTCCACATACCTTCGGTCATGTAGTGTACCAGAGCAATTAAAAAAAACTGTAGCAGTTACAGAACAACATGTTGTGATCTGATTTGTCACAAACGGTTGAGGTTTTGGAGCCAGTTCTGTCTGGAGAAGAGAATAAATTGTGTTTCTGTGTGTGGTGTGTGCGTGCATGTGTGTTTATGTGTGAGAGAGTCTGAAACAATAGAGGTAAATGCTGAAAGATGTTATTTCTCACAGCATAGGTACCTCTGAGAGCAGGTAGGTCTCCTCTTCAATATCAGGCTTATCTCATGGTAGCCTATACTGTCTGGGGTCCTCAGTGACTCTCAGCCAAACAATATGTGATTAAAATGTCCTTCCCAGCTGGCACATTCCATGGTTAATTTGAATTTGTTTGAATGTACGTTTTTGGGTTCCAATTTGTTTTTGGAATGAAGTCATAAGTTTCCTGTCCGGTAAAACTTAACGTTTTTTTAGATGTTCTGAAAACAGAAGTGAACATTTAGTCTGTTCTGGGAACATACAATTTTAGGTTGCAGGGACACTGCTAGCTCAGGTTAATTGTTTTGAACTCCAAGCACAGATAAGATACATGGAAATTAATTTGATTTGCTTAGGCATAAATCATACAAAATATTGTGGCACAATAAATCACTGAGATGCACAAGGCCATCAGACTGTTAAACAGCCACCACTAACATTGAGTGGCTGCTGCCAACACACCGACTCAACTCCAGCCACTTTAATAATGGAAATTGATGTAAAAATATATCACTAGCCACTTTAAACAATGCTGCTTAATATAATGTTTACATATCCTACATTACTCATCTCATATGTATATGTATATGCTGTACTCTATATCATCTACTGCATCTTTATGTAATACATGTATCACTAGCCACTTTAAACTATGCCACTTTGTTTACATACCCTACATTACTCATCTCATATGTATATAATGTACTCGATACCATCTACTGCATCTTGCCTATACCGTTCTGTACCATCACTCATTCATATATCTTTATGTACATGTTCTTTCTCCCTTTACACTTGTGTGTATAAGGAAGTAGTTTTGGAATTGTTAGGTTAGATTACTCATTGGTTATTACTGCATTGTCAGAACTAGAAGCACAAGAATTTCGCATTAACATCTGCTAACCATGTGTATGTGGCAAATAAAATTGGATTTGATTTGATTTGAGATTCAAGGATGGAGATAGCATGCCATGTTTTTTTATATTCATACAAAGCTGTTCATTGTAGTCTATTTAAACAGACCCAATTTAAAAGGAAACAAGCACTCATTAAGATCAGGTGTGGCCAACAAAACTAAACACAATAAGATAGAGGGTGTTTAGTTGATGCTGAAAAGGGAATGTACTGTGTATGTTTTTACATAACATTCTTAGAATGTTCTTTGAATGTTACTATAGTTTTCTTGTGATATTTTATGGGAAGTTTTCTTAATGTTCTTGGAACAATTTGGGAACATGACTTTAAATGGAACCATGAGGGAACTTGTAGGAAACGTTACTCTGAAGTACACCAGTTGAATTATTTTATATAATATATAAAGTATGCTGTTGCATTGAACTCCGACCTTGCTGGGGACCCAGAGAAACAGTGTTGCACCAGTGCCTAGAACCATTACCAAAAATGTAATTCAAGGTAACTATGTTTGAACTTTTAGGAAATGTTCTGTTAAAGTAATGTTCTGTAAAATAATGTTATTTTGTCAATTTCTTAAAGATGCACTATGCAGAATTCCTTCGCCGTTTCCTGGTTGCAAATATTCTATTAGTTTGCCTAATTCCAGGTTATGTGACAAAACAAGGAAGCATAGTGTAGATAATTATTGTACCATCTAAACTGCTGTGAAGTACCTGTTCCATAACCAAAAAATATTGTATTTTCAGTCTTTTGACGCCAAAACGAAACTTAAGAATGGGAAGCATAGAAATAGCACACATAGAACAGATCTACCTTTTCTTAGACTTCCTTTCAATGGGAATGACAGCCCTATAACACTTTGTTTATTCAGTTTTATACACAAGACAACACAAAACAATATATATACTCAACTAGAAAAAATACTACAAAAAAATTGCTTTAAAGATACCATACTTTAGAGAAGTTAAACACACTGGGCAGAAGGCTACAAAAGTTAAAGAGCAATCTGTAGTACAGGGACAGAGCAAACACCTCACCATTGTTCCTGTAAACAGTCAAGTGATAGGGGTGGAGAAATGCAACCACTCACAGACTGTCATGGAAAACCCACCGACCATCCACTGGACCAAAAATAACATTTACAATGCTTTAAAAGAAGAAAAAATATATAATAATTGTATGTAAGTGTGAACAAAATGTAAAAAAAAAACAGGGCAAAACAAGCTCACATTATAGTCTCTAACCGGCAAGATGAATAAGGCATCCGCAGGTCACAATCAATAAGCACATCATCAACCTTAATGCCCCCCCCCCCAAAAAAAAACAGAAAGAAATGCTCATCCAAACCTTAAGTCACAGGGGAGTCAAATACAGACTTATTTTTGTTTTAATATGAATGCCATCACTGGATGGACTGTTTAAAGTAAGACCGGAATGGAGCCCAAGCCTCATAAAACAGTTTGGGGTTCCCACGTGTATTGAATATATTTTTTTCTAGTTTCAGAGAGCACAACACATCTCTCACCCAATTTTTATAAGATGGGGGAGCTGCCATCTTCCAGTTCTGTAGTATTAGCTGTCTAGCTAAAAGAGTTGTATAAGCAACAGCGTCCAACTGGATTCTTGACAGGGGGGTACCTATGGGCAGTACTCCAAAAAGGGCTGTAAGGGGAGAGGGATCTATAACAGTGTCATATATGTCAGAGAAACATTTAAATATTAATTCCCAGAAACCTGACTGTTTATGACAGCCCCAAAACATATGCAACAGTGTGGCTGGTTCCGTTTTACATCTGACACTGAGATTGATCCAAACTCTTTAAGAACAGATAAGGCAGTTGGCAATGAGGTATCAAGGTTAGAGATGAACAAAAGTAGGTTGTCAGCATACAGCGAGACTTTCTGCTCTAAGCCCGTCCTGATTATACCTTGAATGGCATCATTAGAGCATAGTCCAATGGCGAGAGGCTCGATTGCCAAAGCAAACAACAGGGGGGAGAGTGGACAACCCTCTCTGGATCCGCGGTGCAAGGGAAAATAGTCAGAGGACAAGTTGTTAGTCCGTACCAAAGCCACGGGGGAAAAATAAAGAATCTTTATCCACGCAATGAATTTGGGGCCAAAGCCAAATCTATAAAGGGCAGCTGTTAGGTAGTCCCACTCAACACGGTGAAAAGCTTTTTCTGCATCAAGTGAGACCACCATCTCCGCGTCCCCCGATGCTGGGGAGTACAGTATATTCATAAGGCGTCTAATATTGAAAAACAAATGCCTATTTCTCACAAAGCCAGTCTGGTCAGAGTGTATTACTTGGTGCAGTGAACCGTCCATACAGATGGCTGACAGCTTGGCTAGGATTTTGTAAGTTTAAAAGCGAGATTGGGCGATAGGATCCACATTCCAGGGGGTCTTTGTTTTTCTTCAATAGTAATGAAATTGAAGCCTGATAAAGACTAGGCGGTAGGGTATTAAGGTGAGGTATTAAGGCACTCTGCAAATAATCGAGAAGAGAATGGGCAAAGCAGACCAGAAAACGTCCTGTAAAATTTGGTTGGAAAACCGTCCGGACCCGGTGATTTACTACTTTTCATTGCGGACACTGCTGTTGCAATCTCCTCCGGTGTAAATTCTTCTTCTAGATAGTCATGGGTGTCTGTATCAATTGAAGGCATATTCAAGCCATTAAAGAATGAATCAATCAGCAAAGGGTCTTGAGGATATTCAGAGGTGTATAGCGCAGAGTAAAATTGTTTGAATTGATCATTGATCTCTTTATGTATAAATGTGATGGCAACAGACAGACAAATAAGGGTCCTTATTTGTGGGATTAAACATGAGGCCTCAGATTTACGGATCTGATGTGCAAGGTGTTTACTGGCCTTGTCGCCTTGTTCATACACTCTGTATCGAGCTCGCAAGAGTAACTGTTCAGCTTGCCTGGTAGAAAGCTCATCAATTTCAGATTGGAGGAAGGATCTGTAGGGGAAGGATCTGTAGCATACTTCTCATCCAATGTGGCTATGGATTCGTTCAGGTCCTGAAGTTGCTGAGAGCAAACTTTGTTTTGGTTGGCTGTATAAGAAATAATTTTGCCACGTAGGTATGCTTTGAGAGACGACCTATGGTAGAGCAGAACATACAGTGGGGCAAAAAAGTATTTAGTCAGCCACCAATTGTGCAAGTTCTCCCACTTAAAAAGATGATAGAGGCCTGTAATTTTCATCATAGGTGTACACTTCAACTATGACAGACAAAATGAGAAAAAAAATCCAGAAAATCACATTGTAGGATTTTTTATGAATTTATTTGCAAATTATGGTGGAAAATAAGTATTTGGTCACCTACAAATAAGCAAGTCCCTACGCATCCTAAAATGCTCACCAGTCCTCAAGTGAGTCTCATGTAGAAATGCAACATTTGCATTCAAACCCTTTTTGATTTGTGTCAGCACCCTCTTACGCTTCACGGGATTGTTAACCCCTTTGATGTCCCATTAAATGTTCTTGATCGTATTATCTCGGCAACCCTGAGCACTCCCGTGATACAACCCTGTCATTAGAGCATAGAGTGGAAAAGCAATGAGTACCCAAAAACCCCAGAATAACTTGTCTCTGAGTAATAATGTACGGTGCAAGATATTTGGAAAAAGTACAGAAAAAAAACTAAAAAGACAGAATGACAACATTAGAACTCAACCTCACAAACGAGGTACAAGCCTAAATAGAACATGTTCTCTTCGCACAGTATGTCTGTGAGAGTGCAGTGTTAAACCTAAACCCACAGTCCCGCTTATCCACAGTTCGCAAGCAACAGTTGCTGATCTATGAGCAAGTTCAAGACTTCTTGATGTGACGTTGAATGTGAGCCATAGCCTCATCCAGAGACTCAAATGTGTAGTCTTTACCATTATGAGATAGCCATAAACGGGCCAGGAATCGCAGTCCATACTTCACACCTGGATGGTCCGTAGCAGTCATTTGGCCTGTCCAAAAGCTGCGAGCAGCCTGGAAACAGTGGGGGAGTAGTCCTGGTAGATGGAGAAGCTCTGTACTTGAAAGCTCAGTGGTATTGGGGGCTCGTCAGAGAATCTCCATCTTCTCATGGAAAAATTGCACTCAAAGAATTATGCCTCTCACCATCCCGGGGCTTTGGGAGCAGCGACCGGTGAGCCCAATCAATCAGGGGCTTCTCATCTAAGGCAAGACCATCCTTCAGCAGCCCAGAAATTAAATCCGTGGCGCGAGGCATTTCCCCTGACTCTTGGACCGATACCAGTCTCAGATTATTGTGGGGAGAGAATCCCAATAAACTCATACAACTCTCCTGCACCTTTTTGAAATCCACAGCCAGGCGTTTCACGTCAGCCTCCAGGCAGGTGGTTAAGTCGTAGACATTGGTTGCGGAGATCTCCAGTGCTGCAATCGTTGTAGTGTGCAACTTTGTTGTTGTTTTGATTGATGTGATTGCTGGCACTGTCTCATTCCACAGGATGGTTAGATCTGCTTTTAAAGTAACAGAAACCTGTATTCGGGCCTCAATTGTTGCAACTACCTCCGTTTTCATTTCAACTATCTCAGAGCGTAGTAGTTTGATGGCCTTGAGAATGTTCATTTCAGCGCCGCCAGGCCAAGCCGCACCCCCGGGTAAAGTGTGAGTCCCCGGGCTCTCAGACTCGGGAGAGGGATGTGATGAGAGTGGGTCTTGTGGGCCGGGTTTTCTCAAAGTCATTGAAAGCAAAGTAGTCTTGGTTTTTATGGAAAGGGATCATCAAACTAATATTTGAAAATAAATACGGTCCTGCTGCAAAATGTACATAAACTCTCACCAAGCTCTAAGAAACATGGTTTCAGCTTTAAATGTGCTGAGAATGTTTCAAAGCCAAGTAACTATCCTGAAACCATTCCCAGGGCGTTATGGGAAGATTGTATGCAAAATAACCCTAGGATAACCAGGCTCTCACCAAGCTCCAAGAAACATAGTTCTCAGACACTCCTCTCTGCCTCTCCTTGAGAATATTATCTCCACACCATTTGGGAGAACATTAATTGTGTTTATGATTGCTTTGTGAACTATGACTGCAGTCTACTTGTAGCAGAACAGTGAGAACAGTTGTTATTACTAATGGAGTGCTCTACA
Source organism: Oncorhynchus mykiss (assembly GCF_013265735.2). Taxonomy (NCBI): domain Eukaryota; kingdom Metazoa; phylum Chordata; class Actinopteri; order Salmoniformes; family Salmonidae; genus Oncorhynchus; species Oncorhynchus mykiss. The sequence goes on along the minus strand of NC_048581.1, from coordinate 77,838,165 downwards.
GAGAGGAGACAAAAGACCCAGGGCCTTTTTCGTAATTGAGTGATCTTTGGCCCAGGCCGACGTTAGATAGATTCTTGAGGATAATAAATTACTGCTGCTTATTAATGTGTTTAGCACGCTGATTTAACACTGGAGGACCAAAGCTTTTCTCTGCCCTAGTACCCCAATGGTTGAACCAGCTTCCCCCTGATGCTAGGACAGCGGAGTCCCTGACAATTTTTTGAAAACGTCCGAAACTCTCAAATGTCTGAAACACTTCTAATAGTATCTGAAATAAGACATGTCAGTCTAGTCATGTCATTCCCCCCCCCTTTCCTACTAGCTCTGACTTTGCTGATATATTGAGGAAAATGTACAGTCGTGGCCAAAAGTTTTGAGAATTACACAAATATTAATTTTCACAAAGACTGCTGCCTCAGTTTGTATGATGGCATTTTGCATATACTCCAGAATGTTATGAAGAGTGATCAGATGAACTGCAATTAATTGCAAAGTCCCTCTTTGCCATGCAAATCCCCCCAAAATATTTCCACTGCATTTCAGCCCTGCCACAAATGGACCAGCTGACATCATGTCAGTGATTCTCTCATTAACACAGGTGTGAGTGTTGACGAGGACAAGGCTGGAGATCACTTTGTCATGCTGATTGAGTTTGAATAACAGACTGGAAGCTTCAAAAGGAGGGTGGTGCTTGGAATCATTGTTCTCTGTCAACCATGGTTACCTGAAAGGAAACCGTCATCATTGCTTTGCACAAAAAGGGCTTCACAGGCAAGGATATTGCTGCCAGTAAGATTGCACCTACATCAACCATTTATCAGACCATCAAGAACTTCAAGGAGAGCGGTTCAATTGTTGTGAAGAAGGCTTCAGGGTGCCCAAGAAAGTCCAGCAAGCACCAGGACCATCTCCTAAAGTTGATTCAGCTGCGGGATTGGGGCACCACCAGTACAGAGCTTGCTCAGGAATGGCAGCAGGCAGGTGTGAGTGCATCTGTACGCACAGTGAGGCAAAGACTTTTGGAGGATGGCCTGGTGTCAAGAAGGGCAGCAAAGAAGCCACTTCTCTCCAGGAAAAACATCAGGGACAGGCTGATATTCTGCAAAAGGTACAGGGATTGGACTTCTGAGGGCTGGGGTAAAGTCATTTTTTCTGATAAATCCCCTTTCCAATTGTTTGGGGCATCTGGAAAAAAGCTTGTCCGGAGAAGACAAGGTGAGCGCTACCATCAGTCCTGTGTCATGCCAACAGTAAAGCATCCTGAGACCATTCATGCGTGGGGTTGCTTCTCAGCCAAGGGAGTGGGTTCACTCACAATTTTGCCTAAGAACACAGCCATGAATAAGAATGGTACAAACACATCCTCCGAGAGCAACTTCTCCCAACCATCCAGGAACAGTTTGGTGACGAATAATGCCTTTTCCAGCATGATGGAGCACCTTGCTATAAGGCAAAAGTGATAACTAAGTGGCTTGGGGAACAACACATCAATATTTTGTGTCCATGGCCAGGAAACTCCCCAGACCTTAATGCCATTGAGAACTTGTGGTTAATCCTCAAGAGGCGTGTAGACAAACAAACCCTACAAATTCTGACAAACTCCAAGCATTGATTATGCAAGAATGGGCTGCCATCAGTCAGGATGTGGCCCAGAAGTTAATTGACAGCATGCCAGGGCGGATTGCAGGGGTCTTGAAAAAGAAGGGTCAATACTGCAAATATTGACTCTTTGCATCAACTTCATGTAATTGTCAATAAAAGCCTTTGACACTTATGAAATGCTTGTAATTATTCTTCAGTATGCCATAGTAACATCTGACAAAAATATCTAAAGACACTGAGGCAGCAGACTTTGTGGAAATTAATATTTGTTTCACTCTCAAAACGTTTGGCCATGACTGTAATTACTACGACTAAGATATGTGGTTTATTCACCTAGCTATCTTAAGATGAATGCACTGTAATTCGCTCTGGAGAAGAGCATCTGCTAAATTACTCAAATGCAAATGGACCTCACCCGGGGTGTGTGTGTGTGTGTGTGAGAGAGAGAAAGAGAGAGAGTTTGTGGTTGGATCTCAGTTTATTAGTGTGTATTTTTGCAGGTGTGTCTATTTTTCAGGTTGTGTGTTCTGAAGTTGTCAGGAACACTTGTGGTTTTCCAAAGAAGTTGTTGGAGACTGCTGTGCTGTTTCAACCTTTTCCACTCCTGATTTCACTCTGGCAGAAGTGATAGTGACTGCCAAAAAAGCTTTCAGCCTTACTCAGCAGCTGGGATGTGCCACTCAGGCTCGGGATGCTGGGAAGTTCACTGTTTGTGGTTCGGCATACGGCTGTCTGCGTTATTAACCATGCAATAGGCATATTCACTCTTCCCGTTCAACTACATTAACAGTACACATTGTCAAAGGGCAGGGAATGATCTGAGAGATTTCACAAGGGAAACGAGGGTGTGCGTTGAAGGAGGACGTTTTATTAGCACAAGGCAGCAGGAGGAGTGTCAGAAACAGCGCCTCTCATGCTGAATGATGTCATTGTACAGATCTGGTGTGATACAAGCTGATAGGATATTAACTGGCCGGTGGTCATTTACTGTCACAATGGGCAAACAGATGCTGGGCCTGCCACTCTCATCTCCTCATGCTGAAAGTCTCAATGGGGGAGGGTTCCTCCTGCATCCCTCTCCTCCTCTTTCTATAGAACCATATGCAAATACTTTCACTAGAATCACCATCTGCAATTAGAGCTGCAGGGTGAATGAGTGTGTGGCAACAGGGTGTGCATTAGCCACTTCTCTCAGAGACCCCTGGGAATTCTTTCTGTCTCTCCTATATGTCTTTCAGAATTGGTTGGACCCCTCCAAGGAGATCAAGAAGCAGATGCGCAGTGAGTATCCTCGGCCCACACGCAGCACACACATGGTTCGATTCCTGAATGCTGATTGGCTGAAAGCTGTGGTATATCAGGCCGTATACAATGGGAATGATAAAATGATGCTATTTACTGGTCTAATTACGTTGGTAACCTGCTAAATACTTATGCAGTAGAATCAGAAGCTTTAGTCCCATTATGCAAGATGATATAATGAGTTTGTTTAACATAAGTGTATTACTATGCTGCTGCTGGAGCCTGTTCACACAAATAGATCTTTATTGTGACACATGTTATGGTGATTTTATGGCATGTCATACATGTGACCCCACTCTCTGAGGGTGTCTCAGGGGGAGTTGGGATACGCACATTACCAATTCCCACATGTGTTTTAATACATACTTGTACATGTGTGAAATAGGACAAATATAAGCACCCTCCTAATTATTACTATTATTATGGTTGTTATTATTACTACTGTTATTATTGCATGTGTGTCACTCACACCTTTGTGATACATGTCCAGTCCACATGGGGAGTAAACTCATCACATCTCCTGTGTCGCACCTCAGCTGCTCCCTGGCACTTTGCCTTCTCTGTCAAGTTCTACCCTCCAGACCCCTCCCAGTTGACAGAGGACATCACCAGGTACTGTTGTACAGCAGAGCAGTGTGAAGAGGCCCCCATAGCATTCTCACATACTGTTTTTATATACACACACACATGCTGTACATACATATAAACTGGCAGCACGCAAAGTCTCTCATGATTATCAGTTCTCACATTGAACTATCTCTGTCAAACAACAAACATTTGTACAGAAATACTTTTTACCATTGTAATCATTTACAGGGCATATTTCACTGCAAAGGATTCAAAAACATACTCTATTTACAGGTTTAGCTACATTTGGAGTTCCACTGGCTGTTATGGATTAACTCCTCAACATTCTCATTGGAGCTTGCCTTTGGTGAGACCTTATTTGAACTAGTCCCTCTCCCCTTGTCTTGCCCCCCCCCCCCTCTCTCTCTTTTATGACAGGTACTACCTGTGTCTTCAGCTGAGAGATGACATGTTGTCAGGCCGTCTGCCCTGCTCCTTCGTGACCCACGCCCTGCTGGGTTCCTATGCCGTGCAGGCCGAGCTGGGAGACTATGACACCGATGACCACGGTCCCGACTACGTCAGTGACTTCCGCTTCGCTCCCAATCAGACGCGAGAGCTGGAGGAGAGGGTCATGGAGCTCCATCGTAACTACAGGTAGGAGTTATGGTCAGGGTCAAGAGTATCTTCTGACCACCAGAAAAATGATAGGGCCATGACTATGGTCACATGATCAGAATAAATGCTCTTGGCCCAGTTAGATTTATTTCAGTTGCATGTTTGTAGTAAATCCATTGTGGTTACATCCAGTGGTGTAGTGGTGCCTGGAGAAATGGGTATACTCAGATCAAACGGCCCGCCTGGCAAAGGAAAGCGCCCTGTTTCAAAATTCTATGTTTTCCTATAGGTTTTTTCAGGTTTAATAAAAATAAAAAATAAAAATATGATGTCATTCGTCCACAACAATGCTCTTAATCAATATCAGGAAAACATTTTTGATATTTGGGAATTTTTGAGGGGGAGGGTGTAGTTGCCCTTTAATTCAGTTATGCACCTATCAAGAGACAGTTTGGCTAGCGGTGTTTCTATAGGCCAACTGTACAACAATGTTGGCCTACAGAGTACATGCGATGGCAGAGTTTGAAAAACAAGTGCCCTCCCATTGATACAAATCATCACGATATCATTCTGCCAGGAGACGTTCTTTGCAGTTAGCATTTAATTGGGAAGGTTTTTTGGGAAAGCCTTTAGAAATATTCATTCAAACAGAGCATGTTGACTGAATTGCACATCGCAAAGATTTAACTAAGTATAACAGGTAGAAAATAGCTGTTTTTGTAGGGTTTTTCTCAGATAACAACCAGAGCTGCGTCTCTATTGTCCAACACATTTAACCTCACAACAGTACTTAGTATTAGTGGCATCTTTCCTAATAGCATAGGGTGAAACGTTAAAAAAATAACTCACTCAGATTATGTGGTTAATAGCATGGAGCATCCACCTGCAATACATCCCAATACCTAAGACAGGTTAGGCCCCCTACCCCAAGGCAGTACTAAAGAAAAGACAATTATGCTTTAAAATAATGAAAATATATTGTCTGTTTTAGGCAACAACACAACAGGCATAATTTCAAAGTTCACAGAATAGCCTACTGTAATCTACCTCAGCTGCATGTGTAGCCTAGTTTGAAGACAACCATTGAAAACATAGCCATACAACCTAGCAGTCTAATGGCATTTATCTCAGATATCACAATAACAAACAAATAAACAAACAAAAAATAAAGAATGACAACTGTTACTGTGTTCATGGAGTCTGTATGAGGGCTGGCAGAGACTAAAACAATAGAAGTAGTCTGCAACGTTGTCATGGTAATATTCTTCTCCTTTGAATGGCTAATTAGGCATGAATGTTCACATTAACAAATCAAATCAAATCAAAGTTTATTTGTCACGTGTGCTGAATACAACAGGTATTCATTCACCTTACAGTGAAATGCTTACTTACAGGCTCTAACCAATAGTGCAAAAAAGGTATTAGGTGAACAATAGGTAGGTAAAAAAATAAAACAACAGGCTATATATATACAGTAGTGAGGCTATAAAAGTAGCGAGGCTACATACAGACACCGGTTAGTCAGGCTGATTGAGGTAGTATGTACATGTAGATATGGTTAAAGTGACTATGCATATATGATGAACAAAGAGTAGCAGTAGCATAAAAAAGGTGTTGGCGGGTGGTGGGTGGGACACAATGCAGATAGCCGGGTTAGCCACTGTGCAGGAGCACTGGTTGGTCGGCCCAGTTGAGGTAGTATGTACATTAATGTATAGTTAAAGTGATTATGCGTATATGATAAACAGAGAGTAGCAGCAGCATAAAAAGAGGGGTTGGGGGGAGGCACACAATGCAATAGTCCGGGTAGCTATTTGATTACCTGTTCAGGAGGCTTATGGCTTGGAGGTAAAAATGTTGAGAAGCCTTTTTGTCCTAGACTTGGCACTCCGGTACAGCTTGCCATGCAGTAGTAGAGAGAACAGTCTATGACTGGGGTGGCTGGGGTCTTTAACAATTTTTAGGGCCTTCCTTTGACACCGCCTGGTGTAGAGGTCCTGGATGGCAGGCAGCTTAGCCCCAGTGATGTACTGGGCCGTACGCACTACCCTCTGTAGTGCCTTGCGGTCAGACGCCGAGTAGTTGCCGTACCAGGCAGTGATGGAACCAGTCAGGCTGCTCTTGATGTTGTAGCTGTAGAACCTTTTGAGGATCTCAGGACCTATGCCAAATATTTTTAGTTTCCTGGGGGGGAATAGGCTTTGTCGTGCCCTCTTCACGACTGTCTTGGTGTGTTTGGAACAACAGTGTCCCTTCTTATACTTGCACTACTATGTAATGTCAAACAACTGAAAAATCCACAACTTTAATGTCCTCTTCTTTCAAAACATAAACAGAAAGTTCAATCACTTTCACAGAAATCTTTTATAACAAAATCACTTCAACTCACAGCTGTTATTAACAATTCCTTGATGTCCATCACTCCGATGGGTAACTAGCTACAGTAACATCACTCTGGCTGGTAGCTAGCTCCATCGATTGAACTATTTTTTTTAGATATATTTAACCAATCATTTAACCAGGTAGGCCAGCTGAGAACAAGTTCTCATTTACAACTGCTACCTGGCCGAGATAAAGCCAAGCAGTGCGTCAAAAACAACAACACAAAGTTACACATTGGATAAACAGTCAATAACACAATAGAAAAGTCTATGTACAAGTCTATGGCAATAAATTTGCCATAGAGGTGAAATAATTACAATTTAGCATTAACAGTGGAGTGGTAGATGTGCAGATGATGATGTGCAAGTAGAGATACTGGGGAGCAAAAAAAACAAAAAACAATATGGGATGAGGCAGTTGGGTGTGCTATTTACAGATGGGCTGTGTACAGGTACAGTGATCGGTAAATATATATATATTGATTGCAATTGTTCCCGAATGAGTGAGCGTTCATGTGCAAAGGATTAGCATTTCAATTATTATAATTATCAACTGTTTGTTGTCTTATCTCAGTCGACCCCCACATCCCTTTTGTACACCAAACAGCCGCGATGCCGGTTTATCCCACTAGGGAAACTCCGTTATCATTTCCTTGTAACTATCTATTGTTTGTTTATGCATTTCTGTGAATTACTTATTTAGTAAATAAATGATTTTAAGACAATTGATGTATGGATGACTCATAGTGGTGACTGGGTTCATGCAGATAACCAACATTTTACAATGTTCTTAATTCATTAATTCATTCATCTTAATTCATTAATCAGAAGACTATTGATCAGATATGAAAATATCTGAAAAGTTATATTAGGAAAATTATAACTTTGTAATCTGAATATTTTCTTTGGTGCCCCGACTTCCTAGTGAATTAAAGTTACATGATTAATCAGTTTAATCGCGTAATACTAATTACAGAGAATCTTTGATAAAAACTAAAAGTATTTTAATGATAGTAAAGACACGACAGGCTTTGTTGCAAAATAGGAAGCTGATTCTAGATGTCATTTTGTATTGGAGATGCTTATTGTGAGTCTGAAAGGAGAATTTACAGTCTAACCAGACACCTAGGTGTTTGTAGTTGTCCACATGTTCTAAGTCAGAACCGTCCAGAGTTGTGATGCTAGTCGGACGGGAGGGTGCGAGGCAGCAATCGGTTGAAGAGCATGCACTTAGTTTTACTTGCATTTAAGAGCAGTTGGAGGCTACGGAAGGAGAGTTGTATGGCAGTGAAGCTTGTTTGGAGGTTAGTTAACACAGTGTCCAAAGAGGGGTCAGAGGTATACAGAATGGTGTCGTCTGCGTAGAGGTGGATCAGATAGTCACCAGCAGAAAGAGCGACATCATTGATAAATACAGAGAAAAGAGTCAGCCCGAGAATGGAACCCTGTGGCACCCTCATAGAGACTGCCAGTGCTGCCAGTGGTCTGGACAGCAGGCCCTCCAATTTGACACACTGAACTCTATCTGAGAAGGTGAACCAGGCGAGGCAGTAAGTTTCTGCGGGGGTGCAGAGCTGTTGTCCGGGGTAAGGGTAGCCAGGTGGAAGGCATGGCCAGCCGTAAAAAAAATGCTTGTTGAAATTATCGATTATCGTGGATTTATCGGTGGTGACAGTGTTTCCTAGCCTCAATGCAGTGGGCAGCTGGGAGGAGGTGCTCTTATTCTCCATGGACTTTATAGTGTCCCAAAACTTTTTGGAATTAGTGCTACAGGATGCAAATTTCTGTTTGAAAAAGCTAGCCTTAGCATTCTTAACTGACTGTGTATATTGGTTCTTGACTTCCCTGAACAGTTGCATATCACAGGAGCTATTCGATTCAAATGCAATACGCCACAGGATGTTTTTGTGCTTCTCAAGGGCAGTCAAGTCTGGGGTGCACCAAGGGCTACATCTGTTCTTAGTTCTGCATTTTTTGGACAGGGCGTGCTTATTTAAGATGGTGAGAAAAACACTTCTAAAGAGCAACCAGGCATCCTTTACTGACAGGATGAGGTCAATATTCTTCCTGGCCAGGTTGATTAGAAAGGCCTGCTCGCTGAAGTGTTTTAGGGTGTGTTTAACAGTGATTAGGCATGGTTGTTTGACCGTGGACCCATTACGGACGCAGGCAATGAGGCAGTGATCGCTGAGATCCTGGTTGAAGACAGCAGAGGTGTATATAGAGGGCAAGTTGGTTAGGATGATATCTATGAGGGCACCCATGGTTACGGATTTAGGATTGTACCTGGAAGGTTTCTTTGTAAATTTGTGTGAGATTGAGGGCATCTAGCTTAGATTGTAGGACGGCCGGGGTGTTAAGCATATCCCAGTTTAGGTCACCTAACAGTACGAACTCTGAAGATAGATGGGGGGTAATCAATTCACATATGGTGTCCAGGGCACAGCTGGGGGCTGAGGGTGTCTATAACAAGCGGCAAAGGTGAGAGACTTATTTCTGGAAAGGTGGATTTTTTAAAGTAGAAGCTCGAATTGTTTGGGCACAGACCTGGATAGTATGAGAGAACTCTGCAGGTTATCTCTGCAGTAGATTGCATCTCCGCCCCCTTTGGCAGTTCTATCTTGTCGGAAAATGTTGTAGTTGGGGATGGATTTTGGTGGCCTTCCTAAGCCAGGATTCAGACACGGATAGGTCATCAGGGTTGTCGGAGTGTGCTAAAGCAGTGAATAAAACACACTTAGGGAGGAGGCGTCTGATGTTAACATGCATGAAACCAAGGCTTTTATGGTTACATAAGTCAACAAGTGAGAGCGCCTGGGGAATAGGTGTGGTGCTGGGGGCTACAGGACCTGGGTTCACCTCTACATCCCCAGAGGAACAGAGGAGGAGCAGGATAAGAGTACGGCTACAGGCTATAAGAACTGGTCGTCTAGTGCTTTGGGAACAGAGAATAAAAGGAGCAGATATCTGTGCGTGATAGAATAGATTCAGGGCATTGTGTACAGACAAAGGTATGGTAGGATGTGAGTACAGTGGAGGTAAACCTAGGCATTGAGTGATGATGAGAGCGGTTGTGTCTCTGGTGGCACCATTTAAGCCAGGTGAGGACTCCACATGTGTGGGGGGTGGGACAAAATAGCTATCTAAGGCATGTTGGGCAGGGCTGGGGGCTCTACAGTGAAATAAGACAATAATAACTAATGTTAACAGCAGTAGACAAGGCATATTGACATTAGGGAGAGGCATGTGTAGCCAACGTTAATGACAGTCATTCGGTGGTATGGAACAATCCTTTTCCAGAACTAGCACGTCCTATTTCTGCAACAATACTCCAACTTAAGTTACTTTCTGAATTCAGCTTCTCTCTACTTTTATCATTCTCTCACTTTCTCCTCCTTTTGCAACACACTTACCTGTGCACTCCCTCGCGCCACCTCTACCCAGGACCATTTTAGAGCCGGCCGTGACGTCTCCTGGCTCATAGTAGTCTTGTAAAGTCCCTGAACAGAACAGCAAAGCCATATTCCTAGACTCCACCACACAAGACTCGGACCAAACTTTTTCAATACCTGGTTTGCATACCCATTGTTGCCTTTGTTAGCATTTACTGGTAGATATCATACATTGAAACATCTTTCCTTTCCTCCATTACCAACTACCGATGTCGTTCTTCTGTGAGCTGCTCCATGTGCCTACCAGTTGAGAGCTGCGCACTCTTGCTGCCTGACAGATGGTATTCCGCTGAAACTACCAGGCTATGTGTGTGACTCGCATGAATATATTTCATGTGCTTTGCATTTGTGTAGGTTACTTTGTGCATGATATCTCTATTGTTCTACAGTACATCATTGGCACAGAGTATACCTCCACTAAACTACTTTGATGTGCATCAGTGGGGATTAAGAAGTGAGTATACGCAATGACCACTGAGTGGGTATAGAGCATATACCTGCATAATAGTCCCCACTACTCCACTGGTTTCATCTCCATCTCTCATTCATATGGAAACATTGGAGCCTGTTGAAACAGCTCTACTCAGACAGTGTCCAACAACACACCATACATATGTTGACAAATGCCACCACATTGCCCTGGCATCTGTCATGGCTGTCTACATGGAGGCCTTGCCAACACTATCAACACTTCCCCAGTCTCAGGGTCTCCTCCCTCCCTGTCCAGGCATGGCAACAGCTCTTGGCTCTTGGCGAAAGGTGGAGGAAGAGACATGGGAATGGATATATCAGGCCTACCACTCTAAAATATTAAATGTGTTCTCCTGTGTGAGTTGATGTATTTTTGTTTCAGGGGTATGACGCCAGCTGACGCAGAAATCAACTTCCTAGAAAATGCTAAGAAGCTATCCATGTATGGGGTGGATCTCCATCATGCCAAGGTATGCTGTTACATCAGCCTGATCACTAGATATTGACTTTGATTTCGGACTTTTGAAAAGGCCCTGAGAACGTTGATATAGGCCTGGGCGCAAATTTACTGGGCGCAAATTTACTGGCCTCAAATTTACTGGCGCAAATTTACTGGCCGCAAATTCATGATGCTCTGAGCCAGAGCGAGCTGCTTAGAACAATGCTCCACCGCAGTTCACAATGTTCCAGCAAGCCGTGGGAATACTTGATGATACTTTGAGTTGTTTCTGTTTTAACCCTGTAACCACGTGGATTTAAGGCTGTAACCACATGGAATTAAGGCTGTAACCACATGGAATTAAAGCTGTAACCACATGGAATTAAGGCTGTAACCACATGGAATTAAGGCTGTAACCACATGGAATTAAGGCTGTAACCACATGGAATTAAGGCTGTAACCACATGGAATTGTGTAAAACATAGATGTTAATCCAGTTTCAAACTATGAGATTTTATTGGTTACATATGACATTTTGTGCGTCTATGTTCCTATGTGACTGTGCAGGATGATTTATTTTACCCTATACACCAACATATTACTTTATTTCCTCTCCTTCCCTCTCTTATTCCTCTCTTTTCATCATCCTCTACTCTGCTATGCTGGCTCTTGGCTGCTCCAGGATTCAGAAGGGATTGACATCATGCTGGGCGTATGTGCCAACGGCCTCCTGATATACCGCGACCGCCTGAGGATCAACCGCTTCGCCTGGCCAAAGATTCTCAAGATATCCTACAAGAGGAGTAACTTCTATATCAAGATCCGGCCCGGAGAGGTAAGCTAAACCAAATGAGAGAATGGCTGCATTGTAGTTAAGGTTTTACCACCTTACAAAATTATGCTTTAAGAAATGTATGCACTCCATTTCTGTTATAACTGGAAATATGACCAGCTAAAGACAGTGTGGAAGCTGATGTGTGACCAGAGAACTAACCACGTGGAATTAAATCAACTTCCTGGACAATGTTATCTGGACCATTGCTCTGGAACAAGCTGGACTCTACATGACAGCTAGCTAGCATTTCCGCCTTCAAAAGAGCAGTACACATAGTTGTAATGTGTGCTTGGATTTGTATGTATGCTACCGCGTGTGATGTGTATGTGATTTTAGATGTGCTTGTGAATGTATGCCAATGGGTATGCTGTATATGTTTTATTGATTATATGGAAGCCAGGACTCCCTGGAAAACAGTGGCAAGTATTACTGAGTGGACTATCCTGGCTAAATAAATGCAAATGAAAAATCGTATTCCCCCCACAATTTTGCTGCTCCACAGGCTTAGAATCTATAGCATGCCTCTCACTCCAAGTCCCTGTTCAGTTCTTGCAGCGCTGCAGCCTCAACCTCTGCAGCCTACTCAGCTGAGCCCCAGCCCAGTGTGACAGGCTGTCTGGCCAGGCCTTCTGAAGTGACAGAGCCCCATAGTGAGCCAGTGGAAGAGAGGGATAAAGGGAGCTTTTAACACGGCCAGTGCAGCTGCAGCAGCACCCAGAATATAGGGATGAAAAGTATAAATATAGAGCCATGAAATGCCACCCTCATGTTTGTCCCTGCTGTCTGAAAACTGCAGTTTCTTAGTCCTTTGCTCAGCTCAGTGCATGAATCTGTCTGGTGGTCACAGGGCTGTAATTTCAGGGAGAGCAGATTACTGTAATCTTAGAAAAAAGTGTACCAAAGGGGTTATTCAACTGTCCCAATAAGATAGCAATTTTTGGTTCCAAGTAGAACCATGTTAGGTTCCATGTAATGTAGAACCCTCTTTAGAAAGGTTTCTTCATGGAACCAAAAGGGTTATTCAAAGGGTTCTCCTATGGGGACAGCCAACGAACCCTTAAAGGGTTGTGCATTCTTGGAAGTGTTAACCGTCCGGGGATTTACAGCAGTGAATAGTTTCACACAGTGTATTTTTGCTTAGAGCTCATTGCATCTCCTGAGTGACAAGCGGGCCGATTCAGCAAATGTAGTAGTTGAACAGCATATAACTTAAAATTGTGACAGTTTGGAATATGAAATAAAGTGATGATGCATGTCAAGGTTGTTTTTAAGAATGTATCATGTCATTCAAAACTGCTGTCACTCCCTCATACTCTAATCTATGTAACCACAGTAAACAACTGCCCATCCCTCCCTCCTTCCCTCCGTTTCTGTCTCCCTCTCTGAAACCAGTACGAGCAGTTTGAGAGCACTATTGGCTTCAAGCTTCCAAACCACCGGGCGGCTAAGAGACTGTGGAAGGTCTGCATCGAGCACCACACCTTCTTCAGGTATCTTTTCCCTTCAAGGAGTAGGACTCTATTATGTTACACCTAGCAAGCCATTTCTCCTCAAGTCCTCTTCATCTTAGGCAGCCAAATATAGCTACCATCTCACCACTCACATCCCTCATGTCCACATCCCTCAGTAGCTTCTTCCCAGCAGCCTGCTGTATTCTGCTACAGGGGAAGCTCAGGAGTGATTAGAGCACAGCTTTGATCAGGGCTCCGTCTCCCTTTAGGCACCATCCACAACAGCATTTTATTCCACAGCAGCCAGCACTACACTGAGGCTCAGGGTGTTTCCCTCTCTGTTTCCTCCTCATGTTACTTTGTATCTCTGGTGCTTCTCTACCCCTGTTACCTCAGGCTTTGAGGAATTCACTGTAAGGGGAATAGGGAACCACATACAGTAGTATAGAGCAATGTTTTCAACACTGCAACAGTGCAAAGATCAGAGTCCAATGTTCTCAGCATTTTACAAAGTTATTCATTACATCCAGTAACTAATCTCATACTAACATCTGGTCTTTCTCTCAATCGTATTGCTGTAAAGCAAGGATGGTGAATTTATCTTTCCCCAGTATTTTAAGTTAATCCTTGTTGTTTTTATACTGTTGCAACCAAAATGCCAGGTAATCTTCAGCTTAAAGTCCCCAGAATTAGGGCTGATGAATTCCTCTCTGTCTGTGGACTATACACCTCCAGGTTAGTGTCTCCAGAGCCTCCTCCTAAGGGCTTCTTGGTGATGGGCTCTAAGTTTCGATACAGTGGGCGAACCCAGGCCCAGACACGGCAGGCCAGCGCTCTCATAGACCGGCCCGCGCCACACTTTGAACGCTCCACCAGCAAGAGGTACCTGCTGTCCCGCAGTCTGGACGGAGGTAGGTACCAAAGTGGTGTTCCTCAAGGGCTACTCACACAACGAACAATTGTTAAAAGTGAAAATATTGAATGATACATTAGTGGCTATGGGATATTTTTTCATACCTAAAGACAGTGTCTTAAGATGTACTGTAGATGTGGCCATATACTTACTGTATGTATATCTAATGCTGGACTGTTCTCTCGTAATAAAACAGTCCCACTGTGCCTTGGTCTAACTAGCAGAGTTCTCCCGGCCAGTGTCGGCCATGTGTGAAAACCAGGATGGTCTGTCCCAGCACAGTGGCAGTGAACACCCCCACCTCCACAGCCCCTCTGGGGACGAACAGGAGACAGAACTGGAACCACCCAGTTTGGAGCAGGACCAAGAGGAGGATCAGGATGAGGAACAGGATCTAGAGGAATACCACGACCAAGAGGAGGATGAGGATGGTGTCCCCACCCCCAGCAAGAAGAAGGAGATCAAGGTACTGTTAGGGTTATCACGTTACTGTTAGGGTTAGGGTTATCAAGTTACTGTTACTGTTAGGGTAAGGGCAGCATTTCCCAAACTCGGTCCTCGGGACATAAGAGCAGCAAGTTTTGGTTTTTGCCCCGAACACTACACAGCTAATCTAAATGATTGAAGCGTGATGATTAGTTGATTATTTTAAATCAGCTGTGTGTAGTGCTAGGGCAAAAAAATAATGATAATGCACCCTTTGAGGTCCTGAGGACTGAGTTTGGGAAACCCTGGGTTAGGGCAAGGTACTGTTAGGCAGATGGGAGGAAGGCTTGAGTGGGTAGCTATATGACTTAAGATACTATGGTGGTCATATCTGGTTCAGAGGGTAAATGGCCCAACCTAGCCTGGTTGATTGATCTGTATGTGCTATAGCCAACTCCAAAAACATTCCCTATGCTACATGACATAGGAGTTGGATAAAACACAAACAGATTTGTGGACCCTGGCTCAGCCTACTTGTTTCTCAGAATCAAAACATTCACATTTGATGGTAAGCGCCACTCTAGGATGGAAATAGGCTATAAGTAAGGATACAATGCAGTATAAGTAGGATGATACCTATGGAAGCTTAGAGAGACACACATCTTGTGTGGATATGATGTTTGTATCAGGGTGGAGGTGTCCGTCAGTGCAGATTGTCAGATGGCAGTGACTGCAGGGGTGCTGCTGGTGCTAGAGTGTACCGCTGGATCTTCGGGTACCACTGTGACATTCCCTGCTGAGGTTTAAAGCTAAAGATTTAAAGCAAAATTAACTCTGCTCCCTCTATGCCAAGCAGAGGCAAACCAGTATAGCTCACTATCATCACTAACTGCTGTATCGAACCTTCACTTATCTCTCATGCCAAGCCAACCTAACTTCTCCTGCTGCTGTTCTTTCTTGCTCTCTCTCCCTGTCATTCACTAATATGCTCTCTCTCTCTTTAACCCTCGCTGGCAAAAGGAGGATGCTGGGTCCCCACTTGACAATATACAGGAGGTATTTGGTGTCTGGTGGCCTGTCTGTCTCTCTGTCAGTCTGTCTGTCTGTCAGTCTGTGAGATGGCTCTATGCCTACCAGTCTTTTTGTGTTCAGTAATCCCACATATTAATGATAAACTAGCAGTATACCTAATTGACATACAGTGAGTAATCTTCTGCACCATCATATCTTTGTTTGCACCCAAAGTATTACACTGAAGCTGCAAAGCATTCATTTGATGCTGTTCATTGGAGAGCCAATATTTTAAGGGCTGTCAAATTAACGCGTTAATAACGGGTTAAGGCATGACATGCTTATCTGCGAAAGGAACATTTTAAGCGCAGAACACAACATGGAACACAGCTACAGTCTTAGCTTGCACCTTTACATGGCTGAAGACCGTGGGCCTCTAGGCAAAATGATGCCAAATATCACCGGAGCTATGTTTTTCTTTCTGCCTGAAATTGATGCACGTGTCGTAGCCCATTTTAAATTATTTGCGAGACAATTTATATTTTATTTATATATTTTATTTATTGTTTAACTATCTAGTCATGTTAACTAGCTAGCAAGGAACCTGATAACTTGACCACTGACTAGGCTATTCACAAAATGTAGATGGCACAGGAAGAACTGAAAAGGAATATGCCACTAAAAGAGATGCTTCAAAGGCTGCATTTGCAAGAGTGGGTATGTATGACTGTGTGTGTGTGTGTTTGTGTGTGTGTGTGTGTGTGTGTGTGTGTGTGTGTGTGTGTGTGTGTGTGTGTGTGTGTGTGTGTGTGTGTGAGAATGGGAGTGTGTGTAGGCCTATATCAAGTCAAATTTTATTTTATATATTAGTCACATGCGCCGAATACAACAGGTGTAAACCTTAGAGTGAAATACTTACTTATGAGCCCCCAACCGAAAATATACGGATAAGAATAAGAGATAAAAGTAACATGTAATTGAAGAGGAGCAGTAAAAAATAACAATATACAGTGGGGCAAAAAAGTATTTAGTCAGCCACCAATTGTGCAAGTTCTCCCACTTAAAAAGATGAGAGAGGCCTGTAATTTTCATCATAGGTACACTTCAATAATGAGAGACAAAATGAGAAAAAATTGTAGGATTTTTTAATAAATTTATTTGCAAATTATGGTGGAGTATTTGGTCAATAACAAAAATGTATCTCAATACTTTGTTATATACCATTTGTTGGGAATGACAGAGGTCAAACGTTTTCTGTAAGTCTTCACAAGGTTTTCACACACTGTTGCTGGTATTTTGGCCCATTCCTCCATGCAGATCTCCTCTAGAGCAGTGATGTTTGGGGCTGTTTCTGGGCAACACAGACTTTCAACTCCCTCCAAAGATTTTCTATGGGGTTGAGATCTGTAGACAGGCTAGGCCACTCCAGGACCTTGAAATGCTTCTTACGAAGCCACGCCTTCATTGCCCGGGCGGTGTGTTTGGGATCATTGTCAGGCTGGAAGGAGGTTTTCACTCAAAATCTCACGAAACATGGCCCCATTCATTCATTCCTTTACACGGATCAGTCGTCCTGGTCCCTTTGCAGACAAACAGCTCCAAAACATGATGTTTCCAACCACATGCTTCGCAGTAGGTATGGTGTTCTTTGGATGCAACTCAGCATTCTTTGTCCTCCAAACATGATGAGTTGAATTTTTACCAAAAAGTTATATTTTGGTTTCATCTGACCATATGACATTCTCCCAATCTTCTTCTGGATCATCCAAATGCTCTCTAGCAAACTTCAGACGGGCTTGGACATGTACTGGCCTAAGCAGGGGGACACGTCTGGCACTGCATGATTTGAGTCCCTGGCGGCGTAGTATGTTACTGATGGCAGGCTTTGTTACTTTGGTCCCAGCTCTCTGCAGGTCATTCACTAGGTCCCCCCGTGTGGTTCCGGGATTTTTGCTCACCGTTCTTGTGATCATTTTGACCCCACGGGGTGAGATCTTGCGTGGAGCCCCAGATCGAGGGAGATTATCAGTGGTCTTGTATGTCTTCCAATTCCTAATAAGTGCTCCAACAGTTGATTTCTTCAAACCAAGCTGCTTACCTATTGTAGATTCAGTCTTCCCAGCCTGGTGCAGGTCTACAATTTTGTTTCTGGTGTCCTTTGACAGCTCTTTGGTCTTGGCGATAGTGGAGTTTGGAGTGTGACTGTTTGAGGTTGTGGACAGGTGTCTTTTATACTGATAACAAGTTCAAACAGGTGCCATTAATACTGGTAACGAGTGGAGGACAGAGGAGCCTCTTAAAGAATAAGTTACAGGTCTGTGAGAACCAGAAATCTTGCTTGTTTGTAGGTGACCAAATACTTATTTTCCACCATAATTTGCAAATAAATTCATTAAAAATCCTACAATGTGATTTTCTGGATTTTCTTTTCTCATTTTGTCCGTCATAGTTGAAGTGTACCTATGATGAAAATTATAGGCCTCTCTCATCTCTTTAAGTGGGAGTACTTGCACAATTGGTGGCTGACTAAATACTTTTTTGCCCCACTGTATACAGGAGGGGTGCCGGTACATTGTCAATGTGCGGGAGCACCGGTTAGTTGAGGTAGTATGTACATGTAGGTAGTTAATTAAAGTTAATTAAAGTGACTATGCGTAGATGACAACAGAGAGTGGCAGTGGTGAGGAGGGGGGAGGGCAATGCGAATAGTCTGGGTAGCCATTTGACTAGATTTTCAGGAGTCTTATGGCTTGGGGATAAAAGCTGTTTAGAAGCCTCTTGGACCTAGACTTGGCACTCTGGTACCTCTTGCCGTGTGGTAGCAGAGAGAACAGTCTATGACTAGGGTGGCTGGAGTAATTGACAATTGTTAGGGCCTTCCTTTGAAACTGCCTGGTATAGAGGTTCCTGGATGGCCGGAAGCTTGCTCCAGTGATGTACTCGGCCGTTCGCACCACCCTCTGTAGTGCCTTGCGGTCAGAGACCGAGTAGTTGCCATACCAGGCAGTGATGCAACCAGTCAGGCTGGTGCAGATGTAGAACTTTTTGAGGATGTGAGGACCCATGCCAAATCTTTTCAGTCTCCTGAGGGGGAATAGGTTTTGTCGTGCCTGCTTCACAACTGTAATGGTGTGCTTGGACCATGTTAGTTTGTTAGTGATGTGGACACCAAGGAACTTGAAGCTCTCAACCTGCTTCACTGCGGGCCTGTCGATGAGAATGGGGGCATTCTCGGTCCTCTTTTTCCTGTAGTCCACAATCATCTCCTTTGTCTTGGTCACATTGAGGGAAAGGTTGTTGTCCTGGCACCACATGGCCAGGTTTCTGACCTTCTCCCTATAGGCTGTCTCGTTGTTGTCGGTGATCAGGCCTACCACTGTTGTGTCATCAAATTGAATGATGGTGTTGGAGTCGTGCCTGACCGTGCAGTCATGAGCCCTGAGGGGCCCCTGTGTTGAGGATCAGCGTGGCAGATGTGTTGTTACCTTCCCTTACCACCTGGGGGCGGCCCGTCAGGAAGTCCAGGATCCATTTGCAGAGGGAGGTGTTTAGTCCCAGGGTCCTTAGCTTATTGATGAGCTTTGAGGGCACTATGGTGTTGAACGCTGAGCTGTAGTCAATGAATAGCAATATGGATTTCTTATAAGCTTCCAGGTTAGAGTCCCGCTCCTTGAAAGCAGCAGCTCTAGCCTTCAGCTCAGTGTGGATGCTACCTGTAATCCATGGTTTCTGGTTGGGGTATGTACGTAAGGTCACTGTGGGGACAACGTCGTCGATGCACTTATTGATAAAGCCAATGACAGATGTGGTGTACTCCTCAATGCATTGGAGGAATCCCGGAACATATTCCAGTCTCTGCTAGCAAAACAGTCCTGTAGCTTAGCATCTGCTTCATCTGACCATTTTTCTATCGATCTAGTCACTGGTGCATCCTGATTTAATTTTTGCTCGTAAGCGGGAATCAGGAGGATAGAATTATGGTCAGATTTGCCAAATGGAGGGCGAGGGAGAGCTTTGTATGCATCTCTGTGTGTGGAGTATTGTTGGTCCAGAGTTATTTTCCCTCTGGTTGCACATTTAACATGTTGATACAAATGAGGGAAAACTGATTTAAGTTTCCCTGCATTCAAGTCCCCGGCTACTAAGAGCGCCACCTCTGGGGGAACGTTTTCTTGTTTGCTTATGGCAGAATACAGCTCATTCAATGATATCTTAGTGCCAGCCTCTGACTGTGGTGATGTGTAAACAATTACAAAGAATATAGATGAAAACTCTCTCGGTAGGTAATGTGGTCTGCAGCTTATCATGAGAAACTCTACCTCAGGCGAGCAATAGCTCGAGACTTCCTTAGATATCGTGCACCCGTTGTTTACAAAAATACATTGACCACCGCTCCTTGTCTTACCAGACGCCGCTGTTCTATCCTGCTGGTACATCTTATAACCAGCCAGCTGTATGTTGATATTGTTGTCATTCAGCCACAACTCCATGAAGCGTAAGATGTTACAGTTTTTAATGTCCCGTTGTTAGTTTAATCTTCCCAAAAACTAGTTATTTTTATTGTCCAAAGATTGCATGTTTGAGAGCAGAATTGAGGGGAGTGGGGGTTTATTCGATCGCCTCCTACTCCTCAGAAGGCAGTCCGCCCTCCGGCCTCTCTTTCTCCGCCTCCTCTTCACGCAGATCACTGGGGTCGGTGCCTGTTCCCGAGGGAGCCGTATATCCTCTACCTCGGGCTCGTCAGAGTCGTGAAAGAAGAAAAAGGATTCTGCTAGTCCGTGGTGAGTAATCGCAGTCCTGATGTCTTTTCGGTCATAAGAGACGGTAGAAGCAACAATATTTATAAAAATAGCTTTAAAAATCAAATCAAATCAAATGGATTTATAGAGCCCTTCGTACATCAGCTGATATCTCAAAGTGCTGTACAGAAACCCAGCCTAAAACCCCAAACAGCAAGCAATGCAGGTGTAGAAGCACGGTGGCTAGGAAAAACTCCCTAGAAAGGCCAAAACCTAGGAAGAAACCTAGAAAGGAAACAGTATATGAGGGGTCGCCAGTCCTCTTCTGGCTGTGCCGGGTGGAGATTATAACAGAACATGGTCAAGATGTTCAAATGTTCATAAATGACCAGCATGGTCAAATAATGTCGAGGGTGCAGCAAGTCAGCACCTCAGGAGTAAATGTCAGTTGGCGTTTCATAGCAGATCATTGAGAGTATCTCTACCACTCCTGCAGTCTCTAGAGAGTTGAAAACAGCATGTCTGGGACAGGTAGCACATCCGGTGAACAGGTCAGGATTCCATAGCCGCAGGCAGAACAGTTGAAACTGGAGCAGCAGCACGGCCAAGTGGACTGGGGACAGCAAGGAGTCATCATTGCAAACTGACCCTAACCCCCCGACACATAAACTACTGCAGCATAAATACTGGAGGCTGAGACAGGAGGGGTCAGGAGACACTGTGGCCCCATCCGATGATACCCCCGGACAGGGCCAAACAGGAAGTATATAACCCCACCCACGTTGCCAAAGCACAGCCCCCACACCACTAGAGGGATATCTTCAACCACCAACCTACCACCCTGAGACAAGGCTGAGTATAGCCCACAAAGAGCTCCGCCATGGCACAACCCAAAGGGGGGCGCCAACCCAGACAGGAAGATCACATCAGTGACTCAACCCACTCAAGTGACGCACCCCTCCTAGGGACGGCATGAAATAGCAATAGGGTTAGAGGCAGAGAATCCCAGTGGAAAGAGGGGAACCGGCCAGGCAGAGACAGCAAGGGCGGTTCATTGTTCCAGAGCCTTTCCGTTCACCTTCACACTCCTGGGCCAGAAAAGAAAGTTACAAACAACGCAGATAAACAAACAAAAAAACACAATCGGTTGGGGGCACGTAAAACCTTCTGAGCCATTTTACACGTGTGTATATATGTGTAAAGTTATCTGAACAGTACAGATGGTTACAGTGTTTTCATAACATTGTTGGACAAGTGTAAACGCTCTTTGTTCTTTGCATTCATAGAGCCAGTTCTTTTTTTCTCCTATAGTCACACTCATTTATAATGCCTGAAGCTTTATTAACAAATAAAATGTTAATTGTCACTTGCGCCGAATAGAACAGGTGCGGACTTTACCGTGACATGCTTACTTACGAGCCCTTTCACAACAATGCAGAATTAAAAAGTAAGAACAATTTGCAAAATACAATAAAATAACAATAGCATATACAATGAGGACTGGTACTAGGGTTTCAGTGGCGGGAACCCGGTTACCGAGAATTAACGCCCCAAATCACTCCTTTTTCTCGGGATAAATAACTGAGAAACCGGTAAATTATAATAAATCATGTACATGAAGAGCATGGGGTGAAATGGAACTGTTAAATTATATGTGATGTCTATATCTGGCTTCTTTAAGGTTTGCATGATGAATCATCTATTCTCAGCGTGGGGACAGACAGGCCATCTCAGTATGGGGCACAGTTCACAATGCATGTCGACCTGTCATCTCATCATGGTAACTTCTTTTCTTGTGACAGGTAGGCCTAAATTTGGCAACATAGCCTATACTACAGTAATATAAAGACTGAATGCGCGTCTAAATTACCCATCTTAATCTGGATTTCGGAGGTCATCTGATTATTTTATTGAAAATATATATATTTTTTATTGCAGCAGTGGAGTTTTAAAACAGCCTATCACTCGAGTATCTGAGTATCTTGCTTTAAATTGTTTCTTTAACTCTAGCAGTTCAGTCGTTCTCACTCTCCATCAACTCCATTCAAATTGCATCCAAAATAGATAATCATGTTCTGGATTGATATATAGCCCTATATATAGATGTCCTAGACTACCTCTTTCAGGTAATACATTCAAGGCAGTATTAGCTTTATATTTAGCTAACTAATGATTTGTTATGCATAATAAGCTTCTATTTTATAGCCACTGTCTCTTGCGCAATACGCACACAACAGTGCTCCACTGGCTTCTCTCCTTAAAAAAACGCTCCTTAGCACTTGGACTAGAATAGCTTGCTGAACATATATATTTTTTTGCATTTATTATACCAATAGACTATTTGAAGTGTGTTAAATACGGCAGCCAATAGAACTCATGGGTAGTTTGAAGTGCGAACACGCAATGGCGGTAGGCTGTAGCAGTTACTCAGCTAGCAATGAGGTATTGGACCAGAAGCGGCACTTTTCAGAGGCCGGAGCTGATTGAATCTGTGATTGAATCGGCCGGAGTCGGGTGTCATACTTGGTGCAGAATGAAAATTAATGACCCCCCAGAATCGGCCCAATTACATCGGGTGGTTTCCAGTACATCGGAATTTCCGTCTACCAGAATTCAGCCGACTTACCAGAAACCCGATGCAATTTTAAATAAATGTAGACAAAATTACAGATTTAGTCATTTTAAATATTAGTATTATACATTTTAAACATACAAATTATACCCATCCACAAAATGTTTTTATTTATTTATTCATTTTATTTTTTGAATTTTACCCCCTTTTCTCCCCAATTTTCGTAGTATCCATTTATTAGTACTTACTATCTTGTCTCATCGCTACAACTCCCGTGCGGGCTCGGGAGAGACGAAGGTCGAAAGTCATGCGTCCTCCAAAACACAACTCTCCATTTTCCTTCTTAACACAGCGCACATCCAACCCGGAAGCCAGCCGCACCAATGTGTCGGAGGAAACACCGTGCACCTGGCGACCTTGGTTAGCGTGCACTGCGCCCAGCCCGCCACAGGAGTCGCTGGTGCGCGATGAGACAAGGATATCCCTACCGGCCAAACCCTCCCTAACCCGGACGACGCCAGGCCCACCAAATGTTTTTATAATATTTTTTACCCCCTTTTCATCATATCCAATTGTCTTGTCCCATTGCTGCAACTCCCATACGGTCTCGGGAGAGGCGAAGGTCAAGAGCCGTGCATCCTCCGAAACACAATCCCACCAAGACGCACTGCTTCTTGACACAATGCATGCTTAACCCACCAATGTTTTGGAGGAAACACCGCACACCTGGTGACAGTGTCAGCATGCATGCGCCTGGCCCGCCACAGGAGTCGCTACAGTGCGATTGGACAAGGACATCCCAGCCAGCCAAACCCTCCCAACCCAGACGACGCTGGGCCAATTGTACGTCGCCTCATGGGTCTCCCAGTCGCGGCCAGCATGGCTATTGAACCAGCATCTGTAGCAATTTGTAGCAGTTTGAACAGTATGCAGTGTCTTAGACCGCTGCGCCACTCAGGAGGCCCTATCCACAAATGTTTTAATGCTTATTAATTGTCTTGCGGCTCGTATCAAAATGCTAAAATACTACTAATACTAATACTAAATTCATTATTTTTTGATCACAGAAACAATGAGAAAATATGGAAAAATAAATAATAAAAGGTTAATTACAGTGGGGCAAAAAAGTAATTAGTCAGCCACCAATTGTGCAAGTTCTTCCACTTAAAAAGATGAGAGAGGCCTGTAATTTTCATCATAGGTACAATTCAACTATGACAGACAAAATTAGGATTTGTAGGATTTTTAATTAATTTATTTGCAAATTATGGTGGAAAATAAGTATTTGGTCACCTACAAACAAGCAAGATTTCTGGCTCTCACAGACCTGTAACTTCTTATTTAAGAGGCTCCTCTGTCCTCCACTCATTACCAGTATTAATGGCACCTGTTTGAACTTGTTATCAGTATAAAAGTCACATGTCTACAACCTCAAACAGTCACACTCCAAACTCCACTATGGCCAAGACCAAAGAGCTGTCAAAGGACACCAGAAACAAAATTGTAGACCTGCACCAGGCTGGGAAGACTGAATCTGCAATAGGTAAGCAGCTTGGTTTGAAGAAATCAACTGTGGGAGCAATTATTAGGAAATGGAAGACATACAAGACCACTGATAATCTCCCTCGATCTGGGGCTCCATGCAAGATCACAAGAACGGTGAGCAAAAATCCCAGAACCACACGGGGGGACCTAGTGAATGACCTGCAGAGAGCTGGGACCAAAGTAACAAAGCCTACCATCAGTAACACACTACGCTGCCAGGGACTCAAATCCAGACGTGTCCCTCTGCTTAAGCCAGTACATGTCCAGGCCCGTCTGAAGTTTGCTAGAGAGCATTTGGATGATCCAGAAGAAGATTGGGAGAATGTCATATGGTCAGATGAAACCAAAATAGGTAAAAACTCAACTCGTCGTGTTTGGATGACAAAGAATGCTGAGTTGCATCCCAAGAACACCATACCTACTGTGAAGCATAGGGGTGGAAACATCATGCTCTGGGGCTGTTTTTCTGCAAAAGGACCAGGACGACTGATCCGTGTAAAGGAAAGAATGAATGGGGCCATGTATTGTGAGATTTTGAGTGAAAACCTTCCATCAGCAAGGGCATTGAAGATGAAACGTGGCTGGGTCTTTCAGCATGACAATGATCCCAAACACACCGCCCGGGTAACGAAGGAGTGTCTTCGTAAGAAGCATTTCAAGGTCCTGGAGTGGCCTAGCCAGTCTCCAGATCTCAACCCCATAGAACATTTTTGGAGGGAGTTGAAAGTCTGTGTTGCCCAGCAACAGCCCCAAAACATCACTGCTCTAGAGGAGATCTGCATGGAGGAATGGGCCAAAATACCAGCAACAGTGTGTGAAAACCTTGTGAAGACTTACAGAAAACGTTTGACCTCTGTCATTGCCAACAAAGGGTATATAACAAAGTATTGAAATAAACTTTTGTTATTGACCAAATACTTATTTTCCACCATAATTTGCAAATAAATTCCTTAAAAACCCTACGATGGGATTTTCTGACATTTTTATTCTCATTTTGTCTGTCATAGTTGAAGTGTACCTATGATGAAAATTACAGGCCTCTCTCATCTTTTTAAGTGGGAGAACTTGCACAATTGGTGGCTGACTAAATACTTTTTTGCCCCACTGTATATAAAGCAGCCCACGTAATCATCTGCCAGAGAATAGCCCCAATCAGCCGGAGCCCCAAGTACTACATTTGGGCCAGATACCTCACACTGGAATCGTCCCGAGCTCAATCCCCACACCCTAGCCATAAGTAATACTCCCGAAGGCGGTCCACTCCACTCAGTCGAGTGCCCCGACTCTCAGCCGGAGTCTGCCCAGATCCACTGTGCTAGCTGGGTATTTATTCAAACCCATAACCATTCAGTCTTCGTGAAGAGAAGTGAAAGCCTTCTGCATCTCTTTCTAGTCCCATATTATTCAAGGATTTCATTAGAATGATGAAGATAAGGACAACAAAACGTATTTCATTTAACTGTGGAAGAAATGAACCAACAATAGAGAAAGACGAGGTAGGCAAATAACATTAGGAGTAATATTATGAAAGGTATAAATGTCTCGGCCAACTAATTATACAAATAGGCCCTATTATATTTCAACATTAAAATTCGCTAGCCTATACTTGTAACTTTGTAGGCTGCATGTGCTGCACCAGAATCACATGTTCTCTCCCTGCTTCATCATGGTTTGAATGATGTGCTTAATTCCAGTCCATATAACACAGTATAATACAGTACAGTAATACAGTTCCTCTCAAAAAGATTAGCCTACTGGAGCTTGAACCCTGACCGGTAACGAGTCAATGTGCTGGGGTTCGAGGTAATTGAAGGAATTTAGGTAATATGTACATGTAGGTAGGGTTAAAATGGACTAGGCAATCAGGATAAATAATTAACAGAGTAGCAGCAGCTTATGTGAACAGTGTGTGCGTGTGTGCGTGCGTGCGTGTGTGTGTCTGAGTGTATGTAGTCGTATGTCGTCTGTGTGTGTACAGTGAATTCGGAAAGTATTCAGACCCCTTTATTTTTTTCCCACAGTTTGTTACATTACAGCATTATTCTAAAATGGATTAAATAGCTTTTTTCCTCATTAATTTACACACAATACCCCATAATGACAAAGCAGAAACATGTTTTTAGATATGTTTGCAAATGTAATAAAAATTTAAAACTGAGTCCTTTAGGTGCCTTTTGGCAAACTCCTAGCGGGCTGTCATGTGCCTTTCACTGAGGAGTGTCTTCCGTCTGGCCACTCTACCATAAAGGCCTGATTGGTGGAGTGCTGCAGAGATGGTTGTCCTTCTTCGAGGTTCTGCTATCTCCGCAGAGGAAATCTAGAGCTAAGTCAGAGTGACAATCAGGTTCTTGGTCACCTCCCCGACCAAGGCCCGTCTCCCCTGATTGCCCAGTTTGGCCGGGTGGCCAGCTCTAGCTCTTGGTGGTTCCAAACTTTTCCATTTAAAAATGATGGAGGGCACTGTGTTCACGGAGACCTTCAATGCTGCAGAAATGTTTTGGTACCTTTCCCCAGATCTGTGCCTCGACACAATCCTGTCTCGGAGCTCTACGGGCAATTCCTTCCTTCGTATATACATATGACATGAGTAATGTAGGGTATGTAAACATTATATAAAGTGCCATTGTTTAAAGTGGCTAGTGATACATTTATTACATAAAGATGGCAAGATGCAGTAAATGGTATAGAGTACAGTATATACATATGAGATGAGTAATGTAGGATATGTAAACATTATATAAAGTGGCATTGTTTAAAGTGGCTAGTGATTCATTTATTACATACATTTTTCCATTATTAAAGTGGCTAGAGTTGAGTCAGTATGTTGGCAGCAGTCACTCTATGTTAGTGATGGCTGTTTAACAGTCTGATGGCCTTGAGACAGAAGCTGTTTTTCAGTCTCTCGGTCCCCACTTTGATGCACCTGTACTGACCTCGCCTTCTGGATGATAGCGGGGTGAACAGGCAGTGGCTCGGGTGGTTGTTGTCCTTGATGATCTTTATGGCCTTCCTGTGACATCGGGTGGTGTAGGTGTCCTGGAGGGCAGATAGTTTGCCCCTGGTGATGGGTTGTGCAGACCTCACTACCCTATGGAGAGCCTTATGGTTATGGGCAGAGCAGTTGCCATACCAGGCGGTGATACAGCCAGACAGGATGCTCTCAATTGTGCATCTGTAAAAGTTTGTGGGTGTTTTTGGTGACAAGCCGACTTTCTTCAGCCTCCGGAGGTTGAAGAGGCGCTGCTGCGCCTTCTTCACCACACTGTCTGTGTGGGTGGACCATTTCAGTTTGTCCGTGATGTGTACGCCGAGGAACTTAAAACTTTCCACCCTCTCCACTACTGTCCCATCGATGTGGATAGGGGGCTGCTCCCTCTGCTGTTTCCTGAAGTCCACGATCATCTACCTTGTTTTGTTGACATTGAGTGTGAGGTTATTTTCCTGACCAGGGCGGGGTCGAGACCCAGGGTCTCGAGCTTAATGACGAGTTTGGAGGGTACTATGGTGTTAAATGCTGAGCTGTAGTTGATGAACAGCATTCTTACATAGGTATTCCTCTTGTCCAGATGGGTTAGTGTGCAGTGTGATTGCGATTGCGTCATCTGTGGACCTATTGGGGCGGTAAGCAAATTGGAGTGGGTCTAGGGTGTCAGGTAGGGTGGAGGTGATATTGTCCTTGACTAGTCTCTCAAAGCACTTAGCTCAGTTACCTTAGCTTTCTTGGGAACAGGAACAATGGTGACCCTCTTGAAGCATGTGGGAACAGCAGACTGAAATAAGGATTGATTGAATATGTCCGTAAACACACCAGCCAGCTGGTCTACGCATGCTCTGACGATGCGGCTGGGGATCCCGTCTGGGCCTGCAGCCTTGCGAGGGTTAACACGTTTAAATGTTTTACACACATTGGCTGCAGTGAAGGAGAGCCCACAAGTTTTGGTAGCGGGCCGTGTCAGTGGCACTGTATGGTCCTCAAAGCGAGCAAAGAAGCTATCTGGGTGCAAGACATCGTGGTCCGCGATGGGGCTGGTTTTTCTTTTGTAGTCCGTGATTGACTGTAAACCCTGCCACATACCTCTCGTGTCTGAGCTGTTTAATTGCGACTCTACTTTGTCTCTATACTGACGCTTAGCTTGTTTGATTGCCTTGCGGAGGGAATAGCTACACTGTTTGTATTCGGTCATGTTTCCGGTCACCTTGCCCTGATTAAAAGCAGTGGTTTGCGCTTTCAATTCTGCGCGAATGCTGCCATCAATCCACGGTTTCTGGTTGGGGGATGTTTTAATAGACGCTGTGGGTACAACATCACCTATGCACTTGCTATTAAACTTGCTCACCAAATCATCGTATTCATCAATGTTGTTGTTCGACGCTATGCGGACCATATCCCAGTCCACGTGGTCGAAGCAATCTTGAAGCGTGGAATCCGGTTGGTCGGACCAGCGTTGAACAGACTATAGGCTGGGAGCAACAAAATGGAGTCGTGGTCAGCTTTTCCGAAAGGAGGGCGGGGGAGTGCCTTATATGCGTTGCGGAAGTTAGAGTAACAATGATCTAGGGTTTTGCCAGCCTGGGACGCACAATCAATTTGCTGATAGAATTTAGGGAGCCTTGTTTTCAAATTATTTAAATCCCCAACTACAATAAATGCAGCCTCAGGATATGTGGTTTCCAGTTTACATAGAGTCGAATTAAGTTATTTTAGGGCTGTCGATGTGTCGGCTTGGGGAGGAATATACACAACTGTGATTATGATCGAAGAGAATTATCTTTGTAGATAATGCGGTCGGTGAGCCATGTTTCCGTGAAATAAAGAAAGTTACAATCTCTGATGTCTCTTTGGAAGGCAACTCTTGCTCGGATTTCGTCTACCTTGTTGTCAAGAGACTGGACATTGGCGAGTATTATGCTTGGGAGCGGTGCGCGATGTGCCCGTCTACCGATCCTGACCAGAAGACCGCTCTGTCTGCCCCTTCTGCGGCGCCATTGTTTTGGGTCGCCGGCTGGGACCCGATCCATTGTCCTGGGTGGTGGGCCAAACAGAGGATCTGCTTCGGGAAAGTCGTAGTCCTGGTCGTAATGTCGGTGAGTTGACGTTACTCTTATATCCAATAGTTCCTCCCGACTGTATGTAATAAAACCTACGATTTCCTCGGGTAACAATGTAAGAAATAACACATTAAAAAAATAAATACTACATAGTTTCCTAGGCCATCTCTTTGTCGGCGCCAGAAGACTGGACAGATGGCTGACAGCGTGTATGGCGTCGTGTGGATAAGCAGTTTGCTAATGTCAACATTGTGAAACGCGTGCCCCATGGTGGCAGTGGGGTTATGGTATGGGCAGGCATAAGATACGGACAAAAAACACAATTGCATTTTATCGATAGCAATTTGAATGCACATAGATACAGTGACGAAATCCAGAGGCCCATTGTCGTGCCATTCATCCGCCGCCATCACCTCATGTTTCAGCATGATAATTACACAATTCCTGGAAGCTGAATATGTTCTTCCATGGCCTGCATACTCACCAGACATGTCACCCATTGAGCATGTTTGGGATGCTCTGGATCGACGTGTGCCACAGTGTGTTCCAGTTCCCGCCAATATCCAGCAACTTCACACAGACATTGAAGAGGATTGAGACAACATTGCACAGGCCACAATCAACAGCTAGATCAACTCTATGCGAAGGAGATTTGTCGCGCTGCAATGAGGAAAATTATGGTCACATCAGATACTGACTGGCTTTCTGATCTATTCCCTCACCTTATTTTTTAAGGTATCTGTGACCACAGATGCATATCTGTATTCCCAGTCATGTGAAATCCATAGATTAGAACCTAATGAATTTATAAAAATTGACTGATTTCCTTCTATGAACTGTTGCTCAGTAGAATCTTTGAAATTGTTTCTTGTTGTGTTTATATTTTTGTTCAGTGGAAAATAAGGTGACAGGTGAAATGAAGAATGTGATCTGCTTTATTTTCTAACGTATTGCACAAGTTGCCTGCACGTATTTACATAAAAAGTAGCTACAAATACTACAATTAGTTGAAAAACTTAAAATAAATATTTTCAACGGTATTGACGGTTTTGAAAAACAATCCTGTGGCTATTTCCAAATACCCAGGTATGTGGTACATACGGTATACCGCCCAGGCTTACAAAACAATACACACAAATCCCCCAAAAATAAAGAAATTAAGAAATCAAGAGATATCAGAACCAGCAATTTCAGAGTCCGGAATATACACTGAGTATTGTGTTGCACCCCCCCCCCCCATCCCTCCCCACATACACACCTGTGTCAAGTTGACTAGATATCCTTTGGGTGGTGGCCCATTCTTGAGCAAATCTGAGCAAATTCAAAAATTAACTAATGCCATTAACTCCATTAATTAGTTGTATCGTTTGACAGCCCTAAATATTTGACTTCCTTCTAGAATGAACTACGGTTTTGGTGAAGCTGTATATTGAGTTGTTATTTTGTCTTTTAATTTTAGCATGAAGTAGCACTCAAAATCTAATAGACATAATGACAAAATTCACCAATGATCATTCAACCATCAGAGCAAGAGCTTGACTATACGGATTTTTACACGCACTCCGATCTGAAAATCTGAAGTCAGCCTGCATGGTTGCGTGTGTGTATGTTCCTGGTGTGTGCTTGTGTGTTTGTGTGTACAGCTATTCCTTTGCTGTGTCCAATTAGGGTTGTTCAGTCTGTCTGCCTGCCTCCTTGACTCAGTCTCCGCTCTTCCTCTGTCTCTGCATCCTCCCCCACCCCCCTCACCCCAATCCACCCCTCCCCATTCACCCCTGTCCCTGCTTCTGCCCCAACTCTGCCATCTCAGTTGGACCAGGAGACAACCCTTCGACACCAGGAGGTACAGCTCATTGTGCTGATCTGTCCAGAGTTGGAGTCAGTTCCACATCTATTCCTGTCTATTTCTTCAGCAGTTCAAAACAGTTCCGCAATTGACTGGAATTCAGATGGAATTGCCTTCAACCCTGGTTGTCCCAGTGCTTTGTGACCCACTCAACTGAACAAGTGGCCTCTACCAAAACATCTAGGAAATCTCATGACACTCATTGCAGACTATTGAACAACATGGAACATTACAATGTATACGTATTTTAGGATTAGGATAGTGCACTGAAGCTCCATTTCCTCTTTAAGTGCCTGCATCATCAATGCAATGTCCCTATTGTTGTATGGAGATGCAACACAGATTGCTCTGGATTGTCAAGGATACTGAACAACATTCACTTAAACCAGCCTCAGTGTGAATAACAGCATTCACTTAAGTCAGCCTTCAATTGATGTAATGTATGATGTATGAAGCTACAGTTGTCAATGAAAATGAATACTAGACAACAGAGAACTAGCTAGCTATTCACTAAGTGTATATATTAGCACATTCAGAGTTGTTTTAATGTGGTGTTTGTTTCCTCCTAATAAACATCCAAATCAATAATACTTTCATTGGCAAAGGGTTTTAATAGAATCCCAAATGCCATATTCATCCATAGACAAAATACTGAATGGAATAGAAATGCAATCACATTCGCAGCCCACAAACAAAGCACTTGATCCATGTGCTGAATCGCTGAGCATTAAGACACATTAGTGTAAGTCATTGTGTTTGTGTCTTTTCCTGTGCGCTGCCTACGATATTAATGTCACAGTGATATATTATTTCAGATCACGTTTTGTTCGTCCACGCATAATGCTATTTCATTTAGTTTGTCTGTGATTACTGCAGTGGTAATTTATATGATGTCATACTAATGCATATTACTCTATCCTCCTCCTCCTTCTCCTCTCCCTGCCCTCTCTCATTCTCTCTACCTTTATTCTGTACAGTTTTTGGATAAGTCAGAGGATGTCTTACTGAAGCACCAGGCCAGTATCAATGAGCTGAAGAGAGCCCTGAGGGAGCCTAACAGCAAGCTGATGAACCGTGAGAAGCGTCTGTCAGGGACGTCACCTGGCGGAACACCCGAGAAGAAGGCTGTGAGTGTGGGATGAGGGTGGTGAGGACCTGGGGTCCACTGGAGCATTGGTGGCAGTTGAGATTCACAACCTTTAACCTATGTACCACCTCTCCACTGTATGTCATGAATATATCACTGATAATGCCATACTACTCCTGTTTAAACTGCCCTGACATCTGACAGTGAGTCATCTATTGGAATATTGTTAACCTGAATATTTACAGTCTGATATTAAATCAAGAACTGTATTTTTGACCGTGACTTTTGAGGACAATAATATTTCTTCAAGGTATTGTAGGTGGTTATTTATTGGAGATATATACTGCTGCAGACTCAGACCTATTGGATAGTGTGATGGTATTGCTAAAAGAGATCATGAGAACACATTTAATTAGAAAAATAACCTGGAAAAATTGTCCTGCATTTATCATTAGAGATATCTCAATTGTACTTAAAGATTAAAAGTGATTCTGCAATAACTTGAAGAGATTATGTGAGGCCCTCGAGCAACAATCATCTCTAGCGTCTTCCCACCTTGATTGCCTGACAGTTAAAATGCTTCCCTTTGTGTCTGAACACAAACGCCCATGCTCTTTTGATCACTTTCACATTGTGATTGTACTGTTAAGATAGAGCACTAAGATAGTATTCTCCAGTCTAGCTCTGTCAATGCAGTCTGTTACCAGGTATTTTCGTAGTCTACGGAAGCTTTCTCATCTGCTGTCTGAGAACAATCGGATTATAGCCGTGGAGAATATCATCAGACATCCTTGAAGGCATGACAACTCGATCTGTCATGTACTTAAGTAGATCTGAGGGAGAGATGCTAAAGTCCTGAATGAATAATGGCAAAGTGTGGCCTGAGAAAATCCCACTTCTCAGAGAGATTCAGAGGAAATCATAATGTCTTTGATGTAGTTGCAAATGTTATCTTTGCATTGCAAATACCTCCTAATTTGCTTATGGAGATTTGGCAGCCGCAGGTAGAAGCTAACTAGGCCCACGTTGCTCTTTTGCAATAATCTCATAATTCGATTCAAGATTTCATCTTGATTGGCTCATAGATTTTAACTCGGACTTCAATTCAGGAGAGACGTACAGTATGTTTGGAAAGTCCCTTGTCTCCATTGAATCAATATTTCTTCCCCATTTCTACCTGTCTCTTTCCTTGAACCATTTTCCCCACTTGCATGAAATTACCAACATTTAAGTAGCATGCTTTGCCAAAGAACCATACAGTTGGTTTCTCTCCTTGTCACAAGAGTGACAGAGTTAGGGCTCCTCTAATAGCTGTTCTCCTCCCTCTCTCTTCCCCCTCCACCCCTCTTCTGGTGGGAAACGCTCGGCCCCCCATCAGGTGGTGGGCAAGGAGCTAGTAAACAGCTTCTCTGTAGAGGGCTTCGTCCAGAAGACTGTGGTGACTTCCCCAGAGGTTTCCCTTCTCTTCCTCCTCCTTTGTCTTCTAATGTCTGCCTTGTAACATACTGACTGCACTGTAGTTGGCCATTTATCTGTAATGAAACTGTGGCCTGGTACCATTTTATAGACATACTGCACACTCAGCTACAGCTGATATCTCTTGCATCCTGTTTTATTTGATCTGCTGAAGTCATTGTGTTTGAGAAAATCTTTAAGAAATGCAATAACCCACATATATGCCTACATTTGGATGCAAATGTACACATTTCTATGTATGATTGCAGCAATTGTGGCGGAATAGATTGAGAGGAATGTAGAGGTTCTATTTGTACTATAAAAACACATTACTGTACTGTAGCTGTTAACCTAAATGATGTTACAGTTCAGTTGCTGCCTCTAACTGTGTTTAATCTGTATCAACATGTAGGGCTCTGAGGAGTGGGTATTGATTGAGAAACAAAATACTAATCAACACGACTATAACTGGAAGGCAGAAGAACAGAACGAAGCTTCCACCTCGCCTCCCCCATTATTCCCTGATTCCTCTTGGGAAAGAAAGAAAGAATTGGAAAAAGACATAGAAGTGGCCAAGATGATTCATATCGAGGTTACAGGGGAGGATGGCCAAGAAATGATAACAGATATTGATAACTTTCCATTGTCCAAAGCCACAAGGGAAGCCCAGGATGAATGTTCTGAACCGCGGTTGACTAGCAACAGCCGGTTCGTGGTGGAATTAGCTGAAACCACAGAATCTTCTCAACAGGATTCACAGTGGAAAGTACCTCCAGCAGAACACTCTGGTGCAAAGAATGACATATTCCCAGTGTCAGACCCAGTCTCAACCCAAGCCCCAGACCCAGTCCCATTCCGAGACTCTAAGAAGGATCATCAACCCAACAGACACAGAAAAAAGAAGAGACCTAATAGTTTAAACCTGGGATTGTCAACAGAATTCATCTATGAGAAAGAGGGTGATGTCTCAAACGCTGAAGAAGACAACGGGGGATCAGACTGGGAGGATAGTCCAACAGAGAAGACAAAGGTGGGACAAATAGATCACCCTGTGTCCAGAGAGGAGCCAGACGACCAGTGTTGGGTGACGAGTCCACTGATGAAAGATGATGAGAGATCACCAGAGGCAAAATGGAAGGAGACAGTGGTGTCTGCATATGAAGATAAGAAGAAGGAGCACAATACATCAATAGGAGAAGACAAGGCGACTCAGGGAAGTGTTGTGGATGATCATGCAATGTGTGATGGAAGAGACCAGGTTAAGCACTTCATCACTGAGGTCCAGCCAGCAGACGAAGGGCTGGGCTCTGTCAATGGTCCTGGGAAAACAGAATGTGATAGTTTAGCAGAACAGGTTAGAGAACCGGTTAAAGGGTTTCATCTCACAGAGAGGTGCATGACTGACAATAGAGAACACTTAGAAGAGGTCAAGTTGAGGGAGGTCAAGACACACAAGAGACAAGCCAGTAACTCTGGGGGGGAGGAAGTGGAAGGCCTCACGTCAGAGGTCAGGGGTCAGAGAAGGTCTTTACAGAGACTATCAGGCAGCAGTCAGTCAGAAATCACCAGGATCGTTCCGCTCAAACCTGAAAGGTCAAAGAGCTTAGCATGCAAAGATGAGCAGGACAGAGAGAGTCAGGAGTCAGAGACTGAGCTGAGTGGTGTTTTTAGAAGAGAGTACAGATGGTCAGGGGGTTCATCAGAGGGACCTTCAGACATCAACTGGAACAATGAGTCCACCTTCTATCAAACACCCACCCTGCCTACGTCATTCATCTCAACCAACGTTAGTCCAGCAAGACGGACCCA
This sequence comes from Oncorhynchus mykiss, assembly GCF_013265735.2. Taxonomy (NCBI): domain Eukaryota; kingdom Metazoa; phylum Chordata; class Actinopteri; order Salmoniformes; family Salmonidae; genus Oncorhynchus; species Oncorhynchus mykiss. The sequence continues at coordinate 77,802,595 of NC_048581.1, read as the reverse complement.
CTCCCCGACTACCACACACAGAGACGCCCCACAGGAACAGGGCAGCTTCTGGGGTCTGGAAGGCTTGGCAAGAGTCGAGGCTAAAACTGAAGAGCTGGTTCAGCAACAGAGCAGCGCTGCTTGTGATGATCACTTTCAGACGTCATTCATCTCAACCAATGCTAGTTCAGCAAGACGGACCCACTCCCCGACTACCACACACAGAGACGCCCCACAGGAACAGGGCAGCTTCTGGGGTCTGGAAGGCTTGGCAAGAGTCGAGGCTAAAACTGAAGAGCTGGTTCATCAACAGAGCAGTGCTGCTTGTGATGATCCCTTTCAGGCTGCTAGAGAAGCCATAGAGAGTCATCAGTTTCTCAGCTTCAAGGTTTCAGCCTCAGCGCTCCCTAGGACAGCTCCTCCTGCCCCTCCAGTTAAAACACAGAAGGCCAGAGAGTCTGGACTCATACTCCGGAACATCAACCGCAATGTTAGCAGGGAGCCTGGCCTGGATGCAACCAAGAAGAGACACTCGGTAACTCTGCTTGCCATCTGCTTTTCAGTCATTTGGAAACAAAAAGCATCGCATGAGCTTCAGACAGAGTCGCACACTCCCATTTTCTTATTTTCCTGTTTTCATTGACTTGAATATACATACATGTAACTCTACGTGCCTGTATATGAAGAAGGGGGGTGGAGTTTTACTTTTGACACACTTGTTTTGGCTGTGTCTGATTGGCTGATTCAGCCAACAATGCATTTTGTCTGCTATGAGTTTGGACCCTCTCCCTTTCGGCCTCTCCATTTATCCCCCCTCCTCCTCTCTGCCTCTCTGCCTCCCTGCCTCCCTCCACCCTTATTTGCATACTTCACAGCAAACCGGAAACACAACTGCTTGTAAATCTGTAGCAATCACTACAGAGCTGTGGTAGAGATTGTCAAAAAGACAAAAACAACTTTTCATGCTTTGGCTCATGTCATCTATCCCCCCTCTCTTCACAGGGCGGCGCACAATTGGCCAAGCGTCGTCCGGGTTAGGGTTTGGCCCGGGGTTGGCCATCATTCTAAATAAGAATTTGTTCTTAACTGACTTTCCTAGTTAAATAAAGGTTAAATAAATCATAAAAAAGCATTTCAACCGTGATTTTCCTTCCAATTATCCCTGTAGCAAGTCTCCTCTTTTGCAGAGGGTTGCAAGGAAACAAAGGGTTTTGCATATTGCCATGGAGATTTTTTTTGCACTTCTCTTCCATGCTGTTTCCAAGCTGACATGTGGAGGAAGGCATGGACTTCAGACATGGTTTCATACATGTTTTACAGCTCAATTGACTGTGACAGGATCCGTGTGAGGAAATGAAGGAAGTGTGTCATTATCTCCCATAAAGGCACTATATGCTACAGATATGCTCATCCGTCAAATGCCGACCATTCATCTCCTGACGTCATGGATACTTGTTATAACAAGTCACATATGATACCAACTCAGTAGTTTGCGTAATGTCATGTAGATTAGAAAATAGTTTGTCATTTGACATGTGATTTCAAATGATCAACTTCATTAACATGAAATTGAATGACATGAGCATTGAGCTAAATGTGGCTTACAGTACCTTATTGGGGGATGATTATTTAAAAAACAGATCAAATGCTTTACAAGGATCACACGTTGGATGCTATAATGCTTTCTTGTAAAGCAAAGAACCCACACAGACTGTGAAGAAAGAGGCAGGAAACAAGCTGTCCAACAGCAATGCCCAGGCTGCTGTACCTACACAGACAGACCAGCTATCAGTAAGAGATGTCGCCACGTTCATGTTGCAGGTCGTGTTATTCTGAGCTTGCACGTATTTGGCAGTGAAATCCTTTAACATTAGGCTTCGGACCTGACAGCTTAAATAATTTTCAGTCTTTCATCTGCGTCTAGGTCATGGACACATTGGCACGACCAGGTATGGAAAGAGGTGTGAGATCACTTTGTGAGCTGCCCCACCCAAAAAGTGAAAAACAGCATGTGAGAGCACCATCCGTTCTGTATACTGGTTGTGCAAAAACAGAATGGGCTTCCAAACATGTCATTAAATCATAGTACAGCTGCTTACTTTTACCTCCAAAACCGCCTTTGATGTCATTGAAACCAAACCCCATTCTTTGGCCATTTGAACATTTGAGCCTCATAAAAAAATTCAGTCTGTGTGGTTTGCAGCATTCTCTGATTCTGTCCTTGGCCAATGATTGGCTTTTGCGATGCTGCTGTGGCTCCTCTATACTACCATATCTTACAACCTGTCCATAATACATTCTGTATGACACTCTAGTTTTTACTAATTCAAACCAGGATAACTGGCTTTACCTGGTGGGTTCTTCAGGGTTTTGCTCATTTCGAATAGAAGGCAGTGAAATCAGGAAATAAACTAAAATTACAATTCAATGGCATTTATTTTCAATTACTTCTCAATAAATGGAAAAGTAAAAGCTATTTATTTCAAAAGGTTTTACATTTCTGAATTTTAAATTCAAACCACTTCCTGAATTGACTACCTTCAATTTGAATTGAGCCAAACCCTTGGGTTAATTTCTCTTGTCCAAACTGGTAGTAAGCTTACTTGTTTTCTGTACTCATGAAATAATGGAAGGGGGAGGGGACTCCCCATCTGTGTTAGAACCGTATTGTAGTGTTGTTCTTATGGTCTGTTAGTAGAAACCCAGTCTCTCTACTGATGTTTACATTCTTAGAAATAAAGGTGCTATATAGAACTTAAAAAACTTCTTCGGGCTGTCCCAATAGGAGAACCCTTTGAAGAACCCTTTTTGGTTCCAGGCAGAACCGTGTTGGGTTCCATCCAGAACCCTTTCCACACAGGGTTTTACATGGAACCCAAAAGGGGTTCTACTTGGAACCAGAATATGTTATCCTTGGGGGACAGCCCTTTTAGAACCTTTTTTTCTAAGATCGTTGTAGTCTGTCTCTCCAGCTTGGACTAACCTCTGGCTGTTCTCTCTGTTCCTATGCTCTCTCTGTTCCTCTGCTTTCTCTCTTCCTCTGCTCTCTCTCTTCCTCTGCTCTCTCTCTTCCTCTGCTCTCTCTCTTCCTCTGCTTTCTCTCTTCCTCTGCTCTCTCTCTTCCTCTGCTCTCTCTCTTCCTCTGCTTTCGCTGTTCCTCTGCTCTCTCTCTTCCTCTGCTCTCTCTCTTCCTCTGCTCTCTCTCTTCCTCTGCTTTCTCTCTTCCTCTGCTCTCTCTCTTCCTCTGCTCTCTCTCTTCCTCTGCTCTCCCTTTGCAGGAGCCACTCTCCACTCCTGTCATCTATGAAGATACAGTAGATGATGCCAAGGTCACTTTACATAATGAATTTAACCATATGACTCCCCACGTTCCCACTTTTGCACTGCTCTCTCTTGTGATAGTACAGTCTCCCTACAGTCATCCTTGGGTATCTCTATGCATGCTGCCTAATAACAGAGGCTGAACCGTGACTATGCCACAGGCGTTTACCCTCCACTAAATTCCTGCCTGTAAGGCTTCCCCATTCATCTCCTCTCTTCTCCATATAGGTCAATACTATGTGTAATAAATTGCGTGCCCGGAGAAGATAACGTTTTTATGGTCTTGTATGCATGTATAACATGTACTGTATAATGGCCTTGAGCAAAGATCCTGCATGAATACTTCTACACACCCCCAGGAGACATATTTACTTCCAGAGGATCATTTGTCTCCTGTCATCATCATCATCATCATCATCTTCACCCCTTTCATGGCCACTCCCTGCCCTGAGCAACTAGACTGCTAGACTGGCCCTGTGTTGTGACAGCCATCTTTGTGTAATCCCCTCTCTCACCCAGAGGGAACCCTGGGAGAGGAGGCCTCGGCCGGGCTCCGCCTCGGAGGACCACGAGCGTGACACTGTGGTCTGCATGAAAGAGACCCACCTGGGCATCGAGAGGAAGTGCTCCAGCATGACGGTCAGCTCCACGTCCAGCCTGGAGGCTGAGGTGGACTTCACCGTCATCATGGACCTCCATACGGGCGTGGAGGAGTTCTCCAAGAGCATGTCTAAGCTGGGGGAGCGGCTGCCCGAGGTGGGCCGGGACGACTTTGAGGAGACATCCAGGTTCTTTTCAGCCCGTCTCATGGTCTCCCATGACATGTCCCCTGTAGAGGAGATGCCTCCTGTGCACAATGAGGTAGACACAGACATACTGTACCGCATCCCTGATCATTGCAACTCTTTGCTTCTAAAGGCCGGAACTGCCACCTTTTCTGTTGGACCATTTTCAGTTACCATTTTGGTTACTTTTTTGTCAATGTTTTAACTTTCAGGTTATACAATTATACAATAACTGTATCCATTTGCTTCTGATGTTTTTTATTTTTATTTTACTATGGTTTATCCATGTTTTTTAAATTAATTTTCCTACGGTTTATCCATGTTTTTTAAATTAATTTTCCTATGGTTTATCCATGTTTTTTAAATTAATTTTCCTATGGGTTATCCATGTTTTTAAAATTCATTTTCCTATGGTTTATCCATGTTTTTTAAATTCATTTTCCTATGGGTTATCCATGTTTTTAAAATTCATTTTCCTATGGTTTATCCATGTTTTTAAAATGGATTTTCCTATGGTTTATCCAAGTTCTTTATTCATTTTCCTATGCTTTATCCATGTTTTTTATTCATTTTCCTATGGTTTATCCATTTGCTTCTGCTGTTTTTTTGCTTTAGATTATTGTGCAATTTGTATGTTTCCTTGTATTTTCCCTTCCATTGTCAATAATGCTTTCTTTACTGAATGTTTGGTCTAAGTTATATAAGTAAGTTATATACAATCACCACTTGATACAGTAGTATGGGCATACTTGTATTGTTTCATTGTCTGTTTGAAAAGTATTGTAATCTTTGAATAATACAGTGCCTTGCGAAAGTATTCGGCCCCCTTGAACTTTGCAACCTTTTGCCACATTTCAGGCTTCAAACATAAAGATATAAAACTGTATTTTTTTTGTGAAGAATCAACAACAAGTGGGACACAATCATGAAGTGGAACGACATTTATTGGATATTTCAAACTTTTTTAACAAATCAAAAACTGAAAAATTGGGCGTGCAAAATTATTCAGCCCCCTTAAGGTAATACTTTGTAGTGCCACCTTTTGCTGCGATTACAGCTGTAAGTCGCTTGGGGTATGTCTCTATCAGTTTTGCACATCGAGAGACTGAATTTTTTTCCCATTCCTCCTTGCAAAACAGCTCGAGCTCAGTGAGGTTGGATGGAGAGCATTTGTGAACAGCAGTTTTCAGTTCTTTCCACAGATTCTCGATTGGATTCAGGTCTGGACTTTGACTTGGCCATTCTAACACCTGGATATGTTTATTTTTGAACTATTCCATTGTAGATTTTGCTTTATGTTTTGGATCATTGTCTTGTTGGAAGACAAATCTCCGTCCCAGTCTCAGGTCTTTTGCAGACTCCATCAGGTTTTCTTCCAGAATGGTCCTGTATTTGGCTCCATCCATCTTCCCATCAATTTTAACCTTTCTGATCTCCCCATCCCGGATCCGGGTTCGTGAATACAGACTCAAGCTCATTACCATAACGCAACGTTAACTATTCATGAAAATCGCAAATTAAATGAAATAAATATGCTAGCTCTCAAGCTTAGCCTTTTGTTAACAACACTGTCATCTCAGATTTTCAAAATATGCTTCTCAACCATTGCAAAACAAGCATTTGTGTAACAGTATTGATGGCTAACGTAGCATTTAGCATTAGCATTCAGCTGGCAACATTTACACAAAAAAACAGAAAAGCATTCAAAAAAATCATTTACCTTTGAAGAACTTCAGATGTTTTCAATGAGGAGACTCTCAGATAGCAAATGTTCAGTTTTTCCTGAAAGATTATTTGTTTAGGACAAATCGCTCCGTTTTCTGCGTCACGTTTAGCTATGAAAAAACCCCTGTATCCAGGATTGTGTAAATCTATCAGCAAGCTCATTAGCATAACACAACGTTAACTATTTATGAAAATCGCAAATATAATGAAATAAATATGCCATCTCTCAAGCTTAGCCTTTTGTAAACAACACTGTCATCTCAGATTTTCAAAATATGCTTCTCAACCATAGGAAAACAATCATTTGTGTAAAAGTAGCTAGCTAGAGTTAGCATTTCGCGTTAGCATTTAGCGTTAGCATTAGCGTTAGCATCCAGCACGCAACATTAACAAAAACATAAAAGCCTTCAAATAAAATCATTTACCTTTGAAGAACTTCTGATGTTTTCAATGAGGATACTCTCAGTTAGATAGCAGATGCTCAGTTTTTCCAAAAAGATTCCTTGTGTATTAGAAATAGCTCCGTTTTATACATCACATTTGGCTACCAAAAAAAATCCATAAATTCAGTCCTCAAAACGCAAACTTTTTTCCAAATTAACTCCATAATATCGACTGAAAACATGGCAAACGTTGTTTAGAATCAATCCTCAAGGTGTTTTTCACATATCTCTTCATTGATACATCGTTCTTGGAAACATGCTTTCTCTCCTGAATCCCAGGAGAAAATGCCTGCACCTGAAGATTACGCACAAATTTAGACAAAGGACACCGGGCGGACCTCTGGAAAATGTAGTCTCTTATGGCCAATCTTCCAATGATATGCCTACAAATACGTCACAATGCTGCTAAGACCTTGGGCGAACGACAGAAAGTGTAGGCTCATTCCTTGCGCAATCACAGCCATATAAGGAGAGAATGGAAAACAGAGCTTCAGAAATTCTGCTAATTCCTGGGTGATGCATCATCTTGGTTTCGCCTGTAGAATGAGTTCTGGGGCACTTACAGACAAAATCTTTGCAGATTCTGAAACTTCAGAGTGTTTTCTTTCCAAAACTGTCAAGAATATGCATAGTCGAGCATCTTTTCGTGACAAAATATCGCGCTTAAAACGGGAACGTTTTTTATCCAAAAATGAAATAGCGCCCCTAGAGCTCTAAGAGGTTAACCATCTTCCCTGTCCCTGCTGAAGAAAAGCAGGCCCAAACCATGATGCTGCCACCACCATGTTTGACAGTGGGGATGGTGTGTTCAGGGTGATGAGCTGTGTTGCTTTTATGCCAAACATAACGTTTTGCATTGTTGCCAAAAAGTTCAATTTTGGTTTTATCTGACCAGAGCACCTTCTTCCACATGTTTGGTGTGTATCCCAGGTGGCTTGTGGCAAACTTTAAACAACATTTTTTATGGATATCTTTAAGAAATGGCTTTCTTCTTGCCACTCTTCCATAAAGGCCAGATTTGTGCAATATACGACTGATTGTTGTCTTATGGACAGAGTCTCCCACCTCAGCTGTAGATCTCTGCAGTTCATCCAGAGTGATCATGGGCCTCTTGGCTGCATCTCTGATCAGTCTTCTCCTTGTATGAGCTGAAAGTTTAGAGGGATGGCCAGGTCTTGGTAGATTTGCAGTGGTCTGATACTCCTTCCATTTCAATATTATCGCTTGCACAGTGCTCCTTGGGATGTTTAAAGCTTGGGAAATATTTTTGTATCCAAATCCGGCTTTAAACTTCTTCACAACAGTATCTCGGACCTGCCTGGTGTGTTCCTTGTTCTTCATGATGCTCTCTGCGCTTTTAACGGACCTCTGGGTCTATCACAGTGCAGGTGCATTTATACGGAGACTTGATTACACACAGGTGGATTGTATTTATCATCATTAGTCATTTAGGTCAACATTGGATCATTCAGAGATCCTCACTGAACTTCTGGAGAGAGTTTGCTGCACTGAAAGTAAAGGGGCTGAATAATTTTGCACGCCCAATATTTCAGTTTTTGATTTGTTAAAAAAGTTTGAAATATCCAATAAATGTCGTTCCACTTCATGATTGTGTCCCACTTGTTGTTGATTCTTCACAAAAAAATACAGTTTTATATCTTTACGTTTGAAGCCTGAAATGTGGCAGAAGGTCGCAAAGTTCAAGGCGGCCGAATACTTTCGCAAGGCACTGTAAATGTATTGTAATTGACCTAAGGATAAGCATTTTCAGTATCATGAAGCCAGCACGTATTTTACAGAATATACCGTACTCAGACATCTGTTTTGACCATGTCAATTAGATCATCTGATGAATGTTCATGTGTCTCATTCAGCAACCCAAAATGCTTCCCATTATTGACCCCCAACACATTTTTGGGGTCAATTTCAGGCCATTTGTTGACAGTTGTTTTACTGTCAGGGAATATTGAAGAAGTTAGACCAGAGACATTCTATTGTTCTCTATTTACGTAGTCTCACTGTACCTTTCTGTCTCACCCTGCTGCAGCCCCCAGTAGCCAGGAAAGACCCCAGTGCTGTTAGCACTGCCCAGATGCTGAGGGAGGCCGACGCCAAGATGGAGACACACACCAATGGGTCAGAGGTCACCAGCACCAACATCATGGACATGTCAGAGCAGGTATACTACATCAGGCTATGCCTATGGACTCACATCTGTCCCCTGTGTTTGGTAGATGATTCAGCCTGGTACAGTAGTCTCATCTGTTTGTGCTCCAGCCAAGTCCTCTGCCAACAAACATGACAGAGGAGTTGGCTAAAGCACAAACAGATCTACTTTCAGTGCAGTACTAGTGCATACTAATAAGGGTGCATACTAATAAGGGTGCATACTACTGAAGGTGCAAACTAATGATCAAATGTCGCAGAGGGGTCTAAATTGTTTGAACAAAACATGTCTGAAATGATCTTGAGCAGGAAATGAAAACATTTAGTGAATAAGACAACAGTAGGACCATTATCTAGTCATTTTGACCCCATCAATCTGCCATTTAGTTTGGTATTTTCGTCGTTTAAAAAGGAGTAGCCTATATCCATTTATGTATACATCCGGCCGTGGCAGGCGCCAGAGCAAATCAGTTTTTTTCACGGCACCTGTTCAGTGCAGGTGTAGGTTCAGGTTGAGAATCAGAAGAAAACTCATCAGAGATGTCATCATAATTCATTTATTCCACATCATTGGAGTCATTTTCATTCAAAATGGTATGTACTCTATCAGTCTGTTCTGGCCTACTTGGAAAACACATTCAGAGCTTGCGTAATTTACAATGGCAAAAAGACCATGGACAACGCTAACGAGTGCATCCATTCGTCTCGGTCTTCTTGCCATTTGTAAATTATGCAAGCTCTCAATGTGTACTCCAAGTAGGCCAGAGTAGACTGATAGAGTACATACCATTTTGAGATTATAATTAGAATAGATCAATACAATATAATGGCCCGCACAATAAGTGATTAGATAATTGTGCGTCATTGCTTCCCCAACTCTTCCATTCTCCATTATCATACTTTAGCCTACTTCATTTATTTCATCTGTTATTATATGTGTGGAATTAGTTTCAGTATAGTTTAGGTTGAAGGTGCAGCAGGTAGCCTAGTGGTTAGAGTGTTGGACTAGTAACCGAAAGGTTGCAAGATCGAATCCCTGAGCTGACAAGGTAAATAGCTGTCGTTCTGCCCCTGAACAAGGCAGTTAACCCACTGTTCCTAGGTCGTCATTGTAAATAAGAATTTGTTCTTAACTGACTTGCCTAGTTAAATAAAGGTAAAATAGTTTAGGTTCACTTTCTAGGAAATTATCGGGTTGATTTTCAAATGGGCACGGCATCTTCAGCTATCGGGGGAAGGAGGGGCAACGGGGAAAACAATATTAAAAATTAGATGTCCACCTAAAACTGTCCATATCACCAGTTCTATTTGTGATTTTAAGATTATAATAACGACATTGTTGAAATAGCGCCCCCCCCCCTGTCTTACAATTTGTAGCCTGATGTATCTGATGCGGTCTGGCAAAAAGAGAATGTCATGCCATATTCTTCTAGTCCAGACAGCATCAGATATATGGGCTACACATACTGAAACAGAGAAGTGCTGTTTCATTTGTTCGGATGCTTTGTTGGACAATGATGGGTCTTTCTGTTGGCTCCGGGTCTTATTTGAATATTTGAATATTTTATTTACAGTGGGGCAAAAAAGTATTTAGTCAGCCACCAATTGTGCAAGTTCTCCCACTTAAAAAGATGAGAGAGGCCTGTAATTTTCATCATAGGTACACTTCAACTATGATGGACAAAATTATTTTTAATGAATTTATTTGCAAATTATGGTGGAAAATAAGTATTTGATTATAAGATTTCTGGCTCTCACAGACCTGTAACTTCTTCTTTAAGAGGCTCCTCTGTCCTCCACTCGTTACCAGTATTAATGGCACCTGTTTGAACTTGTTATCAGTATAAAAGACACCTGTCCACAACCTCAAACAGTCACACTCCAAACTCCACTATGGCCAAGACCAAAGAGCTGTCAAAGGACACCAGAAACAAAATTGTAGACCTGCACCAGGCTGGGAAGACTGAATCTACAATAGGTAAGCAGCTTGGTTTGAAGAAATCAACTGTTGGAGCAATTATTAGGAATTGGAAGACATACAAGACCACTGATAATCTCCCTCGATCTGGGGCTCCACGCAAGATCTCACCCCGTGTGGTCAAAATGATCACAAGAACGGGGAGCAAAAATCCCAGAATCACACGGGGGGACCTAGTGAATGACCTGCAGAGAGCTGGGACCAAAGGAACAAAGCCTACCATCAGTAACACACTACGCCGCCAGGGACACAAATCCTGCAGTGCCAGACGTGTCCCCCTGCCTAAGCCAGTACATGTCCAGGCCCGTCTGAAGTTTGCTAGAGAGCATTTGGATGATCCAGAAGAAGATTGGGAGAATGTCATATGGTCAGATGAAACCAAAATATAACTTTTTGGTAAAAACTCAACTCGTCGTGTTTGGAGGACGAAGAATGCTGAGTTGCATCCAAAGAACACCATACCTACTGTGAAGCATGGGGGTGGAAACATCATGCTTTGGGGCTGTTATTCTGCAAAGGGACCAGGATGACTGATCCATGGAAAGGAAAGAATGAATGGGGCCATGTATCGTGATCTTTTGAGTGAAAACCTCCTTCCATCAGCAAGGGCATTGAAGATGAAACGTGGCTGGGTCTTTCAGCATGACAATGATCCACACACCGCCCGGGCAACGAACGTGTTGCCCAGCAACAGCCCCAAAACATCACTGCTCTAGAGGAGATCTGCATGGAGGAATGGGCCAAAATACCAGCAACAGTGTGTGAAAACCTCTGTCATTGCCAACAAAGGGTATATAACAAAGTATTGAGATAAACTTTTGTTATTGACCAAATACTTATTTTCCACCATAATTTGCAAATAAATTCATAAAAAATCCTACAATGTGATTTTCTGGATTTTTTTTCTCATTTTGTCTGTCATACTTGAAGTGTACCTATGATGAAAATTACAGGCCTCTCTCATCTTTTTAAGTGGGAGAACTAAATACTGGCTGACTAAATACTTTTTTGCCCCACTGTATATGGGCACGGAGGTATGGCAGGGCGGGCCAGGAGGTATGCTAGGGCAGGCCCCCTAAGGCCTGTACTAAACGCCGGCCCTGAGTCTATGGTATAGCCTAATATATATTAGCCTTATTCTCTTCATATCTCTGCAGATCTTGATTAGACTGAGTGCCTTATTCTCACAACCACAATGACATAATTGCATCATTATGGAGGGATTAAAGTATTGACAGGAAATTAACGAGAATGATGAAAGAATGCGGGAGTTCCATTTCTCTACAGTCTGAGTAAGAAGCTGTGGCAGCCCCAACAGGTGCCTGATTAAATTGTAATTAGTGCCTCTCTGGTGTGTCATTCATCTAATGATGAGGATGAGCTGTGTCAGTGATCTGGAGAGGGTGCCTTTGAAGTGGAAACTCAAGTCAACATTTTTACCTCTCAGTGAAAGACATGCTAAGCATGGAAATAGAATGTCTAGAATAGGTGGATAGTCTAATAGATAACAGATGGATATTTATATAGTGTAGAGCCTCTTGGGCAGATGTGCTCTTGATTTGTAGTAAGCCACGACGTGTGTGTGTGTGTGTGTGTGTGTGTGTGTGTGTGTGTGTGTGTGTGTGTGTGTGTGCGCAGCAAATGGAGACTGACGTCAACTGTAATGACACTAAGGTCTCCAGCAGCACTGACGTGGCTCAGCCACCAGAGGGAGTCCTGGTATGTGTCAGTCTCTCTTGACAACAGCTGAAAGGCTGAAGGCTATGCTATGCTTGCTCTGGCTGCAGTCTGATTTTCTGCTGTACATGCTCACCCCTTCTCTCTGAACCGCACACTCATTAACTCCCTGATGGATTTGACTGGAGCTGGATTGGTGTAATTATTGTGCTCATGGGGGATAAGGGTTTAGAGAATCTCTCTAATCTGCCATTACAGGTTTTGCATGTGCAAATTATGGGCTGCAAGTTTAGAGAGTATATTTAACCAGATTGTGGCCAGATTGTTTCGTTTTCTGCCTTGATATGATATTGCCTCAAAATATTTGCATGCACATCCTTTTAAAATAAGCTTGTTAAAATTAAGACTTCTCCCATATTCTCAACCATGCAGAGCTCTTTAGTTTATATCATACTGCTACCCTATAATTGGCTTGTGTTGTCTATGATACTTAAAGGGGCAATCTGCAGTTGCGACATTCATTTTTGGACTTATATATTAATGACATGTACCCATTGATTCTTGAAGAATGTAACTTATAAATGCCTCATGAGCTTAGTTCAACTGTCGTACCCCACCAGAACCCCAAATATAAGTTTGTTTTACTCCAATGTTGGTAAATAAAGTAAATGTAAACAAACACTATATAGCCTCAAAACATGGTTAAAACGATCATGTTCATATCATGCATCCAATGCTCTGTCTATGGATTTGAGAGTGGTTACATTTCTCCAGCTCCATCCATCAGCTTTTTCCTAAACAGAACCAAGGCAGAACACTTTGGTATTGTTCAGCTGCTGATTGCCACTTTAATGTTTCAATTAACTCCAATTTGTATCACAGTGCCAGCAAACATGCTGTTTTGATAATGGCAGGACGATCTGTTGAGTTGAACTTCACTAGTTGGTACATAACCATGTTGATACCATACTTCTGTAGGGCGGCAGGTAGCCTATCGGTTAAGAACGTTGGGCCAGTAACCGAATTCCCGAGCCGACTAGGTCAGAAATCTGTCGTTGTGCCCTTGAGCAAGGCACATAAATCTAATTGCTCCTGTAAATCGCTCTGTATAAGAGCGTCTGCTAAAATTGAAAATGTAAGTGGTCATGCTACACTTTTGCTTGGCTGCCTATTGGTTTATAACTTGCTTATAGGTTCATCCTAATACCTTGCTTCTGATTCCCTACGGTCAGGTTGAGGACTGTATGTCCCCATATGGACACATTGCTCTTCTACCTGATCAGTTTAATCTGTATGAACATGATGACTTCATCCCTTCATCCATGTGACATTTCCTCTCCTCCCTCTCTTCATCCCAAAACCAGAACCAGGGAGTTGGCAGTAGGAAGGAGGCTCCTCTCCCTAGTAAAGAAAATTGCTCCCCTGTAAGTACCTAGTTCACCTCACCATCCATTCCCTCCCCTCACTCAATAGACTGACTATTACTGTCCTACAGTATGGCAGAGCACAGCATGGCCCCAATGTAGCTATTGATTTATTGAGAGAGAGGTGGGAAAATATGCAGTTGTATTTTGGCTGGACTAGAACCAGCAACATCGTTTTTGTGTGTCTGTGTCTGTTCCTGAATTAAATTGGGAATTCAGATGTGGGGAGCCCTATTTGGAGGGGTAAGGGTTTAGTCAGGGTTCAACATAAAGCTAGGGTTAGATTATACCAAGATGTGTATGTTTAGTGTTATATCTGGCCTATGCCATGTCCCTCACTGTATTGCAGTGTATTTTGTTGTACGCGAAGCAAATATCTGTGTAAATCAGACATGAAAGAAATATCGAATATAATCTAAGATTAGAGTTATGACTAGGGTTAGGGTTGAGCTAGGTTGTAGACATGAAGCTAGCGTTAGGCCGGGTTAGCGTTAGGGTTTTGGCTAGGGTTAGGGTAATGTTTATTGCTGTAAGTACAATGTATTACCGTTTTAAGGTTAGTGTTTGGGGTTTGTACTCTTATCCTTTCTATTCTACTCCTCTTTGGACCAGTAAGATGACGGAGCTCAGCCCAGGGTAACTCAGTCCCCCAAAAATGTGTGTGTCAGTGTTTGAAGCAGCTGTGCTTATAATGAAAGTGACCCTTTTTCCTCCTAATGACAATGCTGCAGGTGAAGGCAGGCACCCTGGGGAGAGAGGCTGTAGAGTCCCCCCTGAATGTCACCACTGACAACATCACAACTCAAGTTACCAAGGTAACCCCTCCTGTCTCATTTCCGCCCTTTAAAAATATAAAATAATTGACACTACTGAATATGTAACTTCATTTAAAAAAAACATTTTACCCCCTTTTCTCCCCAATTTCATTGTACTCAATTGTTAGTTGTTACTATCTTGTCTCATCGCTGCAACTCCCCGTACGGGCTCGGGAGAGACGAATGTCGAAATCCATGCGTCCTCTGAAACACAACCCAACCAAGCCGCACTGCTTCTTAACACAGCGCGTATCCAACCCGGAAGCCAGCCGCATCAATGTATTGGAGGAGAGACATTGGTGGATATCCTTGTCTCATCGCGCACTAGCGACCCCTGTGGTAGGCCGGGTGCAGTGCGCGCGAACCAGGTCGCCAGGTGCACGATGAGACGAGGATATCCCTTCCGGCCAAGCCCTCCCTAACCCGGAAGACGCTAGGCCATTTGTGCGTTGACCTCCCGGTCGCGGCCGGCTGCGACAGAGCCTGGGCTCAAACCCAGAGTCTCTGGTGGTACAGCTAACACTGCGATGCAGTGCCCTAGGCCACTGCACCACCTGGGAGGCCTCCCAATTTGGGGCGACCAAATTCACGTAGAAATGTGAGTTATAGATCTATCATTCTACAGTTGAAGTCAGAATTTTACATACACGTAGGTTGGAGTCATTAAAACTAGTTTTTCAACCACTCCACAAATTTCTTGTTTAACAAACTATAGTTTTGGCAAGTCGGTTAGGACATCTACTTTGTGCATTGCACAAGTAATTTTTCCAACAATTGTTTACAGACAGATTAATTCACTGATAATTTCACTGTATCACAATTCCAGTGGGTCAGAAGTTTACATACACTAAGTTGACTGTGCCTTTAAACGACTTGGAAATTTCCAGAAAATTTCCAGAAGCTTTAGAAGCTTCTGATGCGCTAATTGACATGTTTTGAGTTAATTGGAGGTGTACCTGTGGATGTACTTCAACGCCCACCTTCAAACTCAGTGCCTCTTCAATTGACATCATGGGAAAATCAAAAGAAATCATCCAAGACCTCAGAAAAAACATTGTAGACCTCCACAAGTCTGGTTCATCCTTGGGAGCAATTTCTAAATGCCTGAAGGTACCACGTTCATCTGAACAAACAATAGTATGCAAGTATAAACACCATGGGAACACGCAGCCGTCATACCGCTCAGGAAAGAGACGCGTTCTGTCTCCTAGAGATGAACGTACCTTGGTGCAAAAAGTGCAAATCAATCCCGGAACAACAGCAAAGGACCTTGTGAAGATGGTGGAGGAAACAGGTACAAAAGTATCTATATACACAGTAAAACGAGTCCTATATCGACATAACCTGAGTAAGGACCGCCATAAAAAAGCCAGACTACGGTTTTCAACTGCACATGGGGACAAAGATTGTTCTTTTTGGAGAAATGTCCTCTTGTCTGATTAAACAAAAATAGAACTGTTTGGCCATAATGACCATTGTTATGTTTGGAGGAAAAAGGGGGAGGCTTGCAAGCTGAAGAACACCATCCCAACCGTGAAGCACGGGGGTGGCAGCATCATGTTGTGGGGGTGCTTTGCTGCAGGAGGGAATGGTGCACTTCACAAAATAGATGGCATCATGAGGGAGGAAAATTATGTGGATATATTGAAGCAACATCTCAAGACATTAGTCAGGAAGTTAAAGCTTGGTCGCAAATTGATCTTCCAAATGGACACTGACCCCAAGCATACTTCCAAAGTTGTGGCCAAATGGCTTAAGGACAATATAGTCAAGGTATTGGAGTGGCCATCAGAAAGCCCTGACCTCAATCCTAGAGAACATTTGTGGGCAGAACTGAAAAAGTGTTTGCGAGCAAGGAGGCCTACAAACCTGACTCCGTTACACCAGCTCTGTCAGGAGGAATGGGCCAAAATTCACCCAACACATTTGACCCAAGTTAAACAATTTAAAGGCAATGCTACCAAATACTAATTAAGCATATTTAAACTTCTGACCCACTGGGAATGTGATGAAAGAAATAAAAGCTTAAATAAATAAATATCTCCACTATTATTCTGACATTTCACATTCTTAAAATAAAGTGGTGATCCTAACTGACCTAAGACAGGTAATTTTTACTAGGATTAAATGTCAGGAATTGCGAAAAAAGGAGTTGAAATTTATTTGGCTAAGGTGTATGTAAACTTCCAACTTCAACTGTAAAAATATGTCAAAGACACTGTTGTAACGGCTCTCACCAAACCGCAGCGTGGACAGTGTTCATGATTCGTTTATTCAAAAAACACTCAAACAAAAGTGAAAACGAAAGCGCACAGTTGTCAGGCTAAGACACTAAACAGATAACTAGATCCCACAACCTAATGGTGGGAAAAAGTGCTGCCTAAGTATGATCCCCAATCAGAATCTCCCACCCGAGTCACACCCTGACCTAACCAAACACAGAGAATAATAAGGACCTCTAAGGTCAGGGCGTGACAGCTGTAGATCTGTTCTATGTGCGCTATTTCTATGCTTCCCTGTCTCATGCTTTGTTTTTATGTGTTTTACTTTTGGTTTTGTACATCAGCTTCAAACAGCTGGAAATACAATATTTTTGGTTATGGATAAAATACAGTACTAGTCAAAAGATTGAACACACCTACTCATTCAAGGTTTTTTTTTGTGACTATTTTCTACATTGTAGAATAATAGTGAAGACATCGAAACTATGAAATAACACAAGTTGTAAACAAAAAAGTGTTAAACAAATCCAAATATATTTTAGATTTTTCAAAGTTGCCACCCTTTGCCTTGATGACAGCTTTGCACACTTGTGTCATTCTCTCAACCAGCTTCATGAGGAATGCTTTATTAACCAACAGTCTTGAAGGAGTTCCCACATATCCTGAACACTTGTTGGCTGCTTTTCCTTGACTCTGCGGATCAACTCATCCCAAACCATCTCAATTGGGTTGAGGTCGGGTGATTGTGGAGGCCAGGTCATCTGATGCAGCGCTCCATCGCTCTCCTTTTTGGTCAAATAGCCCTTACACAGCCTGGAGGTGTGTTTTTGGTAATTTTCCTGTTGAACAGCAAATGATAGTCCCACTAAGCGCAAACCACATGGGATGGCGTATCGCTGCAGAATGCTGTGGTGGCCATGCTGGTTAAGTGTGCCGTGAAATCTAAATAAATCACTGACAGCGTCACCAGCAATGCACCATCACACCTCCTCCTCCATGCTTCACGGTGGGAATTACACATGTGGAGATCATCCCTTCACCTACTCTGCGTTTCACAAAGACATGGCGGTTGTAACCAAAAATCTCAAATTTGGACTTATCAGACCAAAGGACAGATCTCCACTGGTCTAATGTACATTGCTTGTGTTTCTTGGCCCAAGCAAGTCTCTTCTTATTATTGGTGTCCTTTAGTACTGGTTTCTTTGCAGCAATTCAACCATGAAGGTCCTGATTGCCGCAGTCTCCTCTGAACAGTTGATGTTGAGATGTTTCTGTTACTTGAACTCTGTGAAGCATTTATTTGGGGTACAGTTAACAGTTAACTCTTATGACTCTAGGGGGAGTTTTTTCATTTTTGGAAAAAAAAACGTTCCCGTTTTAAACGGGATATTTTGTCAGAACAAGATGCTAGAATATGCATATAATTGACAGCTTAAGATAGAAAACACTATAACGTTTCCAAAACTGTAAAGATATTGTCTGTGAGTATAACAGAACTGATGTTGAAGGCGAAAGCCTGAGAAAAATCCAATCCGGAAGTGCCCCATATTTTGAAAGCGCTGCGTTCCAATGAGTCCCTATTGAGCTGTGAATGTGCTATCAACCAGCTTACGCTTTCTACGTATTCCCCAAGGTGTCTACAGCCTTGTGACGTAGTTTCACGCATTTATGTTAAAGAATAGCCGTAGGCGGCTACATTGCGCAAGTGGTCACCTGATGCCCCCAGAGAGATTCCCGCGTAATATACAGAGGTAGCCATTACTCCAATCGATCCTACTGAAAAACTAATTGTCCCGATGGATATTAATATTGAATAGATATTTGAAAAACACCTTGAGGATTGATTATAAACAACGTTTGCCATGTTTCTGTCGATATTATGGAGCTAATTTGGAATATTTTTCGCCGTTTTCGTGACTGCAATTTCCGGGCGATTTCTCAGCAAAACATTAGGAACAAACTGAGCTATTTCGCCTACAAAAATAATATTTTTGGAAAAAGGAACATTTGCTATCTAACTGGGAGTCTCGTGAGTGAAAACATCCAAAGCTCATCACAGGTAAACGATTTAATTTGATTGCTTTACTGATTTCTGTGACCAAGTTACCTGCTGCTAGCTGGACAAAATGCTATGCTAGGCTATCAATAAACTTACTCAAATGCTTGTCTAGCTTTGGCTGTAAAGCATATTTTGAAAATCTGAGATGACAGGGTGATTAACAAAAGGCTAAGCTGTGTATCAATATATTTCATTTGTGATTTTCATGAATAGGAATTTTTTCTAAGGATATTTATATCTGTTGTGTTATGCTAATTAGTGTCAGGCGATGATTACGCTCCCGCATGCGGGATGGGGAGTCAGTAGAGGTTTTAATAGCCGATTTCTTAAGGCTGGTAATTCTAATGAACTTATTCTCTGCAGCAGAGGTAACTTTGTGTCTTCTTTTCCTGTGGCGGTCCTCATGAGAGCCAGTTTCATCATAGCACTTGATGGTTTTTGCTACTGCACTTGAAGAAACTTTAAAAGTTCTTGAAATGTTCCGCATTGACTGACCTTCATGTCTTAACGTAATGACGGATTTTCGTTTCTCTTAGCTTATTTGAGCTGTTCTTGCCATAATTTTTTTATATTTAAAAAAATTAAAATATTTCACCTTTATTTAACCAGGTAGGCTAGTTGAGAACAAGTTCTCATTTACAACTGCGACCTGGACAAGATAAAGCATAGCAGTGTGAACAGACAACAACACAGAGTTACACATGGAGTAAACAATAAACAAGTCAATAACACAGTAGAAAAAAAAGAAATAGAAAAAATAGAATCGAAGAGTCTATATACATTGTGTGCAAAAGGCATGAGGAGGTAGGCAAATAATTACAATTTAGCAGATTAACACTGGAGTGATAAATTATCAGATGGTCATAAAAAACAGTATGGGGATTGGGTGGGTAAATTGGGTGGACTATTTACAGATGGACTATGTACAGCTGCAGCGATTGGTTAGCTGCTCAGATAGCAGATGTTTAAAGTTGGTGAGGGAGATAAAAGTCTCCAACTTCAACGATTTTTGCAATTCGTTCCAGTCACAGGCAGCAGAGAACTGGAAGGAAAGGCGGCCAAATGAGTTGTTGGCTTTAGGGATGATCAGTGAGATACACCTGCTGGAGCGCGTGCTACGGGTGGGTGTTGCAATCATGACCAGTGAACTGAGATAAGGCGGAGCTTTATCTAGCATGGACTTGTAGATGACCTGGAGCCGGTGGGTCTGGCGACGAATATGTAGCGATGGCCAGCCGACTAGAGCATACAGGTCGCAGTGGTAGGTGGTATAAGGTGCTTTAGTAACAAAACAGATGGCACTGTGATAAACTGCATCCAGTTTGCTGAGTAGAGTATTGGAAGCTATTTTGTAGATGACATCGCCAAGGATCGGTAGGATAGTCAGTTTTACTAGGGTAAGTTTGGCGGCGTGAGTGAAGGAGGCTTTGTTGCGAAATAAAAAGCCGATTCTAGATTTGATTTTGGATTGGAGATGTTTGATATGAGTCTGGAAGGAGTTTACAGTCTAGCCAGACACCTAGGTACTTATAGATGTCGGAACCATCCAGGATGGTGATGCTAGTCGGGCGTGCGGGTGCAGGCAGCGAACGGTTGAAAAGCTTGCATTTGGTTTTACTAGCGTTTAAGAGCAGTTGGAGGCCAAGGAAGGAGTGTTGTATGGCATTGAAGCTTGTTTGGAGGTTAGATAGCACAGTGTCCTAGGAAGGGCCAGAAGTATACAGAATGGTGTCGTCTGTGTAGAGGTTGATCAGGGAATCGCCCGCAGCAAGAGCAGCATCATTGATATATACAGAGAAAAGAGTCGGCCCTAGAATTGAACCCTGTGGCACCCCCATAGAGACTGCCAGAGGACCGGACAACATGCCCTCCGATTTGACACACTGAATTCTGTCTGCAAGGTAGTTGGTGAACCAGGCAAGGCAGTCATTAAAAAAGTCTGCTGATAAGAATATGGTGATTGACAGAGTCGAAAGCCTTGGCCAGGTCGATGAAGACGGCTGCACAGTACTGTCTTTTATCGATGGCAGTTATGATATCGTTTAGTACCTTTAGCGTGGCTGAGGTGCACCCATGACCGGCTCGGAAACCAGATTGCACAGCGGAGAAGGTACGGTGGGATTCGAGATGGTCAGTGATCTGTTTGTTGACTTGGCTTTCGAAGACCTTAGATAGGCAGGGCAGGATGGATATAGGTCTGTAGCTGGGAGGAGGTGCTCTTGTTCTCCAGGGACTTTACAGTGTCCCAGAACTTTTTGGAGTTAGAGCTACAGGATGCAAATTTCTGCTTGAAAAAGCTGGTCTTTGCTTTCCTGACTTACTGCGTATATTGGTTCCTGACTTCCCTGAACAGTTGCATATAGCGGGGACTATTCGATGGTATTGCAGTCCGCCACAGAATGTTTTTGTGCTGGTCGAGGGCAGTCGGGTCTGGAGTGAACCAGGGGCTATATCTGTTCTTAGTTCTGCATTTTTTTGAACGGAGCATGCTTATCTAAGATGGTGAGGAAGTTACTTTTAAAGAATGATCAGTTATCCTCAACTGACGGGATGAGGTCAATATCCTTCCAGGATACCCGGGCAAGGTCGATTAGAAAGGCCTGCTCGCAGAAGTGTTTGACAGTGATTAGGGGTGGTCGTTTGACTGTGGACCCGTAACGGATACAGGCAATGAGGCAGTGATTGCTGAGATCCTGATTGAAGACAGCAGAGGTGTATTTGGAGGGCAAGTTGGTCAAGAAACGTCTATGAGGGTGCCCTTGTTTACAGATTTAGGGTTGTACCTGCTGGGTTCCTTGATGATTTGTGTGAGATTTAGGGCATCTAGCTTAGATTGTAGGACTGCCGGGGTGTTAAGCATATCCCAGTTTAGGTCACCTAACAGAACAAACTCTGAAGCTAGATGGGGGCGATCAATTCACAAATGGTGTCCAGGGCACAGCTGGGAGCTGAGGGGGGTCGGTAGCAGGCGGCAACAGTGAGAGACTTATTTCTGGAGAGATTCATTTTTAAAATTAGAATATGGACTTGGTCTTTTACCAAATAGAGTTATCTTCTGTATACCACCCCTACCTTGTCACAACACAACTGATTGGCTGAAGCGCATTAAGAAGGAAAGACATTTCACAAATTAACGTTTAACAAGGCACACCTGTTCATTGAAATGCATTCCAGGTGAATGAAGCTGGTTGAGAGAATGCCAAGCGTGTGCAAAGCTCTCATCAAGGCAAAGGGTGGCTACTTTGAAGAATCTTAAATGTAAAACACATTTTGATTTGTTTAACACTTTTTTGGTTACAACATGATTCCATATGTATTATTTCATGGTTTTGATGTCTTCACTATTATTCTACCTGGAATGAGTAGGTGTGTCCAAACTGTTGACTGGTACTGTGTGTCACAGTGGTTTAGATGGTACATTGATTCTCTGCACTACACTAGCAACTGCAATTGAGTGAATTATTAGAGTTTTAGCAACCAATGGCAGAGTGATTTCAGCATAGTGCAACTTTAATAGTCTATTTATACATTATTGAGCTATGACATTAATTATCTGATCTGTAGCTTGATCTGTAGCTGTTGTTGAATGGACGTGTGTGTGTTGTGTTTCAGACAGTGAAAGGTGGCTACTCCGAGACCAGGATTGAAAAAAGGATCATCATCACAGGAGATGACGACGTGGACCAACATCAGGTGAGTCAAAATCAAATCAAAATCTTATTTGTCACATGCGCCAAATACAACAGGTGTTTAACCTTACAGTGAAAGGCTTACTTACAAGCCCTTAACCAACAATGCAGTTTAAAAAAATCCCATAAAAAATAAGAATAAGAAATAAAAGTAACAAATAATTTAGAGCAGCAGTAAAATAAAAATAGCGAGGCTATATACAGGGGGTACCAGTACAGAGTCAATGTGCGGGGGCACCGGTTAGTCAAGGTAATTGAGGTAGTATGTACATGTACAGTTGAAATCGGAAGTTTACATTCACCTTAGCCAAATACATTTAAACTCAGTTTTTCACAATTCCTTACATTTAATCCTAGTAAAAATGCCCTGTTTTAGGTCAGTTAGGATCACCATTTTATTTTAAGAATGTGAAATGTCAGAATAATATTAGAGAGAATGATTTATTTAAGCTTTTATTTCTTTCATCACATTCCCAGTGGGTCAGAAGTTTACATACACTCAATTAGTATTTGGTAGCATTGCCTATAAATTGTTTAACTTGGGCCAAATGTTTCGGGTAGCCTTGACCAAAAAAGTACAATCTTTGTCCCCATGTGCAGATGCAAACCGTAGTCTGGCTTTTTTTTATGGCAGTTTTGGAGCAGTGTCTTCTTCCTTGCTTCCTCCTTGCCTTTCAGGTTATGTCGTTATAGGACTCGTTTTACTGTCGTTATAGATACTTTTGTACCTGTTTCCTCCAGCATCTTCACAAGGTCCTTTTCTGTTGTTCTGGGATTGATTTGCACTTTTTGCACCAAAGTTTGTTCCTCTCTAGGAGACAGAATGCGTCTCCTTCCTGAGCGTTATGACAGCTGCGTGGTCCCATGGTGTTTATACTTGCGTACTATTGTTTGTACAGATGAACGTGGTACCTTCAGGCATTTGGAAATTGCTCCCAAGGATGAACCAGACTTGTGGAGGTCTACAATGTTTTTTTCTGAGGTCTTGGCTGATTTCTTTTGATTTTCCCATGATTTCAAGCAAAGAGGCACTGAGTTTGAAGGTAGGCCTTGAAATACATCCACAGGTACACCTCCAATTAACTCAAATGATGTCAATTAGCCTATCAGAAGCTTCTAAAGCCATGACATCATTTTCTGGAATTTTCCAAGCGTTTTAAAGGCACAGTCAATTTAGCATATGTAAACTTCTGACCCACTGGAATTGTGATACAGTGAATTATAAGTGAAATAATCTGTCTGTAAACAATTGTTGAAAAATTACTTGTGCAATTCACAAAGTAGATGTCCTAACCGACTTGCCAAAACTATAGTTTGTTAACAAGAAATTTGTGGAGTGGTTGAAAAACTAGTTTTAATGACTCCAACCTAAGTGTATGTAAAATTCCGACTTCAACTGTAAGTAGAATGATAGATCTATAACTCACATTTCTATGCGAATTTGGTTGCCCCAAAGGTTACATATTGGGGGGCCTCCCGGGTGGCACAGTGGTCTAGGGCACAAAGTAGATGTCCTAACCGACTTGCCGAAACTATAGTTTGTTTTACAAGAAATTTGTGGAGTGGTTGAAAACGAGTTTTAATGACTCTAACCTAAGTGTCTGTGAACTTCCTACTTCAACTGTAGGTAGAGTTATTAAAGTGACTATGCATAGATAATAACAGAGAGTAGCAATGCAAATAGTCTGATTAGATGTTCAGGAGACTTATGGCTTGGGGGTAGAAGCTGCTTAGAGGCCTCTTGGACCTAGACTTGGTGTTCCGGTACTGTTTGCCATGCGGTAGTTGAAAGAACAGTCTATGACTAGGGTTGGCTGCAGTCTTTGATAATTTTTAGGGCCTACCTCTAACACTGCCTGGTATAGAGGTCCTGGATGGCAGGAAGCTTGGCCCCAGTGATGTACTGGGCCGTACGCACTACACTCTGTAGTGCCTTGCGGTCGGAGGCCGAGTAATTGCCTTACCAGGCAGTGATGCAATCAGTCAGGATGCTCTCGATGGTGCACCTTTTGAGGATCTGAGGACCCATGCCAAATCTTTTCAGTCTCCTGAAGGGAATAGGTTTTGTCGTGCACTCTTGTTTGAATTAGTTTGTTTGTGATGTGGACACCAAGGAACTTGAAGCTCACAACTTGCTCCACTACAGCCCCTTCGATGAGAATGGGGGCGTGCTCGGTCCTCCTTTTCCTGTAGTCCACAATCGTTTAATTTGACTTGACGTTGAGAGAGAGGTTGTTGTCCTGGCACCACACCTCCTCCCTATTATCAGGCCTATCACTGTTGTGTCATCGGCAAACTTAATGATGGTGTTGGAGTTGTGCCTGGCCGTGCAGTCATGAGTGAACAAGGAGTAGAGGAGGGGACTGAGCACGCACCCCTGATGGGCCCCCGTGTTGAGGATCAGCGTGGAGGATGTATTGTTACCTACCCTTACCACCTGGGGGCTGCCCGTCAGGAGGTCCAGGATCCCGTTGCAGAGGGAGGTGTTTAGTCCCAGGGACTTTAGCTTAGTGATGAGCTTAGAGGGCACTATGGTGTTGAATGCTGAGCTGTAGTCAGTGAATAGCATTCTCACTTAAGTGTTCCTTTTGTCCAGGTGTGAAAGGGCAGTGTGGAGTGCAATAGAGATTGCATCATCTGCGGATCTGTTAGGCCAGTATGCAAATTGGTGTGGGGCTAGGGTTTCTGGGATAATGGTGTTGATGTAAGCCATGACCAGCTTTTCAAAGCTCTTCATCGCTTTGAGTGCTATGGGTCGGTAGTCATTTATGCAGGTTACCTTAGTGTTCTTGGGCACAGGGACTATGTTGGTCTGCTTGAAACATGTTGGTTTTACAGACTCGGACAGGGAGAGGTTGAAAATGTCAGTGAAGACCCTTGCCAGTTGGTCAGCTCATGTTCGGAGTACACGTCCTGGTAATCTGTCTGGCCTTGTGAATGTTGACCTGTTTAAAGGTCTTACTCACATCGGCTGCAGAGAGGTCGTGATCACACAGTCGTCCGGAACAGCTAATGCTCTCATGCATGTTTCAGTGTTACTTGCCTCGAAGCGAGCATAGAAGTAATTTAGCTCATCTGGTTGGTCGTGTAACTGGGCAGCTCTCGGCTGTGCTTCCCTTTGTAGACTGTAATAGTTTGCAAGCCATTACTGAGTGATAATACTGTTGTAATACATTGTAAGGAGTATTCCATGACACTCAAATACACTAATATTGTTGATTGCAAATTAATATGGTCCATTAATGTGAACTGTGGCCTTTGTCACACAGGCCCTTGCGATGGCTATACAGGAGGCCAAGCAGCAACACCCTGACATGCTGGTGACAAAAGCAGTGGTTGTCAGGGAAACAGAGTCTCCCACTGAGGAGCAACATAGGACATCTGAGGTACGTACAGAGCTGCATGTAAACATCACTGTCATGACACCATAGTATATTGCCTCAATAAGTAGAGATAGTGATTTAGAGAGTGTGTTTGTGTCTGTACTGTGTGTGTGTGTGTTTGTGTCTGTACTGTGTGTGTTTGTTTGTGCATGTACTGTGTGTGTGTGTTTGTGTCTGTACTGTGTGTGTGTGTGTGTGTGTTTGTGTCTGTACTGTGTATGTTTGTTTGTGTCTGTACTGTGTGTGTGTGTGTGTGTGTGTGTGTGTGTGTGTGTGTGTGTGTGTGTGTGTGTGTGTGTGTGTGTGTGTGTGTGTGTGTGTGTGTGTGTATTTGTACTGTACTTTGTGTGTGTGTTGTTTGTGTCTGTCCTGTGTGTGTGTTTGTGTCTGTACTGTGTGTGTGTGTTTGTGTCTGTACTGTGTGTTTGTGTCTGTACTGTGTGTGTGTGTTTGTGTCTGTACTGTGTGTGTGTGTGTATGTTTGTGTCTGTACTGTGTGTGTGTGTGTGTGTGTGTTTGTGTCTGTACTGTGTGTGTGTGTGTGTGTGTGTGTGTGTGTGTGTGTGTATGTGTGTGTGTGTGTGTGTGTGTGTGTGTGTGTTTGTGTCTGTACTGTGTGTGTGTGTGTGTGTGTCTGTACTGTGTCTGTGTGTTTGTGTCTGTACTGTGTCTGTGTGTTTGTGTCTGTACTGTGTCTGTGTGTTTGTGTCTGTATTGTGTGTGTTTGTGTCTGTATTGTGTGTGTGTGTCTGTACTGTGTGTGTGTCTGTACTGTCTGTGTTTGTGTCTGTACTGTGTCTGTGTGTTTGTGTCTGTACTGTGTCTGTGTGTTTGTGTCTGTACTGTGTCTGTGTGTTTGTGTCTGTACTGTGTCTGTGTGTTTGTGTCTGTACTGTGTCTGTGTGTTTGTGTCTGTACTGTGTCTGTGTGTTTGTGTCTGTACTGTGTGTGTTTGTGTCTGTATTGTGTGTGTGTGTCTGTACTGTGTGTGTGTCTGTACTGTGTGTGTTTGTGTCTGTACTGTGTGTGTGTTTGCCTGGAAACCCT
Organism: Oncorhynchus mykiss; assembly: GCF_013265735.2. Taxonomy (NCBI): domain Eukaryota; kingdom Metazoa; phylum Chordata; class Actinopteri; order Salmoniformes; family Salmonidae; genus Oncorhynchus; species Oncorhynchus mykiss. Next base: position 77,775,882 of record NC_048581.1, on the reverse strand, counting down.
ATGTTGAATTACATTAAATTCAGAAGAAATTTGCATTTGATTCAGCATTTGAAATTAGCATTTAAAAGTCCCCTCACAACCTCTACAAGCCAGAATCTTGAATAAAATATTTTAACTTACTTTACCGGTTGCTCTTGGGTTGGTCCTTCTGGCGCTAGGAATGTGAGACAATATAATTACATCAACTTTTCAAAGTTGTTGTTAATAAGTAGAGATAGTAATAAGTAGAGATAGTGTTAATGTGTTCAGATTCCTATCGCCTGAAGCATGTGCAGAACCATGTAAACACGTGGACTAGCTAGGCAAGTATGCATGCATCTCCTGCACCCGGTTCAGGTGATTGAAATCTGAACGCACTACCAGCACTTTGAAAAGTAGATGTAATTATACTTTCCTGTGGATACATTGTCTCTCATTCCTACCTTCAAAAGGACCAACCACACGGACAACCGGTAGAGTAAGTAGAATTCAATGCAAATCAACATCAGGCTTTGTTTGTGTGTGTGTGTGTGTGTGTGTGTGTGTGTGTGTGTGTGTGTGTGTGTGTGTGTGTGTGTGTGTGTGTGTGTGTGTGTGTGTGTGTGTGTGTGTGTGTGTGTGTGTGTGTGTGTGTGTGTGTGTGTGTGTGTGTGTGTGTGTGTGTGTGTGTGTGTGTTATATAGGCTATTAGTTGGCTTTAGATATGTCATGCTATTAAAAACATATTGTTTATCCCACTGGTGTCAGTCTGTTTCACAGGGCTGTCTGTTGCTTTCTCTCTGTTTCAGTCCTGATCGCTCATAGTGGTTCCTGGGAGTGGGGACAGGCAATTACTTGATCCTCCCGTCATCTCCCTGAACCTCCCCACGCCAACGCTGCAAGAGGGCTACAGCAACCTGCCCACAGTGTATACTACAATACAACAGACCGACCGCGCTCCCAGAAACAATCCCTGTCTCCTCTACAACACAATATGCCTCCTCTCCTGTCCCTTTAACCAAAACCGACTGTGACGCCGCCTCTGACCCACGCTCAACCCCCCCTCCCCCCCCAACCCCTCTTCCTCTGGGAAATTCCCTTTTCCCTGGGATTTTTAGAACATGACCGTTCTCACAAATCTGAGAAATAGACTGCAGTGTTTATATCTCCCCAAGAGGTCTGACTTGTAAAGAATATGGCAGGAATAGGGCTAATATGTGTTGCCCCATGTTTAGCCATGGGATCTGTGAGAGATCAATATGGTGGTTCTGGTGTTCTACACCCCCACAGACTGTACATGTACAAACATAATGACATGTTAACGGTTCATCACCCTTGATCAATGTAGTTCAATTAAATGATTAGTGATGAGGATGTAATACATCTTGAGTTAAATCAGATCAACCTTCCCCCAGAACACATTGACTTACCTGTAACTACTGGTCATTTATTCGCCAGGAAGTCAATAATAGTCCAACCTTCAAAATTGCTCTCAGAAATGGTCACCATGGCGATGCCTGCTCAGTGCTGACATCATGCATGTAGCATGGGGATCGGGAATGGAGTGTGAGGAGAGGGGGTTGGGGGAGGGCTGCTCTGCAGGGTCCAGTGGGGATGGCTAGCCTTTAACGCTTGTTGTCACCAGTGTGACACATATATAAAACAGCTGTCTTACTAGCTTTTTAAACATTTGTAACAATAGAAGAATCCAATTTAAAGTCCAGTGTTTGCTTGTTTAAGAAATAAATAAAATAAATGTATCGATTAGCTTCTCATACTCACATGCATGGTTCTACATAGTTGAGGTAATGAACGATACGATACCGACCTGTCTAGGAACAGACGTCCACAGGAAGTGGTCAAGATGGCAGAACATTCAGACAAATCTATATCTGAAAGATTCTGTGGAATATACTTCTGCAATGTCTAGACACTGCATGTCAACCAAAGCTGATGGGACTATACTGATAGGAGAGTCAACTGAAGGAATATGTGGACAGACACTTCTACAACGTCAAGAGACTATGAGTTGGGACTCCGCTTAGCATTCAGGGTATACTACTTCTATAGGCTCTGACTGTCGTTCTCCAGGCTAACAACAAACAGAATCCCCCCCACTCTCCTCATCATGTTCTCCTTCCTTCGTCCTGCTGTTATAATTTCAGTCTAAAACGCTGGTCATGTAGGGCAAAAGTCAAATCACACCCTATTCACCATGTAGTGCACTACTTTAGCCAAAATTAGTACACTCTACTGGGAAAAGGTTGTCATTTGAGACATGGTAGGACTCTTACAGCAAAATGAGCGCTTTTCATTTAAAGTTTCTAATTATTTTATGAAATGTGAGTATATGTTTAAAAAAAGCTCTTGCTTGAGTTGTCTTTGTCATGTTGTATGAGTTCTACGTTTGTATTTATAAGAATGGTGGTGAATGTGGGTATTTTCCTTCCCTAAAAAGTATGAGTGTGTGATGACTTTTTCTGTACCCTCAGACAAAGCCTGGACCCCCCCCAAACTCCATCCTCTTGGATAGTTAGACAGGAGATGAACCATAACAGTTGGAACCCTTTTTATGCTCCACAACAGCAAGCAATGCCTCCATAACCTTGCCTGGCTTAACCTTGTATACACTCTTAGAAAAAAGGGTCCTTCGGCTGTCCCCATAGGAACATCCTTTTTGGTTCCAGGTTCCATCCTTTTTGGTTCCTCTTTTGAACGGGTTCTACATGGAACCAAAAGTGTTCTTACCTGAAACCAAAAAGGGTTCTTCAAAGGGTTATTTTATGGGGACATCCGAAAAAAACACTTTTAGGTTCTAGATGGCATCTTTTTTTCTAAGCGTGTACATGTTCATAAATACTCTCTGCATAATATCCTCTTAAGCTATGCTGAACTGCTGAATATACACCAGTCAGTCAGTTTGAGAAAAAAAAAACGATGCTGGAACAAACTGTTGAATTTACATACTATGCATTGTTCCCTGTGTGGACTAACTATGAAACATTACTGAGGATAACCAGATTCATTTTTGGAGCGTTGATCTGCGCTTATCATCTCCGATGTGATATTAATTAATTACAGCGGTCAATTTTTAACTGCTTGTGAGACTTGCAATAATTGTCTCTCTGTAGCCACCTGATGCTATCGTATTCCATTATCAGTCTACTTAAAGGAGAAAACTGTGAACTGTCTGCATATGAAAAGTATTACCAAAATGTTCCAAGATGGATTTGAAACCAGAAGTTGAGCTCATCCACACGGAGTCTCCGTGGCTTTGTCACCGTGCTTGTCAAAACGACTCCACTCTCACTACACCCTGAAGTAACAGAGGGGATCCCTTGGACGTTGTCTTACCTGCTGTAGAGTTGTCTTTGTGAAACAGACAGTCTCAACACTTCTTTTGTATATTTTATTTCATTTTATCTGGTCAAAAGACACTGGATTGTTGTTTAGGCACTTGCTTGTGGTGATAGGCAGCGACGATATTGTTAGAAGTGTGTGGTGTCGCTATATTGGACACACACCTCTCAAAATGATGACTTGCTGTATAGACAATAAGAAAGAAGTTGCCCTGTAAAGCTGATGTGCTGTTTTTTAAAGGTGGGAGTCATTGTATGCAAATGAACATAAATACTTCTATGTGTGCATATAATTACAAATATACCGGAAGAGTGGGATGAAGTTGTGCTGATTTCATAATAGAGGATTAACAAATGTTCTATGTTAAGACTGCAGACCACTTGTGCGGTCTATTACAGTGCACTGGTTATACTGATGATGGGTGCCTTACTGTTGGATTCACCGCCACTGGAAACCATGTAATTGATTATTTTGTCTACATGTGATCTACTAACATTTCAGCCATCCACTCTCCATGTGGTGAGGTCTCGACCTCTTCCGGAGCCCTGGATGACATCACCTTTACTGTCAAAGGTGTTGGCCGTTTGCAGTCTCTTTACCTGCTCATTAATGTCCAATATAAGGATTGGGCAATACTATTGATAAGCTATGATACTCGTTCAGTGGTAGGAATAATAAGTATTGGAACTAAAATCCATTGAAGAGCAGAAAGATTACAAACACAAGGCCTAATAGGACAGAACTACTATGAGTAGCTGATTCCATAGACTCGCGTGAAGCACTATCCGTTCCACTCTTCCTCTTCCATCCTTCAATTCACCTCAACCTTTTGCTCTTCATTCCCCAAGTGTGTAGTGGTGTGTGTTTGCTGTATTTGCATTCAATTTAAATGGAAAACATACATAAATAAATGTCTCATTGCGATTCACATTGTCTCTGCAATTTCACGACGAAGACAAATACTTCAAGATGTGAAAACAGGTAAAGGTCTTGAGACTGTAAGCACAGTACATTTCATTTGTTTAGTATCCTGCATTGCCATCTTGTGGTTCTTAACGGAATTGCAATTGATATTAAGATTACAGTAGTATAACATTCCATTGAGTATAATCATCAATATCCTCAACTTAAGATATTAATTAAAATGGTTATTGCTCTACCTTATTACTGCCAAGTGCCAATTTATATTTTCTTCTCATTTTGAACACTTTGACTGTCACTCGATATCTCGAAATTAAGCATGCGGCACTACCTAGTGGATTCATGGTGAATGACAAAATAATTAATACAGATTACAGTACATTGAATAAGCATAGAGAAATAAATCCATTGAATTTCACTCACTTCTATAAATCAATAAACTTTATTCAATAACACAGTATAAACAAACAACAGCAACAAAAACAGAACTTGACATGGAGTAAATGGATAGTTGTACTGGTAAATCCCAAAGGGTGTAGGCCTACAGGAGGACATACCTGTCTGAGACAGAAGCCCAGACATAGTGGGTTAACGGGTAGAGATGCACAAACCTGCTCTCATTGCGTGGTCTCAAGCCATTCAGTCAGTTAGCAGATGTACAGAAAAGGGCAAACACATTCATGCTAAGCGACATTTAGCTACTGTATGAAACGTTTGTGTTATTACATAAAAACCAAGTTAATCTGCTCTTTAGAAAGGTTTTCATTGTATACAAATGATCTGAAGTGTACAAAAAAGTATATTACACATTTCTCAATGCATTATTCCTGCCTAAACTTCCCTTTGAAAGTACTACAAACTACCTGCACTTTTGACTTCTTCACTGGACTACAAGCTACATACGTAATGTACTGTACCAGTTTCAAACAGCATCAGAAGACTATGGGAAAGGATCATCAGCAGCATTTGTCTTTTAGTAAGGATGCAGTCAGTGAACCCACTAAAATGTCCCAGGCTTCCCACGTTGCCCTTAAACCATACTGAACAGCCCCATGCTGTTGAAACACACCACTCCTTCATATAGAATGACAAGAGCCAGGAGGTTTTCCTGGCGAGGTCACAGGGTCAGGAAAGAACCCTGGCCCTAACTATAATATATAACTAGGACAAGGAGATTTTCCTGGCGATGCCACAGGGTCAGGAAAAAACCCTGGCCCTAACTATAATATATAACTAGGACAAGGAGATTTTCTTGACTACATAACTTGGCCCTAAGAATGACCATAGGAATATACATTGGATGGTAATAACTCAAACCCCTACAACCTGTCTATTGATGCAGTGTGTAGCTACACATCATACAGCACCTGTATAACAGACTTCTAGGTTTCTAATAGTTATTGATAGATATATAAGTTTAAGGCTCTTTAAGGACCTGAGGGTTTTGAACATATGATGAGGCACACACAAGGCAAAGAATAGAATAGCTACAGAGTAGACATACGGCTTATCAGAGGATGAATAGAATAGCTACAGAGTAGAGATACGGCTTTTCAGGGGATGAATAGAATAGCTACAGAGTAGACACATGGCCAACTGAGAGGATGAATAGAATAGCTACAGAGTAGAGATACGGCTTTTCAGGGGATGAATAGAATAGCTACAGAGTAGACACATGGCCAACTGAGAGGATGAGATAGACAGCCATATGAGGGTCCAGTCACCAGTGCAATTAAATGGCCAAGGTTGAGGAACCTGTGGAAGATGGGACTTCAAAGCAGTGAGAGTGAATAAAGTCACTCTCATCCTTTAACATAATGTCACATTTTTGTTAAGTCAAATTTTTCCTCAGGCATCAGTGCAATGTTTTATGGAGTAATAAAAAAATAGTTAGCAATACACACATCATTTCAGTGTTAACAATTCCTAAGTTTCTAAGAAGACTGAACTATGGTCTTTGCTTGACATGAAACCATAGTTACAGGTTCATTTTTGACCAGAAAATGCTCTTCACGTTAGACAACAAAAGTGCTCTTTCCAACAAACTGAAAACTTAAAAAATGTATCTGTAAGTAAGTATGGGCATACACTGAACTCCACTCAACCTTGCCTTTTCTAAAAAGCCCAGACTAATTATGAATTGGTTTCAAAATAAATCTATAAAAGCTAGACATATCATACAAAAGATGCATATAAGACATTTTAATGAAAGCTGCTTTGGTAACAACAGAGTCAAGACATCGGTCGATTTCCTGTTCTCGCCGGCCGGCGGGGTGTTGAAAGCGGGGCCCTTTCTCTCATTCTCATCTCAATGACTTTGTTTTCCAACGTTGCTCGTCCTCCTGCCTCTAAAACCTAAATGAATGGATCTAATTAGACCAGACGGTGTTTGGGTTCCGATGTTGAGTTGCCTCCACATCAGATGCAATGTTCACTGGGAGCGCTTTGTCATAACGATGTTCGCGCTGTGAAAGACAATGCTATTGTACTGAGGGCTGATAAAGTAGAGACCTTGGTCGCCGAGCCAATTGCATTGGGACCTGAAAAACATGAAAATAAATGGGCTTTGTTAGTCTGTCCATTTACGCATAAAAAGACAAGCAGCCTTGTTGGCAATTCATTGTTGAAGGCTTTTTTGTGCTATTACATGCTCTGGTGATCAAACCTTGGGCATATTTACATACATTTCTGAATACAAAAATTTATTTAGGCCAGGATTCAATCCGATCGCGCTTTGTCAGCTATCCACCTTTTAAAGGCAATGTTCCCGCGATCATATTGAATCCTGCCTGACTAGATGTTGTGTGTGTACCAAATAGTCCCTACTCTATCTGTTCCTTTTGAAGGCATAGGGACACTAAACATTCAGGTCCCTAGTCATGACAATAAACCAGTATTGGCAATAGCTCTAAGCAACACCATTGAGATCATTGAAGTGTGAGGGAGCAGTCCATTATTGACTGACCTGGTATTCTGGGGATGGTGATCTGTCTGCTACTGCTCCCCTCTCCTCCTTCCCCAAATGGTTTGATCTGGATGAAGTACTCCTCATTCATAGGCAGGGAGAGCTCCACCGTCGTTGTGTTGGTTTCCATGACACTAGGGCGGCTGTGTCGGTTACGCTTGTAGAGCACCTAGAGACAGACCACACAGGTAAAAGGTCACCGGGAGAAACCATGACAACAGGCACTATTTCTAACTAAATCATTGTAGTCAATGCTTCGGTTTCCACTAGATAGCACAAACACAAAGTCACATTTGAAAGGTCACCTGGGAGAAACCATGGCAACGAGCACTACTCCTAACTAAATCAATCGAGCACTATTCCTAGCTAAACTAAGTCAGGGATTAGGTTTTCACTAGATAGCACAGCCACAAAATTGAAATTGAAATCAGATAAATTGTAGAAGCCGGGTTTATGACTTTGTGGCTGTGTTAACCAGTGACGACAAAATGCTTCCTTACTTTGTAGCCAGTGACCTCGGACTCATTTTCCAGGGCCTTGACTTGCTCCCAGTTCAGGATTATCTTGGAATTCAATGTGTTCCACATCACTTTCACCGGGGGCTGGCTGGGCGCTGAGGGACACAGATACATGCAGATGAAGATCACATGATCTCCAATAAGTCAGTGGAAACAACCTCTCTAAGGCAGGGTTGATGCTTACGTGGTTTCTTGGTGGTGACATTGACAGTGACACTAGGAGGCCCAGCCCCGGCCGTGTTGTACGCTCTCACTGTGATGTAGTAAGTGTTACTTCCTGTCACCCCTCGGATAATGGCTGACGTCTGGTTCCCTACCGTCCTCTGGACACTGGCTGCCTCCTCCTTCTCTCTCTTCTCCCAGTACCTCAACTGAGACCAGATAGACAGAGGATAACCAGGGATATTAATGCAGACACTAGTCTGACAGGACAACTGTAAACTGGAACTACAGTGAGTGCAGTAAATTGGTATAAAAACAGCATTTCATCACCTCATACAATGTCGTCTTTCCATGAGTAAGGTGCTTTGGTTCTGGTTACTTAGCTCATGAAGTGAGGGAGTGTTTAAATGGCGTGGTCACAAAGAACTCACCATGTGCAAAATGTCCCAGCACTCAAGTTGACTGATTTTCAGATTTTCTGTGACACCCGAATGTCCAGGCTTAAATAGCTGGCACGGTTGACAGGACAAATATAATTTGTCTTACCTCGCAGGAACAGTTTGCTCAGGCCCACTTCCTTGGTTACTTATTGGTCAACAATTCATAATTCCAGTACTTTATGCATCCCATGAATGAAAATAGGCAATTTGTTTATATACTGCAAAAGCATTTGAAAAGTGAGCTGACAAAGCCACAGTTTTTTTTAACCTACAATACTGTGTGGTTTATAGGCTAAACATCCCCCATGTCTCCTGATGCATTGCATCACTAGACTGTTCGAATAATCAGTATAATTAGCAACAGACAGACAGACAGACAGACAGACAGACAGACAGACAGACAGACAGACAGACAGACAGACAGACAGACAGACAGACAGACAGACAGACAGACAGACAAGGCTGGATGGACCATTACACATAACAAGCTATTAGATCTGAGATGCCTAATGTGCATCAGCTTTGCCCTACCACCTGCCAAGTGCTCTTTTTTTCCCATTTTGGTTGGTTGCACCTGTTGGTCTGCCCAGTACAGAGCTCGCAGAGCTGTTGTGTCTGTTTCCCAGCCTGCCCTGTATGGAGATTGCACGCACTGGGTAAGCAAATATGAATGGCTTGAGAAGCGGTCACCGGTTGAGTGTGTGTAGAAAGTTGTAACAGTACTGCCACAGCAGCTGCAGCATAAGATTTGATTAACACTTGATAACACTTGATTTACATCATCATCAATATTCGGTCAGGTTGGTTGATACGCGCAGCAGACAGAGGCAGAAAGACAGAGAGGAACGGCTGCATCTACGACCCTCTGACCCAACTCCATCTCTTCTTTAATCAGGAGTTGCATGTGTGTCAGGGCAGCAGCAACACTGGTAGTCTCGACCAGGGCTCTCCAACCCTGTTCCTGGAGAGCTATCGTCCTGTAGGCTTTAGCTCCACCTCTAATTTAGTCCACCTGATGCTAATAATTACAGTAGCTGGTTGATAAGCTGAATAAGGTTAATTACAACTGGGGTTGAATTGAAAACCTTACAGAAGGGTAACTCTCCAGGAACAGGGTTGAAGAGCCCTGGTCTAGACTAGCTAACCACCATATATATAATATACACACAAGCCACTAGCCAGCTAGCCATATATCATGAGTTAGAAGATTATTCATATTATAAGTTAAATAAAAGCATTGAAGATAAATTACAGTCAACAAAACAATTATCATCAACAATTAGCTGATAGCCCACCATCTTTTCTCCATGCCAGTCATGTCTTTAGGAGGCACTGTAACTTTCTAATGAAAGTAGCTTATTTTTTCAAGTCAGTGGGGAGGGGTGGCACCCTTTATTTATGCACCTGCCCCTGAAAGTTCTGTGCACGGCCCTGCAAACACACACACACACACTCACACACACTCACACACACTCACACACACACACACACACACACACAGACACACACACACACACACAGGTAGAGAGAAACAGGAAAGAACCTGACTTACCTCATAGCCTAGAACTCTTCTCTTGCTGGTGTTCCAAGGCAGGGCTTTCCATGAAACCTCAATCTCAGACGCAGACAGACTCTTGGCACGGATCCTGGTGGGCGCTCTGCCAGGCTCTGGGTTAATAAAAAACATACTTTTAATTAGTTTAAAAGTATTTCAGGCTTTGATGACCCTTAAAGTGGGTCCATCTCTTTCATCAGCGGTACAGAGAGAGAACCAGAACCAGCAGCAACAGTAGGAACCAACCATCTGCAGATGTAGATAGAAGTGCATGTGTTAAAAGATAACTGTAATGACCGGGAATAACCAATCCAGAGACGCCTCTCCATTGGCCTTTAAACGCTCTGCTGCTCCTCTGCGTCTCAGACTGACATGACATTATTCTTTACCAACCTTCCTCTGCAGAGTAGATGGTGATGACGGGTCCAAAAGGGCCTTCCCCCTCGTTGTTGTACACTCCAACCTTCACTTGGAAGGGGGAGAAGGGCTGGATGCTCTCGTTCTTAAAGACATATTTGGAGGCTTCTGATGAGGGCACGGCAGCCTGCATCCAGCCTGTGGCTCCGGACGGTCTGAAGGCCACCACATAGCCAAACCCTCCTCCGTTCTGCAGCTCCTCAGGAACAGGCTGCAATAAAGCACACACACACACATTGAAGCTGGTGCACAAGTAGTGAACACACACAGTCGTCCATAATAACGCGCCCTCAGCATGACAGCTGGTTAAGACTGCTTGTTAAGACATATTTCATATATTTCTGGGAACTGACTTTTATTGTTTAAGTCAACACTCCTCTAAATATGGTTATATAAAGGGCATTTTATTTTACAACGCTTGGGAAAAGAAAGACATTGACTGAGAGTCATATCTATTGTGTAGTATGTAGAACTTTGTTAGAACTTTGTTAATGTCGAAGTTAGACTTGATTTTAACTCTCAAATTGAAACCAGCATTTAATAGCCATTCAGCAAAACGTTCACAGCAGTGGATGATTTTCAAGCAGCTGGAATAAATATGAGTCTTCAAAACGGGACTGATTAAGAAGGAAGCTTCATGTAAAAAAAAGATAAGTAAAACAAAATCTTTGAAAAGTTGCTTGTGACTTTGTGAAGAACCATTCTGTTTAATTATATTATTAAAACCTCAAAGGCATTTTTCTCTCCCTAGGGTGACAGCGGCAGTTATTGCTTCTCTGTTCTTAAAAATGAAATGCCATACTTTAAGCCTGCCTGCTGTTATTAATGCAACAACGGCCCGATTCCTTAGAGAATCATGACGTCTGGCTTCCCCTCCAAGTGTGAGGGAGTATGGAAGCAGGCGGCTTGCTTACCTCCCAAGTGATGACTAATTCTGAGCGACTGCCTCCACCTCCGCTCACATTAGCTGGTGTGACCTTCGGAGCTGGGGAAACAGAGGGTCATTTTTATCCTGCTCAAGTCAGTTGACACCAGCCATCAATGATAACATGATAATAACACATTCGGATAAGATTTTTTTTTTTACATTGAAATAGCTTTCCACCATACCAGACCAACTAAATGGCAAGTAGACTCACATAAGAAACACAGAAAACAAACATGCAGAATTGAAGGGATCCATGAAAACAGTACATACATGTCTCCTTTGTCCTTGCTTGTTTGGATGGTTTGCTGGGCTCCCCGGTCCCAATGGCGTTGCTTGCCAGGACTCTGAACTCATATTCCACCCAGGGGCTCAGGTCTATTACTGTAGCTGTCAGACTGCGGCCCCCCACCACCTCAGGAACTGGCACAAAACAAAACAGCCCCCTCCCCTCAGAATGAAGCAGGTAGCAGGAAAGTGTCCTCTAGGCTGACAGGCCCACTGAGCACACTCCACAGGTGCAGGGGACTAATCAGTCAGAAGGACACATGTTGTACTCACACGCACACGTACACACACACACGCACATCTCAAGGGTGGAGTTCACTTGGTTTCCCCGTTTGCTCATACTTAGAGCTCTGTTCGTCTGGATCATAAAGGCAACTCCCAAACTAATAGGCTTCTGCACAAAATAATTAGAACAGTACCAACCATGTAACTTTATTTAACTAGGCAAGTCAGTTAAGATCAAATTCTTATTTACAATGAGGACCTACCGGGGAACAGTGGCTGCCTTGTTCTATAGGCAGAACGACAGATTTTTACCTTCTCAGCTCAGGGATTCGATCCAGCAATCTTTCGTTGCCCAAAGCTCTAACCACTAGCCTACCTGCCTCCCCCCTCTAACCACTAGGCTACCTGCCTTTAACCACTAGGCTACCTGCCTCTAACCACTATTCTACCTTCCACCCCCCTCTAACCACAAGGCTACCTGCCACCCCCTCTAACCACTAGGCTAACTGACTCCCCCCTCTAACCATTAGGCTACCTAACTCCACCCTCTAACCACTAGGCTACCTGCCTGGTAGCATTAGGCTACCTGCCGCCCCCCTCTAACCCCTAGGCTACCTGCCTCTAACCACTAGGCTACCTTCCACCCCCCTCTAACCACAAGGCTACCTGCCGCACCCCTCTAACCACTAGGCTACCTGCCGCCCCCCTCTAACCACTAGGCTACCTGCCTCTAACCACTAGGCTACCTGCCGCCCCCCTCTAACCCCTAGGCTACCTGCCTCTAACCATTAGGCTACCTACCTCCACCCTCTAACCACTAGGCTACCTGCCTCTAACCATTAGGCTACCTGCCGCCCCCCTCTAACCCCTAGGCTACCTGCCTCTAACCATTAGGCTACCTACCTCCACCCTCTAAACACTAGGCTACCTGCCTCTAACCATTAGGCTACCTACCTCCACCCTCTAACCACTAGGCTACCTGCCTCTAACCATTAGGCTACCTGCCGCCCCCCTCTAACCCCTAGGCTACCTGCCTCTAACCATTAGGCTACCTACCGCCCCCCTCTAACCATTAGGCTACCTACCTCCCCCCTCTAACCACTAGGCTACCTGCCGCCCCAGCACCATGCATGCCTACATCCTGTTCTATTGTAGATGATATAGCAGAACTGGGTGATCATTAGGCTACCTACCTCCCCCCTCTAACCACTAGGCTACCTGCCGCACCCCTCTACCCATAGGCTACCTGCCGCCCCCCTCTAACCACTTGGCTACCTGCCGCCCCCCTCTAACCACTAGGCTACCTGCCGCCCCCCTCTAACCACTAGGCTACCTGCCGCCCCCCTCTAACCACTAGGCTACCTGCCACCCCCCTCTAACCACTAGGCTACGTGCCGCCCCCCTCTAACCACTAGGCTACCTACCTCCCCCCTCTAACCACTAGGCTACCTGCCGCCCCCCTCAAACCACTAGGCTACCTGCCTCTTACCATTAGGCTACCTGCCGCCCCCCTCTAACCCCTAGGCTACCTGCCTCTAACCACTAGGCTACCTGCCTCTAACCACTAGGCTACCTGCCACACCCCTCTAACCACTAGGCTACCTGCCACCCCCCTCTAACCACTAGGCTACCTGCCTCTAACCATTAGGCTACCTGCCTCCCCCCTTTAACCACAAGGCTACATGCCTCTAACCATTAGGCTACCTGCCTCCCCCCTTTAACCACTAGGCTACCTGCCTTTAACCACTAGGCTACCTGCCTCTAACCACTAGGCTACCTTCCACCCCCCTCTAACCACAAGGCTACCTGCCTCTAACCACTAGGCTACCTACCTCCCCCCTCTAACCACTAGGCTACCTGCCGCCCCCCTCTAACCATTAGGCTACCTGCCTCCCCCCTTTAACCACTAGGCTACCTGCCTTTAACCACTAGGCTACCTGCCTCTAACCACTAGGCTACCTACCTCCCCCCTCTAACCACAAGGCTACCTGCCTCTAACCACTAGGCTACCTACCTCCCCCCTCTAACCACTAGGCTACCTTCCACCCCCCTCTAACCACAAGGCTACCTGCCTCTAACCACTAGGCTACCTGCCTCCCCCCTTTAACCACTGGGCTACATGCCTCTAACCATTAGGCTACCCGCCTCCCCCTTTAACCACTAGGCTACCTGCCTTTAACCACTAGGCTACCTGCCTCTAACCACTAGGCTACCTTCCACCCCCCTCTAACCACAAGGCTACCTGCCTCTAACCACTAAGCTACCTACCTCCCCCCTCTAACCACTAGGCTACCTGCCGCCCCCCTCAAACCACTAGGCTACCTGCCTCTAACCATTAGGCTACCTGCCGCCCCCCTCTAACCCCTAGGCTACCTGCCTCTAACCACTAGGCTACCTGCCTCTAACCACTAGGCTACCTGCCGCACCCCTCTAACCACTAGGCTACCTGCCGCCCCAATCTAACCACTAGGCTACCTGCCTCTAACCATTAGGCTACCTGCCTCCCCCCTTTAACCACTAGGCTACATGCCTCTAACCATTAGGCTACCTGCCTCCCCCCTTTAACCACTAGGCTACCTGCCTTTAACCACTAGGCTACCTGCCTCTAACCACTAGGCTACCTTCCACCCCCCTCCAACCACAAGGCTACCTGCCACCCCCTCTAACCACTAGGCTAACTGACTCCCCCCTCTAACCATTAGGCTACCTACCTCCACCCTCTAACCACTAGGCTACCTGCCTGTAAGCATTAGGCTACCTGCCGCCCCCCTCTAACCATTAGGCTACCTACCTCCCCCCTCTAACCACTAGGCTACCTGCTGCCCCAGCACCATGCATGCCTACATCCTGTTCTATTGTAGATGATATAGTAGAACTTGGTGATATGGACCTACACCCTGTTCTATTGTAGATGACATAGTAGAACTGGGTGATATGGACCTACACCCTGTTCTATTGTAGATGATATAGTAGAACTGTGTGATATGGACCTACACCCTGTTCTATTGTAGATGATATAGTAGAACTGGGTGATATGGACCTACACCCTGTTCTATTGTAGATGACATAGTAGAACTGGGTGATATGGACCTACACCCTGTTCTATTGTAGATGATATAGTAGAACTTGGTGATATGGACCTACACCCTGTTCTATTGTAGATGATATAGTAGAACTTGGTGATATGGACTTACACCCTGTTCTATTGTAGATGATATAGTAGAAGTTGGTGATATGGACCTACACCCTGTTCTATTGTAGATGATATAGTAGAACTTGGTGATATGGACCTACACCCTGTTCTATTGTAGATGATATAGTAGAACTTGTTGATATGGACCTACACCCTGTTCTATTGTAGATGATATAGTAAAACTTGGTGATATGGACCTACACCCTGTTCTATTGTAGATGATATAGTAGAACTTGGTGATATGGACCAATATTGCTATAAATTACCTGAATTTAAGTAATAATGATAAATAGAACGATAAGTGCACCACAGTTTTTTTTTTAATTATCCTTTAAACTCCTACTATGGTTGTAGCCATCAATTGTCCCATTAAATATCACCCATTAGCAAACGTATTTCATTTCAACTTCACATTTCTCTAGTATAGGCTACTTATTGTAATGAACGATATCAGCAAAATGCCTGCGATGAGTGATCGGTATGGATCTTTTTTTGATTATCGTCCCAGCTCTACGATATAGAGATCTGGCATCCAAACTTTCTTATGGGGCACTTTTCTATGCTATCAAATAGCTCCCTTCACTGTAAGTCAGAAATTTATCCACGTTTCAAAAAACCCTGCAGTCAAGTAAAACTGCAGTCAACCCGGTCACTGAACAATCGAGTGCCATTTGGCATCAAAGTAAAATCACTCACAGGCCTATATATATTCTCACAGGGGAGAAGAGAAAATGGAGATCAGACCCCTATATAACACTTTGATGAGGCAATGGCTGGTTGGAGAGCCTACCTGTGGTGACAGCCTGCCAGCCCAGGGAGAAGGGTGTCCTGGCCTGGATAGTGTATGTGGTAATTGGACTGTGATTATCAGGCCCCGGTCTCCAGGAGAGAGAGGCTGTGGTGTCACTGATTTCTTCTACATGGATGCTGGTAGGTGGGCCTGGGGGACCTGCAGATATGGGGCACAGCCAGGCAGGGAGCCAGAGAGAGGGGGGTGGTCAGAGAGAGGGGTGGGGGAAAAGAGAGGGAGAGACAGTGAGGAAAGAGAGAGAGGCAGAGAGAGAGAGTGTGTGTGAGAGCGAGAGAGATATCGAGAGAGAGCGACCAAGAGCGAGAGAGAGAGCGCGAGAGTGAGCGAGAGAGAGAGCGAGAGAGAGCGAGACAGAGAGAGAGAGCGAGAGAGCGCGAGAGAGAGCGAGAGAGAGAGCGAGACAGAGAGAGAGAGCGAGAGAGCGTGAGAGAGAGAGCGGATTGTGATAAAGGCAGAGCAGGGAACAGTGGTGTCCTGATCACTGTCCACCTTCAGCAGTGGGATTACAGCTGGCAAAATCAGTTTGGTGAGCAAACCGCAGGGAGCCTTTGTATCTCATTAAATTCAATGATATTTTCTCAACCTAAAGAGAGAGAGACACATCTCAATCTGACCATCTTTTCAACTGATCAGAGTACAGTGCCTTCACATGACAATTAGAGGCATAAACAGAGAATAAAGAAGAGAATAAACACAGACTGCTTTATGTTTCACCAGAGGATTTTAGCTCCACGGATACATTGTTAGTCTGTATTAGTGATTTAAATACTTGGATGGCTCACAACTTCATCTAGCTAAATCAAGACAAGACCGAGGCACTTATTGTTGTAGTCAAAGCACAGAGAGAGCATCTAGCCGCACATTTTAATTCAGGGGCAATGAACATTGCTAAGGTGTGGCCGTTTCTCTCTCAGGCTGATACAGCGAGACTCATCTATGCTTTTACTACAAGCAGGCTTGACTACTGTAACGCTCTCCTGTCTGGTCCCAAGAAAGCCATTGGTCAACTGAAAAATACATACAGAATGTTGCAGCATGGGTACTGACCAAGACCAGATGGAGAGAACAAATTCGTTTTAGAATGAATTTCAAGTTTCTTCTTTTGGTTTTTAAATCCATTCATGATTGTGCACCCCAATACATGTAAGATATGCTTTTAAGTTATGTACCCAGTAGGTATGTTGCCATGGATAACTGAACCAATCAAGTGACCCAAATCTATTTGAGTGGGAGTGTTGCCTAGCAAAGTGCATTTTCTATTGCTATGACCTTCAATTACCTTTCAAGGACACGAGGATGGCTTTTCACTGACTTTCCAACATAAAATCGCTTCTGTGAGGTTTGCAAGGTTTTTCCCGACAACAAGGCTTTTCAACCCATATTGAATGTGTGACAGTGTTAACATTTGCTTGATGCTTTATCATACTAAATAAGCATTTATAACATAATTAGTAAATACCAATCATTGATAGCATAAATAAAAGTATCTTTCATGGAATATTGCTTGTCCTGTATAGACACCTCGGACCACCAGGTCTGCTGCGATGGAGATGCTGTCCACCTTGGTCTGCACTGCACAGGTGTACTTCCCTGCGTGTCTCAGCTGGATGTTCCGAATCATGATGTCCCCAGCGGAATGCTGCTAACATGCAACACAGACATGAACAAATAGGCACACAAACGCACACACACGCACGGAGACACACACACACACACACACAATGATTAATATACTGCAGTAACATTTTAATATATGTAATTAAAATACATGAAATATGCGGATTTGACAACAATATGTGAGCAGAATTTTTTTTTTGATAAACCTATTCAGGGTCTTCGTATGCTTATTATTGTATTATAATTCTAGGGTTTAAACTATTGTGTTTTTACAGGTTCTAAAAGGGTGATGGGCATACCTATAAATGTGAGACAGGCAGAGTACTTACATTTAATCATAATAATTACACAAATGTATTCATACAAATGTGCTGATTTTAGCTGTAGAAGAGTGGCCTCATTATTTCAATGATCAAGCAAAGCTTAAAAGTCTAAGTTCTCAAGTACTTTTCATTATGTTTCTAATCCCACTATCATTTAATCAGCCCACCACTGAGTGGAGTCAGGACCAGTGTTAAATTGGATGTGGTAAGAGCTGCTGTATCATCGCAGGGATCCATGACGTTTCAATGAAACAGCGTACAAATGTGTTTCACTCCAGAGATGGTGTCATTTATCGTGGTGTCATTTATCATGGCAAAAGGAAAACGCAATTTAGATTTTAAAATATTATAAAAAACATGACAACCTGACCATATACTGTACATGTCTCCACTAATCACTTCTGGAACAATGTTTATCATCACTCTTCTTCAGACAGGGGAGCTAAACAAGGCTATTTGAAGTGTTTTGTTGTTACCGTAAAATGTAAATGAAAGAAGGGAAAAGTTTTGAGCTTGGTAGGTTTTAGGGAGGGGTGGGGAATATGTAATGTATATGTCATTTCAAAATAAACTACGTGCAGCACATTTTCAGCCCATTAATACACATGATCCAAACATTCTCTGCACTGCAGATACCCTTCTCTTCATTGACCTCACTTATACTAAAGGAAGGGAAATAGTATCAATGTTCCAATGTATCACCAGCTTCACCCTTTGACCTTTCTCAGTGACATTTCTGAAGGGGGTTGAAAAATCTGTCTCTTTAATTACAATTATTTCTTTTTTTTCATGGGAGAGCAGTGGCATAAATAAAATATAAGCAATCTGCAACACGGCGTAGTAAAGACGTGTGTTTCTTCCTATTCATTATGCATTGCAGTGCCCCTGACAAGCATGGTGTAAAAGCGTGGTACTCGGCACCATTTCTCAGACATGACACTTTGATTATAAATGGGAGCCTTGATGGCCCCGCAGGTTCTTGGAATCGGGAGGGAATATTCAGAGGCTTATGCACTTACACCGCCCACTTTTTCAAAGTATCCGCCGTGGTCGCCAAAGTGGATCAGCTGCTCGTTGAAGAACCAGGTGAACATGAGCTTCAGAGACGGGTCATGAGTCACCTGACACGGCAGCACGATGCTCTCTCCTACAGTCACGTCCAGGGTGGACGGTGCCGTTGTGATAATGGTCGGCTCTGGAAAACAGCACACACACTACTGTTAGTGTGAATGAAACGCATACAAAAAGCATTACATGATGGAGTACTATGTGAATTCCCCAAGCTAAGAGCACTGTAAAATATTATTCCAAATGTTTTGCAAAAGGAAATGTTCTAATAACTTACCTGTTTTTTAAATGACTAATTCAACAAACAGATGGCCACATGTGGAAGTAAAAACACACTAACCCAGGACAAAAAACGACTGTAATTACCAGAGTTAACCAGTTTTAGCCAGCCAGAGGTTACAGTGTGGGGACTAATGGCTTGTCTCCCTGTACAGATGTAGGACTTCATTTGATCCTCCTGATGCAGTTGAACTTTCCAGCAAAGCAGGAAATGTAAAACTTGTAGTGTATTTGAGGTTTAAAAAGATTTCTGAAGTTTCCACCTGATTTTCCCTTACGGAAAATGCATCAACCCCTACACAAATGACCACTAATTATAATCCACATTTTCTGTTGCTTCATTACCATTTTCCTGCTGTAGTAAACTGGCTCAAGTTAAGATCCTAAATCTGTAACTATATCTTAACTTGAGCCAGTGTACTATATATATATATATATATATATATATATATATATATATATATATATATATATATATATATATATATATATATATATATATATGTCACTGTGAGCTCAGCCTTCAGTTAGTAGGTACAGTAACTCCCCCATCTGCAGACTGCAGTGCAGAACCCCAGACTGCTGCAGCCAGTCAAAGAACAATAAACACAAGTAGGGCTCCTCCTTCACAACACATTCTCTATTCAAGTCTCTGCATGCATGTGGTGTGTTGCTGTTGTTTCACTGGGGAATTAGACAGCATCCCTCATCTCCAGCATGAGTGTGAGCAGAGACAAGGAGGATAGGAGCACGAGAGCAGAATGATCAGAGAAATAGGAGCCGCTTTGTTCTGATGCTGTACGATGCTTGTCTCCCTCTTGGGGGTGCTGTGAGTACTCGGTTGAAATATCCACTGAGCGCCGACTAAATTAACCACGGCAAATGATCCCTGGACAGGCAGCCATAGATTCCTGCAGAAAATGCCGGCAGTGCAGTCGTCATCCAGTAAATTCGATACCTGCATTGTGTTTCCTTTATGTGATTTATCTAGTCTCTTTCTATTATCAGAGCAGAGTGATATCAGCTGGTAGGTTTGGTTAGACTACAATGTGATGGTGTTTTAAAGGCTCAGCCCTATTCCAGGGAAGATGAAATGGGGGGCTATAACGTGACACAGTCAGACCCTCACAAAAGGGACATTTGCAGAGAGAACACATTTATTAAATGTTCATCAATGCCAAAAGGGTTGAAAGGGAGAAAAAATTAGACAAATCTACGCCTCCTCTTTCCCGACAGGTCCCTTGGGAGAACATGGCAAGAGGAGCGTCAATGTGTTTTGGTTCCTTACAGTAATGCCAATGGGCTTTTTTACAGTCTTCTGATCACATGTTTTTTGCACTCTTCTCAGTAAGGTATCCTTATGACATGTTTTTTTTGTTGTACCAATTTATACACCTAATGACATGTCAATGTCAAGCTGAAGTGCTGAGAACATACAGGTGAAACGTCCAATGCAAACAGACACAGCAGCCTCTCACCTAATGTGACAGCAGGTGTTCTAAAAATAATGGGGCCAGATGTATGGTCATGCCTAGTTAGCTCTGAGGCTGACCAGAGCAATTCATTCACTGTAAAGATGGGAAAACTTCTCCTATTACTCAACTCAATCATCATTTGTGACAGATCGTATGGATAACCCTGGTTGGTTACATGACCTCAGCTGACTGAGCAGAGCTCTCCAGCGTCATTTGATTGATATCTATATTGTATAATGCCTTGTTACCTACTGTCGTTATAAAAGCGAGGAGAGTACCCATCTCACTAAGCAGGGTCAATCAGAGACAAGACAGAAAGCTTGTAACCACCCCGACAGATAGATCCCACTACTCCGGGGACGGCGGGGAGGAGGAGCAGCAGAAAAACCGGAGGCAGAAATTGCATAGTAATAATGTTAAAGTGGGAGGTTAAAGGGGGGGGGGGGGGGGGGGGGGGGGGAGAGCAAGAGAGAGAAGGCTGGGCTGTTTACAGTGTGAATTAATGTGGGCTCCATCCTCTCCGGTCTCTGTGGCTCGCGGCTGACACGCTTCACTCTGCCAGTGCCTCTGCCCAGCCGCTGCTCATCTCACAAACAGCCAGTCATACATGAATAATGCTCTCCGATGAAACTGTAGATACTGTCACTGAGGCAGAGACGCCCCATCAACCCCTGTGGAGACTCCTCCCCAAGTTGAATGGCCTTAGGTGGGGTGTGTACTCCTCTCTGGAGGTGTACATATTCTTAAGGCCCTCTGCTTAAGGGTGGCTGTGTGCACTTGAATAATGCATTAGGAGCATTCCAGAGTCACGTGGTTGAGGAGTCTTCAGATATAACAGGCAGAGCGAGGCAAGACCTTCCAAACTCAGAGCCACACGGCTGCTCCCCGGTGAAGAGGGTTCAAAGAAATACAAACACCATGTGTAAAGGGTTTTCACTGGGAGGTCACAGGGCCTTTGTTAACATACCAACCTGTTTGAATAGGTGAGGGCTAAACAAAGTCTCTTTGAACAGAGCTGGTGCTCATGACTTGAGTAGCACTTTGGTTCCTCGTTATTGTCCCTATGCATTCCATAATGTTTTCAGTGCATAATTAAAATGTCCCTCAATACTTCAGAATAAAGTATACTGTAACTAACTAACTTCTTATAGGGTGTCTGCGAGAGATAAATTGTTCAAACCCAATCTTCATTTCCCAGCCTTTTAGATCAAGGAAACACATTGGAAGTCCTTTATCATGCTGAGAAAAACAAATTCTTCCAAAGCCATTCAACATGAATACTCCACATTTTCCTCAAGACACAAAAATGATTCTCTCAAGGACAAACCTCAATGGAGCATTGGTTGGTGAGCAAACTTTGTGTAAATAATGAGACATATTGTCACGTTCTGACCATCGTTCGTGTGTTTTCCTTGTTTTAGTGTTGGTCAGGACGTGAGCTGGGTGGGCATTCTATGTTGGATGTCTTGTTTGTCTATTTCTATGTCTGGCCTGATATGGTTCTCAATCAGAGGCAGGTGTTAGTCATTGTCTCTGATTGGGAACCATATTTAGATAGTCTGGTGTGTGGTGTGTGTTTGTGGGTGATAGTCCTTAGTGTCTTGATGTCCTTGTTCTGTGTGTATGTGCACCAGTATTAGGCTGTTTCGGTTTTCGTTACGTTTATTGTTTTGTAGTGTTTGTATCGATTCGTGTTTTACGTTAGTTTAAATAAACATGGATCGCAATCTACACGCCGCATTTTGGTCCGACTCCCCTTCACATACAGAAAACCGTGACACATATTCTAGTGAGCTGCTCTCAATACTCTATTCATACTGTCTATAATAGTACATTTGTAGCTACCTACTTATAAGATATCCGGTTATATTAACATTTTACATAAATGTTCCTTCGGCTTCAACAAGGCATCAATAACTACAGTCTGAATCTCTGACTCATTGCAGATGAATAGCTTGTGCAGTTGAAACACCTTACAGAAGTCAGTCTGAAATCTATATGTTTTTTGGATAATTTTCTTCTGCCCACAACCCTTGAAAGAGCACCACATAAATCGTCCAGACAACTTATCTTCTGTCCTGCACCTACGAAAAATCACACCACTGGAAGTGACAAAAGCAATGACCACTGCCACCTCTCTGAATTGAGTTTTAGACTTTTGTGATAACCTGCTGATCCAAGCAATCCTTTTTACAGCACAACACAAGACAGAAAGACACCTTCAAATGTTATTGGAGAGGTGACATGATGACAGAAAATCACATTGTTGAAAAAGAAACATGCTGAATAATCTCATATACTACTGAGTCTCTGCATTCTTTCTCAGACAAAGTAATATAAGATGAATTGCCATCTCAGACATCCACAAACTCAATGTTGAGGAGTTTTGAGGCCATTGATCAGCTGTACCGTTACTAATTGCCAGATTCCATCTCCACTGTGATCAATATTCCGAGAGTCCATTTCCTAATCAAGACTGATGAAAGTGGTTAATATCCCCTCAGCGTTGAACTAATGGGGACATGAACAGGGTTCATCTGTTTTGACTCCTCTGCTGTTGTCTAGGTGGTTTATTCACATCCACAATAAATGAATGCATTGTGACACGTATTTCTCAGTATCCATATAGCCACAGTCAAGTTGAATATCTCCTATTAGGGATGCTCTCGCTGCAGAAATTCCCCCAACTAAACAGGTTTCCAATTCTCAATGAAATAGTGCATGTAAATGACCCTGTCCCATTTTCCCTACAGTATCGATTGTGACAGAAAGGCTCAAGATCATATAGGAGAACATTTGTACATCAGCCCCAGAATGCAGCTATCACATACAGTACTTACTGTATGACGACAGAAAGTAAACCATCAAATAAAGCTCATATATTGCCTTTCATGTGAATAATTGAGAGGATAACAGCCGGGCCTATTTACAGAGCAAAGATACACGCAATAATATGTCTTTAGAGGTTAAAAACTCATAGATGGGTCATCAACCTGAACCCAGAATGACAGTTACAGGCTGTAACAGTGAACTGTTGGGGGGATCCTACATGTTCATTCACAGTGGGTGATAAATGGTTAAAGGGGCTCTGTAGAGTGTTAATAAATAACGCTCAACTCTTTATGTCAAATAGAGTGTCATGCTGTAGATTGAACAGCAATGCACTGTACTGTACATAGCCATTTATCCAGGTGGGAATACTGATATATGTTTTCATTTCTTCACTTTAATTTAAGCAGGGTCATTCCAGTTTTCTGTGGTAGCAGATGATTATAGAGATGAAACGAGCAGGGCATGCAGTGAATGAGACATGCAGTGAATGAGGCATCAGCAGAAAGCTATCCGTGGCAAGGTGCACTTGAAGCTCTCTCTCCACATCCTTGACGGCTGACTTTCTAGCATTTATAATATATGAAATATGTCTTTCATTATTAATCAGGAGAGTAAACAGTGATGGGCTGTTCGCAAACGAACAGCTCTTTTAGAAGTGCTCTTTTTGGGAACCGAATCACATCGGTGAAAGAACTGTTCATTTGGCTCCCTGATTTGCATACAGCTACTACTGCTTGTTGAGCTTCAAACAACAATTATCTGCAAATAAGTTACAAAATAATTATCTGAAGATGGTAAATCCTCACTGCAGAAACAATAAATAGTTGGAAGAGCACTGAGTCATCTTTTTATTGTAATGTGCATATCACATCTGGCATAATGGTAGCCTACTTTTTGGGCTTTAGATTAGAGATTAGCACATTTTTCATGGTTCTATGTTGTTTTGTTTGCGAGCTAAATTATGCATCTCTTTTACGGTGATGCAGTTAACCAAACATATTTGGAAAGCCCATCACTAGTGGACATGCTGTAATATGCATTATCTGCAGGTACTATCGGTGCTGCATTTTATAGCTAAAGGACTCCTGAAGTATAATTTGTGTCTAAATCTGTTGTCATCTATTACTTTTTGTTTTGCTAGCTTGGGCCATCTACACTACATGACCTGCTCGTTGAACATCTCATTCCAATATCATGGGCATTAATATGGAGTTGGTCCCTGCTTTGCTGCTATAACAGCCTCCACTCTTCTGGGAAGGCTTTCCATTAGATGTTGGAACGTTGCTGCGGGTTCTTGCTTCCATTCATTCACAAGAGCGTTAGTGAGGTCAGGCACTGATGTTGGGCGAATAGTTCTGGCTCGCAGTCGGCGTTCTAATTCATAATAAAGGTGTTCAATGGGGTTGAGGTCAGGGCTCTGTGCAGGCCAGTCAAGTTCTTCCACACCGATCTCAACAAACCATTTTGTCTCTTGTATAATATATTCTACACATTAGCTTATACTGGATTAAGCGTTCATTTTTCTTAAGTGGAATTTCATTAGTTAGGCTCCAACTTTCCCTCCATATTGTGCCAACATTAGTTCTTTCTAAGTCTTGGTTCCAATAGTTAAGAGATTGTCAGATGGATTGTCAGATGGATATGCTTTCTGCAATCTGCAAAGTTTTGTATATCTTCCCTATCACATGAACATCCTTTTCTGACTCAAATAAGATTATCTTAAGGTTGTCCAAGATTTTGTGATATGTAACTTTTAAGTTTCATATATTTGAAGCTTCATTGGTCAGTCCAGAATTACTTTTTAATTATGTCAAATAAATGTATTTCCTGTTACCAAGTCATTTACGGTTTCTATGCCTCATCTTTACTACAGGCTGTTCACCTACTAATCTCACCGCAACCCCCCTCTGGGTCTCTGATCACTACTTTGTTTCCTTTTTTCTGTCTCCCTCTCCTCCAACCAACCCTAGCCACTCAGCCCCTACCCAGATGGTCATGCTCAGTCGCAATCTTCGCTCTCTTTCTCACACTACTCTATCCTCTTCACTCCCTACTGCTAAATCCTTCCTCCTCCCATCTCCGGATTCTGCCTTTTCGACCCTACTCTCCTGCCTTTCTGCATCCTATGACTTGCACAGTCTCCTTTCCTCTTGGCCGGCTCGGCCCTGCCCTCCTTCTAAGTGGCTGAATTACTTACTGCGAGCTTACAGAACAGGGCTGTTGGCAGCTGAGCGAAAATGGAGGAAAACTAAACTTCCGGACAACCTATCATCCTTTCACTCCCTTTTATTCCTATGTAACCCATCCCCTCCTCCCTTCTCCAGATCTATGGAGACCTCCCATTCCTCACTTCATTCCTCAACTCGACCCTGACCCCTGGCTGCATCTCTTCCAACTTAAAAATGGCCAGAGTCGCTTGCCTCCTAAAGAAACCAATACTTGACCCCTCTGATGTCAAAGACAGACCAGTATCCCTTTGTTTTATTTCCAAAACACTTGAGTGTGCAGTCTTTGACCAACTCTCTCACAATATTTCTCAGAATTATCTTCTTGATGCTAACCAGCATCAAGACTGGTCACTCAACCAAGACTGCTCTCCTCTGTGTCAGGGAGGCTCTCCTCACTGCCAAATCTGACTCTCTCTCTTCTGTTCTCATCCTCCTAGATCTATCTGCCGCCTTTGACACAGTGAAACCATCAGATCTTTCTCTCCATCTGTGTCTGCACCACGTACTTACACTACTGGTGTCCCCCAGGGCTCAGTTCTAGGCCCTCTCCTCCTCTCTGTATACACCAAGTCACTCGGCTCCCTCATATCCTCACATAGTCTCTCCTATCATTGTTATGCTGATGGCACGCAACAACTTTACTCCTTACCCCCTTCTGACACCAAGGTGGCAACACGCATCTCTGCGTGCCTGGCAAATATCTCAGCATGGATATCGGCCCAACACCTCAAGCTCAACCTAGAGAAGACGGAGCTGCTCTTCCTCCCGGGGAAGGCCTGCTCACTCCAAGGCCTCTTCATTACAGTTGACAACTCCACAGTGTTCCCCTCCTAGACCCTGGACAACACGCTGTCATTCTCTGCAAACATCAAAGCAGTGACTCGCTCCTGCAGGTTCATGCTCTACAACAGTGATCACAAACATTTTCTGAGTCAAGATCACTTGAGTAGTCAAAAAGCAAGTCCAAATCTACCGCTCAGATTTTTTAATAAACATGACTTAAATGTAACATTAACCTAAAAAAAACAGTTGTGTAGGAATTAGGTTTGTGCAGTATGCCTAATACATTATTACAGCATATTGGCTATATGCCTATACCACCAATATTGTTCTTCTCAGACCATATTATATTTCAAAATGATTTTTCCCAGTCAGATCTCGTTTTTTCCCCCCTGAGTTCTCAGTTGTAATGAACGCACTAAAATTGGAGATTTCCGGGTTCCCAGTTGTTTTGAACACAGCACTATTCTCAGTAGAGGGAGAGAGTAGCAGACGGTCCACCTCTCATGGTCCCTGCTCTCTCCATACTTTCCTCCGGTGAGACTGACAAGAGCGAGGGGACACCATCTTCTACCTGATGGCGAAACTCAAGTCGCACCGCATCTGCCTCATGCACAAATTCATGTTGTTCCTTTTACCAGAGAAAGTGAAATATTCATTGATATTATAATAGACACGACAAGCTGCTAATAATAATACAAATGCAGGGCTATCGATACACTTAGCTACTCATTTATTGCAGATGCAGTGCAAGTGGAAGTTGGGAGAAGCACGTTTAGTTTTGAAATAGTGTTGAATAAAAACAGTGTTGACAGTTCTGAATAAAAACTTAAGACACGAACTCACTCATAGAAACAACAGATCTTTTCTGTATTCTTTGTATGTCTCTCATCATGGTTTTAAAAGTCATGAAATCTCATGTAGGGTAGTGTCAAACTTCACTGTCGCATAGTCATGGAATCGAGCTACCCATCTCCCTGTCCGCCGGGGAGGCGGAGTATGTATTTTTAGACAAATTAAATGGTTAAAAACGGGAACACTTTGCCTACCCGGTGCGCAGGGCTTCTGAATCAAGTGGTTGACTGGATGTTGTAGTTCTCGCATGTCACCCCACTAATCTGCACATTCCATTGGCTTCCAGTCGAAGCTTGAATCCACTACAAGACCATGGTACTTGCCTAGAGCAGCAAGAAGAGCTGCCCCTCCTTACCTTCAAACTATGCTCAAACCCTACACCCCGACCCGAGCACTCCATTCTGCCACCTTTGATCTAACACTCACACTTAACTCCCCCCCCTTTACTAGCTCTGACTTTGCTGAAAGCTACATTATTGAGGAAAAATGTACTGAATATGAATGTGATATGTGTTTGTCCCACCTAGCTACAGTATCTTAAGATGAATGCAACTGTACATCGCTCTGGATAAGAGCTTCTGCTAAATGACAAATGTAAAGGTAAAATGTATCAGGACACCTCACTTATGCAGTTACAATCTACAGTATAGGATAAGCTGTTTTCAATAGAACAACATCAATCATTAAATAATTGCACCTATGAGATTTGTTAGGGGCCACAAAAGGTGACCGACCAGTGTTTCTATGGCAACCATTTTGCAATGATAAAACGCAAGGGAATTCCAAAAGGTATTTCAACCGAGCACCTTTTAACTCTGCATTTCAAAGGACTTTTGCGATCGCTTAGTTGTAGAGGGAGGAAAATTCAATGGACCCTTGAACAAACATGACACAGTACTCCACAGCAGCGACTTTGTCTTCTATGCTACTGTAACATTACACTTTAAAGGGAGACAAAACATATAGCATTTCTCAGTGCACTGTCACATGCGTTAAAAGCCTCTCTGTATTATTGAGATATCAAGACTCATCCCATCCCCCTAGTGCCTTCAATAGTACCATTCAGGATCAGCAATATACTGAGCTGACGTCAAGGGGTGGGAAAGTGTTTTACCATTCGTTTTCATTGAATAATGAAAATTCCTGACAAAATTCCTGACAATTCCTGACATTTAATCCTAGTAAGAATCCCCTATCTTAGGTCAGTTAGGATCACCACTTTATTTTAAGAATGTGAAATGTCAGAATAATAGTAGAGAGAATGATTTATTTCAGCGTTTATTTCTTTCAGCACATTCCCAGTGGGTCAGAAGTTTACATACACTCAATAAGTATTTAGTAGCATTGCCTTTAAATTGTTTAACTTGGGTCAAACGTTTTGGGTAGCCTTCCGCAAGTTAACAACAATAAGTTGGGTGAATCTTTCCCATTCCCCCTGACAGAGCTGGTGTAAATGAGTTAGGTTTGTAGGCCTCCTTGCTCTGTAAACTCTCCTTCCAGACTCATAATAACTTCTTATGGCTGGGGGGCAGTATTGAGTAGCTTGGATGAATAAGGTTCCCAGAGGTGTCCAGAGTTAACTGCCTGCACCTCAGTCCCAGTTGCTAATATATGCATATTATTAGTATATTTGGATGGAAAACACTCTGAAGCTTCTAAATCTGTTTGAATGATGTCTGTGAGTATAACAGAACTCATATGGAAGGCAAAAACCTGAGAAAAAATCCAACCAGGAAGTGGAATCTGAGGTTGGTAGATTTTCAACTCAGCCCCTATTGAAGATACAGTGGGATTGGTCATGTTGCACTTCCCAAGGCTCCCACTAGATCTCAACCGTCTTTAGAAACTTGTTTGATGCTTCTACTATGAAGGGGGGCTGAATGAGAGGGGAATGAGTCAGAGGTCTGCCAGCAGTCACGTGCTGGTCATGCGCATTTCACATGAGAGGTATCTCCCGTTCCTTTGCTTTTCTGAAGACAAAGGAATTCTCCGGTTGGAATATTATTGAAGATTTATGTTAAAAACATCCTAAAGATTGATTCCATACATCGTTTGACAAGTTTCTACGGACTGTAAAGGAACTTTTTGACATTTCGTCTGCAACTAGTGAACGCGCTTCGTGATTTGTTTACCAAACGCGCAAACAAAAGTAGCTATTTGGACATAAATGATGGACATTATCGAACAAATCAAACATTTATTGTGGAACTGGGATTCCTGGGAGTGCATTCTGATGAAGATCATCAAAGGTAAGTGAATATTTATAATGTTATTTCTGACTTCTGTTGACTCCAACATGGCGGATATACAGTGCCTTGCGAAAGTATTCGGCCCCCTTGAACTTTGCGACCTTTTGCCACATTTCAGGCTTCAAACGTAAAGATATAAAACTCTATTTTTTTGTGAAGAATCAACAACAAGTGGGACACAATCATGAAGTGGAACGACATTTATTGGATATTTCAAACTTTTTTAACAAATCAAAAACTGAAAAATTGGGCGTGCAAAATTATTCAGCCCCTTTACTTTCAGTGCAGCAAACTCTCTCCAGAAGTTCAGTGAGGATCTCTGAATGATCCAATGTTGACCTAAATGACTAATGATGATAAATACAATCCACCTGTGTGTAATCAAGTCTCCGTATTAATGCACCTGCACTATAATAGTCTCAGAGGTCCGTTAAAAACGCAGAGAGCATCATGAAGAACAAGGAACACATCAGGCAGGTCCGAGATACTGTTGTGAAGAAGTGTAAAGCCGGATTTGGATACAAAAAGATTTCCCAAGCTTTAAACATCCCAAGGAGCACTGTGCAAGCGATAATATTGAAATGGAAGGAGTATCAGACCACTGCAAATCTACCAAGACCTGGCCGTCCCTCTAAACTTTCAGCTCATACAAGGAGAAGACTGATCAGAGATGCAGCCAAGAGGCCCATGATCACTCTGGATGAACTGCAGAGATCTACAGCTGAGGTGGGAGACTCTGTCCATAGGACAACAATCAGTCGTATATTGCACAAATCTGGCCTTTATGGAAGAGTGGCAAGAAGAAAGCCATTTCTTAAAGATATCCATAAAAAGTGTTGGTTAAAGTTTGCCACAAGCCACCTGGGAGACACACCAAACATGTGGAAGAAGGTGCTCTGGTCAGATGAAACCAAAATTGAACTTTTTGGCAACAATGCAAAACGTTATGTTTGGCGTAAAAGCAACACAGCTGAACACACCATCCCCACTGTCAAACATGGGGGTGGCAGCATCATGGTTTTAGCCTGATTTTCTTCAGCAGGGACAGGAAAGATGGTTAAAATTGATGGGAAGATGGATGGAGCCAAATACAGGACCATTCTGGAAGAAAACCTGATGGAGTCTGCAAAAGACCTGAGACTGGGACGGAGATTTGTCTTCCAACAAGACAATGATCCAAAACATAAAGCAAAATCTACAATGGAATGGTTCAAAAATAAACATATCCAGGTGTTAGAATGGCCAAGTCAAAGTCCAGACCTGAATCCAATCGAGAATCTGTGGAAAGAACTGAAAACTGCTGTTCACAAATGCTCTCCATCCAACCTCACTAAGCTCGAGCTGTTTTGCAAGGAGGAATGGGAAAAAATTTCAGTCTCTCGATGTGCAAAACTGATAGAGACATACCCCAAGCGACTTACAGCTGTAATCGCAGCAAAAGGTGGCGCTACAAAGTATTAACTTAAGGGGGCTGAATAATTTTGCACGCCCAATTTTTCAGTTTTTGATTTGTTAAAAAAGTTTGAAATATCCAATAAATGTAGTTCCACTTCATGATTGTGTCCCACTTGTTGTTGATTCTTCACAAAAAAATACAGTTTTATATCTTTATGTTTGAAGCCTGAAATGTGGCAAAAGGTCGCAAAGTTCAAGGGGGCCGAATACTTTCGCAAGGCACTGTAGGTAGAGGGGACAGAAGGTGCTACAGTGGTCTTGCTGTAGCTAGCAAGTTCCTGGATGAGCAGCTCACTGAAGGCTAGCTGTGAGATGGGGGGCTGTCCACAGCTCTTAGCCATTTACTTCTGGAGTACAGCAATGTACTCCTGAGCAATATCAATGTCAATGATATGACACAACAATGTCTTGTACCACTTCATGTTCTTGTGGAGAACATAATAGTAGCCTATCAGCTCATCTGACAGGTCCACACCTCCCATGCTCTTGTTGTAGTCCTTCACAGCAGCTGGAATGGGGACATTTTTGGTGGTCCATGCCCCAGTAGCGCCCTTCACACGCCTGACGACGTGATCACTAATGAAGGATTTGTGGATAGTGGTGCACATGACCACCTCTCTGGTATCCATCCACTTCACAAAGAGTAGGCCATCCTCACAAATCCATCTCATGGTACCTCGATCAGCCCGCTTAGGCATGTCATTCACCCTGGTTTTCGGAAATCCTACTCTGTTGGTCCGAATGGTGCCACAGGCCCACATCTCCAGCTTCCTCAGGTCTGTGAACAGGGTAGGGCTTGTGTAGAAGTTGTCCACAAACAGTTTGTAGCCCTTCGCTAGCAGCTGAAAATCGAATAACTCTATAACGGAGTCATTGCTAAGTCCCTTACCGGTCACACAACTGCCATTTCCCTCATAGACAAAATTGCACGTGTATGCACACACAGACTCGGCCAAAACAAACAGTTTGTAAACCCCATTTAGTTGGTTTGTTACGCATGTACTGTTTTAGGCCAATTCTGGCCTTTGAGGCTCCCATCCTCTCATCTATGGAAAGGTTCTGGGCGGGCTGAAAATGAGTCTTGCAGGCATCAACGATGTTGTGGTAGAGAGGTTTAATTTTGCAGAGCTTATCAAACCTTGCCGGGCCTCGCTTCTTCTCGTTGTCCTCATCAACTTTTGGGTCACTGATATGAAGCGCCCGTGAGATTGTCAGAAACCTTTTGCATGACATGACCGTGGTGGGCAAAGGCAGTTGATAGAGGGGTGCAGTTTTCCAGTAGTCCTTCAGTGTTTTTAGCTTTACAAGACCCATGTAAATGACCATAGAAAGGTAACAAAAAAGATCTGACATGGAAATGGGCTTCCATGTCTCTTTCTTGCCTGCCTGCTTCTTAGCTCCGTACCTATTTGTGTTCAATACCCAATTATTTTGTAATTTTTAATATACCCTTTATTTAACTAGGCAAGTCAGTTAAGAAAAAAATCTTATTTTCAATGACGGCCTAGGAACAGTGGGTTAACTGCCTGTTCAGGGGCAGAACGACAGATTTGTACCTTGTCAGCTCGGATTTGAACTTGCAACCTTTCAGTTACAACTGCAGAGGTGAAAAACAACTGAAAAAGTTGCATGGGGCTGTACTTGGAGGTCTTGTCCAGCTGAGGTCCTGGTGGCCTTTTTGGTCTGAATATTGGAGGTGGTGGGGCCACATTCTCCTCCAGCACAGAGTGCTAACGACCCTCCTCCGCTCTGCCAGCAGGTTCCACACTTCCCTTCCTCCGCTTCTTTGT
This sequence comes from Oncorhynchus mykiss, assembly GCF_013265735.2. Classification (NCBI taxonomy): domain Eukaryota; kingdom Metazoa; phylum Chordata; class Actinopteri; order Salmoniformes; family Salmonidae; genus Oncorhynchus; species Oncorhynchus mykiss. The sequence continues at coordinate 77,743,193 of NC_048581.1, read as the reverse complement.
CACCGACTTTGTCACCTCTAGATGGCCGGGCGGGTGTAGGTGTGGTGCCGGAGACAGCACGGGTCCGGCTGGATGAACCAGCTTCATTGGGGGATGGGCACCTTGGCAGTATGGGCTCACAATCAGAATCGCTGGGACTGTGAAATAAAGACACAGACACAGATTATATATAGAGTAGGGAACCCAATCACTATGGTGAGGAGCTGTTCCATTCCATGTTTAGATAAAATAAAATGTAAAAAATATCTAATATATACAGACACACAGACACAGATTATATATAGAGTAGGGAATTAATCACTATGGTGAGGAGATGTCCCATTCCATGTTTAGATAAAATAAAACGTAAAAAAATATCTAATATATACAGACACACAGACACACACCCACCGACAATGTAGAGCAATGTGTACTTTACACATTTCATTACTGATTATATTTTTGTATATGGCAAATAAAATAAAAATATCTCCAAAACAACTCAAATGAATAATATTTGATATTACTAATTTCAAACAACAGTACTCACCAATCCAACACTGCATCTTCTCCATACAAGAACATCTCCTCAGTTTGCAAGTCAAAAGTATTCTCACTGTCTGAATCATCTTGGAGTAATTCACTGTCACTTTCCCTATCAATTTCTTCAATAATATCGTGTAGATCTGTATATTTTGACTTTGTCTTTGATTTTACAGATTTACTTGCCATAATTCTTCTCTGAAAATGCTATCAAAACAATACTACTACTACTTTTGTCTTGTAATGATTTGTCTGCTGATCGATAATCGCATGGTTTGCTTTCGTAGTAAAGCCTTTTTGAAATCTGACACGGTGGCTAGATTAACAAGAGGTTTAGCTTTCATTTGGTCTATTGCACTTCTGATTTTAATTAAAGTTAAATATTTATAATAATTACTTGCGTATAAACATTGCATATTTCTTCTCTGAAAATGCACTCAAAACAATACTGCTGCGCGTAACCAGTGTCGTTTCTTTGGCTATGCCGGATTAAGTGATATGACATGCTATTCTATAAAATAATTTCTCCGTAGTTAATATCACCTGATTGAGCTAATCATGTAAATGTAATTAACTAGAGAGTCGGGCACCACAAAATAATATTTATAGAGCTGTTATCTTCCGAATAAACTCTTAAAGACCTAGTAATATTTTACATCAATAGCAGTCAACATTAATCTTCATTTTACTTCAGTCTCATAATCTGAAAATTGTAAAAAGAACCCTGGCTAACAATTTGAATCAGCAATACAAAATTGCGTTTAATTATTTATTTACTAAATACCTAACTAATCACACAGAATTCACATACACAATTAATCATAACTTGATTACAAATTACGTCATAAAGGAAAACGTCCCTAGCGGGCAGAACAGATATTGTTACACAAAAGAAAAGGGGCTGGGTTTGAGTGAAGGAGCGGGAAATCTGAGGAACAAAGGGAAGAAGCTGGGCTATTGTAAATACAGTATCTTATGCATTCTAAATTACCGCCCATTTGGAAAAGGAAAATACAATAAATAATTACTCTGAGCTGCGCTTCAGTAGGTTGGTGGTAGATGGAAGACCGTGTTGCCAAACCGAGTCCTCTGTCCTTTGAAGAATGTCTCTGGTGGTCACTTGGATAAGTTGTAGTAACCTCGTTGTGTGGTGGATGGGATACTCTGTCTGTTCCTTCCTAACCTGCGTTTGCAGCTGCGTTCGCTAACTCAACGGCTAGGAGGTATCACTTCTGTCATGAATAAGAGTTCAAAGTTCATACCATTCGCAACCAAAGCTCATGCTGATATTGGCTTTGTTCTGTAGATATTATCTGAACCATTCTGACATAGGACCGTCATCCTACCTCATCGGAACAGGAAGTTCTATTGTCATCAAGACTTTATATAGGAAGGGAGAAGAGGGCGTATTTGAAAAGTTTTATAGCCCATGTCCCTTCACAGAGGCGGGCCACTGAGTAAGCAGCCCTAACTTATGAAAACCCACATCTCACATTTTAGAAGCTAAAATCACATTTCATCCCATCACAAATCATTTCATATTCATTTAAATTGAACAAGAATTCCATGTGAATCCGATAACTCTGACTCTTTCCACTGTAGAGTTTATGTCATCTTATCATTGATGAGAATGTCTCAGATGACAACCGAAATGACATCATGTTCATTAAGTACCACCGCATATGTTAAATTGTTGGGATTACCAGAATAGTTAATTCCCCCCCCCCACCTACTGATGTTCCCAGAATCTCTATGTTAACCAAGTTTTTTTTTAAATGTAACCTCAGTAGGTTAGAAAGAGGAAAAAGGGGGGAGAGGTATTTATGACTGTCATAAACCTATCCCCCAGGCCAACGTCATGACACCAGCATGGCTGCTTCTGGTAGAATTTTCAATGGCAAATGGCTATGTTTACGCTCGAGTTTCCCACAAAGGCTAGTCTTCCCGGATAGAACCATTACATATTGCCGTTTACCTCAGCTCATTGGCTATCTACCAAGCTATATTTCAAGACGATCAGTGGTCATTGGTCCGAAATACAGTCAATCAACAAAGAACTGGTCATGTCATTGGTGTGCAATGAGGTCATAGTTTGGTGTGTTCAAATCAGTTCCTCTCGGTCAATATTTTCCCGGGAAAAGAACCATGAAGTATGGCTGTGTTACTAATAAACAGAGGATTGCATTGAAACCAAACATGGTTTGATAAATGTCCATTTAAAGTGAGTAATTACATCGAATATTATGTCCAAAGTTGAAGGACACTGAATTCACTACACAAGCCGCTTACAAAATGTTTCATGTTAGGCTATAAAAATTGATTTTATCGAACAAAACGACAATTTATTGTTTCGTCGTGACCTTTAGTATTGTCAAAAGAAGAAGTTCTTCAAAGGTAATTGATTAATTTTATTGCTATTTCTGAATTTCGTGACTAATCTACTTGGCTTGTAACTGTACGTAATGTTTTCTCTGCTGATCGATAATCGCATAGTTTGCTTTCGCAGTAAAGCCTTTTTGAATTCTGACATGGTGGCTAGATTAACAAGAGGTTTAGCTTTCATTTGGTCTATTGCACTTCTGATTTAATTAAAGTTAAATATTTATAATAATTACATTTCTGCAATTTTGTTGAAACGTTCCGCTAGCGGAACCCCTGACCAAGACAGGCTAGGAGACAGAACATGTCTCTTTCCTGAGAGGTATGACGGCTGCTTGGTCCTATGATGTTTATACTTGTGTGCTATTGTTTGTTCAGATGAACGTGGTACCTTCAGACGTTTGGAAGTTGCTACCACGGATGAACCAGATTTGTGGAGGTACACACATTTCTTTCTGAGGTCTTGGCTGATTTCTTTTGATTTTCCCATGATGTCAAGCAAAGAGGCACTGAGTTTGAAGGTTGGCCTTGAAATACATCCACAGGTACACCTCAATTTGACTCAAATGATGTCAATTAGCCTATCAGAAGCTTCTAAAGCCATGACATAATTTTCTGGAAATTTCCAAGCTATTTAAAGGCACAGTCAACTTGGTGTAAGTAAACTTCTGACCCAGTGGAATTGTGACACAGTGAGTTATGAATGAAACAATCTGTCAGTAAACAATTGTTGGAAAAATTACTTGTGTCATGCACAAAGTAGATGTCCTAACCGATTTACCAAAACTATAGTTTGTTAACAAGAAATTTGTGGAGTGTTTGAAAAACAAATTTTAATGATTTTAACCTAAGTGTATGTAAACTTCCGACTTCAACTGTATATGTAAATTCATCTGAAAATGGAGGTGGTGCTGGCAAATTGTCAAGTCAGTTAACATCTTATGGTATAGGGGACGCTTGCGTCCCACTCTGCCAAAAGCCAGGGAAAATGCAGCGCGGCAAATTCAAATAAATGATATAAAAATCAAACTTTCATTAAATACACATGTAAGATACTCAATTAAAGCTACACTCATTGTGAATCCAGCCAACATGTCAGATTTTAAAAAGGCTTTTCGGGCGAAAGCATAAGAAGCTATTATCTGATGATAGCACAACAGTAAACAAAGAGGGTAGCATATTTCAACCCTGCTGGTGCTACACAAAACGCAGAAATAAAATATAAAACATGCCTTACCTTTGACGAGCTTCTGTTGTTGGCACTCCAATATGTCCCATAAACATCACAATTGGTCCTTTTGTTCGATTAATTCCGTCCATATATATCCAAAATGTCAATTTATTTGGCGTGTTTGATCCGGAAAAAAACAGCTACCAAAATGCGCAACGTCACTACAAAATATTTCAAAAGTTGCCTATAAACTTTGCCAAAATATTTCAAACTACTTTTGTAATACAACTTTAGGTATTTTTAAACGTTAATAATTGATCAAATTGAAGACGGGTCTATCTGTGTTCAATACAGGAACACAACAAACCAAGCTACTTTTCAAGTCTTGCGCAACTCTCAACAGTGTTACTCAGTTCCTAGATGACCGTACTTCTTCATTGCACAAATTAATAACCTCAACCAAATTCCAAAGACTGGTGACATCCAGTGGAAGCGGTAGGAACTGAAAACAAGTTCCTAAGAAATATTGTTTGCCAATGAGAACCCACTGAACAGACAGAGACCTAAAAAACAAAATCTGAACAGTTAGTCCTCTGGGTTTTGCCTGCTACATCATTTCTGTTACACTCACAGACATGATTCAAACAGTTTTAGAAACTTCAGAGTGTTTTCTATCCAAATCTACTAATAATATGCATATCTTATATTCTTGGCATGAGTAGCAGGAAGTTTAAATTGGGCACGCTATTTATCCAAAAGTTAAAATGTCGCCCCCTATACCTTAAGACGTTAAAAAGGTGGCAACCCTACTTTCCAATTCCAACCTAAATAAATACAATGAGACAGAAATATCTACAGCATAATAAAGATACAGCTGGCAGTCATTAACACTTGTTTTATTCCAATAATAAATTGTAATATTAATGTACAATGAGATCAACATCAGACACTTTGGACTGTGAATCAGGCCTGACAACTTTTTATCCTTGGGAACAAAGCAGTGGAAAGGGGGATTAATAGCAAAAACATTATAGACAAGCAAAACACACCACCAACAAGGAAAGCAATCATATCACAACCCAACTGAACCAGACCAGACTTCTTAAAAAAAATAGGTCATAGTAGGGTTAAAGTTCACACAAAAAAACAAAGAAAAAAATATCAGAAATACTCCAAGCGATGAAAAACAGGTGAGAATACCACTGCCCACTTACAGCAGCAGGACAGAAAAAACAGCAGCATGCACAAAACAAAGCCTCCCAATTCACAACACCTAACACCCGTCTCTCATTCATTTTTAATGAGGTATAATAAGTTCCAGCAACAGAGCAGAAACCCGATCTTCGGTCCCACAGGGTGACTCCTTCAGATGATCTCACAAACACTACTCTCCTTTTAATCCCTTCTACTCTTTCTTTATACTGTGCCGAAAACCTGTTTGGTCTGAAGGTCTGGAGACAGTGCTGAATATTCACTACAGTACATGGCGAGGGCAACAGTGCAATCTCCAACTCTGTTTCTTAATGAGCGTTCAGTGCAAAAACCCATTGAAATCGTCATTCATGTTTAGAGGAGAAAAGCTTAGGGACTGTACTCATCTCAGAACCCAGAACCACATCTCCTTTGAACAGTCTGTCGCAAGAAAGGTTCACTAGTTGTATCCTAGAAATCACAGCCTTATTTAAAGATTCCATAAGCCCATACAGTATAATAGAATGACAAATAGGCTTACCTTTGACCATGAGAGTCCCGGAGCTGCTTGCCACTCCAAACTGGTTTCTTGCCACACACGTGTAAAGGCCTGCATCTGGTCTGGTTGAATTCTGTATCCGGAGGTTTCCGTTATCCAGAATGGAAACCCTGCAAGCAGAAAAGGCAGAACGATTATGTAACAGATACATTTTTTTGTTCATTGCATTACCACAATTCTTTCCCACTTGTATTGCAGTCTGTGAATTTGTCAAAAAAATTTAAGTACACTTTTTGCATTGTTCGTCATGCATGGGCATAACTCGGAGAGAAAGGCAAGTAAGTCTAGCAGTGCAATATCTTCAGAAATGGTATATCAATAGCATTGGTTTGATTTGCTTCTTTCTATTCTAACAGGTGTTAGATAAACATACATTTGAAGTGGGAAGTTTACATACACCGTAGCCAAATACATTTAAACTCAGTTTTCACAACTCCTGACATTTAATCCTAGTAAAAATTCCATGTCTTAAGTCAGTTAGGATCACCACTTTATTTTAAGAATGTGAAATGTCAGAATAATAGTAGAGAGAATCATTTATTTCAGCTTTTATTTCTTTCAGCACATTCCCAGTGGGTCAGAAGTTTACATACACTCAATAAGTATTTAGTAGCATTGGCATTAAATTGTTTAACTTGGGTCAAACGTTTTGGGTAGCCTTCCGCAAGTTAACCTCTTGAACCTCTGGGGGCAGTATTTCATTTTTTGGATGAAAAACGTTCCCGTTTTAAACAAGATATTTTGTCACGAAAATATGCTCGACTATGCATATAATTGACAGCTTTGGAAAGAAAACACTCTGAAGTTTCCAAAACTGCAAAGATATTATCTGTGAGTGCCACAGAACTGATGCTACAGGCGAAACCAAGATTACATTTCAAACAAAAATGCCCCAGATTTTGGAGGCGCTGTGTTCCAATGTCTCCTTATATGGCTGTGAATGCGCAAGGAATGAGCCTACACTTTCTGTCGTTTCCCCAAGGTGTCTGCAGCATTGTGACGTATTTGTAGGCATATCATTGGAAAATTGACCATAAGAGACTACATTTACCAGGTGTCCGCTCGGTGTCCTCCGTCGAAACTATTGCGTAATCTCCAGGTGCGTGCATTTTTCAATTTGGTTCAGAGGAGAAACCAAACTGCCTCGAGTGATTTATCATCGAATAGATATGTGAAAACACCTTGAGGATTGATTCTAAACAACGTTTGCCTTGTTTCTGTCGATATTATGGAGTTAATTTGGAAAAAAGTTTGCCGTTGTAATGACTGAATTTTCGGATTTTTTTCTCAGCCAAACGTGATGAACAAAACGCAGCGATTTCTCCTACACAAATAATATTTTTGGAAAAACTGAACATTTGCTATCTAACTGAGAGTCTCCTCATTGAAAAAATCCGAAGTTCTTCAAAGGTAAATGATTTTATTTGAATGCTTTTCTTGTTTTTGTGAAAATGTTGCCTGCTGAATGCTAGGCTTAATGCTATGCTAGCTATCAATAGTCTTACACAAATGCTTGTGTAGCTATGGTTGAAAAGCATTTTTTGAAAATCTGAGATGACAGTGTTGTTAACAAAAGGCTAAGCTTGTGAGCTAATATATTTATTTCATTTCATTTGCGATTTTCATGAATAGTTAACGTTGCGTTATGATAATGAGCTTGAGGCTATTATTACACTCCCGGATACGGGTTTGCTCGTCGCAACAGGTTAACAACAATAAATTGGGTGAATCTTCGCCCATTCCTCCTGACAGAGCTGGTGTAAATGAGTCAGGTTTGTAGGCCTCCTTGCTCTGTAAACTATCCTTCCAGACTCATAATAACTTCTTATGGCTGGGGGGCATTTATATCAGCTTTTATTTCTTTCATCACATTCCCAATGGGTGAGAAGTTTACATACACTGAAATAGTATTTGGTAGCATTGCCTTTAAATTGTTTAACTTGGGTCAAACATTTCGGGCAGCCTTTACATAAGCTTCCCACAATAAGTTGGGTGAATTTTGGCCCATTCCTCCTGACAGAACTGGTGCAACTGAGTCAGGTTTGTAGGCCTCCTTGCTCGCACACGCTTTTTCAGTTCTGCCCACACATTTTCTACAGGATTGAGGTCAGGGCTTTGTGATGGCCACTCCAATACCTTGACTTTGTCCTTAAGCTATTTTGCCACAACTTTGGAAGTATGCTTGGGGTCATTGTCCATTTGGAAGACCCGTTTTCGACCAAGCTTCAACTTCCTGACTGATGTCTTGAGATACTGCTTCAATATATTTACATAATTTTCCTTCCTCAAGATGCCATCTATTTTGTAAAGTGTACCAGTCCCTCCTGCAGCAAAGCACCCCCACATGATGCTGCCACCCCCGGGCTTCACGGTTGGGATGGTGTTCTTCAGCTTGCAAGTCTCCCTCTTTTTCCTTCAAACATAACAATGGTCATTATGGCCAAAAAGTTATATTTTTGTTTCATCTTTGTCCCCATGTGCAGTTGCAAACCGTAGTCTGGCTTTATTATGGCGGTTTTTGAGCAGTGGCTTCTTGCTGAGCGGACTTTCAGGTTATGTCCATATAGGACTTGTTTTACTGTGGATATAGATACTTTGTACCCGTTTCCTTCAACATCTTCACAAGGTCCTTTGCTGTTGATCTGTGATTGATTTGCACTTTTCGCACCAAAGTACATTAATCTCTAAGACACAGAATGTCTCTCCATCCTGAGCGGTATGATCTGTCTGTAAACAATTGTCTGTAAACAATTGTTGGAAAAATTACTTGTGTTATGCACAAAGTAGATGTCCTAACCCACTTGCCAAAACTACAGTTTGTTAACAAGAAATTTGTGGAGTGGTTAAAAAATGAGTTTTAATAACTCCCCCCTAAGTGTATGTAAACTTTCGACTTAAACTGCAAATATCTATATCATGCATTGACTGGAAATAACACAATTTAAATGTAAATATATAATCATTAAATATATCATAATTGTTCTCTCCGGCTGGAGCAGTCTACTATTTTGAATTAACCAATAAATTAAATCAAATCAATCAATCAATCATCAATAAACTCCCACTATTGGTCTTCTTGTATGTCTAGGTGTCACTCAAAGAAATGATCAAAACTACGAATAAGACAATCGAAATGTAACTATGGTGACTGAGAAAGTTCTCAAACATTTCTAATTGTGCTTTGTTCTTTTATAAGTGATAAAATGAGACAACGTGTTCAAACAGCTGATTTATGACTTCATATGACCGGAAGACACCCAGGAACTGGCCAACACTAGTCACTTTAAACAATGTCACTTTAAATAATGCCACTTTAATAATGTTTACATATCTTACATTACTCATATCACATGTATATACTGTATTTCATACCGTCTACTGCACCTCGTCTATGCCGCTCAGCCATCGCTCAATCATATACTTACATGTACACATTCTCATTCACCCCTTTAGATTTGTGTGTATTAGGTAGTTGTTGGGGAATTGTTTTATTACTTGTTAGATATTACTGCACTGTCGGAACTAGAAGCACAAGCATTTCGCTACACTCGCATTAACATCTGATAACCATGTGAATGTGACCAATAAAATTTGATTTGAACAATCACTTCATATCTCTATGGCCTTTACACAATGGCCACTGGTACTACGAATGGTTAATGATTCTTAACCAAACTCCAGATTTTCCTAAATAAAAGGCAACAAAAATGAAATAGTGAACTTGGAAGCAGGGCAGTGTCGGAAAAATGGGAAGACCAATTTATTAAACTGTGGTGGATTCTAATTATCTGAAACTCTGCTGAATCTGCAGACTGTATATATATATATATAAAAAACAGTCCCCTATTGTAAAGCAGACAAGAAAAATGGTATGTGGTCTTTGCATTGTGATCCGCTGTGTTTTATAAGAGACAGTGTAAATCATACTGTCATCCACAGCTCTGTGTAATAGCAGGTCATGTGTTAGAACTCTGGAAATTGCTCAGTGAGTGAAGCCTCTTTTCTAAGATGCTCTGATTACATGAGGTGAAATATGTTTTGAATTTGTGTTGATAAACACCACACTCAAATGTTTGTTTCAACCTATTTAAAGTAAAAAGGTTAAGGCAAGAAACAGTAAAATAACCTGTTTTGAATTTAGATAATACGTATACTTAATGACTGAATGTGTTTGACTCACCCTGACTACTTCACCTGACAAAGCACTTTAAATGACCCACTATCTTGTTAATTTACTATAATCAAGTGAGAGAATCACTATCTGATCTATACCGCTCTATATTGGATAGGTGAAGAAGGACATACACATGACGAAAGTGAAAGTACTGCAGCAGTCACAGCATTACCATACAATGTATTTCATTCATACAGCACCTCATTGTTCAGTTGTAAGAACTGAACAATGAGGTTGCTAAAATTAGAAGTGTCTTAGTGGCTGGTCTAGGAAGATGCCCTGATCTTTGGATAGCTGTGTCAAGAAAAATAACAATTGTAGTGCACATCAACGTTGGTATAGTTCTGGTAAACAAAGAGACTGAGTAAATAGGGCAACAACACATTGTTTTAACTAGATCAAGCTCCGACCTGATTTAAGACTACATCTCCAGCACATGGCTCACAGTAATGCCTCATATAACTCAATACCTGCATTTGTGTGCTTGGCTCTATATATTTCCACAATCTCCGTATCCCATGGGACAAAGGGACAATAATATGACGAGTGCATATTATGAGAGACGCTCTGCAGAGAGAATACAAGTGGGACTATACACAAACACTATGCCTCATAGTATGCCTCTCTTACTGCAAGATACATCTCTTGACGGACTTTCTCCTCGGTCACACACTGAAATGTCTGTACACTGTGTCCTTACGGCTTGTTATCAGACTGACTCATTGACTGACATTACATGAATGGGAAAGGCATTATTAGTAGACCTTGAAGTTGGCTTTGAAGCTGGTGTTAGAGGAGCTGAGGTAAACTACAAGTCAAGTAAGGGAAGTCTTCCAGTAGTACTCCTCCTCTCCCTCGTGAATCAACCTCTAGATAACATGTCTGTCTGATCTGCCCACGGTCTCAGGAGAGCCTTCCTCCCTTCCCACCTTCCTCCCTGAATGAGAGGATGCTGCGGAGGAGGATGTATCAATAATTCACAGGTGAGATGAACACAAGTGCTACTCTTTTCATCTCAGCCTCACACAAAGTTAATGGCTGCCGTTATAAACCTTTCCGAAGAAGAGAGACAATTATTTCCAACAAGATGGGAAAACCCCCCCAAAACTACTCATGTTATAAAAACAATACAAACAAAAATCCTGTATTGGGGAAGTAACAGGGAAAGAGACTGGACAGTGTTCATCTTTAATGTCCTGTAAGAAGATGAAAGACAAATAACATCAGTCGCAGAGAAACCATTGCTCCTACTACTGTTTATTGCAAATTGCCAGAAACTGTAACTATGGTCCAAAGTAAAAATAACAACGCTTCTTTTCTGACATTCTCTTTGAGACATCACGGCTACGACTGAAGACTAAATTACGGTCCGTGAGACAGAAGCTTTCAGCTGACAGTACTTGTAAAACAAGCTTTGTTTTTACTACCTACTAATTCAAGGACATTTGACATTTCCATTTGTGTCATTTAGCAGACGCTCTTATCCAGAGCGAATTACAGAGGCAGTTAAGTGCCTTGCTCAAGGGCACCGGCAGATTTTTCATCTAGTCGGACACAAGGACATTGGTCTTTGATTTTAGACAAACAGCAATTTGATGTGGACAATTGTCTGTACTGTAAAAAAAATAATGTTTTACTGAAAAGCACAGATGTAGTAAGTGCTAGAATGCTAGATGTGTGTTGGATGATTTCATGACAAAACCATTTATCAGAAATTATTAAAAATGATGGTGGCAGCACTACACTGAAATGAAGAGAGTGTTTCATGTTGGGTTTGATGCACACAAACAGTTAGAATTGCTGATGATGTCAATATTGGCATAACAGAAATACAACGATTTACCCGAATGTCCTAATAGGTGCATATATGAAGGTAGCATTGGTAAACACCACCATTCACAAATATACAAACACACCCTCGCCATCTCAGAGCCTGATTGAACGGGTGACTGCATGGTCTCTGTGTGCTCTTCATTCGCAGAGTAAATAAAACAGGACTGTAAAAATTGGGGTTAAGATTCTATCAGTAGAATTACTCAGCCATGAGGCCATGTGAAAAAAGGTTTCACAAAATAATGAACCTCAGCTAAGGTGCGTTACACTCTGTGTGTATTGCATCTCTACAATCACTCCTCTAATACTCATTTCTCCCCATCTGGTTTAGTCCAACCACCACTCGCGCCATGCAATTTCCAAACACAAGCCTCATCCACCATTCATCCGGCACATTAAATAGTATTTCAGGGCATGGGTTTCACTGTGTCTGCCACTATAGCTGTGTGCACCCTGTATTTAGTTTACAGATAAGGAGAGATATGCATTAAAGAATGTTGCTTGTCCTGGTCCACGCTGACCTACCTGCAGGTGGTGTTGGTAATCATGATTGTATCAAAGCGTCAGTGGTAGTAACACTGCTCCAGGGGAGAATAGGAAAGGCTTGGATGAGGTGTCTACAGGGGCAAAGGCTAGGTCACCCTATCCTCTGAACGGGACAAAAGGTTGGACCCAACTCTGAAGTGTACGGAGGGAAAAGTCTGACATCCCAAGATAAACGGACAGTGTGTCTCTCCCCAGGTTCCCCACAGAGCTCTGTGTTTGAGAGGAATGGCCTTGGCAGACACTTAAATCAAGTCAAACTGCACAGATTTGACAAAGCAAAACCACAGCTGGAGTGTATGGTGCAGAATGCACTATGTAGTTCATCTGAATGGGGAAGGTTCTGAGAAGTCTATTTTCACAGTTCCATCAAGACAAATCCGGAGTGCGTTCCACTGCTTCCCATGTTGTCAACCCCAAGGTTAACAGGCATTACAGTCCACAATAATATGTGTGACAATGAGGTGTTTTTTTATCACTTTGACAACAAACCAATTGCCTGATGTTGCTAAAATAGGGACACCTGGGCATTTACCTGGGACAATTCTCCAATAGCACTGTAATTGATATAGATGTTTGACTTACGCAGGATTGTCCCAATACCTTTTAGCTTGTCACATGCATTCATAGTTCTACCAAATTATTCAGGAATTAATGTTACGATAGAAAGTGAACTCGAACGTGTAACGGTTTTCGTCCTCCTCTTCTGTGGAGGAGTAGGAAGGATCGGACCAATACGCAGCGTGGTAAGTGTTCGTCATATTTTTTATCAAAACTGACCACTACACAAACTGAAAACAAACAGTTCTGTGTGGAAGACACAGAAAACAATCACCCACAACCAAAATGGGGAAAACAGGCTACCTTAGTATGATTCTTAATCAGAGACAACGATCGACAGCTGCCTCTGATTGAGAACCAAACCAGGCCAAACACAGAAATACAACATAGAAAAAAGAACAGACTACCCACCCCAACTAATACAAAGACGTAATAAAGGAACTAAGGTCAGAACGTGACAGAACGTCACTCAAACTTCAAAGCCTACACATTTCTTAAATAGAAGAAAGTTGGAATTGTTGTTCACCAAATGCACTACTTATCAACAATAATGATGTGATGAACAGAGCAGTACGTCATGAAGAGTGACGCTGAGAATAACAGCCATGAATAAAACACAATGCTTGGAAGTGCCTCAAGCCACTGTTAAAAGGCCTACCCTATAGAGATCCTTTGCCTACGTCAATCAGAGTAGAATAACAGTATGAGGAGTGCATCTGGAGCCAGGGTTACACAGAGCTCTAGCTGAGTGTACACGTCTGACAGAAGGAAGAAGTATGATTGACAGTAAGTAAGGACTCATTCCCCTTGACACAGTACAGATGACTTACCCTGCAACTAGCAGAATGCACTGAGTGGGTTCTTTTGATTTTTTCAGTTACATTAAAATGGAGGAAGAAAGAAAGAGTGAGAGTTGCAGGCTATACGTTAAATTACATTTCATTTCAGTTTTCACTGGGTTGACCCTTGTCTCCAGGGTACTCTGTAGCATTAAGGTTTCCATGGAAATACACAGCTTTCTGAAACACAGCCAGGGGACAGTGGTGTTAGCTTGAAAAGGAAGCAATAATCGCTACTTTGTGAAACAAATACACTGCAGTGCCAAACGCTCCCTCTGACACCACCTTCACATAAAAAGAGACATGACAAGTGATTCCACATGGAGCTGACAAACACATTTTCATGGCTAATGCAACCTAGTCCTGCTATAGTAACATGCCATAATTCATAGGCCTTTCTAAGATAATACTTTTATACGTTTTGGTATAATCATTGACAATAATTGTTTTAAACTATGCCAGCTAGAACATATACCTTATACCAAAAGCATGGGAAATCACACACTTTATAGTCAAACTCTACAGAAGAGAAGTACACAAGAAAAACTTTCTTCTACAGCACATACTGTCCCCGGGCATAAAGTCTGTTTACTTGTTATCAGCCCCCTCCTCATATGAAACTATACCAATGCAATCTGAATGCAAACACTGGGAAAAAAAACACTTTCTAAGGAATTAGTGTGTGTTGGAATTAAACGCTGTGCAGAGCGCACTGCTTATTACAGGTAGCTGTCTTAATCAAACCTCCTGATTTAGATTGTCTTAATTCCCGGCTGTGGAACAGGAGAACAGGATGGGATTGTGTGTGTAATTGCATTGAAAGGAGAGGAGTGTATATCTGTCTGGTCCACAGAGGGCCATGTGGATGTGCTGCTACAGCTACATGATCCTTCCTCTAATCACAAATTGCCCTCAGAGTTTATTTCCTTCCACTGATATTCATCTCCTCCTCATGCGCTGGCTGAGGTATCCTTCAGGAATTAAAGAGCACTCACACACATGTTCCAAAGAAATTGTCGGAGGAACCAAGATGGATTACTTGTGCTGTGCTGGCGGATTCTCTCTTTGAAAAATGATATCAGCAGCAGTCTCTCCCAGATAAAAAAAATAATCCCAGAGAGGAGAACATAGGACGTAGACAGGTAAAGAGGGTTTTGACCTAATCTCAGCAAACATCTTTAAATTCACTTTTGCTCCAGGTCGAGATTTATTTGGGTTAAGCCGATCAACTATTTTTGCTTGAGCTTGTTTTTACAAGCCTTACAAGAAAGGGAACAAGAGTTCCGCTAACTAGATATGGTATAGTTGGTTGAACCAGTGCAAATGATCAGAAAGAGCTTGATCATTAAGGGTCAAATCAAATAACTGAAGTATGCGAGTGCGCCTCATGTTTATACATACACCTTTCACTGACATCAATGAACATGATAAGCTAATAAAAAATAGTTAATCAATTTTTATGCTCATTATAATAGTCTGTAAATATGAAATCATCCGTGATCAATTTGATGTGCGTCTTATTAATTGACTTTTTGGCAAATGAAATCATCAATACACATGAATCCTCTACACACTAGCACTGTACATCTTGATAGATCAAGCAAAGGTCAGCTGTTAAAATGATTTAAGACACATTTAAGCAGTGATAAAAGCCACAACATAATTTAGGGGAAAATCAAGGCTGTACAGGGGACAGTATGTGTGTGTTAGATTTGTGGGTGTGTGTCTGTGTTTGCATGTGCTCCTGTCAGTGTGTCCATGCATGTGTGTGTGTGTGCAATTGAACATGTTTGTTTGTGCTTGTGTGTGTACTCCGGTAGAGCGGTAATCCTATGCCTGTTCTCGTCCTCAGGTGGGAGGGCCATTCCCCTTCATGTGACATTCCCAGCCCTGCCAACACCAGACTGCCTCTGAAGAGGGAGGCTAACACTAAATGAGCATGAGCATCATCAGCTGCCCACACAACCTATCAAGTGGTGTGTCTCCCTTCAAAGTGAGATACATTTCCTTGGCTGCAGAACCTCTCAATATTTTGCTCGGAACATGGCGTGGTGCAGACACCTCCACAGAGCTCCAGATCTCCACTTTATCCAAGCAGATGTTCAATTAGAATCAATCAAGGACACTTAATCATGTCTGAGAAATGACTGAGTGCAGAATCGTTGATACTAAGTCAATGTAAGTAAATGCATCGCAAGCTTCCTCAGCGGATGCTAATAAAAATGTGCTGATACTTGTTCCACGTTTGGTTTCCTTCCTGACATTGATTCATTCTGGAATGTGTCTGGCATAGCAGATGGGGTGTGTGAATTGGAGTTCACTCTGGCAGACATCATTTATGCGAGAGACCTTCTCCATGTCCTCTTTCTTTGTAGGTAGAGATATCATAAGCATGGCTACATCTGAGGCCATCTCACTCCCGTCCTTGTCTCCCTCAATACGACGGAGTCAACACCCTGATGCAGAAATTCCTGCTGTGCCTTACTTCCACCACTCAACCCATTATCCACTCTACAGGGATGTAGGGAGTATATTTGCAAGTAGAGCCCATTGTATGTTAAACACCCCCAGCCAGGCATCAAAGCCTGACAGCCATCAATTACGTGACAAAGTAAGAGTGGGAGGAAACAACTAACTCAGACCAAGTCCTAAGACAGACGAATCACAACGCACTTCTTTAAAGTGAACAGAGCATTCAATATGACTTTGTTCTATACAGTCGGTAGGTAGAATAATTACATCTGGCCTTTTATTTAAAAGCCCAAGGGCTTTATATACAGTATAATAAAGGTCAATGTTATAAGAATAGATTTAAAGTGAGGCTAATTTATAAAAGAAGATGTCATGCAGAGAAGACCTTGAAAGTTAACTTCATTTACTGTATCATTATTCCTTAATTTGATAAACCTGTCGTGTGTTATTCTTAACTGGCACTAACCTCCTTCCGTACACAACATCAAAACTAATACAGAGCCACAGAACAGATCTCA
This sequence comes from Oncorhynchus mykiss, assembly GCF_013265735.2. Lineage (NCBI taxonomy): Eukaryota > Metazoa > Chordata > Actinopteri > Salmoniformes > Salmonidae > Oncorhynchus > Oncorhynchus mykiss. Next base: position 77,726,431 of record NC_048581.1, on the reverse strand, counting down.
CCATGGCAATAAAACCCCTGTGGTTCAAAGCCAATGTGTTACAGCATCGGAGCACACCAAAGCACGCTGGTTCAGTATATCTGTACCACCAAAACATCTGAAGTGTCCACTCATATATCAGTCCACAAACTGTTGACACAAAGTTGGAATCATCTAGAATGTCATTGTATCCTGTAGCTTTAAGATTCCTCTTTACTGGAACTAAGGGGCCTAGCCTAAACCATGAAAAACATCCCCAGACCATTATTCCTCATTACAGTTGGCACTGTGCATTGGGGCAGGTAGCGTTCTCCTGGCCTACGCCAAACCCAGATTAGTCCGTTGGACTGCCAGATGCAGAAGCATGATTCATCACTCCAGAGAACGCATTTCCAATGCTACAGAGTCCAATGACGGCAAGCTTTACACCACTCCAGCCGACGCTTGGCATTGAGCATGGTGATCTTAGGCTTGTGTGCTGCTGCTCGGCCATGAAAACCCATTTCATGAAGCTTCTGATGAACAGTTATTGTGCTGACGTTGCTTCCAGAGGCAGTTTGGAACTTTGTAGTGGGTTGTAGTGAGCGAGCCTACAAGACGAGCTAAACGCCTCTTATGCTCGCTTCAAGTCAAGCAACACTGAAGCATGCAGGAGAGCACCAGCTGTTCCGAACGACTGTGTGATAGTGCTCTCAGTAGAGGACCAACTGGCAAGTGTCTTCACTGACATTTTCAACCTCTCCCTGACCGAGTCTGCAATAACTACAATACCTCCCACCATAGTCCCTGTGCTCAAGGAAGCGAAGGTAACCTGCCTAAATGATTACCGGCCGTAGCACTCACGTCGGTAGCCATGAAGTGCTTTCAAATGCTGGTCATGGCTCACATTAGCAGCATCATACCAGATACCCACTCCAATTCTCATACCGCCCAAATAGATCCACAAGTGACACAATCTCAATCACACTGCTCTTTCCCACCTGGACAAAAATAACACCTACGTGAGAATGCTGTTCATTGACTACAGCTCAGCGTTCAACACCAGAATGCCCACAAAGCTCATCACTAAGCTAAGGACCCTTTGGGGCGGCAACGTAGCCTAGTGGTTAGAGTGTTGGACTATCCCCGAGCTGACAAGGTACAAACCCACTGTTCCTAGGCCATCATTGAAAATAAGAATTTGTTCTTATTAACTGACTTGCCTAGTTAAATAAAGGTAAAATATATATATATATATATATTTTTAAATCCTGGACTTCCTGATGGGCCACCCCCACGTGGTAAGGGTAGGCAACAACATGTCTACCACGCTAATCCTCAACACTGGGGCCCCTTAGGGGTGCGTGCTCAGTCCCCTCCTGTACTCCCTGTTCACCCACGACTGCGTGGCCAAATACGACTCCAACACCATCATTAAGTTTGCTGACGACACAACACTGGTTTTCGGTGTCAGAGGAAGGCCCCAAAAATTGTCAAGACTCCAGTCACCCAAGTCATAGACTGTTCTCTCTGCTATCGCATGGCAAGCGGTACCGAAGCGCCAAGTCTATGACAAAAAAAGGCTCCTTAAGTTAACAGTTTCTACCCCTAAGCCATAAGACTGTTGAACAATTAATTAAATGGCCACCCAGACAATTTACGTTGTCAACCCCCACCCCTCTTTGTTTTTACACTGCTGCTACTCGCTGTTTATTATCTATGCATAGTCACTTTACCCTTACCTACATGAACAAAATACCTCGACTAACCTGTCGGTACTGGTACCCCCTGTATATAGCATCGTTATTGTTATTTTATTGTGTTACATTTTATTATTTTCTACTCTAGTTAATTTGGTAAATATTTTCTTAACTCTTTCTTGAACTGCATTGGTGGTTAAAGGCTTGTAAGTACGCATTTCACGGTAAGGTCTACACCTGTTGTACTCGGCGCATGTGACAAATAAAGTTTGATTTGATTTGCAGGACGCACTACACGCTTTAGCACTCAGCGGCCCCATTCTGTGAGCTTTTGTGGCCTACCACTTTGCGGCTGAGCCGTTGTTGCTCCTAGATGTTTCCACTTCACAATAACAACACTTACAGTTGACAGGGGCAGCTCTAGCAGGGCAGAAATTTGACATACTGACATGTTGGGAAGGTTGGCCTCCAATGACAGCGCCATGTTGAAAGTTACTGAGCTGTACAGCAAATGTTTGTCTATGGAGATTGCATGGCTGTGCGCAAAATTTTATACACCTGTCAGCAACAGGTGTGGCTGAAATAGCCCGAATCCACTAATTTGAAGGGGTGTCCACATACTTTTGTATACAGTATATAGTGTATTTGTTCGAGTGCCCCTGTCGCATAAGATAACTCCAAACAGGCCTTTGAAAGACTGCCTTTAATTCAGAGAGAAGAGACAAGGGGAAAACAGAATGCCAGCGGGCGGGCAGGCAGGCAGGCAGACGGTGGCCACTCATTCAGAGACAGTTGATTGTGTGGGTCTGGTGTGAGTGGCCAAAAATGTTTTTTCTCTCTCTTCCAATCCAGTGGTGACATATTGAAATGGGATATTTTTATACAGCGGTCCATTGCCTGACACGGCCCACTTATACACTCATCGGCAAGACCCTTCTCTGCGTTCTCAGCTGCTTTGTTCCAGCTGATGTCATCTAAACCGGGTCCCTGCAGGGTTGTCTGGGAGAGATAAGACCCCCCCCCCCCCCCCCCAACACCCACCTCTGCTGGTTTCCTGCAGAAAAAAGGGTTGCTGCTAAGAAGATGGATTACCCAGCTGGTGACACTGGCTCCCCTCCCTCTAAAGCCACAGTGGAGCACTAACACAATTAAGCCAATTAATTTTGAACAACAAGGGGTTTTCAACCCCCACCCCTTGATTATGCATGCTCCTGAGCAAGTGTCCCACCACATTCTGCTCACACCTTATTTAGACAAAACAATGTGATTATTAATTATTCTCAAGTGCAGTAATTGTGCAAATGGTATAGTTGACCAGGGACAGACAAAGCAAGGCAGTGGTGGTCCACTCGATTACATGGTGATATGTCGTGAATTTTTGAGAGAGAGAGAGAGAGATTTCTATTGCTGTTCATTTTTCTATTGCTTATTTCACTTTTGTTAATTATCTATTTCAAACATATGTTTCCCATGCCAATAAAGCCCTTAAATCTTAAATTGAAATTGGAGAGAGAGAGTGTGTAATGTATAATGTTCTCATAACACAAAAACTGTGCAGTTGTGCTGATGAAAATACAATGTTTTATTGTATAAAATATTTGCCTGATGTTGCAATAGCGTTCCCCGAACATATGTCTGATCTTTAAAGGTTCCCATAATGCTTTATTGGTTTTTGGGAACATTCTGATGATAACATTGTGGGGACATCACAAAAGGTAAACTGTCCAGTTGTGCAGATGATTAAACCATTTAATTTAGTGTACATTCACCTTCACTTACAAGATCGTTTTCAGAAAATGTTTTTTTTATTTATTATGTTCATAAAACATTTCTTTAACCTCTCTAGGGTAGGGGGCAGCATTCGGAATTTTGGATGAAAAGCATGCCGGAATTAAACCGCCTGCTACTCGGGCTCAGAAGATATAATATGCATATAACTGGTAGATTTGGATAGAAAACACTTTAAAGTTTCCAAAACTATTAAAATGTGAGTATAACAGTGTCTGTGAGTATAACAGAACTGATTTGGCAGGAGAAAACCTGAGAGAAATCCATTCAGGAAGTATTTTTTTTGTTGGTTTTGTGGTTCTCTCTTCAATGCCATTACAGTTTCCATTGACTTATGACTCAATTTGCAGTTCCTATGCCTTCCACTAGATGTCATCAGTCTTTAGAAATGGTTTCAGGCTTGTATTCTTATAAATGAGGGAAGACCAGTCTGAATGAGTGGACCCTGACGTGTAACAGAGCTTTTTCATGCCCAATCCCGAGAGAGTGCATTTCTTGTTTACCTTTTATATTGACAACGTTATTGTCCGGTTGAAATATTATAGATCATTTAGGCTAAAAATAGCCTGAGCATTGAATATAAACATTATTTGACATGTTTCTCTGAACTTTACGGATACAATTTAGATTTTTTTGTCTGCCTGTTTTGACTGCGTTAGAGCCTGTGGATTACTGAAGCAAACGCGTGAACAAAACTGGGGTTTTTGGATATAAAGAGACTTTATTGAACAAAAGGAACATTTATTGAGTAAATTAATGTCTTCTGAGTGCCACCATATGAAGATCAAAGGTAAGGGATTCATTTTATCTCAATTTCTGAGTTTTGTAACGCTTCTGCTTGGCTGGTTACTGTTTGTAATAATTTGTCAACTGGGCTACGTTCTTCGCTAGGTATGTTCTGGGCTAGGTATGCTTTCTCCAAAAAGCATTTTATAAATCTGACACCGTGGTTGGATTAACAAGAAGTTCATCTTTAAACCTATGTAAAATATGTTATGTTTTCTGAATTTTTATAATGAGCATTTCTGTATTTGAATTTGGCGCTCTGCAATCTCACTGGATGTTGGCCAGATGGGACGCTAGCATCCCACATACCATAGAGAGGTTAAGTTGTGGGAACATTGTGGGGATATGACGAGCTAATTTACAAAAACACAAAAACTGTCCAGTTGTGCTGACATGCAGATAATGTTTCTATCAGGGTGCACAAAACATTGCTTTGATGGTGCAAGAATGTTGACAGAACAGTCTTTGAGTTCTTTAAAGAATCCCAGAACATAAAATGAGGTTGTGGGAACAGTGTGGGTACATTGCAAGAGATATGTTCCCAAAGCACAAAATATGCTCAGTTGTGATGATATTCATACAGCGTTTAAGTTAGGTTGAACAGAATATTCCCTTAATGTTGTAAGAATGTTTACAGAACACCTGGTCTAAGTTCTTTAAAGGTTCACCAGAACATTGACGTTTTGGGAGTTGTCTGGGATGTTGCAAGAATATTCTTGTGATATTCACATATTGTACTTAAGAGGTTGTGCATAACATTCCCACAATGTAGCACAATTTCCAAGTCAGTTTTCATAGTGGTTTAATTCTTAATTTCTTAACTAACTCATCAACATGCTTTTTAAAGTATATGTTTTTTTCAGCAATCCAGATGCCCAGATAGTTATAGGCAAGGACACCAATCAATGAGGGCCCAATCCAAAGTATGTAGGCATAAATCATCAGATACATTTTTAAGTGATTTGGAAAATAACATACACTTGTTACATACACTTGCATTAAGTACTAATTTCAGTTCAACAAAGGCTTTCTGCAGGGCATTAAAGTCAGACTGAAGCACTGACAGAGCCCGGCAGCACTGACAGAGCACTGACAGAGCCTGGTCAGCTGTGGAGGAAATAGCATCTTTCTTTTTTTTACAGATAAACCAATATTGTTCATGTAAATAGTGAAATGAACCAGACCAAGAATCCATCCCTGTGGGACACCCTTTGTTATGTCCAGAAAACCTGATTTAACATCATCAGTAAATACACACTGTGTTTGGGTCATTTAGACCATAATTTAAAACCAAAGAAGTAGTGGAGATGGTGCTATGACGTGTTCTGAAACTTGACTGGTGTCCATTTAGAATACATTCCGTAGTTAAATGTATTAAATGTATATAATCGGCTACAGAGTCCATTTTTCTAGCCATGGCCCAGACCTGATTTCTTATCATAACAAGATCTGATATTATTTTTTACTCTAAGGCATTTAAAGGGAGCGTGTTTGTCTGCCCCAAAAAATCTTTATATGGTTGTGTTTGTATGATTTAATTTTTGTTTAAATGTCCTATGAATTAAATTAAATGATTGTCTTTATCACTTTTTTAGTGGGCCTACAATACAATCCTCAGATGTGAATGAGCATTAAATATGGAGAGAAACATAGTGGGGGATGTATTCCAATCTGCATTATGCTTTAAGGAACTAGACATGTGCATGCTGAAAATGTTGGGGTACTATTATGTAAACTTAAATACACCATTTTCTAAATGTTCTTGAAATGTTCTGTGGACCTCCAAGTCAAGGTAAAATGTATATTGTGTGAACCTCAATGGAATGGTATGTTAAAATAGTATTCTTCTATAGGAACAGATCCTGTCTTTCGTTAAATAGCAGAAATCAAATAATTCAGTCAACATTCATTCCGGTTATCGACTGCCACTGCATTGAAGCCATTGGACACAGTTTATCAAAACGCTTTGCACTTTATTACAGCCGATAGGTTCAGGACACACCATTGCACATTGTATCAGAATGTGGGCTGGCCCTACTTGAAGTCTCGTAGATTGATGGATTGCTTTTCATGTATTATGTAATTGATGTGCATATAGATATGTATAGTGTAATTGATGTGTATATAGATATGTATAGTGTAACTTATGTGTATATAGATATGTATTATGTAATTGTTGTTTATTGGTGTGTTCATGCAGGGCCTCTCTGCGAAAGAGACTGATCTCAGCATGACTTCATGCTTCAATAAAGGTAAAAAATGAATCAAAATAAATATTAACAATCTGCACGTGGGGTTGGAACCTGCAATCTTCAGCCAGATCATTAACGTTCTGCACCACAAGGGTACAGCTGTGGTATTGCAGTTTTTCAGTCTATGTACATAGGGTAATATGGTCAATCAGGACACAGAACACAGTTTCTGAGTTATTAAAATGCTATGTATCTTCATTTTTCAGAATGTGTAGTGCATGCATTTGTATGTGTTTCGATTGAAATTGAGAAAGGGTCAAATTGTTTCAGATTTAGTTTGAAGGTTATGAGTCCATATTTAAGAAGCATGCGATTACACAAGAACACAACTTATTTAAATTAAAATGTATAAATATCGACCCAACTTAAATAACATTTCATAAGTCTTTCAACATGTGATTAATTTTTTTTTTTAAATCATAAAATGCAGTGTTACAAGTATAATACAAATTTGGTGGTGGCTTATATTTGTCCTATTTCACACATGTACAAGTGTGTATTATATGCATGTGGACTCAAACTGGTGACATTTCGGTTACTGGCCCAATGCTCTAAAAACTAGTTTACCTACCAGAAATTCTGGTTGGAGGATTTCGGATGTCCTGCTTATTGCCTCCTGATTCTGGGAATCTTCCGAATTCTGCAACCCTAGTCCTAATTAATCATTTATTTCCCTATCTATATAGATTGGAAACAAATGCGTAATACCACAGCTGTCCCCTGGTGGCACAGAGGCTTACTGAGTTGGCTGAAGATTGCAGATTGTCAACATATAAAGTGTGAAAAATATGGATGTTTGTATGATTAATTGCTACTCAAATGTCCTCTGAATGAAATGAAATGCAAGGTTTGTCTACATCATATTGTAGTGGGTCTACAATATAATCCTCAAATGTGAATTGTTAATAAATCTGGAGAAGAATACAAAAGGCACATATTCCGATATGCTTTAAATAACCAGAAATGTGCATGCTGAGAATATTGTAGTAACCTTAGGTCAAACTTAAATATAAAGCATGAAACCCCCCCGAGAATCTGACTGCCGATAGGGTACAGTACTTATCACAGAAGGAGGTCGTTCCTTCTCTTGCTAGAACAAAGGGTGTGCGTACCTGTAGAACGCAATGCTCGGCAACTTGACTTTGAGTCAATCAGAGAGGATGAACCTCCAAGTGGGGGAGCCGACAGGAGTGACAAGAAAATGGAAGAAAGAGGGCACTTTTCCCGATCTAATCCACCCTTTGCATCACAATTGTTCTAACTAAAACAATAAAGCTGCATAATAAATATTTTTTTCTAGAGCAATTCTTTACATATTTTATATCTTTCTAATGAGTTGTGCTTGAAGGATGTTTTTGTTAGGTTTGATAATGTGCACTAGCTTATTAGTAAGCTAGCTAGCTAACGTTAGCTTGCTAACTGATCAAGGCAGTCACACACACCCTATTCGTTTGATATGAAACAAATAGGGTGGTAAGTGCAACACAAGGCACACAACACAAATGCTTTACCAAGCTGGCCATCTGGCCACTGTGGCTAATAACATTATATTTCAATCACAATGGATTTGTTTCCATGAAACAGCTGCCTGTAGCTGGCTTCCGCGAGTCAATGCAGTGTATTTACATTTACATTACCTAGCTAGTACAACAGCTAGCGAATGATGCTAACCATTTAGGTAATGTTAGCCAGCTTGCAAAAAAGTATCTATGGGCTGTATGTGATTATGGAGAGTGAATTCAATGTTTTCCTTTTCATCTTGCTAGCTAGTTAGCTGTGGTCATCTGGCTAGTAGTACCATTAGCGCAGCTAGTTAGCCAACATTGACTAGGCCATAAAGAAACACACACACATGCATTACCAAACAATGTTACTGCCACCTTCTTGTATTTTAACAAGGCTGAGTGGCTGATAACATCAAGGTCTTTGCTGTGGGATCACAAAAGAGATTGACTGGTGACACTCTGTTCAGAGGTGCTAAGTACTGTTGGCAGGCAAATGTTTGACAATCCTACTGGTGTGTCTGACCTTCAACATTTTCAAAATGTTCTTGAAATATTCTGAGGACCTCCAAGACACGGTATAATTTATATTGGGTGAACATCAATGGAATATGATGTTGAACTTAAAATAAATATGCTGTGAACGCAATAAAAACAATATTTAGGGGAAATTGTGGAACATTGTGCAAAATTGTGGGAATGTTCGGTGCAACCTCTTAAGTACAATATGTGAATATCACAAGAATATTCATGCAACATTCCAGACAATTTTCATAACTTAATTAAATGTTCTGGGAACCTTTAACGAACTTTGAATGTTGACAAAAACACCTAGTCTAAGGGAATGTCCTGTGCAACCAAACTTTATCATTGTATGAATGTCATCACAACTGAGCATATTTTGTGCTTGTAAACTCTTGTAATGTAACCGCACTGTTACCACAACCTAATTAAATGTTCTGGGAACCTTTAAAGAACTCAGAAAGGCTGTGCTGTCAACATTCTTGCAACATCAAAGGAACATTTTTTGCACCCTGATGCAAACATTCTCTAAATGTCAACACAACTGGAACAATTTTGTGTTTTGGGAACCTTTCTCTTGTCATATCCCCACAATGTTCACGCAACCTAAAGAAATGTTTTATGAACATTTAAAGAGCATAAATGTGTTCTGGGAACGTTCTTGTAACATCAGGTTAATGTTTTTTGCACCCCAAAATAATCCTTGTATAATCATCTGCACAACTGAACAGGTCATCTTTTGTTCCCACCAGGCCTTTTGGGAACCTTTAAAAATACGAAATGTGTTCTGAGAACATTCTTGCAACATAAGGTGAATGTTTTATAAAAACATTGTCTCTCTGTTCATACTGTAGGCGCCACTGGACATTTTTCTGTGTTATGAGAACATTAGCCACAACAGAACAAATGTTCTAAATCAAATCAAAATCCAATAAAATGTATTTGTCACATACACATGGTTAGCAGACGTTAATGCGAGTGTAGTGAAATGCTTGTGCTTCTAGTTCCGGCAATGCAGTAATAACCTAATCTAACTAATCTAACCTAACAATTCCAAAACTACCACCTTATACACACAAGTGTAAAGGGCTAAAGAATATGTACATAAAGATATATGAATGAGTGATGGTACAGAACGACATAGGTAAGATGCAGTAGATGGTATCGAGTACAGTATATACATATGAGATGAGTAATGTAGACAAAAAAAGTAATGTAAACAAAAGTGGCATAGTTTAAAGTGGCTAGTGATACATGTATTACATAAAGATGCAGTAGATGATATAGAGTACAGTATATACATATACATATGAGATGAGTAATGTAGGGTATGTAAACATATTAAGTAGCATTGTTTAAAGTGGCAAGTGATATATTTTACATAAATGTCCATCAATTCCCATTATTAAAGTGGCTGGAGTTGAGTCAGTGTGTTGGCAGCAGCCACTCAATGTTAGTGGTGGCTGTTTAACAGACTGATGGCCTTGAGATAGAAGCGGTTTTTCAGACTCTCGGTTCCCGCTTTAATGCACCTGTACTGACCTCGCTTTCTGGATGATAGCGGGGTGAACAGGCAGTGGCTCGGGTGGTTGTTGTCCTTGATGATCTTTATGGCCTTCCTGTGACATCGGGTGGTGTAGGTGTCCTGGAGTGCAGGTCGTTTGCCCCCAGTGATGCGTTGTGCAGACCTCACTACCCTCTGGAGAGCCTTACGGTTGTGGGCGGAGCAGTTGCCGTACCAGGCGGTGATACAGCCCGACAAGATGCTCTCGATTGTGCATCTGTAGAAGTTTGTGAGTGCTTTTGGTGATAAACCGAATTTCTTCAGCCTCCTGAGGTTGAAGAGGCGCTGGTGCGCCTTCCTCACGACGCTGTCTGTGTGGGTGGACCAATTCAGTTTGTGCGTGATATGTACGCAGAGGAACTTAAAACTTACTACCCTCTCCACTACTGTCCCATCGATGTGGATAGGAGGGTGCTCCCTCGGCTGTTTCCCGAAGTCCACAATCATCTCCTTTGTTTTGTTGACGTTGAGTGTGAGGTTATTTTCCTGACACCACACTCCGAGGGCCCTCACCTCCTCCCTGTAGGCCATCTCGTCGTTGTTGGTAATCAAGCCTACCACTGTAGTGTCGTCCGCAAACTTGATGATTGAGTTGTAGGCGTGCATGGCCACACAGTCGTGGGTGAACAGGGAGTACAGGAGAGGGCTCAGAACGCACCCTTGTGGGGCCCCAGTGTTGAGGATCAGCGGGGTGGAGATGTTGTTACCTACCCTCACCACCTGGGGGCGGCCCGTCAGGAAGTCCAGTACCCAGTTGCACAGGGCGGGTCGAGACCCAGGGTCTCGAGCTTGATGACGAGTTTGGAGGGTAATATGGTGTTAAATGCTGAGCTGTAGTCGATGAACAGCATTCTCACATAGGTATTCCTCTTGTCCAGATGGGTTAGGGCAGTGTGCATTGTGGTTGAGATTGCATCGTCTGTGGACCTATTTGGGCGGTAAGCAAATTGGAGTGGGTCTAGGGTGTCAGGTAGGCTGGAGGTGATATGGTCCTTGACTAGTCTCTCAAAGCACTTCATGATGACGGAAGTGAGTGCTACGGGGCGGTAGTCATTTAGCTCAGTTACCTTAGCTTTCTTGGGAACAGGGACAATGGTGGCCCTCTTGAAGCATGTGGGGACAGCAGACTGGGATAAGGATTGATTGAATATATCCGTAAACACACCAGCCAGCTGGTCTGCGCATGCTCTGAGGGCACGGCTGGGGATGCCGTCTGGGCCTGCAGCCTTGCGAGGGTTAACACGTTTAAATGTTTTACTCACGTCGGCTGCAGTGAAGGAGAGTCCGCAGGTTTTGGTTGCGGGCCGTGTCAGTGGCACTGTATTGTCCTCAAAGCGGGCAAAAAAGTGATTTAGTCTGCCTGGGAGCAAGACATCCTGGTACGAGACGGGGCTGGTTTTCTTTTTGTAATCCGTGATTGACTGTAGACCCTGCCACATACCTCGTGTCTGAGCCGTTGAATTGTGACTCTACTTTGTCTCTATACTGACACTTAGCTTGTTTGATTGCCTTACGGAGGGAATAGCTACACTGTTTGTATTCGGTCATGTTTCCGGTCACCTTGCCCTTGTTAAATGCAGTGGTTCGCGCTTTCAGTTTCACGCAAATGCTGCCATCAATCCGTCAGTTTCTGGTTTGGGAATGTTGTAATCGTTGCTATGGGAATGACATCATCAATGTACTTTCTAATGAACTCGTTCACCGAATCAGCATATTCGTCAACGTTGTTGTTTGACGCAATGCAGAACATATCCCAGTCCATGTGACCGAAGCAGTCTTGAAGCGTGGAATCAGATTGGTCGGACCAGCGTTGAACAGACCTGAGCGCGGGAGCTTCTTGTTTTAGTTTCTGTTTGTAGGCAGGGAGCAACAAATTGTAGTCGTGGTCAGCTTTTCCGAAAGGAGGGCGGGGGAGGGCCTTATATGCGTCGCGGAAGTTAGAATAGCAATCATCCAAGGTTTTACCAGCCCTGGTTGCGCAATCGATATGCTGATACAATTTAGGGAGTCTTGTTTTTAGATTAGCCTTGTTAAAATCCCCAGCTACAATGAATGCAGACTCAGGATATGTGGTTTCCAGTTTGCAAAGAGTCAAATAAAGTTTGTTCAGGGCCATCGATGTGTCTGCTTGGGGGGGAATATATACGGCTGTGATTATAATCGAAGAGAATTCCCTTGGTAGATAATGCGGTCAACATTTGATTGTGAGGAATTCTAAATCAGGTGAACAGAAGGACTTGAGTTCCTGTATGTTGTTGTGATCACACCACGTCTCGTTAATCATAAGGCATACGCCCCCGCCCCTCTTCATACCAGAAAGATGTTTGTTTCTGTCGACGCGAAGCGTGAAGAAACCAGCTGGCTGCACCGATTCCGTTGTCACGCCCTGACGTAGATTGCTTTGTATGTTTCTATTTTTAGTTTGGTCAGGGTTTGATGTGGGTCGGTATTCTATGTTGTATATCTAGGTGTTGTGTTTCTATGTTTAGGCCTGGTATGGTTCCCAATCAGAGGCAGCTTGTTATCGTTGTCTCTGATTGAGAACCATACTTAGGCAGCCTGTTTTCCCATATGGGTGTGGGTAGTTGTTTTCTGTCTTTGTGTGTCTGCACCAGACAGAACGGTTTAGTTTGTTCCGCTTTGTTTTTTTGCTCTAGTGTTCAGTTTCTTTATTAAATTTACCATGAACATGTACCACGCTGCACCTTGGTCCTCTTCACCTTCTTCCACCTACGACAACCGTTACAGTTCTGGGAACTTTCACAGAACCAATCATTTTAGTTTGCTGGGAACATTTGAGTGAATGTGAAGAGAACATTCCAAAGATATTTTATTAGAAAAAAAATGTCAAACCCTAATTACAATTTAATGGGAATCTTAGCTAATGTTCTGGGAATGTTCCCAGTTTGCTGGGTCAACATATTCTATGCCTCACACATACTGTATTTTCCGTACCGTGAAAAGTAACATGGGAGGGTTCCACCTATTGACAATGCATCCTGACAAGATTTTATCCTGCACAATACAACCTGGGACAGACACGAGCAAACTTGTGACCTGCACATTTTTCTTTTTAATTAACTCTGTGTCAAAAGCACACCAGGTGGTCTGTGCTGAATACCATTTACAAAGTAAAAGCATGACGATTTACTTTTCAAGTTCAAAAAGTCCCAGGACTCCACTAGAATACAGATCTAGAGATATTGTAATATCATTTCCTCTATGACTAGCACAATATTTTGATAGATTGTGTTTATGACATTAAGGGCACTGGTCCAGGTTTAATAATCCACATTTGCCTTTGTTTCCAGCAATTCCCTATCAGAACATTAAAATACCATACCGTATGTGAGTTCAGGTAGGCGTCAGGGCTACAGCAAACAAACAGTATATCTCAACTATCTATCTACTTGTAACAAGCTCATAGTTACACAAAGGGAAACAAACAAGGACCGACAAACCAGCAGGGAAGAACAGGGGAACATGGCAACATCCATCCATTCAAGCCTAATAGAGCCACTGCTATTGAATTAATCATCCCATGGAAACATATACTGTACCAGTGTCACAGTGGTGCAAAATACCAAATCAATCAACAACAAAACACTCCGTTCCAAACATATCCATACACTACAAGCAGGACATTAAATCAAAATGATCAGTTACTGTAGCTCAGTGGATCTCTGTGTTAGAAACCATGAAAAAGGAAAAGCATAGTCTATCGCTATCTCACAGTTCAACCAGGATTCAAACTGTCAGTTTAACAGGGGATGACAAAACAGTAGAATAGAAAAATACATATTTTATTAATAAAACTTGATGCGTTTCAGCATTTCAGCCTTGATCCGTCAGCTTGGGAGACAGCATCATGTACGTAGGTACACAGTGTAGCTGAAGGGCACCAGCAGAGTAACCACTATGCAAATGCAGGATACTTTGTTTGACAAGCAACAACACCTCTTTGTGTATATGTAAACCATGACGAGTCGTACCAGACACTGTGCACACAGTCCTGCTGCCAGAGTCGTGCCACCAAAGTGGTGTAGCAGCTGTGTCATCGAATGGGTGACCCCTGTCTGGATCAGCACTGTCTGACTGACCCCTGACGCCACCCAGCCACACCCCTCACCCACACACACACACAGCTCTCCTGTCACTGTTAGCAGGAGGCTGGCTTAACACTTTTGCCCAGAAAAGCGTGAATATATGTCAGCAGACCGTGGCTGGTATGGTCGCCCACACCTTCCCACAGAGGGCGAAAAGTGCTTGATTAGCACCCAGACTCTGCACAGCGAGTGGCATGTCGGATGACTCCAAGTACTGGCCAAACCAATTTTACTTTCAGTCCTCACATTGGTTTGTTTGTGCAGATGTCTAAAGTGTGATTAAACCAGGAGTTATGTGTCTGGGAGATGACTGGAATGAGTGGGAACCTTTACTGAATATAGGCCTACAGGAATCTACATCGGATGCAAGTACTGTAGGTAAACAGACAGATATGATACTTCATATATTTCTCCAGATGCACTTTCAATCCAAAGCTGGAGATAAATGTTAACAGTCAGAGAGATTCTGTAACAGTGAATATAGAATCAATATGACCAGAGAAATAATATCAAGTTACAAAGCCTGACCAGGTAAACATACAATAATCATAGCCAGGGGTGTCTGGCATTAGCTCTTTATCAATACTACAACAACCGTTCCTCCAGGGTACCATACCTGAACAAATCCTACAACAACCGTTCCTCCAGGGTACCATACCTGAACAAATCCTACAACAACCGTTCCTCCAGGGTACCATACCTGAACAAATCCTACAACAACCGTTCCTCCCGGGTATCATACCTGAACAAATCCTACAACAACCGTTCCTCCCGGGTATCATACCTGAACAAATCCTACAACAACCGTTCCTCCCGGGTATCATAACTGAACAAATCCTACAACAACAGTTCCTCCAGGGTACCATACCTGAACAAATCCTACAACAACCGTTCCTCCAGGGTACCATACCTGAACAAATCCTACAACAACCCCAGTGCTTAGGAAAATCAACCCCTCCACAGAGAGAGCGATCAGACAATAAAGAGAGAGATTGTTACATTACCTGTGGCTCTCTCGAAGAGCCTCACTGCCCTTCCTCCAGGAGATCACGCCCCAGGGGGACATCTTGGGCCGGCACTCGATCAGCACGTCTCCTCCCTCCTTCACCATGGTGGGGCTCCTCAGCTGGTTCTGGGAGAAATCTGGGGCAACAGCTGAAACAAGACATGCATGTTAAAAACCCTTCGCTGCCCTTTTACCTTCCTATATCTAACTTTCAACATGCATTACATGAGCGTAAAGCCATGAGTTTATCACATGAACTGAACTAGGAAAACCTTAGGGCCTTAGTATAGTGGGCCCAGAGTTGTTCCTGGTGATGTCGCATTGTCCCCCCAAAAATATATATATACAGCAAGGGAAAATGACACTCCCGATTGGCAAGGCCTAGAGATAGTCATTGGGAGTATTTCAATTGCAGTTCTTTGACTCCTCATGTCCTCTCTCCTTGCCAACTTCTTAAAACCAATTGGAGGAAAAGGTCAGAAGGGAGGGACCTCTGTCTTTATCAGCCAACAGGTTTCAACCATGTACACCTCAACATTCCTGTACTTCATATATAGTATAACCATGTACAGGTGAGGTGAGGAGAGAGGACATGAGGAGCCAAGCAAATGCAAGTGAGATTCTCCCATTGCCATTGGCCATAGCTAGAGGGGGTCTCAGCCAGGGTAGAAAAGGATAAAAGAGATAAATAACCTCTCCACTCCAGCATGTAAGGAATAGACTGAGAGTCAAAGGCAGATACTGAAAAGGCACAAAACTAAAATAATAATGAAATTGAATGTTATCTGTATAACCCCTAAATGGTTTAATAACAGTAGATAAGCATGGATAAATCATGGATATTTTAAACACATCCTCACATGACTGCTGTGTACTTCAAAGTGAGGCATGTATTGTGTGTGTGATGTTGAGCAGAAATGTCAGGGAAGGTAGGAGAGTGCTATACTGCACTCGTTAATTCACGGAATCATTTTCTCCGCAAAGAAAAACAAAGAAAAAATGTCATGTCCTTCAGTTTTTCAGCTCGATTTAGTTATATCATGATCATTTCCTTTTCACTCCTGGATCATCCCTCCCTGTGCTTTTATAAAGCACTTCAATTAGTGCATTTCTGCCAGGGTCTGTCAATGATATTTTTTACCTCCTCCAAGTTCAATTTAACCTGGGCTCATTGGCTGTGTTGGATCTAATTCCAATCAATGACAAAACAATGTTCAGGCGTGATGGGAGATGGGTTGGGGAGTGAGAGCTGGAGGCCAGCCCTGAAAGGACTGACAGGGCAGATGGGTGGGACTGGGGAGCACAGTGGCATGGTCATACATCAATAGCACTCCAGTGCATTCTTCCTGTAATTTATGGTTTTTAATTAGGGGAAAATCACAGAGATGCTGGAGGTCACACTACAGTGGTAGGGAACGGAAAACAAATGTCGCAAATAACACTAAAACATGCACACCACAAACAAACGCGCATACTGTACTACACTCTTAGGAAAAAAAGGTGCTACCTTCATATGTCCCCACAGGAGAACCCTTTGAAGAACCCTTTTTGGTTGCCAGGTAGAACCCTTTCTTGAACCCTTGGAACCAAAAAGGGTTCAACCTGGAACCAAAAAGGGTTCTCCTATGGAGACAGCCGAAGAACCCCTTTGGATCACTTTTTTCTAAGAGTGTGCATAAAATATATTTAGTCAGGCAGGCAGGCACACCAACACACATCCAGCCTTGTATTGCCTTACCAATGACTCTGAGCTCTGCATTGGAGTATACCTCCCCATGTTTGTTTCCAGCCACACATTGATACATTCCAATGTCGGACAGCGTCAGCCGGCTGATTGACAACGCTCCATTGGCAACTTGTATGCGCTCCTACGAACAGAGAGACAGAGACATGTCCTTTGATATACCTTATTCCGATTGCTAATTTGCATAAAAGCATGCAGCCAATGTGCCAGTGAATTATAGTGTGGTAGTGACGGACGTGGCAATGAATCTAGGTTTTCATCACTAATGGAGGGAAAGGGCAGGGTGGAAGGAGGCAGGCTACCAGAAAATGACCCTAATCAATCTGCATGTTTATGAGAGTGATATAAAACCATTCCCAATGTATATCACTGGCTTCACCACAGGGCCAGTTTCCCCTTCAGCACAAGGACTGGATGTGAGGAATAGGAATATCTTAACATCAGAGTTATACAGTATTGTGAAAATTGGTTTCCTGATAGGTATTCCCTATACATACTAAGTACTGTATGCTGTTATGTACACTTCAGATCACACACTGTACTGGGCCACCGTTGAATAGTAGATTCCTGCCCCCGTGGTGAAGATATACTTCTGTTGTGACTAGCCCATCAAAATAGACAGGCTTATTAGCCCAGATGGGCTTAATGCACTCAAACCCAGACACTTAGCTACTTTATCTTCAAGGTAGGTTTACATTCATGAACTTAAGTACAAATATATATCTTTATTACCAGAATGGCATTAAACCGACAACAGTTTTTAGGGAAGGAATTTTGGCAGAGCACTTTGTGACATTTCTACAGAGTTCTGCCTTCTGCCCTTCATCTCCCCTGTTTTCCAGAGGCTCACCCTTAATGTCATTAGAGCACATTTCCATAGGGGTGTCGACTCGGCTCAGCTTAGGTTTGGCACAGCCGTGACTCCAGGCAGTCTGACGGGATTAAGGTACTGTCATATGAAAAGAGGAGCTGTCCTCATTGAAACATCAGTAGCTAAGCCCGTGTTTGAGCAGGTTGCGTTCTGAATTTCCATAATGCTCAGTGGCTCATAGCTAGTCGGATGAACCATGGTAAATGTGCCTGCTGGCAAGAGCGGCAGAATGGTGGTGGCGTATATCAGTCAGTGCGTAGAAATCACTCTGTTTACGGGCTGCTATTAATTAAGCATGACGTTCCTCTTACATCAGCAGTTTTCCATGCCGGGACCTTGGGGGACCATCTGCATGCCGTATGCTGAATGGAAGTGATTGGCAATGTTATTGCCAACGCAACCAGGTTTCTTCATTTTATATAGGACAGTATAAACAACAAGCCACTTGTTTCGATTAATGTCACAAACAAATTCATGTAATGGTTGTTTTTGAGATACCTTGATTTTCTTGTTTTTGATTATCGTCCCTCTCGGCAGGTATGAGAAATGCATTAACATTATTGAAAGTATCTATCATAACTATTCATAGTCTACTGTGTACCCATGCACTTTAGCGCCGGACAAAACTTGTGAAGTTATTTGCAAAAATTAAGGTAATATCTTAAGCCATTGCAGTCAGCTCCTATGTCCAAATGAGCAGAACAAGCAGAAAAGGTCGATATTGATTTACTGTAATGAATCACACCAAATGGTATATCTTCCCCTTTCCTGCCCTCCCTCCATGAATGACCTTTAGTTATCAGATTGATGAAGCTTCACTGGTTGCTGGTGACATTTAAAACAATGTAACACTTCTGCTTGATTAATCTAATTATCCAAGTGCATTACTAATCCTCCCATTTATGTCCATATTAAGGAAATCCTAGTCCATGAGAATGAACACATCGATGTGTCTCACCT
Source organism: Oncorhynchus mykiss (assembly GCF_013265735.2). NCBI lineage: Eukaryota > Metazoa > Chordata > Actinopteri > Salmoniformes > Salmonidae > Oncorhynchus > Oncorhynchus mykiss. The sequence goes on along the minus strand of NC_048581.1, from coordinate 77,707,672 downwards.
TTTATAACAGATACACTCAGAGGCTTCAGATAAACTCAGAGGCATCAGATACAGATGGTCCCCAAATCTGTCCAGTTGAACTAGAAGTGTTAGAATTATATGTTACACTCTTTAGAAAAAAAGGTGCTATCTAGAACCTTAAAGTGTTCTTCGGCCATCCCCATATGAGAACCCTTTGAAGAACCCTTTTTAGTTGCAGGTTGAACCACTTTGGTTCCAGATAGAATCCTTTAGGGTTCCATGTCGAACCCTTTCTACAGAGGGTTGAACATTGTACACAAAAGGGTTCTCCTATGGGGACAGCCGAAGAACCCCATTCTAAACCCTTTTTTCTAAAAGTGTATGGAAATAAAAAACAACTCTGAGTAAAATAATCCCTCAAACAGATGGGGGTAAATTTGATCTAATCCTTTCTTTCACCAAGCGATAGAACAATGCAAACCATTTCAGTAGACCTTGTAAAGGTTTTTAATAAAATGTGATGCAATGACTAGACAGATTGTTAATTATGCACAGCTGAAGGCAACCCTAATCGGGCTTTATGGGCAAAGGAGAGAGACAGAGCCTGCTGCTGCTGTTTGGAGCACTGCCTCTGGTAACAATAAAACAGGCCTGCGTCTCACATTTCTCCTGCATATATAACATCGACGGAATGATCGATACCCTCTGTTTTGTTTGTGACCATTTTGCATAATGAAGAAAATTTACATAAAGTCTGTTTATTTTTTCGTCCAAGCTGTGCCTGAGTGCTCACCATCAATCTCCAGCAAATATCCTGGCCACGTACTGTAGCACAGGGGACCTGTCGTGCTCCCATTCAGGTATATTGAATCATATTTCCACGAAGCCGTAATAGATACTTCACTCTGACCCTGCACTTTTATGAGCTGAACAAATAACCTTGTAGTTGCAGTCTACACTGTACAGTATCTACTGTAGGTGTTCAGCTCTCATTATTGTGTTCATTATGGGTAATCTGAGAGAGGCACGTGGCTATAGTACAGTAGGTATAGGATGCACAATAGTCAATGTGTTTTTATAAAATGGGTTGTTTGGATCCTGGATGCTGATTGGTTGATAGCAGGGAGTCGTACCATCACAATGCCTGTCGTGGAAATTCTTACACAGGGACACTCAAAGTTTAAATAAATCATTGTTTACTTGTCAGCGAGCTGGATAGGTTCCAACCAACTCAATGCACCATAGTACACATGTCAATCAGAAGCTCTGCTTGGGCTGACCCAGCAGTTGTCTTATATACGGCTGTACACAAACAAGTTATATTTGCATGATTTAGCATAATTAATTAATCATTACCGTTTTGTTTCATTCATGTGACCAACCAATACTGCTTCATAATGTGACAGACCAACACCTCACGAGGCTTCTCCTCTCTAAGCTGAGACCTTGAAACTGAGATATCTTTCATTTGTTCTCAAAACATGGTTTGGATGGGCGTATTGCCAAATTGTAATTACTGATAAGAGGAGGATTTGTTCAGTCAACCACCTCCATGAGCACAGAAATTGGTTTATAGAACAGCACATGAATAGAAGACAGAAATCAGTTATAAGAAAAGCACAAACATAAAAATGTCCCTTACATGCCCATGAACAGTTCAATTAGATGTATCAATGTGCATCCACTGTCAAACAGACCAGCCAGTCAATTTATTGTATAAACTTAATCTCCCCTGGAAAAAAACGTCTAGACATGTTTCCCCAAGCTACTAGCCTGCGTTTGGTTTGTTAGAGTGAGGGTTAATATAAGCTGTGTGCCTATCCAATCTTTTTTTTGCGATCCCCACTGTGCCATGCATTTGAACGTGGCGATACTGACAGCTTCTCTGATCCAGGCAAATTCATTTATCAGGATCATTATAATGGATATATCCAAAGAATTGGCTATAAAAACAAAGGTAAAACAAACAAAAATGCACATAGTTTGCTGTCATTTCAGCTGCTTAATGTAATTGTGTGACAGCTTTAGTTGGCTAGCTAGCAAAGGAGAAGTAATGTTAGCTTAGCTATCCTCAATAGCTATAGTATTAACTGAACAATCAGTTGGTTGTTGCCTATTTACACATTATTTATTAAATAATTATTTATTGAAGTTCTTGTCTCTCGTCATCATTGAACCTCTGCTAGGTAGCTACATGCCAATAACTTGTTTACATGGGAATGAAAAGAATGAACGACTAGGTCAAAACATGAGAATAGAATTAACAACTAGCCTGTTTTGTTAGCGTTTTCAGAACCTCAGCACTAACAACTGACTTTTGCTCTGACTATATCATCTGGTGGAAAGATGAAATAAAACAAATTGACTCATTAAAATAATGTTTTTAATGAAAACATGTTGTTAATATAAAAAATAAAAAATATATATATAAAAGCAATAATGCAATTGAACCTCCTTGGGCCTAAGAAAGAACCGCCCTTAGTCGGGAGCTATCACACAATAATCCCCGGGTTCTCATGCCTTATTGCTTAAATAACTGGCTACCTACAGTCGATCTAGGATGCACAAAAGTCAGTGTGTTTATAAGGGGCTCTTCTCCTTTTTCTCCATTGGTGGTACAGGAGTAATGACTTCACTCTGAGAAGAGAGATTTTACTAGAAGATTACGACGCTCTAAGACCAGCATAAAATAGTAGACACTTAACAAACCAGAGCCAAGCAGACACTTTCAGGATAATCAAAATCCTGTTAGATAAGTGTTGTTCTGGGGAACTGAACAGTTTAAAGCCATGCACTAAAGGAATAAAGGTGATATCTAGCCAAATTGTGTTTAGATCTCTTCATTTTTACAACGAAGTAAACCATGGACCCATATACTAGGAAAGCAGGCTGAACAAGCCAAGTGGGTGCACACTGCTTTTGCAAGGTTTATAACAGTAATTTAAGTTCATAAAACTATCTGCATTGAAATGAGAATGGTGTCTGTTGTGCATGATGCCTTTCTATCTGAACACACTAACGTTGCATCTGCCTGAATCAGCACAAATTCTGAGCATCTATACATTAGGTAAAGAGATAAATCAAACTCGATAAAAACAATGGAAATGCCATGGAAACATGTGGGGGAAAGATGCCGTGGGGGAAACACCCCGAATCTCCTCATTGCCCCCCAGCAAAAAAAATGTGCCTACATTTACGCTATTGTTTCAATGTTTACTTCACACTATGTTGAGGTAAAAATCGGAGCATAATGCTTGTATAGATGTCAACTCCAATACATGTTCATGTCATCGTCACCTACACACTGCATTACAGTTCAAAATGACTTTCTTTATGCTAGCTATACTACCAGCATATTCAAACGAATGTTAGCATTTAGCAGTCACTTCTTCTATACCTGAAAAGGGACAAATTCTAAATGTTATGCATTGGATTTTAGCAACCATATTGTGGGCCTGTTACAATATTTCAATCATGACGGATTTGACGAATATCCACGTTGTTAGAGCAGATTGGTTGAATGTGCACCAATCCAGCATCCTTCTTCTATCCCCCACTGTCTGTATTCCATTGACCTCTTTAATGCATCTATACTGTACACTTCACTCCATATAGGTCTCACCTCCAGTGACTCCAGGTTCTCTCCGTTCTTCATCCACCTATAGGAGGGCTTGGGCTTCCCGGTGGCCTTGCATTCCCACACCAGAGAGTCGTCAATGGGCTTCTGCACATCCTCAGGTTTCTCTATCAGATGTGGAGGGGCTGCATGGTCAAAAAAACATTGTGGTGAATTAGAACATACTCACACAGCTAATATATCTTACAGGTAGACTATACTCCTTATATTTCTAAAATAATGTACAGGATTTTGAAATTATATAATATATATAATTATACTGATCCTATACTAAGATACATTTGCGTTATCTATTTCAGTAGCACATACAGATGTAGGATCTTAATTTGAGCCAGTTTTCTACAGCAGGAAAATAATCCTGAAGCAACTGGAATTCTGAATTATTATGTGGATATTAATTATAGACATTTTTGTAGGTCTTGATACATTTTTCAAGTCTGAAATTTCAAAGTGGAAATTACAAATTACAGAAGCCTTTTTAAACCTCAAATACACAACACATTATAAATTTCCTGCTATGCAGGAAAGTTCTCCTACAACAGTGATCAAATGAGATCCTACATCTGTATAATGAACTTAACACTTGGATAGTAATGCACCATTCACTCCATCTGCTGTATTTTTAGGTTCCTCTACTTACGTCCAAGCATAAGCTCAATTTGCATTGCATTGACCTTATGCTTAAACAGAAGTACAACCTAAAAATACAGCAGATGGGGTAAATGGTACATGACTATCCAAGTGTTAGGTTTATTAATACAAGCCAGACGTATTAGTGTGTCCATGGGTGGAAAAAAAGGTGGCATCTAGAACAAAAAAGGGCTCCTTGGCTGTCCCCATAGGTGAACCCTCTGAAGAAACCTTTTGTGTTCCATGAGGTACCCTTTCAACAGAGACCCAAAAGAGCTCTACTTTGAATCAAAAAGGGTTTTTACCTGGAACCAAAAAGGGTTATCCTATGGGGACAGCCACAAAATCCTTTTGGAACCCTTTTTTATAAGAGTGTACAGTACAGTGCCATAAAATGCCTCTACCAAAACCATTGAAGTAAATGATGGTGCAATTATACAGGAGCTGCATTGATTCCTACTCTAACTTCCAAGTAACTCATGACTGGTTAACAAATTAGTGAGGGGCAAAATGAGGAATATAAACCTCCAGATTTACTATCCTCATAACTATCCATGTTGTGGATGACGCTATAATCCTCTATCACACCAGGTCATTGTCACACCATACGTTTCCATTACACAGAACCTAAATAATGCCACACTGCCCGACTGACCTGTGAGGTGATTTATCTGTAATAGTACATACAAATCCAACTCTAATTGTGTTCCTGCTTCAGCTCAGCTTGCTTTCAACAATTTCAAGATTACACAGTGAGGAATCCAATAGTAATTGCAAATGTATCCCTATCCCTTCTGTGAGTATTTGATGTGATGCATGTGTGTGAGAGCAAAAATAGAGAGAGAGAAAGAAAAAGAGAGTGGGAGAAATAGGAAGAAAGAGGAAAAATAATTGTCTGTGGGTCTCTGTGTGTGGCTGGGTATTAAGAGGGTAGCCAGTGTGAGATAGCAGAAAGAGAGAGAGGGGTACTTTGAGACTCCATTATCACCAGTCATTTAGCATCACATCCATGCCAGTGCAATCTAACAGAGGATCCTCGTGGCCATGCTCCAACCTCTCCACCCCCCACGACCCCATTGTTGTTGTTGTTGTTTTTTAGCCTTGTCAGGGCCGCTCACTCCATCCCTCACCCACTGTGAACGTATCGACTCTCAGTCAAAGATCACAAAATGAAAACAGGCAGCCCATCCCTGGCTGCATCAGGCCCGGTGTGCACACAATCAGCCCAAACATTTCAAATCAACCGGCTAAAGCAAAGAGGGAGATTGGGGATAGGCAAAAGGGGAATCAGAGAAAAGGACTTAGGACAAAGTTTTTTATGTGCAGTATCTTGAGATACTACTTATTGTAGGAAAGTATGAAATAAACAGCAGTGGCATATGCATATTTAGTTGTATTAATCTCCAGAGTAGGCAACCTTTTAGAATGCAAATGATCCATGATCATTAGTCCCTGTGTTTTGATTTAATACTCATAATCATTATACCTGGCAAATATCGACATGTCAAAATTATCTCTCCAATCAAGAGTAAGACAATAGAGATGCATTTAAATGTAGCTTTGACTAACATGAAATAATTATTATCATTTACCTTGTAAAAACACAAGATGTGCAAGACCCAGAAGAACCCAATTAAAGCATTAGCATATAACTGCTAAGAAACTCTCAAATAATGCCTTCATCTCTTTTCTAGGCAGAAAGCTGAGGCTTTCACAGCTTTGTGGCTGCAGGTTGTACTGATGTACACAAGATACATTTTTCCATTTCCTGATTCTGACACACTGCTGACAAATGTCTCAAAAGCTTAATTCAAGCAGACTTAACAACAAGATTACAGATGTGTATCACATGGCAGAGAGGCAGAGAGATGGAGAGGGACACTTTTTACTTTTTGTCTTTCTTTAATGAAACATTCTCATTTCATTAAAACCTCACCCCCCCTTAAAATAAAACACCAAAATATATCCTGTACTGCATACATGTGTACCATACTCACTTTTCCCTCTTCCACACGATACAAAACCACACCACACATCACAATAACCCCCACAAAAATCACCACTTCTACAACCGTATATCCCAGCTATACAGACAGCACCCCCAACACATCATATCTCCTTATAATTTTATAGAACTCAAATTCGACCCTAAAGCGCAGAGACCATCCCATTAAATAATAGTAAAGGGTCTGTTATCCCCCCACCTTTGACCATGTTCCTCCTTGTTATCCAAATAGCCAACTTTGCCTGAGCAAACAGAAAATTCAACAACAAACATTTGGCCTTTTCCTTATTTGAATACCTGTACCCCATTATAAACATCCCAACAGTAAAAACTACCCCCAACCTCTCACACAGACACAGACATTCCAACAGAGACATTAATGGCATTAACCTGGCGCACACAGAAAACACATGAATCACAGTTTCTCTCATAACACAGAAAGGACTCCCCTGCCCGACTCCCGGTTCAACCTGTGCCAACCAGCTGTTAGTGGCCAGGGCTCCATGTAGAACCCTCCCCTGACCTCTATGGTGCTGGGGGTTTGTAGAGCCCCCTCCATCTAAAACCCACCATACTCTCCTTCCCACATACCCCCTGCCACTGATGTTCCTTCACTCCTGTTAGGCTCCTAATGTTCCTCACCTTAATGCAGAGGTTGTAGAGGGCTTTACCCTCCCCCCCCCCCCAAACTCCCCCAGACTCGGAGTGTTAAAATCTAACAAGTCCTCCAGACCCCTTTGCCAGTCCCCAGTCTCTGCCATCACATGCAGTGGCGGAAACATTGGTGGCCCCTCCCCCTTTGGCTGCTCAAACATCCCCCTTACCGGCTCAGACAGTGCCTCCTGGACCTCCTCCAGGAATCTCTCCAACAGCCTAAGATACGTTATTCCTGTTTGTTGTGCCAGGACTTCCGGAGTTTTCCACCCCTCCTCTCCCATCAGTCACAGGTCACCCAGCCTTAGTAAGCCCGCTGCCATCATTTGCCTCTGCAGGGTGGCCGACTGAACCCATTTCAAAGGGATGGCTGGGTTGTGGAGGATAGGCTCCTCCCACATCCACACCCACAGCCCAGGCTCCAAACCCCCTTCTCATGTGGGCCTTAGCAGCTGCCAGGCCCTCAGAGTAAAAATCAGAGAGAACTGCTGTACTCAACCTCTCCAGCCTCATGAGGAACAGCTTCCGGTCCAACCCTAATCCGCCAGCTCTTCTCAGCAGTGCGCATGCTGGTTCCCTCAAGCCAAAATTAGTGTGGTACAGCAGTCCCTGTGCCGCCTTTAGTAGGAATGCAGCCACCCTGCTCTCCAGTTCCACCAGGCCCTGTCCTCCTTCGTGGACGGTAATGTACAACACTGCCGCCCTCAGCCAGTGATGGACCGGCCAGAAAAAGTCCACCAGCTTGCGAGGGGGGGGGGGGGGGGCTCTATCACAACTCTATGAGCTCTATCACAACCCTGTGACTCTCAGATCAATTCAGTGTCTATCAATTAATTCTCTGAGAGCCCCCTCTACATTGCAACTGAGATCCTTTAATAGCAAAGATCCACCCCCCCCCCAGACGACATGACAAACCACAGGTCTTAGGAACTTACACAAAGAAAATACTTTACTTCAGAGAGGAGTATCCCCTAGCCAGACAGAGTTGGCTTAAAAATTATCGTTCAGTTTGGTCTCCTAAACAAAGCTCTTATTTCGTCCTTGGTACAAAATGGTACCAAGACATTACCCCCACCCTATGATATATATCAAATTGTCATTTAGATACAACCAATTCTAAATACAACCAATCCTGGACAAGCTCACGGAGAGGAGAGTGACTGGTACACAGACACAGTGGAGCAAAAGATATGTTTACACATGATGACACCTTGACCTCTCCCCTCTCTGCGGACCAAACAACTTAGTCTTGACATAGAACAGATACTGCAACCCCACCACAGTATTATACAAAAATAACATTCTGATGAGAAGTAACTTACAAACATATGATGAATATAAAACATCTTACCTATGTTACCAACCAATTCTGATTATTCCCCAACACTACGACAGAGCTTTGCCCCAGTTTTGCCCCAGACTGGTCTATTAATGCCTGCATATCTTGCCCATCCCTGACCATCACAGAAATGTAATCTGCATACACTGACAATGCCATGCCTGTCACCACACCCATGCCTGTCCAGCACACTCCCTGCAGTCTCCTGCGTAGCAGGCCCAAAAAAGGCTTACAGGCTAGTATATATAACTGCCCCGATAGAGGGCATCCTTGTCTATTGCCCCGTCTCACTGTCCGCAAAGCAAAAATCCCAAAATCACATTGTATGATTTTTAAGTAATTCATTTGCATTTTATTGCATGACATAAGTATTTGATACATCAGAAAAGCAGAACTTAATATTTGGTACAGAAACCTTTGTTTTCAATTACAGAGATCATATGTTTCCTGTAGTTCTTGACCAGGTTTGCACACACTGCAGCATGGATTTTGGCCCACTCTTCCAAACAGACCTTCTCCAGATCCTTCAGGTTTCGGTGCTGTTGCTGGGCAATAAGGACTTTCAGCTCCCTCCAAAGATTTTCTATTGGGTTCAGGTCTGGACACTGGGTAGGCCACTCCAGGACCTTGAGATGCTTCTTACGGAGCCACTCCTTAGTTGACCTGGCTGTGTGTTTCGGGTCGTTGTCATGCTGGAAGACCCAGCCACAACCCATCTTCAATGATCTTACTGAGGGAAGGAGGTTAGTTGGCTAAGATCTCGAGATACATGGCCCCATCCATCCTCCCCTCAATACGGTGCAGTCGTCCTGTCCCCTTTGCAGAAAAGCATCCCCAAAGAATGATGTTTCCACCTCCATGCTTCACGGTTGGGATGGTGTTCTTGGGGTTGTACTCATCCTTCTTCTTCCTTCAAACACGGCGAGTGGAGTTTAGACCAAAAAGCTCTATTTTTGTCTCATCAGACCACATGACCTTCTCCCATTCCTCCTCTGGATCATCCAGATGGTAATTGGCAAACTTCAGACGGGCCTGGACATTCGCTGGCTTGAGCAGGGGGACCTTGCGTGCGCTGCAGGATTTTAATCCATGACTGCGTAGTGTGTTACTAATGGTTTTCTTTGAGACTGTGGTCCCAGCTCTCTTCAGGTCATTGACCAGGTCCTGTCGTGTAGTTCTGGGCTGATCCCTCACCTTCCTCATGATCATTAATGCCCCACGAGGTGAGATCTTGCATGGAGCCCCAGACCGAGTGTGATTGACTGTCATCTTGAACTTCTTCCATTTTCTAATAATTGTGCCAAAAGTTGTTGCCTTCTTACCAAGCTGCTTGCCTATTGTCCTTGTACAGGTCTACAATTTTATCCCTGATGTCCTTACACAGCTCTCTGATCTTGGCCATTGTGGAGAGGTTGGAGTCTGTATGATTGAGTGTGTGGACAGGTGTCTTTTATACATGTAACGAGTTCAAACAGGTGCAGTTAATACAGGTAATGAGTGGAGAACAGGAGGGTTTCTTAAAGAAAAACTAACAGGTCTCTGAGAGCCGGAACTCTTTCTGGTTGGTAGTTGATCAAATACTTATGTCATGCAATAAAAAGCAAATTAATTACTTAAAAATCATACAATGTGATTTTCTGAATTTTTGTTTTAGATTCCGCCTCTCACATTTGAAGTGTACCTATGATAAAAATGACAGACCTCTACATGCTTTGTAAGTAGGAAAACTTGCAAAATCGGCAGTGTATCAAATACTTGTTCTCCCCACTGTATAATAATACGATTAAATTATGTATTTACATTAAAAAAACAGTCTATCAGAATTCCAGTCATTCCAATAAATGTTATACCCCTTGATCTTCAAGAATAGGACTTGGAAATATGGAAGTATAGATTAGCCAATTTGTTTTACCTGAGCATGACCCCAGAACTAAGAACTTATTAGCCAGCCCTACTCTGTTGTTTATGATTTTGTTGTCATGGAGGACTGATTGGGCTCATTGATTCGAGTTTAAAAATAAATGCTGTGCTCATGGAATGGCATGCTTTACCAAGAGTGTGCAAAGCTGTCAACTATAAAATATATTTTGATTTATTTAACACTTTTTTTGCTTACTACATTATTCCTTATGTGCTATTTCATAGTTTTGATGTCTTCACAATTATTCTACAATGTAGAAAAATAAAGAAAAACCCTTGGATGAGTAGGTGTGCCCAAACTTTTGATTGGTACTGTACAGTGGGGCAAAAAAGTATTTAGTCAGCCACCAATTGTGCAAGTTCTCCCACTTAAAAAGATGAGAGAGGCCTGTAATGTTCATCATAGGTACACTTAACCTATGACAGACAAAATGAGAACAAAAATCCAGAAAATCACATTGTAGGATTTTTAATGAATTTATTTGCAAATTATGGTGGAAAATAAGTATTTGGTCAATAACAAAAGTTTATCTCAATACTTTGTTATATACCCTTTGTTGGCAATGACAGAGGTCAAATGTTTTCTGTAAGTCTTCACAAGGTTTTCACACACTGTTGCTGGAATTTTGGCCCATTCCTCCATGCAGATCTCCTCTAGAGCAGTGATGTTTTGGGGCTGTTGCTGGGCAACATGGACTTTCAACTCCCTCCAAAGATTTTCTATGGGGTTGAGATCTGGAGACATATAATTTATAAATCTCAAAATAGATGTAGCACCTACAGATTGCCCCTTTAAGTCCATCAAAAGTGTGCAAGTTTGAGCATGTATCCATTAGTCCAATGGATAGGTGCATCAAGAAGTTAACCTGGAAAAAACAGCCCAGGTCCCTACGTAATTGCGCTAAGTTAGCCTGGAGGTCTACACTGCCTTGCCCCACCATCTCTACCTCCATCTCACTAATACTACGCTCTCGTTCCCCCAATACTCTTCTAGACTCTGAGGATGAGAGAGCTGTAAACCTTTGACAGAAAATACGAATTTGGACTCTCCCCACATCCTACCTTTGAATCAGAGACTCGTATTCCTCTGCTGCCCCCACCTTTCCCAAAAGGTCTGGAAATCTGAGCAAAAAGTGGCATCTTGTAAGAGCTTTACATTAAACGTCCAATAGGATGCCTGCCGGGGCCATGGTGAAATAGACAGCCTAGCCATGGTAATGTGGTGATCAGAAAACCCCACCGGGAGATTGGTAGCGCCCAACAGCCTATTGCGTCGATTCCTGGACATGTACAAACGATCAAGTCGGGCTGCACTCACCCTAGCCCCAAAAACCTTCACCCATGTACAGTTGTCATCAGAAATGTATATACACTTCGTTTGGAATCATTAAAAAAAATGTTCAAACACTCCACAAATGTCTTGTTAACAAACTATAGTTTTGGCAAGTCGGTTAGGACATCAATTTTGTGCATGCCACAAGTAATTTTTCCAACAATTGTTTACAGACAGATTATTTCACTGTATCACAATTCCAGTGGGTCAGACGTTAACATACACTAAGTTGACTGTGCCTTTAAACAGCTTGGATAATTCCAGAAAATGATGTCATGACTTTTGAAGGTTTAGAAGGCTTTAGAAAGCTAATTGACATCATTTGAGTTAATTGGAGGTGTACCCATGGACGTATTTCAAGGCCTACCTTCAAAATCAAAGCCTCTTTGCCTGACATCATGGGAAAATGAAAAAATAAATCAGCCAAGACCTCAGAAGAATAATTGTAGACCTCCACAAGTCTGGTTCATCATTTGGAGCAATTTCCAAACGCCTGAAGGTACCACGTTCATCTGTACAAACAATAGTACGCAAGTATAAACACCATGGGACTACGCAGGCCTCATACTGATCAGGAAGGAGACGTGTTCTTTCACCTAGAGATGAACGTACTTTTGTGCAAAAAGTGCAAATCAATCCCAGAACAACAGCAAAGGACCTTGTGAAGATGCTGGAGGAAACAGGCACAACGGTGTCTATATCCACAGTAAAACAAGTCCTATAACCTGAAAGCCCGCTCAGCAAGGAAGAAGCCACTGCTCTAAAACCGCCATAAAAAAGCCAGACTAAGGTTTGCAACTGCACACGGGGACAAAGATCGTACTTTTTGGAGAAATGTCCTCTGGTCTGATAAAACAAAAATATAACTGTTCGGCCATAATGACCATCGTTATGTTTGGAGGAAAAAGGGGGAGGCTTGCAAGCCGAAGAACACCATCCCAACCGTGAAGCACAGGGGTGGCAGCATCATGTTCTCGCGGTGCTTTGCTGCAGGAGGGACTGGTGCACTTCACAAAATAGATGGCATCATGAGGAAGCAAAATTATGTGGATATATTGAAGCAACATCTCAAGACATCAGTCAGGAAGTTAAAGTTTGGTTGCAAATTGATCTTCCAAATGGACACTGACCCCAATCATACTTCCAAAGTTGTGGCCAAATGGCTTAAGGACAACAAAGTCAAGGTATTGCAGTGGCCACCACAAAGCCCTGACTTCAATCCTATAGAATATTTGTGGGAAGAACTGAAAAAGCATGTGCGAGCAAGGAGGCCTACAAATCTGACTCAGTTATACCAGCTGTCAGGAGGAATGGGCCAAAATTCACCCAACTTATTCTGGGAAGCTTGTGGAAGTTAAACAATTTAAAGCCAATGCTACCAAATACTAATTGAGTGTATGCTAACTTCTCACCCACTGGGAATGTCAATGAAAGAAATAAAAGCTGAAATAAATAATTCTCTCAACTATTATTCTGACATTTCACATTCTTAAAATAAAGTGGTGATCCTAGCTGACCTAAAACAGGGAATAGGGAATGTTTACTAGGATTAAATGTCAGGAATTGTGAAAAACTGAGTTTAAATGTATTTGGCTAAGTTGTATGTACACTTCCAACTTCAACTGTCTTGTGTTGGGATGTTTACTTCTCCAAACATCCACTAGGTCGAACTGATTAATGATGTCCCTTAACACTCCCACTGACATTGAATGAGGCTCTTCCCCATTTCTGTCTTTCGTAAAATCCATTTTACAGTTCCAGTCCCCGCCGACCACCAGCATTTCCTCAGGTGCTACCTGTGAGAGTTCCTGTCTAAGACTCCAAATTGAATCCCCCTCTTTCTCCCCATGTTAGGTGCATACACATTTATAAAGACAAAACCATATTGTTCATTTCTGATTTTACAGCAAGCAGCACACACCACCTTTGAGGAGCACATTTTTACAGACAGACCCAGTACAAAAAGGACTGCCACCCTTGCACTAAAATGTGCCCCATGGCTCAACACACTTGCTCCTTTCCACAAGAGCCTCCAATTGACTTCATTCCCCACATCACTATGCGTCTCCTGCAGAAACAACAGTACTTTTTTTGTTTTACATATTCACCCAACACACTCCTCTTTCCCGTATCTCTGGCGCCATTTATATTGAGCGAGCCTACCCAAAGTGTCTCCATCAGAAGTGGGAGAAAAGCCAGCAAAGAAAGAGACCAATAGCAAAGCTCAAAAATCCCCAGTGCCAGAAAGAAACTATTAATCTAAACAGTGTCTGAAGGTTGACCCTTACGCACTCTTGTGACCCACTTCCAACCTAAACCGTTTCCTGGGTGAGAGGACACCATGCCCCTCATTTTTCATAGCATGTACTGATCTTACAAACTTTCTCGGATCAGAAAAAAAAGCCTCAAGATTAACTTTTTTTCCCCTTGGTCTCATTCCGGAACCTTGTCAGTTCTCTCAGTGTACTTTGACCCCTCTGCTTGACTGGCTGTCAGCTCTGGACCCATTGAAGAGGAGTCTGAAAAAAAACCTCATCATCCTTTTCCTCAGACTCACTTTCCTCCTCATCTCCATCTCCCATCCTGACCACCTGCCCTTCCTCTCTGGTCAGGGCATCCCCCCCCAGCACCAGGCAAAGGTTCCAGGGTGCCTTTGATCACACCAGCCTTTCCCCTCCCACCTCCTTCTTCTCCCCCTTCTCCACTATACTCTCCTCATCCACTAGCATAACCTGACGAGGCCCAGCCTCATCCACATCACCATCCATAGCGTGACTAGACCCAGCCTCAGCTACCCCACCATCCATAGCATGACTAGATCCAGCCTCCACTACACCACCATCCATAGCATGACTAGACCCAGCCTCAGCTACCCCACCATCCATAGCATGATTAGATCCAGCCCCCACTACACCACCATCCATAGCATGACTAGATCCAGCCTCCACTACACCACCATCCATAGCATGACTAGACCCAGCCTCAGCTACCCCACCATACATAGCAGGATTAGATCCAGCCTCCACTACACCACCATCCATAGCATGACTAGACCCAGCCTCAGCTACACCACCATCCATAGCATGACTAGACCCAGGCCTCAGTTACCCCACCAGCCATAGCATGATTAGACCCAGCCTCCACTACACCACCATCCATAGCATGACTAGATCCAGCCTCCACTACACCACCATCCATAACATGACTAGACCCAGCCTCCACTACACCACCATCCATAGCATGACTAGACCCAGCCTCAGCTACCCCACCATCCATAGCATGACTAGATCCTGCCTCCACTACACCACCATCCATAGCATGACTAGACCCAGCCTCAGCTACCCCACCATCCATAGCATGACTATATCCAGCCTCCACTCCACCACCATCCATAGCATGACTAGACTCAGCCTCTGCTACACCACCATCCATAGCATGACTAGACCCAGCCTCAGCTACCCCACCATCCATAGCATGACTAGACTCAGCCTCTGCTACACCACCATCCATAGCATGACTAGACTCAGCCTCTGCTACACCACCATCCATAGCATGACTAGATCCAGCCTCAGCTACCCCACCATCCATAGCATGACTAGATCCAACCTCCACTACACCACCATCCATAGCATGACTAGACCCAGCCTCAGCTACACCACCATCCATAGCATGACTAGATTCAGCCTCAGCTACCCCACCATCCATAGCATGACCATATCCAGCCTCCACTACACCACCATCCATAGCATGACTAGTCCCAGTCTCAGCTGTCTGCATCTCATTGTCCCCTGCACGTTTACCTCGATTAGAGCCCCTCCCCATGTCTCACTTTAAAATGCACATTTAGCTGTTGCTCATTGTTTTCAGAAACATAAACACTTGCCTCCGGAACGAAACAACGTGCTTAACGGCATTTGCCTGAAAACCTCCCAACAGTACACGAAAACTGCTAGCAAACTTACCGAACGACTTAACTCTTTCCTGATTTGCAACTACCACCCTTGTCGAAGGGGTAGAAAGAGGCGAAATTGGCACCAACACACCCCTTACAAATATACCACTAGCAATTAGCCTACCAACCAAATTTTCCCTTTTCATGAACACAAACACAGCTTTGTTCATTCCGGAAGCGGAATGTATAAATTCAGCTCCTACCTGTTCACTGACTGCGAGCAGAACCTCCTCCACTTTAACTCCGTTCTCAGGAATGCACCTGAATCCATGCCGTATCGACAGCGTCTCCTCCACGCTAGGCTGAGAAGCCATCGCACACACCACACCTTCCAAACCCCAGGAAACTAACTCTGTCCTCTTCCACCCTAACTTTGAAAAAACCTGTGGATACCGCTAAAACAAAGTGCATTAACCCAAGAAAATTAATTAGAACTGAGCCCTTCACACCAAACACTCAAACTCCAAAAAATGTCCAGCATGCACTGCAAGAGATAGAGAGAGAAAGCACATCAAAATAGGGCAGACCTGCTGCTAATATGGACAACCTATCCCCTGTAGCTCACAGCCAGAGCGACACTGCAGGGAGCTTGGAGGCAGGCACGTTGTAAATAATGCCAAATTGTTTAATGCACAGAAAGAGTTATTCCTGACAGCTGACAGAGCCTGACTTACACACCACAGGGGCATAGAGATGGGAAACCAATTGAAGGAGAGATATTCAGTTGAATTTGGAAGAAAATCAAGAGATCATAAATATTTACCCGCATGGAAATAGATGGTCTGCATAGAACTATGTATGTTAGTTATCACCTGCTGTGCTCAGTTTTTTTTTAAAAACGTTGTTTTGCAATCCCTATAACTATACTGTATTTCGTTGCTGCTACCAAAGCGAACATACTTTCATGTAATTAGTCCAGACGGCCATGTATCTTTAGAGTATTTTCCAGCATTTATCTGTGACTGATCCACATTATGGAATATAAACAATGAAACAACAAGTGTAATAAAAAATGCAGGGAGCCAGACAAGCTATTCTTGTAAATGGGCCATTAGGCATGCAGCGGAGAACGACCCCAGAAGGTAGAGATAAATCTCAGTGGTGAGGATAGCCTACAGGTACTTACTTAATAAAAGGACGTCTTGTATGAAGAATGCCATCGTATGACTACTAGAGAACAACGGAAGGTCGCAACCCTTCATTTGACTAGACTCCACTGTGACACTGATTGAGCCTTAAGACTGCCTGCTGTGTTATTAGAGGTCAAAATACGGTCTAATGCTGGGGCCTATAGTGACAATAATATTGGTTTTCTCTCAGCTTGAAACATCCTGAATAGACAGTGATGTTTTTGATGATTTTATCTCAATAACCAAGAGAAAGGTTAAATAATAATACAAATAATACATGCATGGATGACAATGACCACAAATCCAAAACAGAAATATTCTGCCGCAGGGAATCAGTTGAAGATCTACATTATTAATTAGAGGATATCACCAGAATACTATCTGAATGAAACAGACAAGAATACAACTAATAACACTAACAATCACATTTCACAACTACTCTTCCTCATCTTCATCCAGATGCTGCACTGCGGATTATTCCGATGGCATGTGTGGCCCTGGTCTAAGTATAGTACATTTAACAGCTTTGATCTCCAGTCAAGTTGGATGTCAATCACAATGCCATCTGGTGGAGACCAATACAAGTCCCACGCACAAGGTCACATTCATAATCTGGATCAAAATATTATGGGCATCATGGCCTTAATCATTTGGGATGCTCTGTTAAAACAATGCTCCCCCATGCAAAGTGGCCACAGTTGATTAACGATGGCTGTGTTTTAAACTCAGTTAGGTCTCCCTTTGATGCATTTCAATCTGAGCGAAGCTGACACATGCAGCCTTCACTGGTTCAAATACTTATGTGATTCAGGATCACCTACCGTAGAATGAGAGCTTTCCTTTTACAGTGTTCTTCCCCCTGGAGTTCTCTGCCACACACTCATATGTGCCCGCGTCTTCCTGCTGGAAATAAGGGATTTCCAGGACGCCGCTGGCTTTCCTCACGTCCACTTTCCTAGAAAAGGGGATTCCGTCCACTCTACTCCAGTTTATAGAGGGGACAGGGCTGGAGTAAAGAGGAATGGAAAGAGAAACCTTGTAGGATGTTCATATTACAAACACAAATCATTTGTAATATTACAACCTCACTACAATACTTAACCTAGATGGATTCAATTGATCAGACAAAAAAAAACTGACATGTAGGTAATACATAATTCAGCTAGTGTACCAGGAGTCACAGCCCCAACTCTACGAAAAATCTCAGATGTCCAGCACAGCTTCAATCAGAGGAGGGTTGGAGGCATGCAGTGATACATGAAAAATATCTTGCAGTTTGTTAATAAGTTTTATGCCTTTCATGTATTTGTGTGCCTGTTCAACCAAGCCCAGAGTCCACTTACTTTCCTAATGCAAAACATTCCAGTTTCACTGTCAATCCTTTGGCTACATGGACAATCTCTGGAAACTGAACTTCGATCTTCGGCTCGTATTCACCCATTATACCTGAGGAGGAGTAATTCACAACCAATTATAAGAAAGCAAAAAACAACAACACAGATAATATCATATGTCGTTATGTCCGTTATGTCTACATATGTCCTATAAGCGATTACAATCATACACCTGAGAAGTGGTTCTTTTGGAAAACCAATAACAGGTTCTCATTGTTGCTGGTATTCTCTATCTGCAAATCACATTTCCAGAGGTTTCTCAGCCCAAATGGGCTCTTGAAATGGGAGAAAAAAGCCAATTTCATCTCCTTGATATTGTGAGGCACGGTTCCCTGACTGACTGTGAAACCTCATTCAGATCTGTATCTCCATTGTCTAATACAGCCAGGTAGCCAAGGCCCTATCAGCCATAGTAAATGAGACAGCTGGATGAGGCTCTAATCAGTGATGTAGTCAAGTCACTAAACCTTGAGTCCGAGTCGAGTGCCAAGTCCTTACACTATTAGAAAAAAGGGTTCCAAATGGATTCTTTGTGAATTAATAGGCTTATACCAAAAACCATTTTCATCTGAAGAAACCTTTTTGGAAGACGATGGTTCTTTGTAAGGCAAGCTCACTGGGCACAGATGTCAATTCAACATCTAATTTTGATTTAAATTTGTTGAGTTTTTAACTAACCTGAATTCAATGTGAAATCAACAACAAAAAATCACCATGTCATTTGATTTAGGTTAAAAGTTGGGTGAAATAAATTCCATTACTGGGAGATGAATTCACCTTTCAGCAGGACAATAACCTAAAACACAAGGTCAAATCTACACAGAAGTTGATTACCCAGAAGATAGTGATTGTTCCCGAGTGGCCAAGTTACAGTTTTGACTTAAATCTGCTTTAAAATCTATGGCAAGACTTGAAAGTGGTGTTTAGCAATGATCAACAACCAATTTGACAAAGCTTGAAGAATTTTGAAAAGAATAATGGGCAAATGTTTCACAATCCAGGTGTGGAAATCTCTTAGAGACTTACCCAGAAATATTCAAAGCTGTAATTGCTCCCAAAGGTGATTCTAACACATATTGACTCAGGGGGTTGAATACTTATCTAACCAAGATATATTAGTGCTTTATTTTTTATATATATGTATTTTTATGAATGTTACATTTTTCTGCATGTGTGATTTAATGAAAGTTTGAGTTTTATAGCGTTTTATTTGAATTTGGCGCTCTGCATTTCCCGAGGCTATTGGCCACTTGGCCACTTGGCCACTTGAGACGCTAGCGTCTCCCTATCCATAAGAGGCTTCTTAACACCTTTTTTTAAAGAGTGTGTTAGCTAATCAAAGTTTAACATTTTAAAAGTTGAATTGATCATTAGAAAACCCTTTTGCAATTATGTTAGCACAGCTGAAAACTGTTGTGCTGTTTAACGAAGCAATAAAACTGTCCTACTTTAGACTAGTTGAGTATCTGGAGCATCAGCATTTGTGGGTTCGTTTACAGTATCAAAATGGCCAGAAACAAATAACTTTCTTCTGAAACTCATCAGTCTATTTTTGTTCTGAGAAATTAAGGCTATTCCCGTGAAATTGCCAAGAAACTGAAGATCTCGTACAGATCTCTATCCAGAAAAGAAAGAGGAGTGGGAGGCCCCGGTGCACAACTGAGCAAGAGGACAAGCACATTAGGGTGCCTCACAAGTCCTCAACTGGCAGCTTCATTAAATAGTACACGCAAAACACCAGTCTCAACATCAATGGTGAAGAGGCGACTCTGGGATGCTGGCCTTCTAGGCAGAGTTGCAAAGAAAAAGCCATATCTCTGTCCAGTGTTTGTGTTCTTTTGCATATCTTAATCTTTTATTTTTATTGGCCAGTCTGAGATACTATTTAATGAAGAAGCCAGTTGAGGACTTGTGAGGGGTCTTTTTCTCAAACTAGACACTCTAATGTACTTGTCCTCTTGCTCAATCTGTAGGTAGGCAGCCGCCTTTCTGTGCTAGTGGTGGCTGTTTAACAATCTGATGGCCTTGAGATAGAAGCTGTTTTTCAATCTCTCTGTCCCAGCTTTGATGCACCTGTACTGACCTCACCTTCTGGATGGAAGCGGGGTGAACAGGCAGTGCCTTGGGTGGTTATTGTCCTTGATCATCTTTCTTGCCTTCCTGTGGGTGTTGTAGGTGTTGTAGGTGTCCTAGAGGGCAGGTAGTTTGCCACCGGTGATGCGTTGTGCAGACCGCACCACCCTAGTAGTTTGCCACCGGTGATGCGTTGTGCAGACCGCACCACCGCACCACCACCTGCACCAGCCTTGCGGTTGTGGGCGGTGCAGTTGCCGTACCAGGCGGCGATACAGCCCGACAGGATGCTCTCAATTGTGCACCTGTAAGTGAGCGTTTTCGGTGACAAGCCACATTTTTTCAGCCTTCTTCACCACACTGTCTGTGTGGTTGGACCATTTCAATTCGTCGATGATATGTACACAGAGGAACTTAAAAGGAACCTTCTCCACTGCTGTTGTGTCGATGTGGATAGGGGGGTGTTCCCTCTGCTGTTTCCTGAATTCCAAAATCATCTCTTTTGTTTTTCTGACATTGAGTGAGAGGTCCCAGTGTTGAGGATCAGCAGAGTGGAGATGTTGTTTCCTACCTTCACCACCTGGGGGCAGCCCATCAAGAAGTCCAGGACCCAGTTGCACAGGGCGGAGTTGAGACCCAGGAGTTTGGGTATACACTATAGTGTTGAATGCTGACCTGTAGTCAATGAACAGCATTTGTACATAGGTATTCCTCTTGTCCAGATGGGATAGGGCAGTGTGCAGTGTGATGGCGATTTCATTGTCTGTGGACCTATTCGATCGGTAAGCAAATTGAAGTGGGTCTAGCGTGACAGGTAGGGTAGAGGTGATATGATCCTTGACTAGTCTCTCAAAGCACTTCATGATGACAGAAGTGAGTGCTACGGGGCGATAGTCATTTAGTTCAGTTACCTTAGCTTTCTTGAGAAGAGGAACAATGTTTGCCATCTTGAAACATGTGGTATTTTTTAATGATAGGTCGGCTGACTACACATAAATGTTTCCCCTGATTCAACCAATTATAGTTGTCTTCATGACCATATTTAATAGGGAGAGTTAATTTACTCATGATCAAATCTAAGAGGGATGAATAATTAGCAGTGGTAGTTTTAATGCTAACATACTGAATGCAACACGTGGGTTATGAACCGGGGTCTCCCACAGGAACAACCAACATATTAGCCAAATAGACCAAGATGAAATTCCCTCATAGGCCGAGGGCCGATGCTGGTTTTTGATGTTTGCAGGCGGGTTACCTCATCCTGTGACCATGACCAACTCATGTCCGCTACATGTACTTGCGCCTGACATATCTGCTAGATATAACGATTAGAAAAATATGTCTGATATTTGTTCATGTTAAAAGGACTCTTCTGGTTTCAGATTGAGGCCTAAACAGTTGGAGTAAAAGATCTGCTCAAGGCCATGCAAGAAAGCTTTGTCAAAGGCTCTCCAAATGAAAATGTATTTTGTCTGAGTGATCTAATTGTTGGCTTTCTCTAACTAATGTTTAACACTATGCAGAGATACAATTATTCATATACTGTATGTATGATTTATTAATGGTATAGTAGTGTAGTTTAATATTACTGACATTTCACCTACTGATTGTGAACAAATTACACTATTCTAATGTGATAGTATTGCACACATTACACAGCACAACAGCCAGAAAATGAACATATGAAATAGGAATATACTGTTTTGATAGGGTGTAAGTGGTTGTCGTAGAACTGGATCTCACCATCACTGCGGAGCACCAAAGGCGTGGGTGGGCCCTGGACTCTGGTTTTGGTGACAGTATTGGTCACCACACAGGTGTAGTTGCCCACATCAGAAGGCTCCACTTTAGCGATGTATAGATTGCCCGTCTCCTGGGAGATAAAGCGTCGTGTGTCCTGCTTCACAAACGAGGGATACTCATTAAAAATCCAGGAGAATGTCAGATCTGTGGAGAAAGGAGAAGAAATGTGTGAGATCAAATACAACTAAAATTACACCAGGGTTTCAGGGTCACGCTGACTCTCCTTATTAGAATAATAACACGGGAGAATAGGGAGAATACCAGTTTTGTCTGGTTGGAATTGATTTGGTGGAGTAGCAGGTGTGTAGGGTTGTTTGATTCTTCACCCTCCAAAGGGGTTGCAGAATCATCACAGAGCTACATGCTAGGGTGAAAATTAATGATGGTCTGAGTGTGATGAGTTAGGAGGTGCTCTAATTATCTGGACACATTTCAAAATGAATATTGTTTGTGTGGCAGGGTTTCCTTGGTAAAAAAAAATATTGCATTTTGACAAAATCAGAGGACATTTTGTAGATAATACAAGGCCTTGAGATTGGCTGAATGTTTTATTTCACAGAGAAAACAAACTTTAAACATTCTAAGTTGTTAAGAATGACCGACTAGGAAGCCTAGTTCGGGTTTGGTTTTTGTAGCACACAGTTGGACAGCAGAGTTACATGACCAAAAATAATGGTTTTATTGATGCAAAAGTGCGAGAAAACAAATTAATTTGGGGAATACGTAAGGGATAGGCCTAATTTCTAAGGGACGATGGGCTTGAGCTCGGATCTTCACAAAATACTAGGGTAATTGTACTGTAAGTAATTCTCACCATGATGGTAAAAATAACAATACAACAATCATACCCTGATGAAGACAGCTTGTTTGTCGAAACATTTCTTATTCAGTTATTCAATTATTGCATCTGAGCTCCTAGAGTGTGTGGCTCTACTTTTATTTTTCAATTGTTCTACTCCGCTAGCCAGCACCTCGACTAAACAGGTGTGCATTACATTCGCCTCCACAAAAATAACAATACAACATATAGTATACAGTACATTTGTAGGATCACAGGACAAGGCAGGATCTCAGATCTGCTATGATTCACAGGATAACGAGCTGGCTGGTAACTGTCAGGTGGGTCTCTCCAGTCATTTTCGTACTGTAAATGTCAGCATCTTTTTAATGTCACATCTTTTGTGGTTTGAGTCTTTCAAAAAGAACAAAACACACATTTTGAAGAGTAACCTTTGAAATAAACACTTTGTTTGGCTATTTGTCTGGTGATTCAGTAACTTTATGTGCCCAGAGACTTTGGCTCCTTAGGCCAAAAGCATTCACAGAGGAGTACATTTAAAAAATATATATATATATTTGTATGCATGACTGAGGCAACTGAAATACTGTACATTCTTGAAAAACCTTTCCCATTCTGCATCTTTGTAGTGCTTGTGTTAATCCAAGCTCACTGTTCCCACCAGGACTTTGAACGTTTCATAAGCACCACCAGCATAATCATCATTATCACCACCATCATCATCATCGTCGTTGTCGTCGTCGTTAGCGTCATCATCATCACCATCATCATGTCATTTAAAAGGTATATAAAATCAGTGGTGATCCCATCTGCATTGCTTGCTGTCTGCTTTCCTTGCTATTTGGGGTTTTAGGCTGGGTTTCTGTATTCTCTGTGACATCTGCTGATGTAAAAAGGGCTTCATAAATACATTTGATTGATTGATTGAATACACAAGCAGTACCCTACAGCTAAACCATACTTCTAGGTTTCGATCTACTGCAAAGAACAAATGATAGACAGAGCCAGTGTAAAACGCATTGTGATTCGTGACAGTTTGATCTCAGCTGGGGTACTTATCAAGAACACTGCTTTCAGGGTCATGTTGTTTTTTTCTGTTGCCGAGCTCTTGTTTGAAGCTTTCAGGGACAAATGATTATTTCTGAATGTTCTGACATTCTAATCAGTGGAGGGCGGCCTGAGTTTTCCAGGCCTTCTAATTGACAGGCACGTACCTTTTCCCGCTGAGCCTAATCAAACCCATTCACTTGTTAGCTGGTTGGTAATTAAACAAAACAGTCTTGAAGGATTCCTCCTTTACCCTTTCTATCTGCCTGGTCATTTATCACAGCAGGCTTCGATGCATGATGCAGCTCACTCACTGTTAGGAGCAGGTACAGGCTACAGCATGAATCAGAGCAGGCCAATCAGCCTCTTCAGAAGTGTATTTTGGCAGAGTCCTGAGGGTATTAGAACACAGAAGGTGATGGCACAGCAAGCGGAGAGGAGGGGAAAGGACAACAGAGACATGGAACATTCTGCTCTCCAAGGCAGGACAAGGCATATTGTTTTGGCTCGTTTCCTCTCCAGTGCTCATGGGTTGTGCTTGCACCTGCTCACACACGTGTTTACTACTCATAAGTTTAATGGTGACTACAGTATGGGATAATAAATAATGGCAAGAAAATATAATGATGATACAGTGTTGAACAAGGCTAGGAAACATGACTGAAATATATTCAGTTATGTTACTCACAAGCACTACCAGCATTACCAGCATTACGACCAGGAATACAACTTTCCAGAATCGGATCCTTTGTTTCTCACCCTGCAGAGCAATTGAACTGAATCCAGAGGCCGACCAAAAACACAGCCGGCGGAGGACAGGTACTCGGAGTGGTCTTCTAGTCCGACTTCGGAGGCGCACACACCATCCACCGCTTCCAAGTATATTACTCGCTTATGTTCAATCTCTGGGTAATAAAGTTGACGAGCTCAGGGCGAGGATTTCCTTCTAGAGAGACATCAGGGATTGTAACATACTCTGTTTCATGGAAACATGGCTCTCTCAGGATATACTGTCTGAGTCCGTCCAGCCAGTTGGGTTCTCAGATCATCGCGCAGACAGGGATAAATATCTCTCCAGAAGGGAGATTACAAAAAAATTGTAACTATAACCGTTACGTTACCAGCAAAAATATTGTAATCAGATTACCGATACTTTCAAAAAACTAGATGATTACTTTAAGGATTCATTTTTAATTCAGAAAGCATGTTTGCAAATTTTTCTTGACACTTTTCTGTTTTCCCAATGACATTCAAATCAGCATCGAAAAAAGGCGCAAGTTTAAGTTTGTTCCACCTGAGCGAGTCTATCCACAAGTCAGAGACCACTATGATGACACACCAAATGCATTTGATAGATCGCAGGAAAAGAGCAGGAATAGGCTTTTGTAGGTTACTGTCCAAGCTATGTCTTCCAATGGTGCGACTGCTGCTGGAATCCAAAGATTATCCAACTTGAATAAATGCTTGGAGTTAAGGATGACAGTAGTGATGTAGTCTACGGCAATACGGATATCACTTATTATTGATATTTACATAGCGCATTGATGTGAATCCTACTGCTGCTTTCTCATCTAGCTATTTGCGCCATACAGATTGTGGTTGTTGTGGATGGCTGTTCACAAATCTAAATGTGTATTTGAACCCAATAATGTTTGAATTCTAGATGTTTAAACTGCCTATCAATCATCAATGAAAAATGCACTGTTCCAACAGCTGCATAGTGCGGATCCAAGCATATTGAATTAAAGTGGTGCTTTTATTGCTCAATCTAATTCATGCTGATAAAAATAATCCATTGGACTAATGGACACATGCTCCAACTTGCACACTTTTGATGGACTTAAAGGGGCAATCTGTAGGTGCTACATCCATTTTTGGATTTATAAATTATATATACAGTACCAATCAAGTTTGGGAACACCTACTCATCCAAGGGTTTTTCTTTATTTTGTAGAATAATTGTGAAGACATCAAAACTATGAAATAACACATAAGGAATAATGTAGTAAGCAAAAAAGTGTTAAATAAATCAAAATATATTTTATAGTTGACAGCTTTGCACACTCTTGGTAAAGCATGCCATTCCATGAGCGCAGCATTTATTTTTAAACTGGAATCAATGAGCTCAACCAGTCCTCCATGACAACAAAATCATAAACAACAGAGTAGGGCTGGCTAATAAGTTCTTAGTTTTGGGGTCATGCTCAGGTAAAACAAATTGGCTAATCTATAGTTCCATATTTCCAAGTCCTATTCTTGAAGATCAAGGGGTATAACATTTATTGGAATGACTGGAATTCTAATTTTTTTATGTAAATACATAATTTAATCGTATTATTATATGTATTAGAAAGTGATGGGTTAGAAGAACACATAACCAACCCATAAAGTAATATTTAAAATCCATATATGGCCAGCTATGTAAACTTTAACATTGATTTATCCTGCAACAGATGCCGTTCAATTGGTAACATACATTTTCATCTTCTTCTAATGCCTCTTAAAGGGAAGGTAATCTAAAAGTAACGGAATGTAATCAGATTATGTTACTGAGTTTGGGTAATCCAAAAGGTACATTACTGATTACAATTTCGGACAGGTAACTTGTAACTGTAATGGATTACATTTAGAAAGTAACCTAGCCAACCCTGCTCTCCGGGAAGAAGAAGGGTAGGGGTGTATGTTTCATGCTTAACGACTCAAGTTGTTTTGTTCATCTGACCTAGAACACCTCACAATCAAATGTCGACCGTATCATCTCCCAAGAGAATTCCCTTCGGTTATAGTCACAGCCATGTATATCCCCCCTCAAGCTGATACCACAAAGAACTTCACTGGACTTTATGCAAAATGGAAACCACATTTGCTGTGGCCACATTTATAATAGCTGGGGATTTTAATTAAGCAAATTTGGGAGAAAGGCTACCGAATTTCTATCAACACATGGACTGTAGTACTCGCGCTGCTAAAACACTCGACCACTGCTACTCCAACTTTCGGGGTGCCTACAAGCCCTCCCCCGTCCTCCTTTCGGCAAATCTGACCACGACTCCATTTTGCTATTCCCTTCCTATAGGCAGAAACTCAAAAAGGCAGTACCCGTGCTAAGGACTATTCAACGCTGGTCAGACCAATAGGAATATACGCTTCAAGATTGTTTTGATCACGGGGACTGGGATATGTTCCGGGTAGCCTCGGATAATAACATTGATGAACATACTGATTTGGTGACTGAGTTTATCAGGAAATGTATCGGAGATGTTCTACTTATTGTGACTATTAGAACCTACCCCAACCAGAAACCGTGGATAGATGGCAGCATTTGCGCAAAACTGAGAGCGCGAACCACCGCATTTAACCATGGCAAGGTGACTTTGTATATGGAAGAATACAAACAGTGTAGTTGTTCCCTCTGCAAGGCAATCAAACAAGCAAAACGTCAGTACAGAGACAAAGTGGAGTCCCAATTCAACGGCTCAGACACCAGACGTATGTGACAGGGTCTACAGACAATCATGGACTACAAAATGAAAACCAGCAACGTCGCGGACACTGACATCTTGTTTCCGGAACAAGCTAAACATCTTATTTGCCCGCTTTGAGGATAACACAGTGCCACTGACGTGGCCCTCTACCAAGGACTGTGGGATCTCCTTCTCTGTGGCCAATGTGAAAAAGACAGTTAAAGCGTTTTAACCCTCGAAAGGCTGCCGGCACAGACGGCATATCTAACCGCATCCTCAGAGCATGTGCAGACCAGCTGACTGGTGTGTTTACAGACATATTCAACCCCCAGTTTGCTGATCCTCAGCACTGTGCCCCCACAAGGGTGCGTGCTCAGCCCCCTCCTGTACTCCCTGTTCACCCATGACTACATGGGTGTGGATTTCCATTGTCAAATCACGCCTCCAACTCAATCATCAAGTTTGCAGACGACACAACATTAGTAGGCTTGATTAACAACAATGACGAGACAGCCTACAGGGAGGAGGTGAGGGCTCTGGGAGTGTGGTGCCAGGAAAATAAACCTGTTACTCAATGTAAACAAAACAAAGGAGATGATTGTGGACTTCAGGAAACAGCAGAGGGAACACCCCCTATCCACATCGACACAATCTCAGTGGAGAAGGTGGAGAGCTTCAAGTTCCTCGGCGTACACATCACTGACAATCTGAAATGGCCCACCCACACAGACAGTGTGGTGAAGAAGGCACAACAGCACCTCCTCAACCTCAGGAGGTTGAAGAAATTTGACTTGGCACCTAAAACACTCACAAACTTTTAAAGATGCACAATTTTACAGATGCACTGCCCGCAACTGCAGGGCTTTCTAGAGGGTGGTGTGGTCTGCCCAATGCATCTCCGGGGGCAAACTACCTTCCCTCCAGGACACCTACAGCACCTGATGTCACAGGAAGGCCAAAACAATCATCAAGGACAACCACACTAGCCACTGCTTGTTCACCCCGCTACCATCCAGAAGGCGAGGTCAGTACAGATGCATCAAAGCTGGAACCAAGAGACTGAAAAACAGCTTCTATCTCAAGGCCATCAGTCTGTTATGTAAGGACATCTCTCTCAGCAGACAAAACATTACAAACAGCTAGCAGCCAAGTAGATTGGTCACGAAAGTCAGAAAAGCAATAAAATGAATCGCTTACCTTTGATGATCTTCGTATGTTTGCACTCACGAGACTCCCAGTTACATAATAAATGTTCCTTTTGTTCCATAAAGATTATTTCTATATCCAAAATACCTCCATTTGGTTGGAGCGTTTATTTTCAGAAATACACAGGCTCGAGTGGTCACGACCCGGCAGACAAAAATTCCAAATAGTATCCGTAAAGTTCGTAGAAACATGTCAAACATTTTTTATAATCAATCCTCAGGTTGTTTTTAAAATATATAATGGATAATATTTCAACCGGGACTGTAGCTTCTTCAATAGGATAGAGAGAGAAAATGTCTGCTCCAAGCTGTTGCGCATGTAAAACGCTGCTGGCACCCAGCCATCCAATGACGCGATGTGACCTTTCTCGCTCATTTTTCAAAATAAAAGTCTGAAACTATGGCTAAAGACTGTTCACACCATGGGGAAGCCATAGGAAAAGGAATCTGGTTGATATCCCTTTAAATGGAGCGAAGGCAGGCAATGGAACAGAGAGCTTTCAGGAAAAACAGCACTCCCGGATAGAATTTTTCCTCAGGTTTTCGCCTGCAATATGAGTTCTGTTATACTCACAGGACAATATTTTGACAGTTTTGGAAACTAGGGTTTTCTATCCTAATCTGACAATTATATGCATATTCTAGATCCTGGGCCTGAGAAATAGGCAGTTTCATTTGGGTACGTTTTTCATCCAAACATCAAAATACTGCCCCCTACACTCAACAGCTTAAATAGCACATTAAAGGCTGCTGCCTATATACATAAACTTGAAATCACTGGCCACTTTAATAAATGGAACACTTGTCAATTTAATAATGTTTACATATTTTGCAATACTCCTCTCATATGTATATAATGTATTATATTATATTCTACTCTATCTTAGTCTACGCGTCTCTGACATTGCTCATCCATAAATGTATATTTGCTTAATTCCATTCCTTTACTTAGATTTGTTTGTATTGGGTATACGGTATGTTGTGAAATTGTTCAATATTACTTGTTAGATATTACTGCACTGTCAGAGCTAGAAGCACAAGCATTTTTCCCTACACCCACAATAACATCTTCTAGACACATGTATGTGACCAATAAAATTTGATAGATAATGGATTTCCATTAAAAATCCTATTTTCCCTAACTCCTTAACCCTAACCCTAACCCTTAACCAAAACCCTAACTCTAACCCTGATTTGTGAGCATAAAAGTGCCTTTTTCCTCGTGGGGACTGGTGAAATGTTGCTACTTGTCAGACTTTTCCATGTTTTACTATCCTCATGGGGACTTTAGGTCCCCACAAGGGATAGACTTCTGGTCCCCACAAGGAAAGACTTCTGGTCCCCACAAGGATAGTAACACCAAACACACACGCTAAAATAATGTGCGACTTAGTATTTTTATACATGACCCTAAGCATGATGGGATGTTAATTGTTTAATTAACTCAGCAACAACAACTGTCTGGAAGCACCTTTCAATATACTTTCTATCCCTAATTTACTCAAGTGTTTCCTTTATTTAGACAGTTACCTATAGATAAAGCATTCTGTAGCGTGTGGGCATATTCTAAGAGATGATACATTTGAGAAGAGAGGAGTTTCCACTTTGAGGAGTCCCCCGAGAGGCTTGAGAGATGCTGACATATTATGGCGCTGTGTGTATCTAGACTGCTGGGCTTGCACAATACTTCGAAGAAGTCACAATGAAATGAAGAGATCTGCAAAAACAGAGACCAACAAGTAAATCGTAAATAATTTGTGAAAATGTAAAAATGATGTAAGAAGGCGGAGACACTAAGCAATTCTCCAGAATAAAATCTGCCATACTTTGAGACAACACAGCTGTGTCGTAAGTCTCCAATACAGAGCACAGCATACAATTAATTATTGTCACACTCAGGGAATATAACATACTGTATGACTGAAAGCAAGATTTTGTAGAAATGTTAGCTCATTTTATTGAAAATGAAATACAGAAATATCTCATTTACATAAGAATTCACACCCTTTGTAGAAGCACCTTTGACAGTGATTACAGCTGTGAATCTTTCTTGGTAAGTCTCTATGAGGTTTCCACACCTGGATTGTGAAACATTTGCCCATTATTCTTTTCAAAATTCTTCAAGCTCTGTCAAATTGTTTGTTGACAATTGCTAGACAACCAATTTCAGGCCCTGCCATACATTTTGAAGCAGATTTAAGTCAAAACTGTAACTCGGACACTCAGGAATATTCACTGTCTTCTTGGTAAGTAACTACAGTGTCTGGTGGAAAGCCGACTGAACCAGGTTTTACTCTAGGATTTTGCCTGTACTTAGCTCCATTACGTTTATTTTGTATCCTGAAAAACTCCCCAGTCCTTAACGATTACAAGTATAACCATAACATGATGCAGCCACCAGCATGCTTGAAAATATGGAGAGTTGTACTCAGTAATGTGTTAATTTGCCCCAAACATAACACATTGTATTTGGGACAAAAAGTGAATTGCTTTGCCACATTTTTTTCAGTATTACTTTAGTGCCTTGTTGCAAACAGGAATATTTGGAATATGTTTATTCTGTACAGGCTTCCTTCTTTTCACTCTGTCAATTAGGTTAGTATTGTGGAGTAACTACAACGTTGTTGATCCATCCTCGGTTTTCTCCTGTCACAGGCATTGAACTCTGTAACTGTTTAAAGTCACCATTGGCCTCATGGTGAAACCCCTGAGCGGTTTCCTTCCTCTCCGGCAACTGAGTTTGGAAGGATGGCTGTATCTTTGTAGTGACTGGGTGTATTATACACCATCCAAAGTGTAATTAATAACTTCTCCATGCTGACTGGAATTTTCAATGTCTGCTTTTTATTTTATTTTTACCCATCCACCAATGGGTGCTCTTCTTTGTGAGGCATTGGAAAACCTCCCTGGGCTTTGTAGTTGAATCTGTGTTTGAAATTCACTGCTCAACAGATAATTGTATGTGTAGGGTACAGAAATTACGTAGTCATTAAAAAAGTATGTTAAACACAATTATTGTACACAGAATGAGGCCATGCCATTTATTAAGTGAATTGTTACTCCTGAACTTATTTAGTCTTGCAATAACAAAAGGGTTGAATACTTATCGGCTCAAGACATTTTAGCTTTTAATTTGTAATTAATTATCAACAATTAAAATCAAACATTATTTCACTTTGACATTATGGGGTATGGTGTGTAAGGTCAGTGACAAAAAAATCTAAATGTAATCCATTTTAAATTCAGGCTGTAACAACAAAATGTGAAAGAAATCAAGGGGTATGAACACTTTCTGAAGGCACTGTACTAGCACATCCAATCACATGGCATAATTGCGCATCTCTAAATTCTTCCCAAAACACAAAAATCATCATGAAAAAAAATATATATAATATGTTGTTTCATCCTCAAAGTGCTAGTGCAACGGTGTAATGATTCCCTTCAATGGGCATCCAGATTACAGAATATAAATAGTGCTCCATGACAAATGATTGGATATGCTTACACACACATTGCTTTATTTGTGTATTGCTTACACATGCAATCCTTTATGTGTGTATTATTGTCAGTGTTCTGAGCCAACAATTAAAAGCCAACCAACCTCTTGGCTTTGTTCAAAGTAATATCTACACACTGCAAGACGGCAGGCCTCTGCACATTCTACACTGAACCCAGTGGCAGAGCCCCCTGAGATCCCCCTGTGGAGTCAGCGTGCTATAAAAACAATATATATTCATCTAAACATAGGGAATAATTAAGACACGGGTGAACAACATGTGCAGTGTAGGCCTGCATCAACAGACAAAACAACCCATCTATCATTACAATAGGGTTGCTAAGGTGTATTATAAGGACATATCAGTTAATCAGATACTGAGATTCTGAGTTATGAGCTCTATCAATGTTAATACTGCCGTATTAATTCTGAGGAGGGGGAGTTGTGTTTGTATCTTCATCATGCATTATCAGTGTCAATGCTTTAAATTAATATTAATCATGACAATCTGCTGCCTGATCATCTGGTATTAATAATACATGTAAAGTTTACTGTGACAACAATATGCATTTTTAATTACCGTGCTACAAAAACAGGCAACAGCATCCTGGCGTGAACGATAAACAAACTTTAAACAAAGAGGTTACTAATAGCCGTGTTCAAAGTTTAATATATCCACAGATGCAAGGAGGATGCGACACGTGTGGAGCTGTTGGATAACCCATGGAGGGGTCAGAAGCAAATTTCTCAGTTTCTCTGAAAAATTGCTCCAGTTTCTCTGACTAGTGGTTCTAGCAGGTCCAACAGTCTGGTGAGCCTCAAAATAAGGCAAAATTACAAAACATCACCCTAGATTTGGTCCAGTCAATGTCCACTGATTCATAGAACTAGGGTCTCCTCCAATAGACTGCCTCTCCGCACTGCTGAAAACAAAGAATTCCATCCCACAGCCCACATGAAAAACACCCCCTGAAAGTACTGCCACTCCAATTGTGTTAAAGTGCAGTGCTCCCAAGTTTGCTCCAGGCTACAAAAATTCTCCTCCTCCCTACATTCTGTTCATGTACATGAGTAGACAGAGTGCACATGCTCTGTGTTCTCAAAGCCCAGGGTCTTAGGACAAAATGAACCAGAGGATACACAATGCAGCATCCCTTTTCTTAGTGGATGCGCACAAGTGATTTCAGTCTTGAGTGCCGCTAAAAGGTCTCTCTCCATTAGAAAATGGAGGTCAGCTGCATCCGGTCCAGGACTAAACACAGTAGTTGAGTAATACAAAGACCAAGGCTAGGTCACACAGGCAGCCCATTAATCTAGTGTGTTTTGAGAGAGAGCGGAAGTGACAGCCTTTCAGTCTCTCTGGCTTCTCTGACTGTGGGAGCCCGGGTGAAGATCATTTGACTCTCCACTGCCCATTTCTGGAAACACTAGCAGCACATTCAGCAAACAGAGAGTATCGTAACATCATCATTAAAATACCACTTCAACAATGCTAATAATATAACGTGTCTGCTCCAAATCACTGTGTTTTCTTATATGATTATAACACATCCCCAGCATGTTCCCAATACTAGAACATTGGCCTGTCAAAACAGGAAGTGCATCAGTAGAGACAGGCAGCTCCATGCTCAGCCTGTGTGCAGCTCTGTCTGTGCTTCTATCTGGCTTGGCAGGCTGTGTCGTTCCTGATCTGCACCCACCCGTCTCCCTGCCTGTCTCTCTTCTGCTGACTAGCAGGAGCAGGTGGGCTCTGCATGCAGACATTGACCTTCGGCAAAAAAGAACAGCAATGTCAAAATATCATTGTTATTCTATAATGTTGCAAAATTGGTAATGATAATGTTCATTTAAATGACCACTTCAATCCATACCACAAGATCCACAAATGAAATTTGATGCTTCTGATTTAAAACCACATCAGCAAAGTATTAGTCTGTGTTATTGAACCTCAGTGTCTTTGACATAAAAGCATACTGATACTGCAAAAATATCACATATATATATTTTAAATTACAGGATCACTTATAAGCAAATGACTTGAAGATGTAGGTTGATAAGATCTGTTTGGCCATTGGCTGCCCATCTCATTATGTCCTGGGCTAGACAGGCCTGAGTGTATGATGAGCAAATATAATTTAGATGATAAATAGATCAGAAGCATAGTGATGACAGATTTAGATCTGAGAAATATTATAGCAAAAGCGAGACAAAAACAACAACACAGAGTTACACGTAAATAAATGTACAGTCAATAACACAATAGAAAAGAAAAATATAAAAATATATGTATAGTGTGTGCAAATGTAGAAGAGTAGGGAGGTAGGCAAAAAATAGGCCATAGATGTGAAATAATTACAATTTAGCTTTATTACTGGAGTGATAGATGATGTGCAAGTAGAGATACTGGGGTGCAAAAGAGCAAGAGGGCATGTAATAATATGGGGATGAGGTAGTTGGGTGTGCTATTTACAGATTGGCTGTGTACAGGTACAGTGATCGGTAAGCTCCTCTGACAGCTGATGCTGAAAGTTAGAGAGGTAGAATTAAGTCTCCAGCTTCAGTGATTTTTGCAATTCGTTCCAGTCATTGGCAGCAGAAAACTGGAAGGAAAGGCAGCCAAAGGTAGTGTTGGCTTTGGTGATGACCAGTGCAATATACCTGCTGGAGCGCGTGCTACGGGTGGGTGTTGTTATGGTGACCAGTGAGCTGAGATAAGACAGGGCTTGACCTAGCAAAGACTTGTAGCTGACCTGGAGCCAGTGGGTTGGGAGATGGATATGTAGTGAGGGCCAGCCAAAGAGAGCATACAGGTCGCAGTGGTAGGTAGTATATGGGGTTTTGGTGACAAAATGGATGGCACTGTGATAGACTACATCCAGTTTGCTGAGTAGAGTGTTGGAGGCTATTTTGTAAATGACATCGAAGTCAAGGATCGGTAGGATAGTCACTTTTACGAGGGTATGTTTGATAGCATGAGCGAAGGAGGCTTTGCGCTGAAATAGATTCTAGATTTAATTTTGGATTGAAGATGCTTAATGTGAGTCTGGAAGGAGAGTTTACAGTCTAACCAGACACCTGGGTATTTGTAGTTGTCCACATATTCTAGGTCAGAACCATCCAGAGTAACGATGCGGGAGTGTACGGCCAGCAATCGGTTGAAGAGCATGCACTTAGTTTAACTAGCATTTAAAAGCAGTTGGAGGCCACAGAAGGAGTGTTGTTTGGCATTGAAGCTCGTTTGGAGGTTTGTTAGTACAATGTCCAAAGAAGGGCCAGATGTATACAGAATGGTGTCGTCTGTCGTCTCTGGTGGATCAGAGAATGACCAGCAGCAAGAGCAACATCATTGATATATACAGAGAAAAGAGTTGGCCCGAGAATTGAACCCTGTGGCACCCTCATAGAGACTGCCAGAGATCCAGACAACAGGCCCTCCGATTTGACACACTGAACTCTGTGAAGAAGTTGGTGAACCAGGCGAGACAGTCATTTGAGAAACCAAGGCTGTTGAGTCTGCCAATAAGAATGTGGTGATTGACAGAGTCGAAAGCCTTTGCCAGGAAGATGAAGACGGCTGCACAGTACTGTCTTTTATCAATGCCGGTTATGATATCATTTAGGACCTTGAGCGTGGCTGAGCTGCACCCATGACCAGCTCAGAAACCAGATTGCACAGTGGAGAAGGTACGTGGGATTAGAAATGGTCGGTGATCTGTTTGTTAACTTGGCTTTCGAAGATTTTAGAAAGGCAGGGAAGGATGGCTACAGGTCTATAACAGTTTGGGACTAGAGTGTCTCCCCCTTTGAAGATGGGGATGACCGCGGCAGCTTTCCAATCTTTGGGGATCTCAGACGATACAAAAGAGATGTTAAAAATTCATAGTAATAGGGGTTGCAATAATTTCTGAGAATACTTTTAGAAAGAGAGGGTCCAGGTTGTCTAGCCCAGCTGATTTGTAGGGATCCAGATTTTGCAGCTCTTTCAGGACATCAGCTGTCTGGATTTGGGTGAAGAAGAAGTGGGGGGAGGGGGTACTGGGAAAGTTGCTGCAGGGGGTGCTGAGATGTTGGGGTAGCCAGGTGGAAAGCATGGTCAGCCGTAGAAAAAATGCTTATTGAAATTATCAATTATAGTAGATTTATCGGTGGTGACAGTGTTTCCTAGCCACAGTGTAGTGGGTAGCTGGGAGGAGGTGCTCTTATTCTCCATGGACTTTCCAGTGTCCCAAAAAATGTGGGCATTAGTGCTACAGGAACCAAATTTCTGTTTGAAAAAGCTAGCTTTAGCTTTCCTAACTGACTGAGTATATTGGTTCCGGACTTCCCTGAAAAGTTGCATATCGTGGGGGCTATTCGATGCTAATGCAGAACGCCACAGGATGTTTTTGTGCTAGTCAAGGGCAGTCAAGTCTGGGGTGAACCAAGGGCTATATCTGTTCTTAGTTCTACATTTTATGAATGGGGTATGCTTATTTAAGATGGAAAGGAAAGCACTTTTGAAGAGCAACCAGGTATCTTCTACTTATAGGATGAGGTCATTATCCTTCCAGGATACCCGGGCAGGTCGATTAGAAAGGCCTGCTCACTGAAGTGTTTTAGGGAGTATTTGACAGTAATGAGGGGTGGTCGTTTGACCCATTACGCACGAGGGCAATGAGGCAGTGATCGTTGAGATCCTGGTTGAAGAGAGCAGAGGTGTATTTAGAGTGCAAGTTGGTCAGGATGATATCTAAGAGGGTGCCTATGATTACGGATTTAGGGTTGTGCTTAAACCCTAAATCCATGTTCATTGATAATTTGTGTGAGATTGGGGGCATCTAGCTTAGATTGTAGGACAGCCGGGGTGTTAAGCATGTCCCAGTTTAGGTCACCTAACAGTACGAACTCTGAAGATAGACAGGGGGCGATCGATTCACATATGGTGTCCAGGGCACAGCTTGGGGCTGAAGGGGGTCTATAACAAGTGGCAACGGTGAGAGACTTGTTTCTGGAAAGGTGGATTTTTTAAAGTAGAAGTTCGAAATGTTTTGGCATAAACCTGGATAGTATGACATAACTCTGCAGGCTATCTCTGCAGTAGATTGAAACTCCACCCCCTTTGGCAGTTCTAACTTGTCGGAAAATGTTATAGATAGGGATGGAAATTTCAGGATTTTTGGTGGCCTACCTAAGCCAGGATTCAGACACGGCAAGGACATCAGGGTTGGCGGAGTGTGCTGAAGCAGTGAATAAAACAAACTTAGGGATGAGGCTTCTAATGTTAACATGCATGAAACCAAGGCTTTTACGGTTACAGAAGTCAACAAATGTGAGCGCCTGGGAAATGGGAGTGATGCTGGGGGTTGCAGGGCCTGGGTCAACCTCTACATCACCAGAGGAATGATGGATCTCTTCGGCTAGCTGGGAGATGGGCCTAGCTCGAGGCTAGGTCCAGGCTAACTGGTGCTTGCTTCGGGACAGAGACGGATAAATATTTCATGGCTGCACCCTATCCTTTTATCATATACACTTGAGGTCAATCAATATAAATGAGAGGGATTTGTGTACAATGCACATCTGAGAAAAAATACAGTATATCAATGCAATCATTCCAAGGAGTCAAGGAAACATCCATCTATTGTTTAGATTGTACCATAACCACTCTTCCAGACAGCCAACTCTACATCAATCTCTTAGCTTATTAAATAAAGCGACTATTAAGGAAAGAAATATTATAATCATACAAGCAGCTGCAATTTCACTTAAGCAATATTTTCTATACCTTTGAATAAAGACGTAGAAAATGTATCATACACAAGCCTAAATAATCTTACACGAGAAGGAATAACACATTGCAGTTGAGTTAATATTCTTTGCAACACTGAAAGGTGAAATGTTGTCATCGTCATGGTTAGCAACAACACTGTATTCAGTGCAG
This sequence comes from Oncorhynchus mykiss, assembly GCF_013265735.2. Classification (NCBI taxonomy): domain Eukaryota; kingdom Metazoa; phylum Chordata; class Actinopteri; order Salmoniformes; family Salmonidae; genus Oncorhynchus; species Oncorhynchus mykiss. The sequence goes on along the minus strand of NC_048581.1, from coordinate 77,669,913 downwards.
AGGCACAAGCCTGCTACCCAAGCTTGGTGTTGAGAACACAACACAACTGAGCTGTGTGTTGTTTTCCAGGATTGTTATTTTCTCCTTGCAGAGCAGATGACATGTAATGTATTCCTCAAGGGATGAAATCCCCACTGGCATTGAGGGATTTGTGTTTATGTACTGGGGCACGGGAGACTGGGGACATGACGTGTGACTGGTGTCCAGCAGAGAGAAACGAGGTGCTTACACACAGCCAACTAGATAGCATAGCAGAAAAGGCACCTAGAAATACACTCCCCCCATACACACTAGACAACGACAACAACAACTCAATGCTACTTACTGCACACTCCGAGAAGCAAAGCTTCTGTCATTCACGGTTCCCTCGAATATGACGTGTGTTTGTGTATTCCCATCCACACTGGCAATGGGCCTCTACTATAGGTCTTTCTATAAACTAAGGTGTCAGTGAGGATTTCCCTACGCTGGACAACTTGTTACACCTGTTGATAAGTCATTAATAATAAATCAGCACTTTTTTTATGTCATTACATTAAGATATAAGGAACATAGCTATATACAATCTAATTAACAAGTTGATTTAAAAGCTATGTTTAACCTTTTCTCATGGTTGACAGATTTTTCCAAAATTGTGTGTGACAAAAACATTACTTTTCTGTCCTTGCATTAATGGCAGTGTAAGTTGTCATTATATCATCAATTAAGTATTGATCAGTTAAATTACACATTGAACTTGAACCCTGTAAGAACCTGGATCTAGCTGTCGGACAGTTTTTTGTATGGAGATCTAAGAAATGCAGTGTAACTACGTAACATTTTGTGTCTCCTTATGTTACAGGTTGAAAGCAGTTTTTAAAGACAGTCAAATCCCCCAAAAGGTGGTTTCTTCAATAATTATGCATAATACTTGTTGGATGCGCATTTGGTGTCACACTGTTTATTTGCGCCATGATATTTTCACAATCCTCATCTGATCAAGGAAGGAATTTTCTGAGTGACGAACAGCTGTTGTGATAGTGCATGCGATGCAACAACAACCCAAGTGCTGGAAAAAAGGTGTTCGTGAGGAATGTCCAGAATATTTTGGTGTCTCAATCGTTACACCAGTGAAGACAGTTGTTCCTAGATCAATGTTGGATATAATATCCCTAACGAATTGATGTTGATCATCTGTTGTAGTCTGCTTGATTTACAGCAGGGTCGTATTAGATTTAACCGAAAAAACATCAAGGTAATGAGTTAATATTTTCATGTGTTTTTGTGCCTCGGATTGGACACCGAGTCTACTGTGTGCAATTGTGTAGGATAGACTATTGTGCAACACCAAACGCTATTCCTATAAACTATTCTAAATATAATGACAATAATTCACTTAGTTTAGTGGGCTTCTTCACATCATGATCTGGTAATGAAATAACATGACAAATACATTTTGCTTTCCATGTTACACCTGTAATTTGAAACAATAAAAGGGGTTTGAAGTAGCCTACTTGAACTTGAATTTGGAGCTCAGAAAATCAAGTACTAGAATAGGCCTACCTTGAAAATCAGACATTTCCTCAATTTGGTGCTTGAATTATTGTATTAAGTCCTTGTAATTATTGTAGCCAGTTAATAAGTTCTCTTGCATCCTTATATTTATTCTTGATTACATTTTGTATCAGTTTTTGTGAGTTATGTGGCCACTTTCAATTGTTTCAATTGTTGCGCCACTCTGTTGCGGTAAAAACCTGTGGGGTTACTTTTAGCATGACAGCATCTAATGCTGGCCTCAACTTGGCTTTTCATACAAATCCGTCCGTTACAAAAGGAAACTGGTTTTTGGTAACTTTCTCATTATAAAAACAGCGATGGTGAGATTCAAATCTGAGAGGTTACAGAAAAAGGCTACAGAATAGGCTACAGAAAAATAGCCATGCATGCATACAATTTATTTTGTCTGCCAAGTCCACATTATTCTCACATATTTTAGAATGTAATAATAATTTGAATATCAATGCATTGGCAAGGCCTAAAAAAATGCATTATTCTTAAAGTGCTAATGGCCTACTTTAAAAAAACATTTTTTGCATGTTTTTTCTTTGGGGGGGGGGGGGTCTATATTAGGCCCTATACGTACAATCATATACAGTGAGTTATACAACTGTATAACATTAAGGACAATTATAATTAAGGGCTTGAAAAAGTCCCTGAAAGTCCTTGAATTTACCTTGCCAATGTTTGTATGAAACCTGCTTAAAGGATGTATAGCCCTAGACCTATGTTGTTGTGCAGGTGGAGTTATTTGCATATATTCCTCTAAATACATGTGGAACTATATACAAATACTTTATCAAGGGAGTGAAGTAGCACTGTCTCTGTATGTCTAGTGATGGAGAACAATACAATTCATGCAACATGTCTAGTAGTGTATGTCTGTATGAAAGACTTTTCCTTGTACTTGATTTTCATCTTGGAAAGGTCAATAACACCATCACAGTATGTTCAGGAAATGCATGCATCTCACCTGTGAGTGTCATTAGTATGGTAGGACGATGCTATTGCAGTGCTATTGCAAACGGCTGAGGCAAATTACATTCTGTGGGTATTGATCCTCTGGCAATAGCCAGGGTGTAAAAAATGTGTTTCAATACATTATTTAAGAGTTAACAAGTCAGGAGTTTATTTATGGAGATGATAAAATGTGCCATCCACTGATCAGATTATACATAAGCCCTGACAGCAAAAACCCTCTGAAATACAGAGTCACAGATGACCTGTAAATGCATTTCAGTAAACATTCTGCTGGTGTGTACGTCGCTAACCCACAAGCTGTAGGGCACACACACACACACACACACACACACACACACGCACACACACACACACACACACACACTCCCTCCCTCCCTCCCTCCCTCCCTTGCCAGTAGATCGTATAGCTCAATCTGCATTTTTGAGCCCACTAAGTATGCACTCTCCAGCACAGGGAGCTTGTGGACAGCTGTCTGCTACTTATGGGTCCCCTGACAGCCACTCTGGCAGGCAGAGGCTCAGCGGAGCCCTGGGGATACACTGGCACTGAGGGTCCTCAAGGCTGGTACCCATGGCCTGGTCCACCAACATACGGTAATGAATAAGGCCAAGGATGTGCTGGAATTCTCATCTAATACTGCACCACCCACATACAGGATTTGTGAGATACAGTGTGGCATGATAACAGATTGTTCTCATCATCACATGTCATAGGTTGTCACCATCTTGAAGAGATGAGTGACATACAATGTAATTGCTAATTATTTGATGGATCCGGGGTTCGTACTAACCATTACATCACACTGGTGTGGCATCACCTCAGTATGCACTCATGGCTTGCCTACATTCTATATACAGGTGTTCTATCTTAATATGGCCAGTTTCTCACGGCAGGAAAATAATCCTGCAGCAATAGGAAATGTGGATTATAATGAATGGACATTTTTGTAGGGGTTGATGCATTTTTAGTTAGGATATTATCAAGTTTGACATTTATAGTGGAAATTACACATTTTAGAAGCATTTTTAAACTTTAAATACACTACAGTTGCAACAAAAGAGTGATCAAGTTAAGATAGCACATCTGTTTTCAACATCTCCATTCCGTGTATTCATGAGCTACTACAGTCAGTGCCTCTCGTTTCATTATTACACCACAAAGACAGCAACATAATACAACTTAGAAGTACAAAGTCTTCCTTCTGTACAAACCCAGTACATCAGCTAAGTGGCAAGGACCCCGCAAAGACACTCACGATAACTGACTGCGCCAGCACAGGGAAATACTCTGAGGCATACTATTTTGTTTTGTTCCTAGCATATGACAGACACTAACTTTGAAATGAATTTCATCTGATCTTCAAGGACAACAGTGGAAAACCTTGCATGAACAAACAATGGAAACCTATATTCCATGAAGAAATGTTCCGTCAATAGAATGTCTCCAACAGGAAGTAAACTAACATTCTAGGGTAAAAATATTTTAACCACTATCTTTGAGATGAAATATCACCTTCGAGTTCAGCATAACTGTATGCTTTCTGAAACAACATTGTGACAATAAAACTGATGTTCCACTTCTCATTACTAAGAAGACAAGTAACTCACAGAGAAACACTTTTAATTGACAGGCTGAGATGGTACCGTGCATCGGTAGTGAGTCACAAGCCTCGAGGTGGCCTCTATTAGATGTACGAACATGTCTGACGAGTTTGAAATGTTTTCTCTCCTGTCTTTGATAAGAAGTAATAGGTTTATTAAAACACAAACTAAAGTGGAGATGTCATCCCCAAACAGGGTCTTTCAGCCAGCAGCCAGCCATCCACTGAATACATTAGATATTGAATTATCAACACTGAAAATATGAGGGTAGATCAAGTTACTATTAACAATGCCTGTATTTATAGATGGAGGCATATGATAAATGTTAGTGGGAAGGGTTGAATCCTAACTTGTTTCAGGCAGTTTTCTGCACCTTTGTTTCAGCTTAGACACATTGGCACCAAAATATGAAAAATGCACATCTGAAATTCTAATTGGCCATGGAGCCTGCCAAGCTTTTGTTAGGAACAATCCCAACAGGCTACAAACTACAAATTGCTACAGACTTTTTTTTAAATCTCAGATAATTCCTCTGCAACCGCGTATGCTTAGGGACTGTACAACTGAAAATCAGACCTCTCTGAAATGAAAATGGATAGCCATCACTTCAGTAAAATATACGCTTGAAAAGAAAAATAGTGACCCACCGTATACCCAAAATAATAATTAAAACATCAAGTGGATAGCAGAGAACAAGCCTACCATTTACCCTCACGCCTAGGACAGAGCCTAGTAGAGCATAAGATATACTGTTCTTTGTTTTGTGAGCATTACATGGCAAAGTAGCCAGAAGGTTGTGGAATCGCAGACCCCCGTGGACAGGCGGGGGCGGAGGGGGGTGGATTATCTGCTTTATAATAAAAGCACTGCATGAATCTATCATCTTATTAGTAGCCAGAAAAAAAATGCCTTTTATAAACACATTTCATGCAATTCTCCTTCACATGACTGGAGACAAGCAGAATCTTTTTTTAATACATCAACAAAGCATGACAAAGAATGAGCGCATGCTACGGCACCGGAGATATATTAATTTCTATATAGGCTGTTGTTAAAAAGAAGATAGACAACTTTAGCACTGTTCCAAATGTAGACTATCAGGTGTCAAATTTGACAGCAAAAGAACCAGTTACAACTGAAGTATCTGATCATCAATGAATCGAGGAAAAGCCGCATATTATCAGGTAGGTCTATATGCACTTGTAACAATTTTTAATTTGAGAAACTATCATTTTCTAATTTATTTTATTTTATTACATGATATTGTTGTATCAAAATATTTTTCTGTTGACTGTGATTACGTCATCTGCTAGGCTAAATTAACAAACGAGGCATTCAGAGCTCAACGCATGATCCTCCAACCAAAGACTGGCCAAGCTCGTGTTTCTAAAAGTTCATTCAAAGGCACTGTAGAATGACTATATAGCCTAATAAAGCGTTTTTTGTTTCATTACTATTTAATTCTAGGTAATTATTTAGAAATGTTTATGCAAATGTACATTTCATTTTATACAGCCTAAATGTGAAATGTATAGGTATGTTGTTTAAGTGCTGTTTTTGATGTGTGGTTGAAATGATGAGCTCTTCCAACAACCTGAGCACTCTTGCCAACCTGTAGCATTTAATGCTTCACAATTGATTTACTAAATGGCAGGCTATAGCCTTAAAAGAGTACAAATATAGCGTAAATAATACATTTTCCTTCTTACGCTACCTGGCTTGTTCCTGACTGATTTAGAGTTAGTCTGTTGAAATGTTAAACTTCAATTGATAGTGATAGACACATGACTTCCCAAGCAAAGTACATTTTTGTCTCCTAGGCTATAGAAGGTTGTAGCGCAGCCTCGATGTCATAGAGACAAACCAAAGCTATCCCATTTGTGTTGGAGTCTTTCCCCAGCATTTTTTCAGATTGTTTCTAGCATTGAGGACTTAAGCGTCATTATACCGTAGATCTCTTTATATAATCAGGTTCAGAAATGTTTTTATAAATTAAAAAGGGATGGGCCTATGCTTTTAGTCATTTTCTTTAACAAAGCCACAATACCCTCACATACCGCCTCAATTTGAGCCCTGGTTTTAACTTAACACACCGAGCCCTTCACTGACACAATAGCGGTCTGTGGGTAAAATCCCTTGGGCAGCCAGAAACAAAATCCATATTACAACCTATGTGCTGTATTAATTGTGATTTTGCTCTATAACCTATTAGTTCATATGCCTTGCGACCGTGATATATAGGCTTAAAGGCCATGACAATAAGTAGTCACAGTGGCAGAATAAATTCAACCAAACCTTTGTTTCATCACAAAACCAGAGAGCAACCAGTGAAGTCCACAAAGCATATTGCATGTAACAAACAGTTACATGACCTACAGCAAGGTCAAGCAAGTTAATGTTTTCAACATTTTTGGACCACTAAACAACTATTGATTTAGAACCACTCAGAGTTACCGCAAGTCGTAAAGAAAAAAGGAGCTGCGTCCACTATTTCAGGACCATTTCAACTTCAACATTTCAACATCCTCAAATCACCTATGCTTAAGTCTAATACAGTGACAACTAAAATTAACTAAAAATAATTTAGTCCTATAAACATGAGCTAAATATGATGTGGCTGTCCATGTTTCTGATTTTGTGTGCGTGTGCGTTCATGCAAGTAGAAAAAACATGCTGAATACCCTACTTGTAGAGAAATGACAATGCCATCTTCCTCTCTTTCAGGTTGATGAAACGGTCTGTCACTCTGTCATACAGTACACACTTTTATTTTTTGTTGGCTACCTGGCTGAAATGCTTGCTCGCAGCCTAACTTAATTTCATGGGCAACGTTAGCTAGTTAACATTAGCCTTCTACATCTAGCTACATAGGCACTGTAGATGGATAGATTGTTTTAGGGCGCCCTATTGACGCAGCGGTCTAAGGCACTGCATCTCAGGGCTAGAGGCATCACTACAGACCCCGGTTCGATCTTTGGCTGTATCACAACCGACCGTGATTGGGAGTCCCATAGGGCGGCGCACAATTGGCCCAGCGTTATCCGGGTTAGGGCAGGGTTTGGCTGGTGTAGGCCGTCATTGTAAAATAAGAATTAGTTCTTAACTGACTTGCCTGGTTAAATAAAAATAAATAAAACATAAACATATTAAACGTCTATCCTTGCAGGCCAGGGGCACAATGTATGAACTAACGGTTGGATCAGAATTGCCGTTGTCCAAATCCCTATTTCCATCCATGGTTAATTTAGGAAAGTGCCAATTTTATCTAGCTAGCTAGCCACCGGAGGACAACAACACAACAAGATGCAAATGTAAAAGATGCGTGTCTTCTCGATGCGATTAGATAGGAGTGACGCCAAATCCAAACTGACTTCCATTGACACTTTGTTGGGGTGCGCCCGGACCATTCACAGCTGAGCTCACTCAGTTGAGCTCAATGCTGATTGGCTATTATTATCTACTTTTTTTTATCATGAGTGGCCAAATGCTATCTGGCTTCTCTTGCATTCAATACTACCGCTGGCAACAATGTCATACTTTTTTGGACCAGCTCAGCATGAGATAGACGACATCATTAAACTAGGACGATGAATCTTTCTAATAAGTTTGGTTTTAATATTTTTCATAATTTCATTTTTTATCTGCTTCTTTAAAAAAAAAAAAAAAACATAAATAAATGTAAAATGTAATGATATCATAAAATCGGCAGGATAAAAAGAAAACACATTGCTGTTGAACCAGCCTTCGTTATAGTAGGCCTAGGGGTAAGGGTAGTTACGGAGGCCTTGGGTTTTAACCATATCAAATGTAAAACAAGCAATTGTTACAGAAAAATATCTTCTAAATACAAAGTGCATGGATACAAGTAGCCTACATCATGGAGGTTGTTTTATGTACATGCAGAACAGGAGCTGCATTTTATATATATATTTATTTATTTAACCTTTATTTGACTAGGCAAATATTCATATTCATATATTTACAATGACGGCCTACCAAAAGGCAAAAGGCCTCCTGCGGGGACGGGGGCTGGGATTAAAAATAAATATAAATGAAATAGAAATATAGGACAAAACACATCACGAGAAGAGAGACAACACAACATCACATAAAGAGAGACCTAAGATAACAACATAGCATGGCAGCAACACATGACAACACAGCATGGTACTGTAGCAACACTACATGACAACAACATGGTACTATAGCAACACAACATGGCAGCAGCACAACATGGTAGCAGCACAAAACAGGGTACAAACATTATTGGGGACATACAACAGCACAAAGGGCACGAAGGTAGAGACAACTATACATCACGCAAAGCTCCACAACTGTCAGTAAGAGTGTCCATGATTGAGATTAAGAGATTGAGATAAAACTGTCCAGTTTTGAGTATTTATTGCAGCTCGTTCCAGTGGCTAGCTGCAGCTAACAGAAAAGTGGAGCGACCCAAGGATGTGTGTGCTTTGGGGACCTTTAACCGAATGTGACTGGCAGAACGGGGTTTGTATGTGGAGGGAGTGAGGCCTGCCTAAAATATTTAGATAAAAAGGGAATGTATCTTTTAATAATTGGTGATTAAGATTTATTTTCAGTCTCATGAGCCAGACCGTTTCTATGTGCACAGGCACCAAAAGCACATTACTCTTGTTTCATGTGCATGTGGGTAGGGTGGGTCACAGCTGGATAGACTGAGTTTCCGCTGTCAAAATTCATGCCATAACCAACCGCTAAAACCAGAGTTTGTCTTAAATATCCCTACCAACGCTGCCTGAAATTAGTACTTTCAATCATGTTTTTAAGGACACACCTCAAATATTTCCACCACTCCCATCTAAATGCAAGCAAGCTGATATAAGAAAGGTCTAAGGCACTGCTATTCAGTGCTTGAGGTGTCACCCCTGACCTGGGTTCGATCCCAGGCTGTGTTGTAACCGGGAGTCCCATATGGCAGCACACAATTGTCGAAGTTAGGGGAGGGTTTGGCTGGGAGGGCTTTAATTGGCATATCGCGCTCTAGTGACTCCTTGTGGTGGGGCGGGCACCTGAAGGCTGACTTGGTTGTCAGTTGAATGGTGTTTCCTCCGGAACATGGCGGGTCATGTTTCGGGAAGACGCATGACTCGACCTTCATCTCTCCCAAGCTTGTTGGGGAGTTGAGGCGAAAAGACAAGATCGTAATTGGATCGCAATTGGATATCATGAAAAAGGGGGTACAAGACAAAAAAAAGAAGACAAATTACCAATCCTTGCGCAAAAGTTTAAAAATAGCTTAACAGGTTGAAATTGGCAACAAACATGAGTTTGACACTATCACCGTCTTAACACCAGCCAAAAATAGAGTACATTAATTTGGCTGTCAAGCAAGTAGGCCTAGCTCTTATTTCCTGAATAGGAATAAATAGGCTTCAACACAAAGCCCTCTTGTTGTTAGTAGCCTAAAGTCTAAAATAAAGACTGTTTAAATCAATTAGGCCTTTTTGAATAGCCTACTTTCAACAACCATGTACTGTCCATCTCCACAGCTGCTGCTTCATAGTTTTTTAGTTTTTTATTTATTTCACCTTTATTTAATCAGGTAGGCTAGTTGAGAACAAGTTCTCATTTACAACTGCGACCTGGCCAAGATAAAGCGTAGCAATTCGACACATACAACAACACAGAGTTACACATGGAATAAACAAAACATACAGTCAATAATACAGTAGAACAAAAGAAAACAAAATGTCTATATATAGTGAGCGCAAATGAGCTATGTTAAGGAAATAAATAGGCCATGGTGGCAAAGTAATTACAATATAGCACTGGAATGGTAGATCGGCAGAAGATGAATGTGCAGGTAGAGATACTGGGGTGCAAAGGAGCAAAATAAATAAATAAATACCAGTATGGGGATGAGGTAGGTAAATAGATGGGCTGTTTACACATAGGCTAAGTACAGGTGCAGCGATCTGTAAACTGCTCTGACAGCTGGTTCTTAAGGCTAGTGAGGGAGATGTGAGTCTCCAGCTTCAGAGATTTTTGCAATTCGTTCCAGTCATGGGCAGCAGAGAACTGGAAGGAAAGATGACCAAAGGAGGAATTGGCTTTGGGGGTGACCAGTGAGATATACCTGCTGGAGCGCGTGCTACGAGTGGGTGCTGCTATGGTGACCAGTGAGCTGAGATAAGGCGGGGCTTTACCTAGCAGAGACAGATAGTAATGTAAGTTATATAAATAACTTGAATATGGCTTATTGTGAGGTCAATAGCGCTGATAAATAGCTTCATTGCTGTCAAAAAACCATATTGTTTTTATTAAAATCATTTCCAGCAGTAGCAAGCTTATCTCCGGTCGTCCTTTACATTTTTGCGCTCTATATCTCGTGTACAGATATTGCATTTTTTGGACGAAGCCTGTGACATGCCTTCTTAGGCAGCACCAAGCATGGTCCCCCCCCATTTTTCTCCAGGTAACAATTTTGACTGCTGCCTTACTGTACTTTCATTTTTTTTCACTGCAGGGCTAGTAAGTGAATTTATGACATCTGTGAGAGAGGTTTGAATGGACGAGGCAAAGCTGGTGTTACATTTAATTGTTTCTCAAAGAGATGGGAGCCATCACATCTGATCCATCTGCCAAAACAAGACAGAATGTGCCAAGAGACAAAGGTGACAGCCAAAATGATAGTGCATAAGTGATTGGAAATCTGTGGATACCCTATTTTTACAGATGTGTGCCTACAGTAGCAGTTAATGCTTATAGTCATAGCAAGAGAAAATGCACTGTCATTATAATGGTGTTACTGTGACAGGACACAGAAATATATAATTCCATGCTAAAAGCGAATTTTTTAATTTCTACATGTTTTTTTCTCACAGAAATATTCAAATACACAAATAACAAGATTTTTTTTTTTTTGTAAGTCTACTTGTCAAACTTTGTCATGTCGGCTGCACATTCATTTCAGATATTTCAGAAATATTGAGCGGGTAAAAATGTTCAAAAGATAAATTCCAAATGTTTTATTTTGAATCAATAGCTTTACACTTTATTTTCTTCACCAGCCAAAGCAAATTACTGTGAGTTGAAACTGTAGATAAAGTTCAGCCTTCACAACAATTGTTTTCTCATGTAGGAAGCTTCTGAATAAGTAACACCAGACACCCTTTTCAACTATAGGGAATACAAAGTTATCCTCTTCACCGCTGAGTATCATTCACTTCCTCAGAAGTGGTGAGAACTAAAGCAATTCATTTTCTCCTTTGACCTGTTAACAACTGATGAACATCTGTGTGACATCAAATAGAAAACACAACAGAAGCAACACAAATTCAATTTGCTTTTAAAAAGTAATGAATTTCACAGTTCTGTAGAACTGAAAATTACAATTCTCAGTTCTGATGCGCTTATAGTGTGAAAGAAACTAACATCAACCAATGGTAATTTGATGAGAAAACATGTTTTGGATATGAAGCTAATAAAGTGCTTATAATTGAGAAACACTGTCAACACCAGTAATAAGCTGTAAATACACATTCTACTCTCTTAATGAATACAAGTAATCACACTGATGTAGGAAATTATAAAATATAAATAATATATTCAACTTAGCAGACGATTTTATCCAAAGTGACTTATAGTTATGCGTGCATACCACAGCTGGCTGGTGGCACCTTAATTGGGGAGGACAGGCTCATTGTAATGGCTGGAAGGGAATTAATGGAATGGTATCAAACACATGGTCTTAATATGTTTTAATACCATTCAATTCACTCTATTCCAGCCATTACTATGAGCAGTCCTCCCCTCACCACCCTCCTGTGGTGCTTACATTTTACGTAATCAAACTCACTATCCTGACGTTGCAAGTGCCATACTCTTCCAACTGAGCTACAGAGGACCATGGAAGGCACAGAGAGGGTGAGGCCTGAGAGTCACTCACATAAATCCAATAAATGAGGAGAAGGAGAGGTGGGACTTCAAGGCTGTTAGGGGGAGAAAACAGAACTCCCTACAGAGAAGAATGGCTTGATCCCCCATGGTTAGCAGAAGAAGATAATGTTTGAGCTACAGTATCTATTGGATACCGGGAAAGATCTGTTGGAGATCACTTGGCCCCCCACAGAGGCTGGTGATGAGGGTGTTGGTTGAACTTAGTGAGCTATAGGCTAGTGGCACACAAATACCTGTCTCTCCAGAGGGCAGTTTGGCAAGCTAACACTTGCTGACGGTCTTAGAACCATGAGAAAGAGTAAGATAAGCAGCTGCAGGAGCCAAAAGCTGCAGAGAGGAGATGCCTGTCTGGAAACCCCACTCTCCATTTCTGATGCCTCAGCCTGGACATTTCTTAAGACAGCTGTTTTAAAAGTTTAAATGTGTTAGAGAGAGAGAGAGAGAGAGAGAGAGAGAGAGAGAGAGAGAGAGAGAGAGAGAGAGAGAGAGTAGCATAGCCTGACAAGTGGGTGAAATAGCATTGCTCAGTTATCACTGCAAAGAGTCTGTGTTTGCTTTCTTACCTCCAGAGTGAGATGGGGGACCACACAACAGCACCACCCCCTGTCCCTCGCGAACTGACACTGAGTTTCTTCGGTGGGTCTTGAAGTTCCCCAAGTCTGAAAAACAATAGGCATTATGTAAAAACCCCTGTTGGATTGTGGCCCAACAAATCTTTGATAGTTTGCAAGATAAAACCGATGGAAAAAAAAACATGTTTGTGCAGAGCAAGAAAACAGAGTCTACAAATTAGAGGGAAATCAAAAGAAAGGAAAGGCTGACTCTTTTATTCAAAATTGAAAATCTCATCTTTGCTGCAGCTGTGCTGTGCATCCAACTTATCGAAAGTAAACATTGGTCAGAAAGAAAATTGGTGAGAAGTGTATTTAGCTGGAGATGAATAGTCACAATGGAAATCCTTGTGAGCATTGTCTTGTGCAGTAAGTATACACATTTGGGGTGGTAAACAACCTTAAGCTGAAAAAAAAAGATACCTTAATAGAAAATGAGTCAAGTAAACGTGAAAGTAACCCAGGAAAATACTACTTGAGTAAATGTCTAAGAGTATCTGGTTTTAAGTGTACCTAAAACCTGTTGTGACTAAGGGGCAGTATTTTCATTTTTGGAAAAATAAATCCCAAAGTAAACGGGATATTTTGTCAGGACAAGATGCTAGAATATGCATATAATTGACAGCTTAGGATAGAAAACACTCTAAAGTTTCCAAAACTGTAAAAATATTTTCTGTGAGTATAACAGAACTGATATTGCAGGCGAAAGCCTAAGAAAAATCCAATCCGGAAGTGACTCATGTTTTGAATGCTCTGCGTTCCGATGCGTCCCTATTGAGCAGTGAATGGGCTATCAACCAGATTTTTCGACATATTCCCCAAGGTGTCTACAGCATTGTGACGTAGTTTCACGCCTTTATGTTGAAGAATAAGCGTAAGCGGCTACATTGCGCATGTGGTCACCTGATGGCTCTCAGAGTGATTCTTGCGTAAAATACAGAGGCAGCCATTTTTCCTCTCGCTCCTACTGAAAAACCAATTGTCCCGGTGGATATATTATCGAATAGATATTTGAAAAACACCTTGAGGATTGATTATTAACAGCGTATGCCATGTTTCTGTCGATATTATGGAGCTAATTTGGAATATTTTTCGGCGTTGTCGTGGCCGCAATTTCCGGTCGATTTCTTAGTTAAACATGAAGAACAAACGGAGCTATTTCGTCTACAAAAATAATAGTTTAGGAAAAAAGGAACATTTGCTATCTAACTGGGAGTCTCGTGAGTGAAAACATCCGAAGCTCATCAAAGGTAAAATATTTAATTTGCTTTTCTTATTTTCGTGACCAAGTTACCTGCTGCTAGCTGGACATAATGCTATGCTAGGCTATCGATAAACTTACACAAATGCTTGTCTTGCTTTGGCTGTAAAGCATATTTTGAAAATCTGAGATGACAGGGTGATTAACAAAAGGCTAAGCTGTGTTTCAATATATTTCACTTGTGATTTTCATGAATAGGAATATTTTCTAGTAATATTTATGTCCGTTGCGTTATGCTAATTAGTGTCAGATGATGACAACGATCCCGTTCACGGGATGGGAGTTACAAGTTAACGGAAAATTCCACCCCAAAACTATATTTTGGTATTTGTTATATTAGTCCATTATTGAGTAATTTACACCACTGCTGTTTACTGAGGGATCCCAAGTCTCAATGTGAGAATATTGTCACCAATAATGCCAAGTGAACAGAAAGCTGATGAAAACTACCATTTGTCTAAAGATGGAAGCTAACATGTCTATCTTCCAAACATTATGAACACTGCACACAGTAAGCATTCTAAATTCACACGATTAAGGAATAACATCTTATCAAAAAACATAATTTTAATGACTCCATTAATCAATACAATTGAGGGAGAAAGAAAGGGCTGAAACCAAGTTTGATTTCATCAGAAAATCCCCAAACACAAAGAATAATCTATCTATGAAGCCACCCATTGCAGTAAAATGCATTTGTCTAGGCTGAACAGATTGAAACATTTCAGTGCTGTGAAAGATTTTACATTGAAAATGATTATTACTGCTTCATGCAGTAAAAGTCATTCTTGTACTACATTTTAGATGTTTAATAGTTTCAAGTTTTAATTTCACATGCACAAGTACAGTGAAATGCCTTATTTGCAAACTCAAAACCCAACAATGCAATAATCAATAATAATGTAATACTAGAAAAACAGACGAGAAATAAGACGAAAGGGTATCAAACAGTATATACAACACTGTGCAACCATATAGGAATCACTACCACATGAGAATGTTATCACCACTAGATTAGATCATTGTAGCACAGCTGAGCCAGACGGAAAAATATCACAGCTGAGGCAGACGGCAAAATAACTGTGATCATGTAATTTTACATCTGAAATTATGAACTCATAGTCCCCAAACATTAAAAAGTCGATATTGGACCCAAAGTGTTGTGGATAAAACCAATAAGGCCCAAATCAATATGGGGCTCCAGTAGGCAGAAAGTATTTTGCTTAGCCCAAGTCACACATGAAGGATTTTAATGGCTCCAGTGGTTATCAGGTTTCCATTGTGGGTTTTTTCATCATTCTTACTACCGCAAACATTACAAAGCAATTTCAAAATGGCTTAGAAAGTAAAATTACCTTTTTATTGAAACTAATTTATGCTTGACAATTGATGGAAAACAATAACAGGTCACAACAGCTTCCTGCAATTCTCCCTCCTATTGTTGCCCAGCAGATCTGGGTAAAGGTAATTCGGGGAGCACAGAACAGTCTTCATGGATGAGTGTGCAGAGGAGTCTCGGGTGGGAGCTGGATAAATACATTGCAATAGGAACTTCTCAATGCCTTTCAAGAGGTTGTAAGCAGTGATTCAATTTGGAATAATGCCACAGCTACCACAGACATGAAAGGAGCAGCTCCACAAAACAGATACATTAGTTTGGAGAAATAAAAGACTGTAGATATCTCACAAAACAGCAGCAGCGAGCTTGTGGACAAGTAACTTTTGAGTTAATTACCTCAATACAAGATAAAAAATCTTGGTCATATTTTTTGTTGTTGTTGTAGTGTACTAAATGTTGCATTTTGTTTATATGTGATGACACAGTATTGATAGTCTATCGGTTAACAGCCCACCCATTTTTACCTACCTCATCCCCATACTGTTTTTATTTATTTACTTTTCTGCTCTTTTGCACACCAGTATCTCTACCTGTACATGACCATCTGATCATTTATCACTCCAGTGTTCATCTGCAAAATTGTAATTATTCGCCTACCTCCTCATGCCTTTTGCACACAATGTTTATAGACTCCCCTTTTTTTCTACTGTGTTACTGACTTGTTAATTGTTTACTCCATGTGTAACTCTGTGTTGTCTGTTCACACTGCTATGCTTTATCTTGGCCAGGTCGCAGTTGCAAATGAGAACTTGTTCTCAACTAGCCTACCTGGTTAAATAAAGGTGAAATAAAATAAAATAAATAAAAAAATAAAATTAAGTTGAAATTACTTGTTTGAGTTGATTTAGCGAACCCAGAAAATGTGTGTACTTGTTTTGAATTGATTTAGTTTACCCAGAAACTGCATCAAGATAATTTGTCTTGGATTAAGATATTCTGATTAGTATCAAGCCTTTTATTACTGTAGGTTAAAATAAGCAAAATGATCTGGCGTCTTATCAAGGCAAATTATCTCAGTGCACTGGCAGATAATTTAGCTTCTTTTAACCTAAAAAAAGTCTTGATACAAGTCAGAATATCTTAATACAAGACAAAGGCATTTTCAGGGTAAGCTAAATCAACAAAAAACAAGTAATTTTGACTTAATTATCTCAATACAAGATAAACAAAAATCTAGGTGAAGTCTACAGTAGGTAAGATTTTCATTTTTTGCAGTGTGGTAACTTACTGCAAGTGGCTAAAATGAAGCCTGTCTACATAAAAATGGCCAAATTTAGAAAGACAGCTGGTGACACAAAATACATTCATACTGTATCTTTCTACCACTGGGAACAAAGATACATTTATTTGATAACGGGTGCAGATTTAAGAGCACATATTGTTCCAATTGGATTAATTAACCTTAATTAACCTCTGTAATATGCTCCATATTGTCATGTCACCTCGAGCATCAATGCTGGAATGAAAGCTCTCTCTTTCCAGGGCGACTTGATGGAAAGTCCTGAGCATCTCTCTCAGCAACCAACCAAACCTGCTTTCAAACTAGATTGCTGTTAGTTCTGCTCCAGGAGCAGATTTAAATGTAAAATTATTGGGCTCACTGATTTATTAAGAGGACTATAAGGTCAGCTAATATATGTCATACTGGTTATGGGACAAGTCGATTAGGAGGCAGGCTTTAATTATTTCTTCAAACATAAATCTCCTCTTAACCCAGGAACACACTTTTGCTAATAGCTATTTGAGACTCTTAAGCTCTATTAAGAAAAGCAATTCTTTGCAATTTCTCACAGATGAATGTGAGATTTGGCAATTAAGAGTCAATTAGCTATATGCATCTACCTCAGCAATTTAACTGATCTCTAAAAAAAGAGAGATGATTTTCTGATACCATTGAACCGCACACTGATAGAAATAAGTAGAAAGTTAATTCCATTTGTGAATAATTGATGTTGAATAGTATTCTGAACACATTTGTCTACATCCAAATTGGTTTCATGTGCTATGGCAGTTCAAATTGCACAATTAAATTCTAGACGGTTTTACAGGTAAAAGAGAATATGATATAAAACATGAATCTCTGACTGACTGACTGGGCTTATTGTCTGCAAGTGAACTCCTCATTTGGTAAGTCTAGACTCCTTGACTTTTCTCTATCAAAACACAGTTTTAATGAATGGCTTGCAGATGTCCCGTACATGTGGGCCCATGGAGGTAATTCTTTGTCTATAGTGGTCCAATCTGGGAACCAGGGGATTGGTAACAAAAGGTTTGGAGTGACACTGCCACCCTCTTTCATCTCAACACAGGATGGGGTGCTAGATAAAAGCCCCAGAGAGCCTAGGAAATAGAGAGCCTGAAGGAACAAAGTGGACAAAAGCATTGGACATCTAAGGTGCTGAGTAAATTTTACAAAGTATATTTTTGGGCATTATTTAGGATAAAAGCCGTTGTACTAACACGAAGCGGTACTGGGGCCACTTCACTGCCAGTGCAGTAGGCTATGTTTGATCATCCCGATAAAATACACATGCACACACCCATGTGTGCGCACCCCCCCCCCCCCCCCACCACACACACACACATAGAGAGAGAGATAATGATAGTGCTAAAATCAAACTGTGCCCCCTCCCGTCCTAAAATCAGAAGCAGAGCAAACAAACCATTGTTGCAAAAAGGTCCTGAAGATCCCAGCCAAAATCCTTATTACAGAATGATACAGCCAATGCCTCAAGAAGAGCCTGTAAGGTCAGAGGGGACAGTGCTGGAGACTTGACCAAATGCATGCTCCTCTGAGCACACAGCTGTGCACATGGGCACTTTTTGTTCAAAAGAAAGCATGAAAGCATGCAGTCAGCCTTCAAGAGATATGCCTAATAATTCTCATCTCAGTCGCAAGAAAAGAGGCAGGCCTTGTAAATGTTGGTATTGAACTACTCTTCCCACAATTTATTGAGAAATTAAGGTAAAGTAATATACACTGAGTGTACAAAACATTCGGAACCCCCTTCCCAATGTTGAGTTGCAACCCTTTTGCCCTCAGAACAGCCTCAATTCGTCGGGGAATGTACTCTACAAGGTGTCAAAATCATTCCACAGGGATGCTGGCCCATGTTTACTCCAATGCTTTCCACAGTTGTGTCAAGTTGGCTGGATGTCCTTTGGGTGGTGGACCATTCTTGATACACAGGAAACTGTTGAGCGTGAAAAACCTAGCAGTGTTGCAGTACTTGGCACACTCAAACCGGTGCACCTGGCAGCTACTACCATACCCATTCAAAGGCACCTAAATATTTTGTCTTGCATATTCACCCCCAATGGCACACATACACAAAACCTGCAAGTAAGCATTTAGTTTCACAGGGGAGTTCATTTCGCTTGAAAGATAGATTCCTCTTTTCACGCTTAACTTATTGTAACTGGGGTTAACTGTAGCTGACATTACATCATAACGTAGGTTTAAAAAGCGTAGGTTCAAATGTACAGTAATGAAAGTGATTTACTTTCATTTTGTTCTTATCATAGAAGAACCGTTTAAAGCCACAAAGGGGAGACAAGCACATGACATCTGATGCAGTTGCATACAGTCTATGCAGGTAAAAAAGTTCTAAAGACAGAATATAGCTGGTAGCTATTTACACTTAATTAACTCAGTTTACCGTACTCCCTCTATTCACATTATCACAACAGCTGGAGAGTAGTGTTCAGGAAATATTTGCATTTAAATGAGGGATTCATGTAAATCCTTCAGGAGTTACAGGAATTTTACACCATGTTTAGCAACTCTAGTAGGATTCTCAAATCTCTGGATGCGGGGGGCTCGTATAAAAGATGAAAAAACGGAAGTAAAAAAACAGCACATCTGTCTGCATAATTGCACATGCTCTGTGAGAGAAATACAGCTGTACTCTGTGAGTACAAACTAAAAACGACTGAGGACTGTATTGTGGCAAAATGTATACAGTATGTATAAAAATGTCTGCACTAACATAGTTTTAATCTGGACCCACATTTCCATATTCATTGACAACAAATACATCCCATAGCTTATTATTGGTAAATCTTTGGTCTAACTCTGTAGTCAAACAATAATACACTGTAGAACAATGTATCACATTGAAATCATGACCTTTGAGGTGGCACCTCTGTGACTCAGAAACATTGAATTCAAGCTATTCATCCATGTGAATTATGGGTGTGCATCTTTTACATACTCACCGATAAAGAATCAATAGAAATAATAATCAAGGGAAGGCGGTATTGAGTGAGAAAGCGGCCCTCTAATCCATCAGTTAGCCATGCGTCAGGCAGCAAACAGGGCCAACTCCTCACTGGCAGCACCACCATCCATCACAAGTTCATGGGAGGAAGGGTAACGTCAGATTATTTGGAGCACTGCTACTCAGGGGGGTAACATTGACAATCCTGGAAAATATCTAGAGGAACAAAACTTTCTCCAACTGAAGAATATGTACATATACCTATTCACAGTGCCGATTGTTGTCCATATTGAAATTCAAAAGCTGGGTGTTGGTTGGTTGTAATTCAAATCAAATCAAATGTTATTGGTGGCGTACACATATTTTGCAGATGTTATCACAGGTGTTGTGAAATGCTTATGTTCCTAGCTCCAAAAGTGCAGTAAACAATACACATGGGGCATTACTAGAGAAAAAAGGATATCCAAGCAGTGGTGTAAAGTACTAGAGTAAAAATACTTTAAAGTACTACTTACGTCATTTTTTGGGTATCTGTACTTGACTTAAGTATTTATATTTTGGACTAATTGTACTTTAAATTCACTACATTCCTAAAGAAAATATTGTATAGGATTTTCCATAAATTTTCCCTAACAACACAAGGTACTCGTTACATTTTGAATGCTTAGCAGGACAGGAACCTATGACAATTGGGTACTTTTTCCACCACTGTATCTAAGCATGACTGCCAAATCTCTTACTTGTAAGCAGACGCAGATGGTATAACACATGGATGGGCAACTTTGATGTGGGTGGGGGCAACAAAAAATCTGAACTCATCATGACGGGCTCGCGGGTCTGCTTACCCAAATTCATGCCCACACATGCAGTCAGAGCCTAGATTAGCCTTTTGGGGGACCTAAGTGAAAACAAATTCTGCCTTTTGCCATGGGGGTGTAGAGAAAATGTTGCAATTTTATAATTCTACAAATGTTGTCATGGGGCGGAGAGAAAAATGTGCAGTTTTACAGCTGATTTCCTGCAATTCTACTCATTTTGCCATAGGGTGGAGAGAAATATTTGCAGATTTTCATTTGATATTTGAGTGAGTCACTAATAAAATCAATGGTGTACCACCCATTTGGTAATTCGACCATGACTACTACAAGTTTAGATAGCTGGCTAGACTAACTTACCAATCTAAAAAATGGTAGTTGACATAGGCTAATTGAGTGACTCTCAGTGACTGACATAATAATTGAGAGAAAACTGCTGATGCACAACCAAATGTCAAAATTGCATATTCTGTATTCTACCATTCTAACTGAGTTCCGACTGAGTTCCTAAAATTATTATTATTATTTTATTTTTTGGGGGGGAGGGACTTGATCCGTAGGCAGCCCGTCGTATAAGATATTCCATTTATTTCTGACAGCTCTTCCCCTGTCCCCACTGTCACTTCAAGTTCATAGACAGGGAAATGAGCAGATGGAAAACTAGCCATCAGTATAAACTAAAGTGAGCAACAGTTCCAACATCAGAGGATTTGTATCCACAGAGCAAACAGATTGAACATTACATCAACCAGGACAAGTCTATCCTGAGAGTGAGAGGTTGTGAGGAATAAATGACAAATCCCATGAATATTGAGACAGAATGAAATAAACATGACAGTTGTTGTACCAAATGGAAAAGGAGTGCTAGAGGGAGAATAACTATCCAGTGTTGAAAGGGGCCGGGTGACATGGACATGATATACAGTACAGAGTTTGAGAGATTGATATTAATTTATAAATAATGTAGAAAATCTTTCTTATCTATTAATTCTTGACATTCTTAAAATATTTGTACTTTTAGCCATTGAGACCTTGATAAACCCAAGGAAATGTATCACAACACCAACAAAGTATTGCAAAATTAAATCACAGTACACACGATTAAGACACTATGCATCAGTTTTACTATCAATGCCTATTTCAATAAAAAAATACTTTCTATACCCAGAACCCAATTACTGAAATAGGAGGCCGAGCTTGTTCTTCAGACAGCATCAGCGCATCCATTATGACAATTATCTATTTCCTACGGATCTTACTGAAAAGGCTTTCGGTATCTATGCAATTAAAGCAAGCCAATTCAAGAGGAAAGGCAGAGAAAATCATATCTCCTTAAAGTACTTTGGGACCATTTGATGTTCACTGTTTTTTAATCCTTTTTACACTGAACAAAAATATAATCGCAACATGTAAAGAGTTGGACCCATGTTCATGAGCTGAAATAAAATATCCCAGAAATGTTCCATGTACGCACAAAAAGCTTATTTCTATCAAATGTTGTGCAAGCATTTCTCATTTTCCTGGATAATCCATTCACCTGACAGGTGTGGCATATCAAGAAGCTGATAAAACAGCATTATCCTTACACAGGTGCACCTTGTGCTGGTTAATATAAAATTACACTAAAATGTGCAGTTCATTTCTCTACCATAAGCCTTCACCAACATTGTTGAGAGAATTTGGCAGTACGTCCAACCAGGCCTCACAACCGCAGACCATGTGAAACCACTCCATCCCAGGATGTCCACGTCCGACTTCTTCACCTGTGGGATCATCTGAGACCAGCCACCCAGACAGCTGATGAAACTATTGGTACAAACTAAGAATTTATGCACAAACTGTTAGAAACCGTCTCACGAAAGTTCATCTCTGTGCTCGTCGTCCCCACCAGGGCCTTGACCTGACTGCAGTTCGGCGTCATAAACAACTTTTGTGGGCAAATGCTTACCTTTGATGGACACTGGCACACTGGAGAAGTCTTCTCTTCACAGATGAATCCCGGTTTCATCTGTACCGGGCAGATGGCACACAGCGTGTATGGTGTCACATGGGTGAGCATTTTGCTGATGCCAACATTGTGAACAGAGCAGGCATAAGCTACGGACTACGAAAACAATTGCATTTTATCGATGGCATTTTGAATGCACAGAGATACTGTGATGAGATCATGAGGCTATTCGTTGTGCCATTCATCGGCACACTCACCTAATGTTTCAGCATGACAATGCACGGCCCCATGTCGAAAGGATTTGTACACAATTCCTGGAAGCTGAAAATGTCCCAGTCCTTCCATGGCCTGCATACTCACCGGACATGTCACCCATTGAGCATGTTAGGGATGCTCTGGATCAATGTGTACAACAGCGTGTTCCAGTACACGCCAATATCCAGCAACTTCCCCCAGCCATTGAAGAGGAGTGGGACAACATTCCACACGCCACAATCAACAACCTGATCAACTTCATGAGAAGGAGATCTGCTGCGCTGCATGAGGCAAATGGTGGTCACACCACATGATTTCTGATCCACGCGCCTAGCTTTTTTTAAAGGTATCTGTGGCCAATAGATGCATATCTGTATTGTCAGTAAAGTGAAATCCATAGATTAGGGCCTAATGAATTCATTTAAATTGACTGATTTCCTGATATGAACTGTAACTCAGTAAAATCTTTGAAATTGTTGCATGTTGTGTTTATATTTTTGTTCGGTGTATTATCTCAACTCTACGAGGTCAAGCTCCAGCAAATTCATCACAGAGAACATTTTCAAACACATTAATAGCCAACTTTCATTACGCTTCTCTGGAAGAAGATGGTATTGATTGATGCATACTGCCATCGAATGTATTTTAAGACCATTATTTTAAGAGCTGACAGAATGTATTATTGATTGAGCTGAACTGGGCTGCACCACTTAAGAGCATTAAATATTGTATGCATGTTACAGTGAAAAGATGGTTCAAATTTCACTGTGAAATACCATTCAAAGATTGAATCTGAATCAACATAAAACCATTTTCAAGGTCAAGAACAGACAACATGGAAACAGGTAAGAAATGGATTATTAATATGATGTATAGTATATTTGGCCTGCAGGCATAACAGGGCCAAATCCATCAATAATCACTCATATCTAAAGTATTCATGAGATCAATAAACAGTGTATTAAATGTCCTCTTCTCCAATGGAATTAATTTAATGTATCAATGCTTTCTGCTCTAATTTTACAATCAAATCTTTCAATGTTGACATGAACCACATATTCTAACAAATTGCAAGATACACTCTCTAATAATATCAACTGCCCTTTAAAGTATTGTCTTGAACCCTCACCATTCAATCATCATGTGGAGTTATTTAAGCTATACCAAGAGTAATAAAGAAGACAGATGACAGTCACAGATGCAGGTCCTTACTATGTGACAACATCCCAAGACTTTAAGGTCAGGCCCGGAAAATTGATGGAACTGTCACTGTTTCGCCTTATAGTGACAGTGGAGTTCCCTACAGAATCGGATTACTCTTGCTCCGGAGTGAGACTGGGCCCAGCCAGTGGGACAAAATAAATGGCCTGTGAGGGATGGGGCGGCCTTGTTCCCACCGTGGGGCATCAGAACTGAATCTGAAGAAGCCATCATTCACTTCACTGTCCATGTCGTCATTTTAGGATGTCCAATAACTGGAGAAGCAGCAAGGAGTATTGACTTCCTTTTACTCAAAAGGAAAACAGCTAAATTGAGACCGTAGTCTGTCAGTTATGTGCAGAAATTCTGCTATCTTTATTCACATTTGAATCATTTAGCAGACATTCGCATCCAGAGTGACTTGCTGTAGTGAGTGCATACATTTTCGTACTAGTCCCACATGGGAATCAAACCCACAACCCTTGGTGTTGCAAGTTCCATGCTCCACCAACAACCACATGGGACCATTTATCCTCTTCTACTCAGTTCTGTCAGTTATAATGTCCAAAAAAAAGACTAATATAAATATATACTGCTTTATCTTATCTTTATCTTATTCTTCTATTCCCATTACTTTCACATGCTGAGAGAAGATGATTTCTGTTCGGTTTTTGTACTCACTATGACATTATGTTTGCTCAATATACTTTAACTGAACATCTTTGAAAGTATGTCCTGTACTATAAAGACAGTATGTGGTAGTGTAGTCATTTATCGTTATTTATTTTGAGTTGAACCTTGAGGAAAGTGATGAAGAGGTATTTTGATGCGTTGGAGTTGGAGTTGGAGTTTCATGTATTGGCTCTATCAGGATTAAGATCCTGAGTGTGGAGTCACAGCACTGGCAAATGCTGCTCCCCAAGGAGACGCTTCCATGTTGATTGCTTTATCAGACGGGACACAAGACACTATGACAAGTCCCACTGACATATCTTTTCTGTCACATGCCTTCACACTGCTGGCTAGTACAGTATGATCAGAGAGGGAATAAAATATAGTTAGTGACTTACATGCAAAGGTTAGACTGGCCTCTCGGCTCACGATGGTCCCAAAAGAGTTGGAGGCGAGGCACTGATATGTTCCAGCATCTTGGTCTTTGTTTAAATGGCTGATTCGGAGGTTGCCTCCAGACAGGCTATAGTGTGAGCCTGATTTGGGAGTGACCGCGGTGCCATTCAGTTTCCACCTAAAAACAAAATGAAAAGCAGTCAGATCCAGATCCACTATTAACTTCAATCTATTGTAGATCAAGTACTGTACCTTTATGGAAATATGAGATTCTGACAAAAACCTCAAAGAAGGCAAATGCTGATTTTACCTTAATTTGAGTAGTAAAGGATCAAGAGAGCCCTCAAACCATGCCCCACAGCATAGCGTTAATCTAAGTAGTGAACTACACTGACGGCCGGCACAACACAGAGCAGAAAATACCTCACTCACCAAGAATACACAGCCTCTGTGGCCATCCATCTTGCTAGACACCAAGTCAAACAGCATAAATATGCAGATTAATCATTACGCTGCAACAAATACAAATAATAGCTAGCACACTGCATTCTGCACTTTTGCATTCTACACCAGGCTATGAGATTATAATTGGTGTTAGAGGTGATCAGTGAATGATATAATTCACTTATGAAGGCAGCAGATTCCTCAATCCCTCCACATAGAGCAGAAAGGTGGTTACGATACCAAACTAAATTTCACAGATGAGTAAGCATTAGGGTTGAATGGCGGGAACCCGGTTACCGAGATTTACCTGGATTTACCACCCAAAACCACTCCCTTTTCCAGGGATAAATAACTCAGAGAAACCGGTAAATGATAATAAATTGTTTATATGAATAGCATGGCGTGAAATGGAACTGTGAAATAATGTGCAGTGTCTAAATCTGGCTTATCTACGGCCTCTGAAGGGTGGGGACAGACAGCCTATCTCAGTATGGAGTGCAGTTCACAATCCATGTAGACCTACAGTATCATCTCATCATCATCATCATCATCATTTTTCTTGTGACAGATAGGCCTAAATTTGTTGCAGCATAGCTACAGTAATATAAAGACCAAATTTACCCATCTCCATCTGGCTTTTATTTTTAATTGTAAAGATATTTTTTTATTGCAGCTCCAGAGTTTTAAAACAGCCTATGACTCAAATATTGTTGCTTTAAACCAGCACGTGCGAGAACTCTCTCGCAGTCTTTTTCTCTCTCCATCAACTCAATTCCAATTGCATCCAAAATAGATAATCATGTTCTAGATTGATATAAAGCCCTATATAGATGTACTAGTCTACCTCTTTCAGGTAATATATTCAATGCAGTATTAGACTTTGTTACGGATACAGGTATCCTGTGTGTGTATCCTGTGTGTGTATTTATTTTCTCTCCTTCTCCCCTCACAGGTGGCATTCATCATTCCCCAATCAGTCATCAATCAGTCGCTAATCAGAAGACACACCTCCTCCTGTTTCCATTACCCTATCACATTCCCTTTCCCTTGGTTTAAAAACCCTGTCTGTTGTTTGCTCTAGAGTGCAATCTCTCTGTCAATGCCATCTGTCTGTAGAGCTCTTGTTTGGTTTTTGCAACTACATGTGTGAGTATTGGTTTTGCTATGGTGTTTGTTTGACGGTGGGAAAAGGGGGTACCAAGATAAGTTGTCCATGGGCAAACATTACCCGTAGGAATACTTTGTATAAAAACACTAGTTAGAACTGGGCGTACCACCCACTGTATTTTTGGTTAGTTAGCTGTTGGTGAAGTAGGCTAGTTTAGGTATGTTTTTGGATCCTTATTTCTTTCCTTGGGTCCAGCTCAGTGCCTTTTCCTGCCCCCCCCCCCCCCCCCCCCCCAATTACCGTGTGTTTTCAAATGAACCACAAGTGTTTGCTGGTAATTTATTTTTCTGTGGTTATTTTGTTCTCACTCTTTTTCACTATGAGTTATGTTACGGGTCTCGTTACCATACACCCCCCCCCCCCAGACTGTCGGGCCAAAAGGGATTCGTAACAACTTATATTTAGCTAATTAATGATGGCTTATAGCCTCTGTCTCTTGTGCAATATGTACGCACCTGTGCTCTTCTAGCTTTTCCTTAAAAAATGCTCCTTAGCTCTTGGTGTCCCATGCAGGAAAAGCCAGCTTGCTGGACATAATGTTTTGGGCATTTCTTATGCCAATAGACTATTCGAAGAGGGATTTAAGGTCTTGTTTGCGTAACGTTAAATACAGCAGCCAATAGAACTCACGGGTAGTTTGAAATAAAGGTTAAATAAATTAAAGAGCAAACGCACGGTAGGCTATAGCAGTTATTTATTCAGATGCATAACCATTCAATCTCTGTGAAGAGAAGTGAAAACCTTCTGCATTTAATTCTAGTCCTATATTATTCAAGGATTTCATTAGAATGATGAAGATTAGGACAACAAAATGTATTTAATTTAATTCTTGAACGCGAGGAAGACATGACCCAACAATAGAAAGTTCCGGTAGGCTAATAAAATTAGGGGAAACATTATGAAATGTATATATGCGTCCCACCTACTAATTATACAAATAGGCCCTATTATATTTCAACATTAAAATCTAATTCGCTAGGCAATACTTGTAACTTTGTAGGCTGCATGGTCTCTCACTGCTTTATCATGATTTGAACGATGTTCATAAATCCAATCCATATAATAGTGTAATTCAGTTCACACTCAAAGATTAGCCTACTGAAGCTAGTTTAATGTATTTACCCAAGAGAGCACATAGCTAGCTACATCTATGGGATTGTATGAATTTTTTTGTTGTCATGTGTAATGTTGAGTTGCCTATCAAATGTATTGGATAATGGCACAATCATTTGGACTTTTTGGGGCTTGGGTTCATGAAATGTCTTTGGGGCTCATAAAATGTATTTAATGTATGGCTCATCAGACTCAAGTAGCATCAGGCTTGAATTTTTGATCAAAGCTCTAATCTAATCCAGACAAAGACCTATTTTATATACTTTATAATGCTTTTGAACGACAATTCTGGTTTTGGCGGAAAATAGCGGGTTACCCGGGAGGAGTTATTTATTCTCGGGAAGGGACATTTGTAAAATACCAGGAAAATATTCAACCCTATAAAGCATGATAGTTTTTAAGCACTTCATTGTGATATGGACGACGCAAACCATGATTAGGGTCCAGAGCAATTAATTGCTGATTATTTGGAGTAAGGATTTTAATTGATTGTCTTTATGGATTCTAAACAGCTCAACAAATAGGGTGACTTTGTCAAAGCATTCGTGAGAATATCTTTATCAGGTTGGTGTAGCTCTGCTTGACTAGATCTAAGGTGTTTCATTGTACGATTCACCTTAGAGAAGGCATAATAATAAAGTGACAAGTGTAAAAGGTTAATGACAGGTTAAAAGCAAAAGACATTACATCTTTGTTCTCTTTCATCTACCATTTAGACAACTACCAACCATATCAAGCATTTGAATAGAAACTGGGACTGAGGGTTCTCTCCCAGGGCTTCATTAGAGAGAGGGAAGAATAACTCAGATCCATACATGGTGTTCTTGTGCTATGGCAATTATGACTGGAATAGAGTAGAGGCTAAACATCATTCCTTAAGCAAAAGGGAACATGTAGTTCAAACTAAAAATATATGATTACAAACAGTTCACGGTGGCTTTGTTCTCACAGAATACAATATGCCTTTAAATACATAGTGCTTATGGGGGTCGCACCGCGTACAAACAACCTCTTTAACTACTTTACAAGCTGGTACTGTAGACACTAGATATATAATAGTTCAGTGATACATCACCATGCCTACTCCAAACTAGCCTTACACAACGTACAGAAGTCTGGTCTCCAGTGCCTCATTACTCTACACTACAGTATGGTAAAGGTCCTCACCGACCGTCTCATAAGGCAACTCAAGCTATTCGCTTACTTCCAATGCAAGAAACAAAAACATCAATATTTTACTGCACAGTAGTGAGTCTACTCTAACTACTCATGCTTTCAGAAAGAGAAGCTGCAATTGATAAAATGAGAAGAGCCTCTAACATGATCTGTTATCTCAGAGAAGTGGTCCTCATCAGCTCGCATACCAGGCTGTTTCTGTGTTAGAAAAAAATGTTATTCCATTAAAAATGAAAGCAGTCTGCCTATTCAAAGTTGTTATTATTCTTCAACAGAGTGATTCAATAGAGCCAATATTGAATATCACATTCCTGCAAGTTCTGGATGAGCGAAGACAGAGCTTTGACTGATATGGTAATACTGAGAACAAAAAAACACCACTTCCCTTTAGGTCAACATCGGAGTATTAAGCTGCACAAGGAGCTTTCTGAGGGAAGGAATAAGTGAGTTAGGTCAACATACTAAGATGAAAATCCATTGTCTTGCCACTAGATATTGACCTGACAATGACTGTTGTATTGAATTGAGTCGGCTAATATCATGGCTATTATACATTGAGCAATAAATTAAACCAAGTACATGTTGCAGATAATCTAATAATCTAATAGACTATTAATCATTCTAGAGGAGGACACTGGTTTTAGCAGCTCTGTTAAGCACATGCTTTATGCAATCATGTCCCAGTAGGCCGTCCATACAGTGGCATAATATCATGCCATCTGGCTTATGAGTTTGTAGAATGTTACACGGTCTGTTCCTTTCCTTTAGCCTTCCGCCTGGTGCTTTCAGTTTTGGGAAAACCAAATAGACCCAGTGCCACAGAACAAAGACTCTTTTATCCAGAGTAAATACTCTGTTTTAAGCTTTATGCTTGTAGGGACAGACAGTTTTAAAGCATATAAGAGGATGAGCCACATTTAATGCGCAACCTCTGAGGTCAGCCTGTCACAGTATACGATTGTGTGATGTGCAGTTAATGAACTTTGAAGATGATTTAGTCTGCAGCTTCCCTCAGGAAGATCGTCTTAGAAGGCAGGCAGGCAGCCCATCCAGGGCCAGGCTCTGTGCTCTGACAGGACTGTATAGCGACCTTGACAGGAAACAGCTGATTAGGTCATCCTTTAAACTGGCTCAATCCCAAGTGTTAAATGTACCAATCCTTCTAAATCTCACCCCAGCAATTTCATTGAGCAAACATGATTGATTTGAACCTTGTAGTTGCCAGAGATACAACACACAACATTTTCGATAGACTAATGAACCGTGCAGAGAGAGGAAAAGAGACACTGGCCATGTCTGAATATCCACACTTGCATCCTAAATGGTATGCCGTTTGGGTCTACAAAAAAATAGTTAATAGTGTTCGACATTTGGAAAATCAAGTATACTTTAAATGCCTGGATATCTTCCTCATTTCGGCTTTGACGACAGCTGACCAATTAGATACACAGTAGGGATGTGGCGTACCCCAATTTGGGAATACCTGTACTAGATGAAGATCCTAAATGAGTATAACATCCTGGCATTTAAACCCTACTCGATTTTCAAAATTTCGTGTACTATTAACATTTATTTTCACATGATGAGAATGCGTCATGCATGATTGCATTGTTTCCCATTATTTGTTGATTTCGGGAAGTGGCGCAATGCCATCGATCAGGGTACGCCAAATAAAAATGTTTTATTTATTTTTTCCAAAAGGTGCTATACATTTTCTTTTTGTCACATTTTCAAACAGTCCATTTATATTTTCCAATGGGGCTATACACTTGGATGAGATTTTTTCTGCCTGAGTAGCCTCATTTCACTGCCAAAAATAAAACTAAACCATCTAGTGTTCAGCGAAATAACAACACGTCAAATACAGGTAGCGGTCCGTAAGTGGCCAAACGTAGCTGCTGCTCATTCCGTTGCTCATTCAAATGTATAAATGGTAAAAAATAAGGCCATTGAGACACATACCAGCTCTACTGGTAGTACTGCTACTACCAGCAGTATTACAGCTGCACCTGTCGATGACACAAGCTGTTCTGCTTCCACGAGCACATCCAATGCTAGCATCAGTAATTCTACATTTGTTGTTAGCCCAGCTAGGATGGACACTGACACTTGTGAATCTGATGCAGCTGAAGAGCTACAGCCACCTTACCCGGGAAAGCACCGAACAAAAGACATGAGAACTACATTGATTTGGGGTTCACTTATATTGGGAGTAGTGCCTTTTCTCAGCCAGCGTGTGTTATATGTACAAAAGTACTATCTTAAAACGCAATAACCTTCACTCTTGAGCAGACATTTAGAAACAAAACATGCCAATTTGAAAAATAAGCCACAGGATTTTTTTGAGCGAGAATTAAAACAACTTTTGAGTAGTCAGACATGTATAAAAGCAACAGATACCATTAATAATGAGGTGCTAGAAGGATCTTATATGGTGAGCTACTGAGTGGCTAGGACAGGCAAGCCCCATGCTATTGTGGAGGACTTAATTCTTCCTGCTGCAGCAGATATGGCTGGGACAATGCTGGGGTAAAAGGCCAAAAAAACTATACAGACAATGTCTTCATCGAACACTTTCACAACGCATCAGTGACATGGAAGGAGATGTTTTGAAACAATTACTGCTTTGCATATGTAACCGGTGTGAAATGGCTAGCTAGTTAGTGGGGTGTGCGCTAATAGCGGTTCAATCAGTGACGTCACTCACTCTGAGACCTTGAAGTAGTTGTTCCCCTTGCTCCGCAAGGGCAGCAAACTTTTGTGGAGCAATGGGTACAAAACGATACTTTGTGGGAGGCAGTTGTTGATGTGAGCAGACGGTCCCTGTTTCGAGCCCAGGTAGGGGCGAGGAGAGAGGCGGAAGCTATACTGTTACATTGCTGCTGTTGACTTGGATCACTGGTTGCTGCGGAAAAGGAGGTCAAAACCGGTCTGAAATGGCTAGCTAGTTAGCGGGGTGCACGCTAATAGTGTTTCAATAGGTGACGTCACTCGCTCTGAGACCTTGAAGTAGTTCCCCTTGCTCGGCAAGGGCCGCGGCTTTTGTGTAGTGATGGGTAACGGTGCCACCAGGCTGGCGGTTGTCGATGTATGCAGATTGTCCCTGGTTCGAGCCCATGTTGGGGTGAGGTGAGGGACGGAAGCTATACTGTTACACATACAAGCCAGTGAATTATATGCGTTACAGACTTGGCGGGCCTGGCACAGCTCCTGGTATATGTCTTATAGTTGATGGGGAGTCAATTAAGGAAGACATCCTCTTGTGCAAACCACTGGAAACCAGGACAACAGGAGAGGATATTTTTGAAGTACCAGACAGCTTTGTGACATCAAACGGACTTTGGTGGTCAAGATGTGTTGGTATCTGTACTGATGGCGTAAAAGCCATAACAGAGAGACATAGTGGAGTGGTAACGTGTGCGCAAGCAGTTTCTCCCGATGTCACTTGGGCACACTGCAGCATCCACCGAGAGGCTCTTGCTGCCAAGGGAATGCCTGACAACTTGAAATACATTTTGGACACTACAGTGAAAATGGTTACAAAGCAAGGCCCCTGAACTCGTGTATTTTCTACACTGCAAATGATCTGGGCAGTGACCATGTAACGCTTTTACAACATACAGAAGTGCGCTGGTTATCAAGGGGAAAGTATTGACACGTTTTTAAATTGAGAGGCGAGCTTAAGGTTTTCTTTACTTACCATCATTTTCACTTGTCTAACTGCTTGCATGATAAGTTTCTCACACAACTGGCCTTTCTGGATGATGTTTTTTCTCGCCTGAATTATCTGAATCTAGGATTAGAGGGACTCTCCGCAACTATATTCAATGTGCGGGACAAAATTGAGGCTATGATTAAGAGCTCTTCTCTGTCTGCATTAAAAAGGACAACACACAGGTCTTTCCATATTGTTTCATTTTTTTGTGTGAAAATGAAATCAAGCTTACGGACAATGTCAAATGTGATATAGCGAAGCACCTGAATGAGTTGGGTGCGCAAGTACGCAGGTACTTTCCCAAAACGGACGACACAAACAACTTGATTCGTTATCCCTTTTATGCCCTGCCTCCAGTCCACTTACCGATATCTGAACAAGAGTGCCTCATCGAAATTGCAATGAGGTTCTGTGAAAATGTTATTTAATCAGAAGCCACTGCCAGATTTCTGGATTGGGCTGCGCTCAGAGTATCCTGCCTTGGCAAATCACACTGTTAAGACACTGACACCCTTTGCAACCACGTACCTATGTGAGAGTGGATTCTCGGCCCCCACTAGCATGAGAACTAAATACAGGCACAGACTGTGTGGAAAATGATTTAAGACTGAGACACTCCCCAATACAAGCCAACATTGCAGAGTTATGTGCATCCTTTCAAGCACACCCTTCTCATTAACCTGTGAGTTATTCACAATTTTCAAATAACAAAAGATTTTATATGTAAGATGGTTAAATAAAGAGCAAAATTATTGCTCATTATAATATTATTATTTGTGCCCTCGTCCTTTAAGAGTTCTTTGTCACTTCTCACGAGCCAGGTTGTGACGACAACCCCCACTCATACTTACGTTTAATAAATGTATTGTATAGTGTGTGGAGACTTACAATGATGGGGGAAAAAAACATTTTAGAGTGCGCTGACCTTGTTGCTAGAGGGGGTACACAGCTGGAGGTTGAATGTTTGAAGGAACCACTGATCTAGTAGAATTTAATGCACACTTTTCCACAATGCATTGGAAGAGGGTGGCTGAAAATGATAGGCCCTAGTTATCTTCAAGTAGCCAACAACAAATCTACACTACTTAATTGGGAAGATGCCCGAAGCTTCTGCGGTGGTGTGGAAATGTAGGATAACATGGTGATGACTGAGATGGGAGCATCGGGACTAGCTCTTAGGAAACTTTGCAGTATTTAGTTTTAGTACAATTCTTTTTTTTTTTACATTATTAGCTCAGGAAATGTTTTGTCATTACATACAGCCAGGAAGAACAATTGGATATTATAGCTGCGGTAACTACCAGCATATCGACTAGGAACATGACTTCCCTGGAGGAGATCCTTTGTTCACTCTTCCCAGAGCAATTTAATTTATTCCAGAGGCCGACCCAAAACATCGCCGGAAGGAGAGGCAATCGCGGAGGCCTATTGGCTAGACTTAGGAGGCGCGCATACCACCCACCGCTCAAAGTATATTACTTGCTAATGTTCAGTCTTTGGATAACAAAGTGGATGAGCTTAGAGCAAGGATTTCTTTCCAGAGAGAAATCGGGGCCTGGAACAAACTGTTTCATGGAAACATGGCTCTCTCGAGATACGGAGTTGGAGTTGGAAAATCCAGCAGGACTGTCAGTACATCGCGCAGACAGGCATAAATATCTCTCCGGGAAGCAGAAGGGCGTAGGGGTGTGTTTCATGTTTAACGACTCATGGTGTAATTCTAGGAACATACAGGAAGTCCTTTTGTTCACCTGACCTAGAATACCTCACAATCAAATGCCGACCATATTATCTCCCAAGAGAATTCTCTGTCATTGCCCCAGCCGTTTACATCCCCCCTCAAGCCGATACCACGACGGCCCTCAAAGAACTTCACTGGACTTCATGCAAACTGGAAACCAAATATCATGAGGCTGCATTTATTGTAGCTGGAGATTTTAACAAAGCAAATTTGAGGACTAGGCTGCCGAAGTTCTATTAACATATCAATATCAAGGCCCTTCCCTGCCCTCCTTTCGGCAAATCTGACCACGACTCCATCTTGCTCCTCCCATCCTATAGGCAGAAACTCAAACAGGAAGTACCCGTGCTAAAAACTACTCAATGCAGGTTTGACCAATCGGAATCCACGCTTCAGGATTGTTTTGTTCACGTGGACTGGGATATGTTCTGGGTAGCCTGTGAAAATAATCTACACTCATACACAGATACGGTGACTGAGTTTAAAAGGAAGTGTATTGGAGATGTAGTACCCATTGTTACTATTAAAACCTACCCTAACCAGAAACCGTGGATAGATGGTAGCATTCGTGCGACACTGAAAGCGTGAACGACCGCATTTAACCATGGCAAGGTGACTGGGAATATGGCAGAATATAAACAGTGTAGTTATTCACTCCGCAAGGCAATCAAACAAGTAGGGTCGCAACTCAATGGCTCAGACATGAAACATATGTGGCAGGGGCTACAGACAACGGACAACAAAAGCAAAACCAGCCACATCGCCGAGACCGACGTCTTGCTTCTGGACAGGCTAATCACATTCGCCCGCTACCAAGGACTGTGGGTTCTCCTTGTCGTGGCCGACGTGAGTAAAACATTTAAACGTGTTAACCCTCGCAAGGCTGCATGCCCAGACGGCATCCCTAGCCGCGTCCCCAGAGCATGCGCAGACCAGCTGGCTGGTGTGTTTATGGGGATATTCAATCTCTTCCTATCCCAGTCTGCTGTCCCCATATGGTTCAAGATGGCCACCATTTTTCTGTACCCAAGAAGGCAAAGGTAACTGATAGGATCCTATCACCTGTACCTTACCTGCAACTCTAGACCCACTTCAATTTGCTTACTGCCCCAATAGATTCACAGACAATGCAATCACCATAACACTGCAGACTGCCATCTGGACAAGAGGAATACCTACAGTGGGGCAAAAAAGTTTTTATGCAACCACCAATTGTGCAAGTTCTCCTGCTTAAAAAGATGAGGCCTGTAATTTTCATCATAGGTACACTTCAACTATGACAGACAAAATGAGAAAAAAAATCCAGAAAATCATGTTGTAGGATTTTTATTTATTTATTAGCAAAATATGGTGGAAAATAAGTATTTGGTAAATAAACTTTTGTTATCTCAATACTTTGTTATATACCCTTTGTTGGCAATGACAGAGGTCAAACATTTTCTGTAAGTCTTCACAAGGTTTTCACACACTGTTGCTGGTATTTTGGCCCATTCCTCCATGCAGATCTCCTCTAGATCAGTGATGTTTTTGGGCTTTTGCTGGGCAACACAGACTTTCATCTCCCTACAAATATTTTCTATGGGGTTGAGATCTGTAGACAGGCTAGGCCACTACAGGACCTTGAAATGCTTCTTACGAAGCCACTCCTTCATTGCCTGGGCGGTGTGTGGGATCATTGTCATGCTGAAAGACCCAGCCACGTTTCATCTTCAATGCCCTTGCTGACGGTAGGCTTTGTTACTTTGGTCCCAGCTCTCTGCAGGTCATTCACTAGGTCCCCCCGTGTGGTTCTGGGATTTTTGCTCACCGTTCTGGGATTTTTGCTCAACACGGGGTGAGATCTTGCGTGGAGCCCCAGATCAAGTGAGATTATCAGTGGTCTTGTATGTCTTCCATTTCCTAATAATTGCTCCTACAGTTGACTTCTTCAAACCAAGCTGCTTACCTATTGCAGATTCAGTATTCCCAGCCTGGTGCAGGTCTACAATTTTGTTTCTGGTGTCCTTTGACAGCTCTTTGGTCTTGGCCATAGTGGAGTTTGGAGTGTGACTCTTTGAGGATGTGGACAGGTGTCTTTTATACTATATATGTAAAAGACTTATATATTATAAGTTCAAACAGGTGCCATTAATACAGGTAATGAGTGGAGGACAGAGGAGCCTCTTAAAGAAGAAGTTACAGGTCTGTGAGAGCCAGAAATCTTGCTTGTTTGTAGGTGACCAAATACTTATTTTCCACCATAATTTGCAAATAAATTCATTAAAAATCCTACAATGTGAATTGCTGGATTTTTCTTTTTTCTAATTTTGTCTGTCATAGTTGAAGTGTACCTATGATGAAAATTACAGGCCTCTCATCTTTTTAAGTGGGAGAACTTGCACAATTGGTGGCTGACTAAATACTTTTTTGCCCCACTGTATGTAAGAATGCTGTTCATTGACTATAGCTTAGCATTCAACACCATATTACCCTACAAGCTCCTCATTAGGCTTGAGGCCCTGGGTCTGAACCCACCCTGTGCAACTGGGTCCTAGAATTCCTGACGGGCCACCCCCAGGTGGTGAAGGGAGGAAATATAACCTCCACCTCACTGATCCTCAACACTGGGGCCACACAAGGTTGCATGCTCAGCCCCATCCTATACTCCCAGTTCACCCATGACTGCATGGTGTCCTGCTGTACATACCTACACGTTTGCTACGGTCACAAGACGCAGGCCTCCGAATTGTCCCTAGAATTTCTAAGCAAACAGCTGGAGGCAGGGCTTTCTCCTATAGAGCTCCATTTTTATGGAATGGTCTGCCTACCCATGTGAGAGATGCAGACTCGGTCTCAACCTTTAAGTCTTTACTGAAGACTCATCTCTTCAGTGGGTCATATGATTGAGTGTAGTCTGAGCCAGGAGTGTGAAGGTGAACGGAAAGGCTCTGGAGCAACGAACCGCCCTTGCTGTCTCTGCCTGGCCGGTTCCCCTCTCTCCACTGGGAATCTCTGCCTCTAACCCTATTACAGGGGCTGATTCACTGGCTTACTGGTGCTCTTCCATGCTGTCCCTATGAGGGGTGCGTCACTTGAGTGGGTTGAGTCTCTGACGTGATCTTCCTGTCTGGGTTGTGCTGTGGCAGAGATCTTTGTGGGCTATATTCGGCCTTATCTCAGGATGGTAAGTTGGTGGTTGAAGATATCCCTCTAGTGGTGTGGGGGCTGTGCTTTGGCAAAGTGGGTGGGGTTATATCCTGCCTGTTTGGCCCTGTCCGGGGGCATCATCGGATGGGGCCACAGTGTCTCCTGACGCCTCCAGTATTTATGCTGCAGTAGTTTGTGTCGGGGGGCTAGGGTCAGTTATATCTGGAGTACTTATCCTGTCCTATCTGGTGTCCTGAGTGAATTTAAGTATGCTCTCTCTAATTCTCTCTTTCTCTCTCTTGGAGGACCTGAGCCCTAGGACCATGTCTCAGGACTACCTGGCATGATGACTCCTTGCTGTCCCCAGTCCACCTGGCCGTGCTGCTGCTCCAGTTTCAACTGTTCTGCCTGCAGCTATGGAACCCTGACCTGTTCACCGGACGTGCTACCTGTCCCAGACCTGCTGTTTTCAACTCTCTAGAGACAGCAGGAGCGGTAGAGATACTCTTAATGATCGGCTATGAAAATCCAACTGACATTTACTCCTGAGGTGCTGACTTGCTGCACCCTCGACAACTACTGTGATTATTATTATTTGACCATGCTGGTCATTTATGAACATTTGAACATCTTGGCCATGTTCTGTTGTAATCTCCACCCGGCACAGCCAGAAGAGTACTGGCCACCCCTCATAGCCTGGTTCCTCTCTAGGTTTCTTCCTAGGTTTTGGCCTTTCTAGGGAGTTTTTCCTAGCCGCCGTGCTTCTACACCTGCATTGCTTGCTGTTTGGGGTTTTAGTACAGCACTTTGAGATATCATCTGATGTAAGAAGGGCTATATAAATACATTTGATTTGTTGGTGTGTGTCTCTTTATTAACTATAGCTGGTGCGCAATCTCTAATATTAAGGAAGTCTCAAGAATCTGCTTACCTGAGTTTGAATACCACATGATAAGCTGTAGACCACACCATTTACTATTTTTCATAGCTGTCTATTCACCACCACAAACCAATGATGGCACTAAGACCGCACTCAACAAGCTGTATAGGGCCGTAAGCAAACAAGAAAATGCTCATCCAGAGGTGGCGCTCCCAGTGGCCAGTGATTTTACTGCAGGAAATCTGAAATTCATTCTCTCTCATTTCACTTTACCATTTCTTCAAACAATCAACTTTATTCAATATTGATTAATTATTGCAATAATAAGGCTGGTTGACCCCACACCCTTGAGTGTTGGACCGAGTAACCTAACCTTTACACAAATGCAGAGTACTATATATAGCTGACACTAACAATGCTCAGTCATGGTTGGTTCAACCCCTCCCATGCAGACTAAGGAGCATCATAAACCACATTCTGTTCTTATCTGCATGGGGTTGTTGTCTTAACCCTACCTTGGCTTAGTTTCCCAGTTGCAAGGATGATTTTGAGACAATGAGAGATTGTTATAAACTCGTAAGCTATCCCTAGTAAAATGCATTCTTGTCTATGTAATGCAGTCTTTAACTCATGTGTCAGCTTAAGCCATCTCTGGTGACCTTATGCCCAGATTAGCTGCAGAGAACTAGAGTGGAGACCATACAAAAACACAAACACTAGCAGGACAGAAATGTCTTACTATTAGTTAAATATTAATTGTTAACCATTAATATCAAATAAATCAGGGTAAATACATCCTTTTTCTCTGATATTCCACAGGCAGAGACACATAAAAAGCTCTCCCCAGCCCCCCATTTGGCATTCGGACCATAACTCTATCCTCTTGATTCCTGCTTACAAGCAAAAAACTCAAATAGAATGTACCAGTGACGCGCTCAATACGGAAGTGGTACAATGAAGTGGATACTAAGCTACAGGAGTGTTCGCTAGTGTAAGAATATTTCAAAGATAAATACACAACGCAGAGGATGAGAGAACAAGAGTACTAAAAGTCAATAGAGTACTAACAGTCAGTAGGGAATTATAAATTAAAAAAGTTGGTTTTCAGTTCAACATCTGTTAGGAATGTCAGTCCTGAACGTATGTGTGGCATGTTCTCATTGGTCCAATCTGAAATTGGATACTTGTTTTTTTGGCCATTGGCCCAGTTTTATTGCAAGGAATTATAATTGGTCAACCACAGGCTAGGGCTGGGTAAAAAAAACTACAACTTGTCCCATTGTTCTGTGGAGAGAACCACAGGAGAGAACCTCAGGAGAGAATCACTGAGGACAGGGGAGCATGAACATCTACCTTCCCACATGATTCGTCCTCTTTGAATAAGAATACACCTATTTCCTCCCCTTGATATGCTTTGGGCTCTGTGTTATTGAAGAGTAACATCAACTGCTAACACTAGCACAGACTGGAATATGTTCCGGGATTCATCCAATGGCATTGAGGAATTTAACACATCAGTTACTTGCTTCATTTATAAATGCATCGATGACGTTGTCCCCACAGTGACCATACATACATATCCCAACCAGAAGCCATGGATTACAGGCAACATCCGCATTGAGCAGGACATTAATCCGGACGCTTATAACAAATCCCACTACACCCTCCAATGAACCATCAAACAGGAAAAGCCTCAATACAGGACTAAGATTGAATCCTACTTCAGCAGCTCTGATGCTCGTCGGATGTGGCAGGACTTGCAAACTATCATGGATTACAAAGGGAAACCCAGACGAGAGCTGCCCAGAGAAGCGAGCCTACCAGGTGAGCTAAATGCCTTCTATTGTCGCTTCGAGGCAAGCAACATTGAACCATGCGTGAGAGGACCAGCTCTTCTGGACGTCTGTATGATCACGTACTCCGTAGCCGATGTGTGTAAGATTACCAGGACGCGTACTCAGAGCATGCGCAAACCAATTGGCAATTGTCTTCACGGACATTTTCAATCGCTCTCTGACCCGGACTGTAATACCTACATGTTTCAAGCAAACCATCATAGTCCCTGAGCTTGAGAATGCCAAGGTAACCTGGTAACCTGTCTAAATGACTACTGTCCTGTAGCACTCACACCTGAAACCATGAAATGCTTTGAAAGGCTGGTCATGGCTCACATCAACACCATCATCCCCGAAACCCTCGACCCCACTCCAATTTGCATACCGCAACAGATCCACAGATTGCACTCCACACTGCCCTTTCCCACCTGGAAAAAAGGAACACCTACATGAGAATGCTGTTCAATTACGACAACTCAGCGTTCGACACCATAGTGCCTTCCAAGCTTATCCCTGATCCAAAGACCCTGGGACAACACCTCCCTCTGCAACTGGATCCTGGAGAATCCTGACGGGCCGCCCCCAGCTGGTGAGGGTAGGCAACAACACTTCCGCCATGCTGAACTTCAACAGGGGGGCCCCTCAGGGGTGCGTGCTCAGTCCCCTCCTGTGCTCCCTGTTCCCCCATGATTGCGTGGCCGCACACGACTCCAACACTTGTATTAAATTTGCATATGACATGACAGTGGTAGGCCAGAGACATGGAAGTGTGCCAGGACAACAACTTCTTCCTCAACGTAGGCAAGACAAAGAACCTTATTGTGGACTGCAGGAAACGAAGTGCTGAACATGCCCCGTTCACATCGACGTGGCTGAAGTAGAGTGGGTTGAGAGCTTCAAGTTCCTTGGTGTCCACAGCACTAAGGACCTATCATGGTCCAAACACACAAACACAATCATGAAGAGGACACAACAACACCTCTTCCTCCTCATTAGGCTGAAAAGATTTGTCATGGGCCCACAGATCCTCAAAAGGTTCTACAGCTGTACCATTGAGAGCATCTTGACTGGCTGCATCACCGTTTGGTATGGCAACTGCTCGGCATCTGACTGCAAGGTGCTACAGAGGGTAGTGCGTATGACCCAGTACATTACTGGGTCCAAACTCCCTTATATCCAGGACCTCTATACCAGGCGGTGTCCGAGGAATACCCTAGAAATTGTCAAAGACTCCAGCCACCCAAGTCGTAGACTGTTCTCTGCCAAGTCTGTGACCAAAACACACGTAAAGATATTCTAAACCCAAGCCACAAGACTGCTGAACAGTTAATCAAATGGCTACCCAGACAATTTACATTGACCCTCTCTATTTATCTTAATTGTTTTGCACTGAATCCCTTGCACCGGCTCTATGCACACTCACTAGACTCACACATACTACACTGACCCGCCAACACACACACACACACACACACACTCACACTCACACTCACACTCACACTCACACTCACACTCACACACAAACACACACACACAGACACACTTCACATACGCTGCTGCTATTCTGTTTATTATATATCCTGATTGCCTAGTCACTTTTACCCCTACCCACCTACACACGTACATACTGTATTACCTCCATTACCTCAACTACCTCCTACCCCTGCACATTGACGCGGTACTGGTACTCCTTGTATATAGCCTCATTATTGTTTTTATTGTGTTACTATTTCCGTTTTTATTTATCAAATAGTCTCACTTTTTAACTCTGCACTGTTGGGAATGGGCTCGTAAGTAAGCATTTCAATGTAAAGTCTACACCTGTTGTATTCGGCGCCTGTGACCAAACACGTTTGATTTGAATCCAGGTGAAAGCTATGATCCCTTATTGTCACTTGTTAAATGCTCTTCAATCAGTGTAGATGAAGGGGAGAAAAAAGGTTAAAGAATGATTTTTAAGCCTTGAGACATGGATTGTGTATGTATGCCATTTAGAGTGCGAATGGGCAAGAAAAAAGATTTAAGTGCATTTGAACTGGGTATGGTAGTAGGTGCCAAGCGCACCAGTTTGAGTGTGTCAAGAACTGCAACGCTGCTGTATTTTTCACACTCAAGAACAGTTTCCCATGTGTATCAGGAATGATCCACCACCCAAAGGACATCCAGCCAACTTAACTCAACTGTGGGAAGCATTGGAGTCAACATGGACAAGCATCACTGTGGAACGCCTTCTCAAATTAAGGCTGATGACAAAAAGGGGGTGCAACTCTTTATTTGGAAGGTGTTCCTAATGTTTCTTATACTCAGTGTATACTCACCGATAAAGGGGAGATGGGCTTCCCTGGGCCTCACAGCTGAACACCACGTCTCTGTTGTTTTCCTGGGAGTCAACAGGAAACACAATGCTGCCAGGCTGCTTGGTGAACACTGGGCTCTGCAGGACACTGCTCTCTATAGGGGACACACAGTCAAGACAAAACAACACTCAGCTTACACGCAGACTCAGACATCAAACCTGCTTGAAAAACAGACAATTAGTCAGAGGCAGCAAACAGGCCAGCCCTGGTAAAACCATTAGAGGGCCAAACCCCAAGCAGACAAAACATATAAATGAATTCTGCCTGTCACAGCACCATGGCAGAGAAAAGAGTTATTGGAGGTGAGACGTGTCTTCAAAAGCTATTTAGGCAGTAATAGGATAGCTACTGATTTATACCTAACAACAGTCGGGGACACATTTTCATTTGCCTTTTGTCAACTTGAGTCCTATTTTCCAAGAGTTCTATTGGAGTAGTTGTGTCCCTGTTGACGTTTAAGCATTTAGTTGTGCAGTTAGCCTTCCTTGGCTGTGGTTTGTATTCTCTCACTAAAATGACACACAGAATGGAAATCTCCATTACTCCATGGGCAGCTGGGAATCCAATGGGCTATCTGTGCATGACTTCACAAAGCCTTTAGTGTCATTAAGCCATGGGATAAAGAATAAGTGACTGCATCTGCAACCATTCTTACCTTTGGCCTAGAATGGCTGCATTTACACGGGCAGCCCAATTCTGATCTCTTTTACACAAACTGGTTGTTTGACCAATCACATTTCACATCAGATCTTTTTCACAGCTGATCTGATTGGTTAAAAGACCAATTAGTGAAGAAAAAAATCTGAATTTGGCTGCCCGTCTAAACGCAGCCAATGTGATTCAAGGGTTATACACCACATTACCCTTCCAATCTCCAGCCATTTTCACTATAGGCTGCAGTAGCAGCAGACATACTGTAACAAGATCCATCAAGACATGACTGT
This sequence comes from Oncorhynchus mykiss, assembly GCF_013265735.2. Taxonomy (NCBI): domain Eukaryota; kingdom Metazoa; phylum Chordata; class Actinopteri; order Salmoniformes; family Salmonidae; genus Oncorhynchus; species Oncorhynchus mykiss. The sequence continues at coordinate 77,626,580 of NC_048581.1, read as the reverse complement.
GGACTGTCTGTGGAGTCATTTTGAAACAAACAAACAAAAGCAGAATGTATTTAACAGCTGCCTGTGGCTAACCTGGCTAAAAAATACTAATGGCTGATTCCTGAATTGTTTAAAACATCAAAGGTCAATGTTCTTATTGGCATGCGGTAGGGGTGTGTATTGCCATGTACAATGGAGAACCAGGCCACTTATTTTGTGTCCGGAATAGAAAAGCTTTTTAGCAGCAGGATGTATCGATGCTACATTGTGCAGTACATAACAAAACCACTCAAAACACGACAATTTTCATTATTCAATGCAATGTTTAAATAAACAATAACAGCCAAAATACCTTACTGGTGGAATGATTTCCTGTGTTTGTGACCATAGCTTTTGTGCTACCCTCTCAAATTGCACAATTTGTTAAATGACATGCTTCAGATATCCTGTGAGCGGTCATTCAGACATTTTTTGGGGAAAGATTAACTCTGTTTTCCCTAGAACTTTGCATTGTTAATGAACACATTATTTTGTTGTTACGTGTTTGGGATCTTCTCTAAGGTACCTCCCCTGAGGAAAAACTGAAAAACATGCTGGAGATGTGACGTGACTGATAAGGTAATGTGACAAAATGCATTTCAAAACAAAAACCACAATACAGTTCCCCCTGCAAACCTAAAATATTTTCTTCCTGTTTTCAAACTATGCCTGTTGCAAAAACGATTTGGCAAAATAATGCACGTAAATTCAACGACTGAAGATAGTTTGCAGTAAGTTACCTCAAGTCTAAACTCATATCACCTATGCAACAGATTTGACAGTCAGAACGGGGTATGGTTCTGTAGTAGGTGCCAGGTGCACCAGTTTGTGTCAAAAACAGTTCCCCATGTGTATCAAGAATGGTCCACCACCCAAAATACATCCAGCCAACTTGACACAACTGTGGGAAGCATTGGAGTCAACACTGAAACAGCATCCATGTGAAATGCTTTCCACACCTTGTAGAGTCCATGCACTGATGAATTGAGGCTGTTCTGAGGGCAAAAGGGGGTGGATTGTACAACTCAATATTAGGAAAGTGTTTGTAATGTTTGGTATACTCAGTGTATAGTGAACTGTACATCATATTCTACAGTACAGGTAAAAAGTCTCCTAGAAATGAACATACGTTGTTGCGAAAAGTGCAAATCAATCCCAGAACAACAGCAAAGGGCATTGTGAAGATGCTGGAGGAAACAGGTACAAACGTGTCTATATCCACAGTAAAACGAGTCTAATATCGACATAACCTGAAAGGCCACTCAGCAAGGAAGAAGCCACTGCTCCAAAACCACCATAAAAAAGCCAGACTACGGTTTGCAACAGCACATGGGGACAAAGATCGTACTTTTCTGGTCTGATGAAACAAAAATAGAACTGTTTGGCCATAATGACATTTGTTATGTTTGGAAGAAAAAGGGGGAGGCTTGCAAGCCAAAGAATACCATCCCAACCGTGAAGCACGGGGGTGGCAGCATCATGTTGTGGTGATGCTTTGCTGCAGGAGGGACTGGTGCACTTCACAAAATATTTGGCATCATGAGGAAACAAAATTATGTGGATATATTGAAGCAACATCTCAAGACATCAGTCAGGAAGTTAAAGCTTGGTCGCAAATGGGTCTTCCAAATGGACAACAACCCCAACCATACTTCCAAAGTTGTGGCAAAATGGCTTAAGGACAACAAAGTCAAGGTATCACAAAGCCCTGACCTCAATCTTGTAGAAAAGTTGTGGGCAGAACTGAAAAAGTGTGTGCGAGCAAGGAGGCCTACAAACCTGACTCAGTTACACCAGCTCTGTAAAGAGGAATGGGCCACAATTCACCCAACTTATTGTGGGAAGCTTGTGGAAGCGAACCTGAAACGTTTGACCCAAGTTAAACAATTTAAAGGCAATGGTAACAAATACCAATTGAGTGCATGTACACTTCTGACCCACTGGGAATGTGATGAAAGAAATAAAATATGAAATAAATAATTCTCTACTATTATTCTGACATTTCACATTCTTAAAATAAAGTGGTGATCCTAACTGACCTAAGACATGGAATTTTTACTAGGATTAAATGTCAGGAATTGTGAATAACTGAGTTTAAATATATTTGGCTAAGGTGTATGTAAACTTCCGATTTGAAATGTATATATATTTCCCAGCACAAGATTCTAGTTTTATACATCTGCATGATATGTGGCAGAGGAAACTTGTCAGGTGAAAACACCCGGGTATACTGCCGCTGGGTGCTACAGCGCTCTGAATTCCCACCAGGCTCAAATTGGGGACTGCATTTATTATTGTGATATTCACACATGCTTCCCCATTTCTCATGCAAAATGCAGGTTATAAGAGAGAGAGATATTTTCATCTAATTTGAATGTGGTCATACTCAGGTTCCTTAATTCCCATTGAGAGAGTAAGGTTTGAAGTTTATAGATTAGTCTATCCAGGTTAGTCTCATCCAGGTTAGACAGCAGCAGCATTATTGTTTAATGGAGAATACATTGGAGAGTGGACATGTCTAGACAGAGGTCATAAAACCTATTCCAAAAAGATAAATTAATCACATTTTAATTTTGTGTGATTACTATTGCATCCAATGTATTCTCCATTAAACAATAATGCTGCTGCTGTCTAACCTGGATGAGACTAACCTGGATAGACTAACCTGGATAGACTAATCTGGGGCAGCAGGGTAGCCTAGTGGTTAGAGCGTTGGACTAGTAACCGGAAGGTTGCAAGTCCCTGAACAGGCAGTTAACCCAGGCCGTCATTGAAAATAAGAATTTGTTCTTAACTGACTTGCCTAGTTAAATAAAGGTAAATTAAATAAAATTGCCATCTGCAATAAGACCAAGCCAATTTGATTCACCCACTGATTGACCTTGAGGGACTTTAAATGGACATGAACTTTAATTCTCAGGATGTTTATTTTTTTCATCTGGAAAGAAAATTATCAAACTAATTTGTTCCTGATTCAATGAATAATATAACTGAATTTAACAGACCCCACTGAAAAGAGGATTTTATTAATCAAATAAATATGTGCATTTTTCAGTAATTGATTCCTAGTGTCTCTCGAGATTCCCTTTAACTTACTGTAGCCACAATGGCAAGACAAACTGAACATAATCAAAACATTTGCAACCAGTGAGAGCTGTTAAGCAGATTGAAAATGCTCTGTGAAGGGCTTGGCTGCTTCCAGACTGCTGTCTGTTATCACTCTGTAAATAATGTGCAGTACAAAAATGATGTGTGTGTGTCTGTGTGAGTGTGTGTGTGTGTGTGTGTGTGGCGTCAATATGCATGTGTGTGTGTTTGTGTGTGTGTGTGACTAGCACATCAAGATGCCTTATTTTTATCTATAGCCTCATGAAGTGATGCATATTGCATATCATTGAGTGTTAAACCACTGTGTTTGTGCAAAGCATGATGCAAATAAATTCATGACTCATTTCACAACCCTTCAACCAGGTATGTGAAAACTGGTTTATTATCTTACAAGAACGTAGGCTTATGTGGTATTTGAATGGGTTTATACAGTGCATTCGGAAAGTATTCAGAACACTTGCCTTTTACACATTTTGTTACGTTACAGCCTTATTATAAAATGGATTAAATAAATGTTTTTCCTCATCAATCTATACACAATACCCCATAGCAACAAACCACCCTAAGCACACAGCCAAGAAAATGCAGGAGTGGCTTCGGGACAAAATCTCTGAATGTCCAGCCAGAGCCTGGATTTTAACCCAATCAAACATCTCTGGAGACCTGAAAATGTCTGTGCAGCGCTGCTCCCCATCCAGCCTGACAGAGCTTGAGAGGATCTGCAGAGAAGAATGGGAGAAACTCCCCAAATACAGGTGTGCCAAGCTTGTAGCGTCATACACAATAAGAATTGAGGCTGTAATCGCTGCCAAAGGTGCTTCATCAAAGTACTGAGTCAAGGGTTTGAATAATTAAAATTATTATTATTTTTTTTTTACAGAAATGTCTAAAAACCTGTTTTTGTTTTGTCATTATGGGGTACTGTGTGTGGATTGGAGACGAAAATAAGATATCATCAATTTTAGAATAAGGCTGTAACGTAACAAAATGTGGAAAAAGTCAAGGGGTCTGAAAACTTTCTGAATGCACTGTATACACTACATGACTAAAAATATGTGGACACCTGCTCGATGAACATCTCATTCCAAAATCATGGATATTAATATGGAGTTGGTCCCCCTTTTGCTGCTTTAACAGCCTCCACTCTTCTGGGGTGGTTTTCCACTAGATGTTGGAACATTGCAGCGGGGACTTCCATTCAGCCACAAGAGCATTTGTGAGGTCGGGCAATGATGTTGGGTGATTAGGCCTGGCTCTCAGTCGGAGTTCCAATCCATCCCAAGGGTGTTCAATGGGGTTGAGGTCAGGGCTCTGTGCAGGCCAGTCAAGTTCTTCCACACCGATCTTGACAAACCATTTATGTATGGAGCTCGCTTTGTGCAAGGGGGGATTTTCATGCTGAAACACGGTTGCCACACAGTTGGAAGCACAGAATCGTCTAGAACGTAATTGTATGCTGTAGCAATAAGATTTCCCTTCACTGGAACTAAGGGGCCTAGCCCAAACCATGAAAGACAGCCCCAGACCATTATTCCTCCTTCACCAAACTTTACAGATGCCACTATGCATTGGTGCAGGTAGTGTTCTCCTGGCATCCGCCAAACCTAGATTTGTCTGTTGGACTGCCAGATGGTGAAGAGTGATTAATCACTCCAAAGAACACATTTCCACTGCTCCAGAGTCCAATGGCAGTGAGGTTTACACCACTCTAGCCAATGCTTGGCATTGTGCATGGGGATCTTAGGCTTGTGTGCGAACAGCGAACAGTTCTTGTGCTGACGTTGCATCCAGAGGTTAGTTTGGAACTCGGTAGTGAGTGTTGCAACCGAGGACAGATGATTTTTACCACGTGCTTCAGCACTCGGCGGTCCCTCTCTGTGAGCTTGTGTGGCCTACCACTTTGCAGCTGAGCAGTTGTTGTTCCTAGACGTTTCCACTTAACAAAAACAGCACTTAGAGTTGATCAAGGCAGCTCTAGCAGGGCAGAAATTTGACTGACTTGTTGGAAAGGTAGCATCCTATGACAGTGCCACGTTGAAAGTCACTGAGCTCTTCAATAAGGCGATTCTACTGCCAATGTTTGTCCATGGAGATTTCATGGCTGCATGCACGATTTGATACACCTGTCAGTAACGGGGGTAGCTGAAAAAGCCGAATCCACTAATTTGAAGGGGTGTCCACATACCTTTGTGTGTGTGTGTATATATATATATATATATATATATATATATATATATATATAGATTCGTGTGTGTGCACCAGAATTCTTCTTTTCCATTATGTTTTCCATCTTACTGGAACAAACAATATAATTTCAGTAGAGGGTGTCTGTGATAAAGAATAAAAGAACAAACATCTTGTTTGCTTGCCCCCGCT